>NC_088264.1:2400000-3002500 GCF_036013445.1 Caloenas nicobarica
TAATTCATTTTGTCTCATGCATAATTTATTCTCTTGTTTTGGTCAGCTGTCTTTCTGGCTCCCTCACACCTCCCCAGATCACCAGAAAAATTGCAGAATTCCTTACATTTTTATTTTGATAGTTCCCCCCAGGTAGCTGGAGTTCCTAGATTCAGATTTGGACCCCCTGAAGATATGCCACAAACCAGCTCAAGTCACTCTGATCTCGGTCAGCTTGCATCGCAAGGAGGTAAACCAGTTCTCTGCTTTCTTTTCCATGGTTGCGAGAGTGAAAAACGAATAATGCAGTCAATAAAATGCAGTTCTACTTCGGGTACTTGTTGAAGTGTGGAAACCTGCGACTCGTAAATAATTGTCAGCAGAGAGAGACTAACAGAAAGGAAAAGGGTGTTTCCTCCAAGCTGCTGCACTTCTGTTTGTAATATGATTTTTAAAGTGGAAACCTTCTCTGGGTAGAAACAACAGGCTTGTGAACCAGAGAAACAGAAATTTTATGCAGCACGAATTGCCTGCTGGACACAAGAAACTTTATTTAAGGAGAAATTAAATATTGAAGGAATGGATTTCAACTTTAATTTTACTGCGATCGTAGCTTTCCTGTAGTAAAATAACAGAGGATAACAGCAAATACAAAGAAATCTTCGAGACGTATCCTTACTTGCTAAGAGATGGCCAGGCAGTTGGTCTATATTGGTTTTGTTGTTATCTTAAATCAGTCATTTTCCCCTGTATCCCCGTCAGCACAGAATGGGTATGCTCACAAGAAAAGAAGAAAGTTCACAGCAAAACAAGGGCATAAGAAAAGGATGAAAGTAAAACAAATATATTTTCGTCAAGGTTTTACCTTTCAGTAAATTGTAATTAGTTCTGGCAGTAAGTCAAAACAACTTAAAATAACTGTCTCCATATTTAAGTACAAATCACTGGACTTCATCAAGCATACAGAGAGAAGACAGTTAATCTGGTTTTTAGCTGGCTATTTTATTTGTCACTAAAACTTTGCGTTGCAGGTTTAGGAATGTATGAAACCCCACTATTCCTCGCCCATGAGGAAGAATCGGGTGGTCGCAGCGTTCCCACAACACCGTTACAAGTAGCAGCACCAGGTAAGTGCCAAGAAATTTTCAGGCTGAAGTAAAGGCTGGAAACCTTGACTTTTCCAGAAAATAGTTAAATTATTGTTATAGCACTTATCGCTACGTCGGGAGTATTCAGTAGCCCTTTCCCCGACGTGCTTGAGATTTCCAAAGGTTTTCTGCAGGAAATTCAAACTAACTCGATGTTTATTAAACTACCTTTCATGTACAGTGACAGTTTTTACCGAGAGCGCATCAGCCGATGCATCAGAGCACGCTTCTCAGTCTGTCCCCATGGTGACCACATCAACCGGCAGCCTGTCCACCACCACGGAGCCTGGAGCGGGCGACGATGGGGACGAAGTTTTTGCAGAGGCAGAGTCCGAAGGGTAAACCGTGACTCGTTTGGTTCACTAAGACTTGGCGTCATGATAGTTTTAATGATTCGTTTTCATCTGAGCGTGCCTGTGATTCATTTTCAAGTGTAACCTGTTCTGGTAGGAAAGACGAAGAGGATTTAGTAATTTTGGGAGGTAGTACAATCTGACCTTTTCTTCTAAACCCAAAGCATTTCTTCTTCTGATTTAGCATAGCTAAAAATTCACCAGAAATCATTATTTCTTTATTTTTTCAGGATGCAGAGGGCTCTGTAGTAGTCAAACACTGATGGTAAAGGCCCCACTTGGAAGGACTAGCGTTTGTAGAATAAAGGCTAAAGCATTCCTGTTTGTTAGTAGAGAAAATCACTCCTTGCTACAAAGCATCTGCAATGAAGTCATTCAGTTCGGGCAGTGAAAGTACAAAAGATGGAGCACAAGGGAAGGAATAAGCAGTTTTTAAGAATTTCGTAGACAATGATATTGTCTTCTACTTTGCAAGTGCAATTTTTAATATTAATTGCTATATTTTTATTATGATCAAATACATTACAAATCTAAAAGGAGACGTGTTATCATTTCATACTGTATTTTGCTTTTGACTTTTATTGGGTACATAACAACAAAAGATGTGTAGTTCATGATTTACCTACGCTTTAATCTACTGATTGCGGGAGGTTTGGGCATAAGAAAACGAAATGTTCCCGCTGCAAGTTAAATACACCACACGGTTTTCCTGATGCAGCACCAGCTTGGACTGCAAGTCTGCCTGCGAGTAGTTAGAGCGTAGGATGGAGATTCTGATGTTACGGTCGCATATTTGTTTCTTACAAAATATCTAATCTTTAGTGAATGAGAAGTGTATCTATAGAGGAACTAAGTGATTCGCAGAGCAATCCATAGTTGGGACCAGGCTTTTAGCTTGGTGGGAGAGCAAGTCAGTTGTTAGCAGGGAACAGTTTTACTTTTAATTATCATCTTCTAACAGTTTTTATATACTAATCAAGGTAAATAAAAAGTGTACCAAAAAGTGAGCTACATTTAAACTAAATTGAATGTTTAATTTATTTTTTCCAGCCCTATAATGCTTTTTCTTTTTTGTCTTTTGAAGACACAGTCTGAATAATGTAGGTGTTGCACCCAGGAGTGGTCTTTAGGCATAACCAATTACTGTGGTCCATCCGTTTCATTCTTCCCCTGTCTAAACATACACACCACCATCATGTTAGGTTTGTTTAGTTATTGCTATTAAATAGCTTCTGTGGCCTTCTCTGAAAGACAATTAGTGTGTTCAATGTGCATCCGGAGTGGACTGCACATCAAGGAAATTACATTGCTATTTTTTTACAAGCCAGATAAATCTCTCATGATTTAGGCAGGGGGAGCACAAGAAAACAGAATAAAACCAGGGAAAATTTCTGGGGAAAGACATTTGCACGGGAATCTGTCTGCTTCAAGGTGATGCTTTTTTCCCTCAGCTTTTTGAAACGATGCAAATATATTTAGATGTTTTTCCTCCTCCTCTTGCAGAATTACTTCAGAAGCGGGCCTAGAAATTGATAGCCAGCAAGAAGAAGAATCTGTTCAGGCATCTGATGAGTCAGATCTTCCTTCGACTAGTCAAGATCCTCCTTCTAGTTCATCTGCAGGTAGGAGTTAATTGCTGGAAGCAATTATTTCATACTTTTGGACCAGCATCATGCACTGCTGATAGCCAAGATATACAAAATAAGACAGAACTCTTAGAGCAACATCACATTTTGATGCCAACATTCTTAATGGCAAAGAATTTCTACCTGGACTGCAGTAACTAGAGTAGGCTATAGTAAGAATAATGCTTAGAGGGGCAAAAGTTATTGATAGATTGAAAAGCGCATTAAAATGATGCATAACATAACCACACTTCTTTATTAATGTATTCCAATACCAAACGGCAAATTTCAACAATGCAAATACCGCAATTACTTTTGCACCAACCTAATACTTCGGTGATTCTATCCACTGTTATGTTTGATGTCAGATTTTAAAATATTTTTTCATTCAAACAGTAGGTAAATCACAGTTGAGTTACCAATTTACCAGCTAATGTGAGTGATGAAAGAAGTCCCAAACCGACTTGTTTTAAGGCTTTTATTTACGTCAGAGAAGATGTCAATGAAATAAGGATGCACTTTCATAATTTTGAAGTAAATTTGAGAGCACAATGCATATCAAATCATGTAAACATTGAGAAACGGTACTGGACACAGACGTTCTTTCCTGCATTTCCACTTCTTCAGACACAAGCAGCAATCAGCCGAAGCCGTTTCGCCGTGTCCGACTTCAGCCACCGACGTTGAGAACTGGTGTTCGGGGTCGCCAGTTCAACAGGCAGAGGGGTAAGTGTTCATGGTTCCTCAAATTCGGCCTTTTTCAAACAAGTTTTTAGTACTTTTTCTTCCTGTGGGTCCCATATATGAAGTACTACTTTATATGGCTACGTTTGCTTGTTAAGACATTGAGTAATACAGCGTCCCTGCCCTAACTTCCAATGTGCTACCCTAAGAGCTCTGTAGTTACGGTTTAGTGTGTTAGTCTGAGCGTTGTTTAGGCAAACTTTCTTCTTATGTGGCACTTGGTTCTTAGCAGTGGACAGAAAGTAAATGGCCGTAGATCTTGAATTTTGTAAAGTTTTAAAAGAAGATTTTAAAAAATAATGGTAGGACACACGTTTAGAAATCTTTGGTTTTTAACAGTATGTATCAGTTTCCCATTTGGTACATTAAAGTTTCTAGATATTACATCACCATGTCTTATGTCAATTTAAAAAAAAAAAGTTTATGGAAGTATTACAGATTTTTGGAATTTGATATGGAGTTAAACCACAACAATAAACTATTGTTTGCAATTTTTGAATTAAGAAAAATCCTTAGATGAATTGTATTGGCATTATTTTAGCATTGTACAAGACTTGGTACTACCACTGAAATACAGGTGTCTGGTATTACAAAGAAAAAAAAAAGTGAGGAGGCAGACCTGGGATCAATGTTCTTTGTAGTCTTATCACTGTTTGTTTAATAACAAAAGGGGAGGGAGGGCAGCTCAAATGTTACCAGAAAGGAGCAATTCCCAACAGAAAAATGAAGTATCACATGTACCAATGGTTGGTTAAAAGGGGAAAAGGATTTATATTAATGCATTTGTTGTTGTTTGTTTTTTGTTTTTTTTCTTCCCAACACAGGTGTAACTCATGCAATGGGAGGCAGAGGAGGCCTGAACAGAGGCAACATTAATTAATGATCTGTAAAGTAATTACAGCTGTGTATACAAAAGTGCCAGTTTGCCTGTGGTTGCTTTAGTGTCATGAAGCCAGAGCTTAAAGCAGCGTTTTATACTTAGAGTTGTGTGCACACATTTCGATGTCTTTATTAATAAAATTAGACAAAATGTCAACATTCAAATGGCATCTTTTTTCAAAGTCCTCTGCTGCGCATCACTTGCTAGGACAGTTGTACCAGTCTTTGGTTACAGTCTTTCCTGTGAGAGCGGTAACGGGTCTTGCTATTCTTCTGCCAACATCCAAACTGTAGTACCGATCTGAAATGAAGACAGGTCAGAATTAAATTCCAGAAGCTACATCTAGTACATGGAAAGAATCTTGAAGTTAAAGCCTTCCTTTTAGTTTCATTTAGGCATGAATAACAGACTTCAAATTCCATGTACATGTATGGAGTTGAGAGGATAGAACAATGAATTTTTGTCCTTGACTTTAAGTGTCCTTTTCCATGTTTAGCTAGGTTTTACAGTACTGCTAATAATTAAATATGTTCCAAGAACAGGGAGTAGGGAAGAATACTCTTCTACTGCTAGAACACAGAAATAGTCTTAAGAGTCTGGAAATCAAACAAACAATCCTGAACTGGCTACAAAAGTGGGAACTCTGGTCCCCAAGTGTGAATTGGCCTGTGCTAAGGTCAGGAACTAGGTCACACTGGCAGAGACTTACTTTAGTATCCTGTATTTGGATACATCTAGTTCCTAGAGCTTTTTGTTTTTTTCTGAATAATCCAGAAAATTCTGAGGAATGCTTTTACGTGATCCTGGCTAGAGGGAAAGGACCTACCTAATCTGGAATCATAGATTACTTTTTCCTGTGCAGCAAAGTGGCTCACGTCCCTCCCTTTTTTTGTTTTGTCAGAAACATCGTTCCATGGAACCCGGTGAAAAAACTATCGATGTGTTAGTGGTCCAAGGATTTCAATCTATCATTAATATAATTCTGCATTTAAGTGTCAGGTTTTGTGTCACTTTATAAGCCTGAACTCTCATGGCAACGCATTCCGCAACTGGCTAGTTTGAATCATTGTACCTTGTTGCTGCTAGTTGTCCTGTAACTTAATTTTTTTTAATAGAAACATCTCTCCATTGCAGGCAATGTTTTTTGATTCTCAGGACTTTTTAGTAATGCTTAAAATTAGTCTTGCAGAACCACAAGCGAGAACCCCACGCTTCGGAAAGCTGAGAGATCCGTGGGTGTCTTTCTTCCCCATCCCCTGAGCTTTTGAGGTCTCTAGAACCTTGCATTAGCTGTCACTTACTGTAGGAGAAGGCATAATAATCGTAGCCGTCTGGCTTATTGTAGTTGGGTAGTGCTATTGTTGAATGAATTACTTTGGGGAGCCCTCTCCAGTAGGCAGTCACTTTGATTTCCTTACGCAAAACTCCTGCAAGCAAAAGAACACTGAAGTTAGGAGGTGTCGCAGTGTGTCTGCCATGAGCTGTTATTTGCTGCTTGTATTATCAACAGCAAGCGCCATCAACTGGATTAAAAAATTTAAAAGTACTATGTTTAAAAAATATGGAACAATGTTGTGTTTCAGAAGCTACTAAGATTAAAACGGTTGTATAAAAGAAACTTAATAAACGGAAGTTACCAGCTGGATACGGGTTGATTCTGACAGTCCGAATAACGGTTGGAGTTCTCACTGCGCGTTGGAAGCGCCTCCTTATGATGAGCCTTGGGACGAAAGCTGGGTATCGTATGGTAACCCGCGCCCTTCGCTGGCACTTCTTGGCTGGCTCCTGTTTGTACACGTACTGTTGCATGTTGCCATCTAAAAGAGACATTTGTTTCATTTGGTTAAAAACAAGCAAACACAAACCCACACAAACAAACTTACTCTGTGTTTCAAAACAACCACACACCCAAAACCAAACCAAAACAAAAAACACCAGGTAGATCAGATATAAAAATGTCGTCACTACCCCCCTATGACATGCAGAAAATCAGTAGCATCATTTTGCTACAGCTCTGGCAGCCTTCAGCTTTTTATATCTGTTCCTATATTTTGAGATTAAAAAAGCCTTGCTGTCTAAATCCAACATTTGCTTCTAGATGTAGTGACACCTCCTGTGCAGGGTCATCACAGTTAGTGTAGCAAGATAAGGAAATTGCATTAATTTAAAATACGAAATAAGAGATTGGGAGATTGCCGTACATAGTTACGAACTAGTAAGGTTAAAGCCTTTCCTTCTTTACGTGAGAGTAAAAGAGTTTTAGCATCAGATAAAAGTTATTTTAATGTTTGTCCGCTGTAACGCTGGATTCTGTCCCTTGTGGTCCTGTCTATTTTAAAATGCACTTCAAGATCCGTAAGTGCCAATACAAAATTTTAAAGCTTCAGGCTGCTTTTTCACCATTTGCACATTCTGACACCACTTATGTTTCTGGTTTTGAAAGAAATTAGTTTTTCAGGCAAGAGAGAAATGGTGTTTTATTCCTAAGGCAATTTGCCTTTTGATCATTTGTGAACTTCCAAAATACGAGACATACCTTTTTTGATAAAATAAACAGATTCCGGTCTGTTCTGGTATCTTGCCACGGGGAGGGTTGCTACGATTTTCCCGCTTAGCCCTGCAAAGCCGTTGGCAAGAGGTTTGGGATACCCTTTGTCCATAACACCGTTGGTGAAACGCCAGTAAAGTGGACCCTGGTGATTTAAGGAAAAAATGAGCTTTAGAAGAAATTCATTCTTGGTAATTAAGCTTCAACATAGACGTTAAAAATAAAGGCAACACTAGCATTTTGATAACTACATTGTAAAACTGACTGGCACCACTCCTGCATCCATTAAAACCAGGAAAAATAAATACTACAACTTCATAAAATATTTGCAGTAGGTATTTTGGAGTAGGGATAGAGTTATCTTGGAAATGAACTGCTAGCAGTGGTTACTGAACAAAGCAGTTTGCTTTTGAAATCTCTTAAATTTCCACTGATAGAAAAAGCTGCTGGAAATACAGGACTGAATTATTAAATTGGGAAATAACTGTATAATGTTTTTAATGAGGAGGGTGCATTTCGTTATCATCTTCTTTCAGGAAGGGAAATAAAGGTATTTAAGAACAAATTCAGGCCATGTTTGTGCAAGGGGAAGACATGATAAAACATTCATATTTCAAAGAGCTGGGTTTTCTAAGTGTGGCTCATATGTAAATATTACTCAATTACCAGTTATTCTGTCAATGCTTTGTCTCCTATCAGGAGAAAAAACTACAGAATTGAGGTTTTTCCCAAAAGCGCCACCCCAAGGCAGACGTCTGGGGAAGAGACACAACTTCACCCACAGAATTTTAAACCCAGCACGCCGTTGAAAAATTCCTTTTTTTTTTTTTCTATAAAATGTGCAACACGAGGCTCCTTTTGTGCGGGGCTGCGTTTCACCACCTGTCCCTTTTTGGGCGGGAGAGAGGGCCGCCCACCTTGATGAAGAAGGTCTTGCCGTCGCAGTTGCACCTGGAGAACACGGCGTCGATGGGGGACGGGATGCCCCAGCCGTCGCGGATCCGCCGCGGGTTGGTGGTCGGCGGGCTCCGGCCGTTCAGCAGCCAGTAGTAGTGACCTGTTGTGCGGGAGGAGCGGCGGTGAGAGGCCGGGGGAGCGGCGGGGATGGCGCTGGGGGCGAGGGGCCGCCCGCGCTCCTGCCCTCAGCTGAGGCGGGAAGGCGGTTCGCGCCCCGCGGGCAGCGCTGAGGCGAGGCCGGGGCTTCGCGCGGCCTCGGGGGGTTGCGGCGGCGGCCGGGGGGGAGGCTGCCTTACCTCGGAAGACGGCCAGGGTGCCGTTGGGCAGGGCCACCATGCCGTCCGCCGGCTTCCCGCTGCACAGGTCCTTCTCGTCCCTCATGGCTGCGGAACACACCGGGCAGAGCGCGCGTTACCTCAGGAGCGCCGGGGCCGCCACACGGGCCTGTCCTTCAGGTGCGCTGCCCGGCGCTTCTCACGAGAAAGCTTTAATTACTCCTTTAAAAGACATCCCCCTGCTCTGGCAGGGGGATTGGACTAGATGATCTTTTGAGGTCCCTCCCAATCCCTAACATTCTGTGATTCTGTGATCTTTGGCTCTCGTGTTTTGGTCCCAGGAGTGCAAGACCAGCCATTTACCTGACCAGGTATGGATATCTTTGTTTATCGTTTACCGTAGTACCCGTGATTCAGAAAAAGACCTATAAATGCATCATATGCTGTGTCCTTCATTTAATTTCTTAATGCTCCGGGATGTTTACTTGGTGTTTTTCGGACCTTCTCTAATGGGTTTGCCCTCCCCCTTCTTAAAAAAAATTATATTTACTTTCTGTTAAATACAAAGAAATGTTGAATCTGTTTTGGACAAAAATCCAAGTATTTTCCTTTTTTTTTTTTTTTTTTGGTCTAGATATCTGTCAATATATAATTGAATAAAATGCCCAAGAACCAGGAGGCAATATCTGATTAAAAAACAAATAAACAAAAAAACCCAAAAAATAAACCCAGCATATGAAAAAATGTTGCGGCAAAAAGCACAGAGGAAAGAGAATACAAGGAAAAGGCTTCTTGTCTGTCTCGTGTGATATTTTTGCGTGTGACCGCGAAACGGCAGGTTAAGCTCTGGTGGAGTTATTGGTTCTTTTGTACCTGCTGGGATGCAATTACCTTGTGTTTCTCCAGTGAAAACTGGCAAGTCCGCAGTTTGTATTGAAGGCTTCTTGTTCGTCTCAGGCTCCTCTTCCGCTGGCAAGGTTTCGGGTTCTGCTGGACGAGCCTCATCTCTGGTGTCAGTAACCTCCTGGAAATGTATAGCTGGCTTGGACGTCCCTTTAGAAACAATAAACATTTCTTCTATTGTGTCTTTTTTCTCTCTTGTAGCGGTCTCTTTAGTAGGTGTAGTTTCCTCTCCCTTCTCAATACTAGGCGACTTTTCAGTGGCATCTTGCATTTCTTTTTCGGGTGTGATGCTGGTTTCTTTGATTGTTACCTCGTTTTTACCAGCTGTTGTCTTTCCAACATTAGTAGTGCCTGTGCTCCCTGCAGCTGCTGCTGTTACTGGCTGCTTAGTTCCCATAGTTGTGCCCTTTTTAGTTGTTGTCACGACCTCTCCGGGTTTAGGAGTTGCATCTGTTTTGGCAGTTGTGCTCAATACGGTGGGCTCGGGCATGGGAGTTGCTGCAGTCTTTTTGTCCATGGTTGTTGCTTCTGATTCAGCTGCTGTGGTCTTGGCGGTCGGAGTTGTGTTTGGATTATCATCTGGTTTAGCTGTTACCACCATCGTTACAGTAGTTGTGTCTATCCTGCTTGTTATAATGTCTTTAAGCACAGTAGTTTTGTCTTTCTTGGGTGTTGTTATCTCTTTGTTCACCGTGGTTGTTTCTGTTTTAGTTGCTGGCGCTTTGGTTGCAGGAGTAGTAACGCTCTTAGCCTTTGCAGTTGTGCTGGTTGCTACTTTGGGTGCAGGAGTTGGGATTTTCTTCTCCGTTGTTGTTTCAGAAACTGTGCTGTCTGGTCCAGGTGTGGGTGTTTCCTTGCTAGTTGTCGTGACTGCCTCACTCGTTGGAGTGGTGGTGGCTTTTTTAGCAGTCGTGACTGATGCAGGGGCAGTAGTTGTCGCTTTGGTAGGTGAAGTTTTCTGTATGGCTATGGTGGCAGCTGCAGGGCTGGTAACCTTGACCTTAGGGGTGGTGGGAGACTCTGCCTTGGTCGTTGATGCCTCTGGGGTTGTGTCTTGAGGTTTGGGGGTGGTGGGAGACTCTGCCTTGGTTGTTGGTGCCTCTGGGGTTGTCTCATCAGGTTTGGGGGTGGTGGGAGACTCTGCCTTGGTTGTTGGTGCCTCTGGGGTTGTCTCATCAGGTTTGGGGGTGGTGGGAGACTCAGCTTTGGTTGTTGGTGCTTCTGGGGTTGTGTCTTCAGGTTTAGGGGTGGTGGGAGACTCTGCCACGGTTGTTCGTGCCTCTGGGGTTGTGTCTTCAGGTTTGGGGGCGGTCAGAGAGTCAGCTTTGGTTGTTGGTGCCTCTGGGGTTGTGTCTTCGGGTTTGGGGGTGGTGGGAGACTCTGCCATGGTCGTTGGTGCCTCTGGGGTTGTCTCTTCGGGTTTGGGGGTGGTGGGAGACTCTGCCTTGGTTGTTGGTGCTTCTGGGGTTGTGTCCTCAGGTTTGGGGGTGGTGGGAGACTCAGCTTTGGTTGTTGGTGCTTCTGGGGTTGTGTCTTCAGGTTTGGGGGTGGTCGGAGAGTCAGCTTTGGTTGTTGGTGCCTCTGTAGCTTCAGGAGTTGTCTCATCGGGTTTAGGGGTGGTGGGAGACTCTGCCTTAGTCGTTGGTGCCTCTGGGGTTGTGTCTTCAGGTTTGGGGGTGGTGGGAGACTCTGCCTTAGTCATTAGTTCCTCTGGGGTTGTGTCTTCGGGTTTGGGGGTGGTGGGAGACTCTGCCGTGGTTGTTGGTGCCTCTGGGGTTGTGTCTTCGGGTTTGGGGGTGGTGGGAGACTCTGCCTTGGTCGTTGGTGCCTCCGGGGTTGTGTCTTCGGGTTTGGGGGTGGTGGGAGACTCTGCCTTGGTCGTTGGTGCCTCCGGGGTTGTGTCTTCGGGTTTGGGGGTGGTGGGAGACTCTGCCTTGGTCGTTGGTGCCTCTGGGGTTGTGTCTTCAGGTTTGGGGGTGGTGGGAGACTCAGCTTTGGTTGTTGGTGCCTCTGTAGCTTCAGGAGTTGTCTCATCGGGTTTGGGGGTGGTGGGAGACTCAGCTTTGGTTGTCGGTTCCTCTGGGGTTGTCTCTTCAGGCTTGGGGGTGGTGGGAGAGGCAGCTGTGGTCGTTGGTTCCTCTGTTGCTTCAGGGGTTGTGTCTTCAAGTTTTGGTGTGTTGGGAGCGTCTGCCTCGGTCATTGGTTCCTCTGTGGCCTCAGGGGTCATATTTTCAACCTTGTCAATGGTTGGGTAGTCTTCTTCAGTCATTGGTGCTTCTGTGGCTGCAGGGGTTGTGTCTTCAGGTTTGGGGGTGCTGGGAGAGGCAGCTGTAGTTGTTGGTTCCTCTGGGGTTGTCTCTTCAGGTTTGGGGGTGGTGGGAGACTCAGCTTTGGTTGTCGGTTCCTCTGGGGTTGTGTCTTCAGGTTTGGGGGTGGTGGGAGAGGCGGCTGTGGTCGTTGGTTCCTCTGTTGCTTCAGGGGTTGTCTCTTCAAGTTTTGGTGTGTTGGGAGCGTCTGCCTCGGTCATTGGTGCCTCTGTGGATTCAGGGGTTGTGTCTTCTGGTTTGGGGGTGGTAGGAGAGTCAGCTTTGGTTGTTGGTGCCTCTGTGGCTGCTGGGGTTATGTCTTCAGGTTTAGGGGTGGTAGGAGCGTCTGTGTGGGTTGTTGGTGCCTCTGTCACTTCAGGGGTTGTGTCTTCTGCTTTGGCAGTGGTAGGAGGATCTGCTTCAGTCATTAGTTCCTCTGTGGCCTCAGGGGTCATATCTTCAACCTTATCAGTGGTTGGGTAGTCTTCTTCAGTCATTGGTGCCTCTGTAGCTGCAGGGGTTGTGTCTTCAGGTTTGGGGGTGGTGGGAGACTCGGCTTTGGTTGTTGGTGCCTCCGTAGGTTCAGGAGTCGTCTCATCAGGTTTAGGGGTGGTGGGAGACTCAGCCACGGTCGTTGGTGCCTCTGGGGTTGTGTCTTCAGGTTTGGGGGTGGTGGGAGACTCTGCCACGGTCGTTGGTGCCTCTGGGGTTGTCTCTTCTGGTTTGGGGGTGGTGGGAGACTCTGCCTTGGTGGTTGGTGCCTCTGGGGTTGTCTCTTCTGGTTTGGGGGTGGTGGGAGACTCTGCCTTGGTGGTTGGTGCCTCTGGGGTTGTCTCTTCAGGTTTGGGGGTGGTGGGAGACTCTGCCGTGGTGGTTGGTGCCTCTGTTGTCCCAGGGGTCTCTTTCTGAGCTGTAGTGGTCTCTGTGGTAGTTGTTTCTTCTGTGGTTGTACTTGTAGTAGGTAGTAGACTGGGTTTGGGACTTGGTGTAGTTGGTTCCATTGTTGTGGTTGTATCAGGTTGTTTTGTCGTTGGAGCAGGACTGGTCACTGTGTTTTCCAGTTCACTGTCGGTATCTATGAGAATACATAGATGTTAAATTAAGATATTGGAATTGCAGTGCAGGCACCTGTTGCATATTGGTTTATTATACTAGTTAGAAATAGTTGCTTATCTTTTGAGTAGCAATAGTTGTTTTTTATAGCCTTTGCTCTAAGAACTTTCTGTGTAAAATTGCCCTTATTTGGCTTTAAAGTGGAGTTAGGGAAATAGAAGGAAATCAAACTTTCAGAGTACAGACACCTGACTGCATCTCCTACTGTTCCTTTATATCTTGGGTGTTTTTCCTCTTTGTGATTTACAGCTTTAAGACTTTCTTTACTTGTATATGTAGTTACACTGACTGAAGGACAATCGTTAGTATAGCTTTATTCAGAAAAAAATAACAGTAAGTCTTTCTGCATTTTAATCTCTCACTGAGTGTTATCTCTGGTGTTTTACCGTTTAGCTCTTCTTTCACAGAGGGTTTATTTCTATTACTCCTGCTGTGTTGCTGCCTACCATTACAACTGAGTTGGCATTTATTTCTTGAAAATCTGAACAAACCAAGTGCAGCATCATGTGATTTGGGGCCATGTTGTTCAGCTTTTGAAGAAATATAAAAATCTAAAAAGATCCGAGCTGTTGCTGGCGGTCACAGCTCTGATGCAGTGTCTTTCCCAGCAGACAGGAAGAATTTCTAATACTGCAGCGTGAGAAATAATCCCCGGGTAAATGTGTTGTAGAAATGGTGCAGTATGAACAGAACGTACCAGAACAGGTTTTCCTCCCACCCTGTGTGTCCAAAATACCGTAAGCCAAGTGGGATCCTGTTAATGGTTATTTGAATTTCCTTAATTTTATTTCATTTGACCTACTATATTGATTTTTGTAATAGAAAGTTGCCACAGAAGACAGGTAAGTACTCCAAATTTTAAAGAAAAAATAAAAAATGTAAAGTATAAAATATTGGCCAAAATTTACTTCTAGTCTCATTTCATACTTGTAAACTTGTTCAAACTGACCACCCAAGTTATCACGTAAAATGCTGGAACAGAATATCAAAGAACACAGGAAAGCAACGTATTTTCCATTTAGAAAAAATAAATTATCTGTGTTTTTTGAAGCTGCATGAGGCCTGGCTTGATTAAAGCTAGAGAAACCTGCTAGGAGACTTTGCTGTCCTGGTCCTGCCAATTCATCACTGTCCCAAAACACAATACCCTTCCTGTTCCAGCCCTGGACTTGCTCCAAAACTGACCGTGGCCTGTAACTTATTTTTGGAAGACGTGTGATCAAATCCAATAGAGATGCAGGAGACATCACCACACTTCAACGTCTGTGTGAAGTGAACTCTTGGTGTCCTGAGGTCTAGGTGAGGTAATTAGTTTATAAACCGAGCGGTTCCAAGCTTGGTAATGTCTCGCATCAACTTGCTATTTCCAGAGCAGGAAAATGGTCTTTAATGTTCCTTCAGGTAACACCCATCCTGTCTTGTCCCTGTGCTTTCCTACCTTCCATCACTTCATGGGGCTGCGTGACTTCCTCTGGCTGCTTCTCCTCGTTTTTGGGTGGCCTTTTTGGTGTTGGCGGAGGAGTTGTAGGTGATGGCTTTTTTGCATGTGCTAAAAGAAATAAAATAATCTGTTAATGTTATAGGTGCTTGGTGTGAACTGCATAAGAAGAAAGTGGTTAGAAAATGTCAGTGACCATCTTCCATACAAATCTAAGGTTCTTCCTATCTGTAGGATTCTTTAAAGCATTTTCAGGGGAAAAAAGATAAAGAAAAACCTCATTGGATCTCTAAGCGTTTTCATCACAGATGTGAGAAATGTTTTTCCTGCAAGTTTGAGGTGAGGCGTTCTTTGCTAATGTGAATTTTGAGGTGGGAAAAAGATGAATTCTGACTGGAGCTCTACATTCTGAAAATTTGTCTGTGTGTTTTTTGTTTGTTTGCGGGTTTTTTTGGCAGTTTGTTTTTGACTACAGATATCTTGGGGCTAATTTACTAGAGTGGATCTCTGAGAGCTACCAAGCTAGCCAAGCATTTACTTTGATAATCCCCTGAAGATTTAGTTACCTTATCGTTCTTCAGACATCTGATAACTCTGCACATAAGTGAGCATTTCAGAAAGACGTCTTAAAAGCTGCTGTTTCCTTGGAAGAGACGGAAGCTATAAAACAGGCATGGACCAAAGAAACAACACAATGTGTTAAGCTAACTTCTAGTAGATTGAGTTTTGGGAGAAACCGGAGGTTTGTGTTCACATTTTCCAACTCTGAAGTTTGCATGGGATTTCACTTCTATCTGGTAAGAGCCAGATTATGTATTTTTTACTTGGGTCAATTTGTTGGGTCAAATTGTACAACCGTAAGTGAGTCCCTCTCTTCCCACTGACGTAGCCTTGTAGAAGGATCTTGTTAGTTGTGAAAAAAGCGTGACAGAGCTCAGGGTACCTGCAGGATCTTTTTGATCCACCTGAAGGAGCTGGCAACTGCCATAGGTACGTGTAACCAGCCTTTCACACAAGGAGTGGTATTTTTCTGTAAGAGGATGACTGTGGTATTGAAGGATTTGCTTTCATAGCAAGCTGGCACTCAAGGCAAATAACGTGGAGTGGTGGACTATATCCTGAGGGTTTTGTTGAGAAAGGAAGAGAAATTGTAATTATTGAAGAAAAACCACTTTGGGACCTGAACCAGCTTTCAGAGGAGTCAGTAGTGGCAGGGGGAAGCGTTTGACCAGTCCTTAACTCTGTGTGAGTATTCTGGGGATATAAGGGCTTCTGGAGGATAGGAGAGACACACGTTGTGAACTTGGTGCTGCTGTAAGTGTTCAGAAGATGCAGAAACAGCAAAATGAAAGTTCGCTGCATGGCCTTAAGTTATTGCATTGTTCCGAAAGGTTTGACAGGTTTCTCAGTTACCTACACATAGCAAAAATACTCAAGTGGGTTTTGTTTCATTTTGCATTTGTTTGTTTGTTTTTACGAAAAAATAATAGCAAAGCTAAGTAACTAAAATACTAGAAGAAACTTTAAGATTTTCAGCAGTTGGTTAACTTTTCATTGCATTTGAACTGAAGAAAAAGTGAAACAGCTAACCATCTTTTGTGAGCATTCTTGTATGTTAAACTCAGCATAAAGTGGGAGGTGTAAAGCAACCTCAAAGGCAGCAAATTAACCTCTAGACGCTTCCAAGACATTTATCTTCTTCTAGACATCTAGTTAAAAAATGCTCAATGCAGAATCGACGGCAGTATGAATCACTATGCAATTGAGTAGCCAAACCAAGCTGCTATACCAGTGCCTGGGGAGCGGGAGCGGTTGGTAATGTGAACCAAGTGATAATCCAAAGCTTGTCTTGTTTGTTAAACTGCGCACTTTGAAAACAGGCTGCCTTGGAGGTTGTCTGGTCTGTGAATGCAGCATCCCGATGCCAAGCCATATTTGCCAAGTGCTCTCACAGAAATGAATTTAGGCCCGTAAGTAGCAGAAAGTTTAAGGACGTGATGGAATTAAACATATTCTGTTGGTGTTTCCTAGACTAGTATTCAATTGCTAGTGTTGTTAAACCTACACGAAGGTGAAACTGTTCCTTCAGTGCTCAATTAACAAAAACCCATCAAGTTCTGCAGTGAAGGACACAATAAACCACAGTGACTGTGGGTCAGAAAGATCCTTCCCTGAACTGAATTTGCAGCCTAAACGTTAAATGTGCATTTTCTTAAAATACCTCTTGCTGCAGTGTGGATGTGTAACTGCTCCTAACCAGGCAGATCCTCTGGTTCCTCCCTCTTGCCCCAGAGGATGGGTTTCTGTGTGAGATAGGCTGATTTTGGGTTTGAGGGGGCAAGGATCTAGGAGATCTTTCTATATGCTGCCAATGATTGCAGTAACCCAGAGCAAATGGTTTTGGAGGTTCAAGCAGTGCTATCCCAGTGCTGGGAGCAGGTATTCTCCACTTTCGAGTGGGTTGCAGGTGAATTTAAGGGAGTTGGACCTTCTTTTATTACTACCTTTTTGTAGATGAACTGGACTTATTAGCGCAATGTGTCATTCATTACCCCCAACATTCTGTCCTTGAATTCTAATATTGGTGTAATTTAAATAGCACGAGTGGAAATAAATGCACATGAAAAACCTGATCTTATAGGTATTATTCTGGGTGATGGTTCTGACAGTAAAATAGCGTATGGCTAATGCTAAAAGAGGATAGTGCAAAATAAAATTTTACCCTCAGAATTTGTGTCTTGGTGATGGCTTCGAGTATATCTACCTTTATTTATCTGTGAAGTGTTCATGCTTGAGAAAATGGCCAGTTTATTTTTGAAATTAGGTTTTGTTAGTTGGTTTTGTGTGTGTGTTTGTTTTGTGTGTGTGTGTGGTTTGGTTTGGTTTTTGTCCAGTAGCTAACTTCTGGTGTCCTAAGAAGCCTGCACTGTTAATGTTTCATGATGATGCAAAGCATCTCTATTTGAATACATCTAGGAAAAATATAGCGATAAAGAAATCTCTTACCCTCTTTACAGTGTTTTGCGTAATCTGGGCAACATTTGCCGTATCTTTCACATTCTACGTCGCAGTCGCATTCTCTTCCTCTTTCAAAGGCTTCAAAGCAACGTCCTCTGCAGGAGAGTGCTGCATAAGGCAGAAAAACAGAGTTAGTATTTTTGGCGAGCTCTCATTTAATGCTGGGACCTTTCTACAGTGAAGTCACTTCCATAACATCAGGTGGTTGTTCTGCTTTGATCCAGACCTTGTTTGCGTAATTGGGAGTTTTGGATCGGGCCATACGACCACAACTGCAGTTTGCAATTGCAGTTTGCAATTGCAGTATATTGAGAGAATTTAGAACTTGTAGCGTGCCCTTCGAGTTCACTTTAGCTAGGTCCCATCATAGAAGGTTTCCATTTCCCTAATCAAATAGCAATTATCCTCAGAATAGTGTAATAGTGAAATTCTGGCTTGGGTTTTCAAAAAGGTGTTCATCAGGGTGCCACGTTGCATCAAGAGTGGTGTGTCTGCAAAAACATTTCTGAAAAATAACTTCCTGAAGAGGTCATGGCCAAGTGTACCTGGTGTCTCTGGGCAAATACTAAACTTAATTGCATGAATGAGTTAACGAAGTTACACAAAGTGACTATTTTTGAAATGTTATCCCAGTCTATTTAACACAGTTCTTAAATTATTAGTACTAAAGGAGTGTATATCATGTTTTGACATGATTAGTAACCACATGCTTTTAATAATTCATTATTGGTTAACTTCTGATAGCTTCAGTCACTATAGTACTTCTGTTTCATATTAAATAATGACCATGTTGTTTTGGAAAGTGTGTGCACAACTATTACAGATTTCAGCAAAACATGGTTGCTGTATTTTTCAAGGACAAAATTTGACCCTAAACATTTACATTACATTGCAATATAATATCTATTAACCTTCAGTAGTACCTTTAATAGGTACTTGGTTGACTGTTAAATTGAAATGATGACGTTAGACCTGAAATTGATATTTTTTGAGGATTCTTATCATCTCACACAATTGAGTTAACAATTAACTATCACTTTGTATTTCCAGAATTTACCATATAATCTGTTATTCTTGTCCTGTATCTTTTCTGTAGATAAGTCTCTACTGAAGTTATTGTCTTTGTGGCACATGGGCCATAAAATCATATTTTACAGTTAAATCACTATCTAGCAAAATTAGGATTACTGTATTGGCAGGTTCTGAACACCTTTTGACCAGTGTAGTTGTGGAGCGACTCTGCTGATGCCAGTGGCTTCATCCCACGGGCATGAGTGAGAATTGGTTTTATTTTATAACGTTAGAGCAGTCTTTATTGATGAACAATGTCTGTCGTTTTTCTAATTTTGTCAAAATTAATGATGCAGTGAGTAACAGTCCCTAGACAGCTTGCGTCCTTTAAGGATGGTGTCTGCTGTGCTTGCTCAAATTCAGTGATTTAGGGTAGAACAGGGAAAACTTCCTCTAGCCTTAAACTCTTCCTTAAGATGTTACATAGATGCCAGAATAACTTTAGAATCTAGCCCACAATAAATAAATAGCCTATGTAATTAAAAAGCCTCAGTATGTTCTTTCAGTTATGAAAAATGTTGATGTACTCTTGCAAATCAAGCTCAGGATGGGGCGGACTGGAGGGTGAGTGTATCCTGTGTGTGTCAGAGCGGCAGAATTAGAGTTTTAGGGAGTGCTGTGTCTGTTTTGAGCAACACTCGGCCCCTGTTGCTGGGTCTAAGAAGGCTCGTTTTACACCTGTAATCTTTCTAGAACTACAGTGTAGTGTAAGAAACTGCAGTTACCTAAATCACTGATATTTTTGACTTGAGTGATTCATAAGAAAAGATGTATTTAACTCTCAGTAAACCAGTTTGCAATGCCTATATTTATTTACACTATATAGTTTTGCGTATAAAATAATACTCATCCAACCATCTTTTCCATCAAAGTCTGGACGTGGTTCTGATCCAGAGTTAATTTCTGTTAACCCTCTGACTTTGGATTAGACCCTACATCCTCCACACTTCTTAAATTTGAGTTGGAACGTCCCAGAATTTCTTCCTGGAAAACCCTGGATTTACTTTTACTGATTTTTTTTCTGTATAAGAGACAAACAGATACAGCACAAATGCACTAAGGAGAAGAAAAGAAGCAGTAGGCAAACTGTTTCCCCCCTCTTGCCCTGCTCTTCTGAAAAGCAAAATCCTTTTCTCGGTGATAACCTTTGGATACACAATTTTCTCTGAATTGCAAGAGGTTATCACTGAGTTTTTGAGGGGGAGAACAACACACGTATGAGAGGAGAACAAGGACGCAGTGAACTAAACGAGACATTTAAGCGTTCAGAGGAGAGACGCTGGTGTGGGAGGGAGCTGGAGCGAACGGGAAGGGAAGTTTTGGCGAGAGGAACTGGGTGGGTTTGTTTGGGAACTTACCCACCGTGCAGACTTTCCTGAAGTCAGGGCAGCACTCCATGTAGTGTTGGCAGTTAAAATCACACTGGCAGTCACGCTCTCTAGAATACCCTTCCCCACATCTCCCTGTACAGCTTGATAAATCTAAAAATCACACAACACTGGTGTAAACGTGGCCAAACCCGAATGGTGCGTAAGGAAACGCTGAATGGCAAAGTGGTGAGATTTATTATTATTTTGTTTTTCCTACAGAATGCTATTTGTTCGTTTGGTATTGCAGAACCTGTGGACCTGGTGCAGCCCCTCCTGAATGGTTTGCAGCAGCGTACTCAGGTTGGAGACTAATTTATCCTGTTCCTCCTGGAGATTAATGAACCCTGAGGACTGGTTCAGTAATACGACCTCACCAGCTCTGGCATCCAAACTAGCCCATGCAGATTTATCATAAGCAGTATATCAGCCAGGCACGATATTGTTTTGCAGACTTAATTCAGCCTGTGTATGATGATAGGTGAGCACCTGCACTACCTGACAGACTCATTTTACGTTTTGTAATGTTCTACATAGTAACCAAATAAAACCAATTTAGCTTGCAAACTGGTGAGCGCTGTCATAATAAATACAGGCCCCCAGAGCCATTTTTATTGGCAGTTTTCAAAATCTGCCTGCCCTCTACATTATTTTCTTCCCCGAGGTCAAAGAAGAATTTGGTATCAACTCTGAGGCTAGGAACAGTTGGGATCTAGTCCTGCGATCTTCTGTAAGGTACTTTCTGTTTGTTATTAGGAAATTACTTATTAGCAGAGTAACATAAAAGCTTATCCCACAATGGCTTTACCGCTAGACTGCTGTAGTGTTGGAAAATGCTAGATCATAATAAATGGTGCAGGATACAGGTGTTAAGCATGACAGCAGGAGCTCTGCTTTAAACCTGCACGCATTTGAGTTGGCAGCGGTTTGTTACCTTCTGCTGCCAGATCAGATATTTGCCCTGGAACAACTCCCCTTCCTACACAAAATCCTTAACTAACGTAACATGCTAACAGCTTCTTCTGGAAATGAAACATGCAGGACCACAAGTGAAGCGCCCCTGGATACAAACAAAGAAGCTGAACAATCAGCAAGCTAAAACACAGTTAAGATAATCAGCTGAAACACTGAGGACCAACAAGAAAATAACAAGAAATAACATATAACACAACACCAAAGACAATTTCTAACAGCACACACTTCATATGTGTGTGTGTATGAAGGAAGACTATGGGATAACAAATAATTACATACATTGTGATTTTCAGCATTTCAATATAATGTTTGTTACCACTTCTTTGCAAATAATGAAGTGGGACTAAAGAATTAATGGAGGATTCAACTGACTTGAGTTAATGGGCTCTTAGTAGAGGAGCTGAAAATAGAAGCTAGGCATCTTGTCTATGGCTATGTGCCCAATGTATTGCACCCTTCTTCCCTTATGGGAAGAAAATATAGAAAAGTCCACAAAGTAATGCCTTCTCATTCATTTATTTAAGTTTATGACTTGTAAGTTATGAAGTTACTTCTAAGGAAAATACCTAACTGGTTCTAGTTGCCGGGCAAATTGCATCTGCTGGGCCCTGGTGAGCTGTTCAAATATGCAAATTCCATGTCTTATACTATCAAGTAGTAATACATTATTTTCTACCAGCAAGTAATGTTGTCGCTCTAACAACTTGATAGCTACTTGAGAAGTGTGACAGTACAGGACTTGCAAGTTCTTTTGCTTCTTCATAACGGTGCAACTTCAGTTAGAAATGAATTACAGAGGTTTGAGACTACGTAAAAATCTGTACTATTAGATGAATGATTGCCAAAATTTGCCTCGGTGGTAGTAATAACAGTGCCTTTAATAAAGGCAAAGCACTTAGTACGGTATAGACGTTCCTTTCACTGAGCCTACTGTATTTAAGTGTTTCTAACCTAATTAGGTGGATATTGTAATTTTGGATTCTTCCTTGAACCGTACTGCAAATCACTTGGGCTAAATGTGTCAGTCCCTGGGAAACAGGATCTTGTAGAACATGCTTACAGAAAAAGAAGTTAGGTTCATATGCATTTTGTGTGATACTCATATTTATGTTATTCCTCAAAAAAAGAGGGCCATGCTGTACCAGAATATATTTATGAAAATAAATGCCTGTCTGAATAAGCACAAAGTGCTAGAACTGAGTATTTTTATGGAAATGCGTTTGAAGCATTCTTAGTGTTTGTCAGATATCCTAGACACCCTCCCTTCTACTTTGTGTGTTACAGTACCTTCGGAAGACACTTCTTGAACCAAGGACAGTGAAAGGATCACCAGGGACAGGCAGAGTATGTTCCGTATGGTCATTACTTTCAGGTACGACATCATCCCTAAAAAGAAATAATCTCACATCACTGCATGCAATTGAATTAATCAGTTCATAATTTTTAAAAAATGCAGAGCATATCTTTATACGTAATACTTGTTTAATAACATAAAAATAATCTGAAATTATTCAAGGACAAATTGCTAATTTAGAATTATGCCATAAACTCTGTCTTGGTTATTAGTCTGTTAAATTTTGTAGTAATACCAGGAAAATTATCAACAAATAAGGAAGCAGTATTTTTCAGAATTCTGTTATTTGAAAGCTACAGACAGTCTTCTGCTTTTTAACATGGATGCACTTCAGTGCAACAGTTTCTAAGGTTATTCTACTGATAAATACAAATGTAAAGTAAAAAGAAATACTGTCAAAACATTAGTTATTAAGCAACTTAATTTTGTAACCGGAAATCTATCATTGAAATATTAGTGTTGTAAATATGTCAAATGGGAATGTAGGATAAAAGTAAATCTTTCAAAAGGAAAATTTGCCTGGTTTTTCTGTTCCAGGTCATCATTTTCCTTTGGAAGAAGAGCACTTGGATCGAAATGCTCAGAGTAGAGGTAGGTATTACACTTACCTAACGAGGAGTATGTCTGCTCTCCGCGATGTTTCAGATGCCTTATATATTGCTTTGTAACTACGCTGGGGTTAACTAATTAGACAGCTGGTTAACCAGAACTGCCAATGACAGCTCATGACAGCAAACTTTCCACATGAGCTGGAAGAGCTCCCAGATGACTAGACGAATGCAACATCTGGAAAATACTCCCATTAAGAAAAAAGATTACAGAAAAAACTAAATAGGGACTTACTAGTCAAAACACATTTTGATTACCGAGGGAAGTGAACAAATTGTCCTGAATGCATCTGGAAGGCATTAGATATTATTGCATAGCAATAAAAAAATAATTCTAGGCAAATGCTGAGTATATTTTCTTTCTTGTCAAATGTAGCTTAGGTGACAGTAGTTTAAAATTGTGCAGTATTATCTGCTACCGATGGTGTATCTCCTCCAAGAAGTTTTGAGATCTAATTTGTGCAGTTGTAAGTAATTTGCCAGTTCTGCACCGAATAGATAGTACCAAGTGGGAATTTTGCCAAGGGATTGGCTAGAAATCAAAGAATTTAGTCGAATCTCAAATTGATTAAATATATGTAAAACATCAAAATGAATGAGAGAAATTGTTTTAATGGTATTTGTGGTTTTTGGTTCCAGATTCAGAGTACTGGAAATGGTTATTTGCAACTCCTTCTCAGAGCTAAAGGAGGTTTCCTTTGAAACTTGTAGTGGTCCTGACGCTCAGAGTTCAGGGGGGATCTTTTATTCAGAAACTATCCTAAAGGCCAGGGAACTTTGATACTTTTGTCTTACAATATTACTTGAATCCCAAAGTAATTCTGTTATCCCAAAAGAATAAATATGGTATAATATGCATTGATCCCAATTGAGGATAGCGCTTAAGCAAGAGTTTGAGTCTCTTAAGGAAAATAATGTACAACATCTGAAAAGGAGCAGGTTTAGACATGTGCTTGAATGTTTTCCTCACTTGGTCCAATTATTTTGCAACTTTAGTATTTTTATGCTAGAATTTCTTTCTGATTTCTGTATTATCACAATAGAGGCAGTTTCATTCAATCTTTCTGCATTGTAGAGGCTAGTAATTGTTTCTTATCACAGCCACACTTCATTAAATTATTCCAGTCAATAAAATAATGCTTTTTCGTTGCTCTAGGAGCACATATAATTTTCGTAAAAGTTTCTAGAGTTATTTAGACAAGTGTGAAGTGGGAGCGCTGACATTGTGTTGATGCGGTATTCAAGGTTCTCTGCTATGAGAACTCTCTACTTTGTGGAAAAGGCAACTTGAGGCTCTGAGATTTCGTGGAGTTTATTCAAGGTAATATACAGAATGAAATATATATTACGTGTCTCATAGCGAGAGCTTCAGTGCTGTCTTTAGTGGAGCCGACTATAAGCTTGATAAAGAAACTCTGTGGTTTTAGGAAAAAAAGGTACCTGTCTGCAGATATTTAAAACCTAGAGAAGAAGTTTTTAGGGTTAGAGTCAACATGATGAGATCGGTTTTATAGAAAAGTACTGAGATCCCCATAACTTCAACAATTTATAATTTGATCGAGCGAAACATTTAAGACTACATTATTGGGTATATCCTTACTTTGATATCCATGATATGGAGGAGATTTGTTGACACTTCCATCATTTCACAGCCAGTACAGCTGTAAGTCCCAGTTAATATTGCCTAGCTACCTGAGGTGAAAAATATATGTGTGTGTGTGTGTATATATATATTTATAAAGTATAAAGTAGTAAATAAAAAATAACAGAAGCTCAACATTTTTATCATGGTTCTCTTAACATGCCAGTACTCAATTAAGTCATGCGAAGACAATTAGGTACGTACACAACTTGAAAATATGGGTAGCCGTGATTTGCTGCTACATTTATTATGTGTTATGGATATTTTGGTAAAGTTGTATTGTTTCATTTCTCTTATGAATTAAGGTTTTGGAACGTCAGAGGTGATGTGGGGTTGCAAAGTGTAAGTGATGAGTTCCCAAACTGCAGTTACTGGAATTCAGTTGCAATTATTTTCATTTGGAGCGTTTGTTATAATTGAATGACTGTTAGATGGTTGTTAAAGTTTCTTTAGCATTAGTTATACAAGCTTCGAATAGAAATGGATACTGCACCATGTTTCCTTTCCTTCTGGTCAAAGTAATTTTACCTAGCAGCATCTGACAAAATATGCTGGATTTTTACCAGCCTCTGTGGGTTTCACTTACTTTTGTCATACATGAAAACTGGGGTTGTCATAAATTTGCTCTCTTACCTGTGCAGAAAAAAAAATTTGAAAATCTGTGTATGGCTTTTCCTTACAGCACTTTTTTATACATAATTAAATGTTAATTTAGAAGAACATACTTTGAAAGACCAGTTGAAGATGAAATAGGGAGTTTTTTGGGGGGAACATAATTTTGAAAGGCTGGTTCAAGACACAATAGGTTTTCTTTCTTGGAGATTAAGGTACTCAGATAGGAAATGAGTTTGGGTTGATTTCTAGTATTGCGAGAGGCTCGGTGTCAGAGTTTTAGTGATGTCATTTATGCTGAAGGGTGAAACAGGATTTTCAGAAGTGCCAGTAAAAATCTCTTTTTTCATACCGTATACATTATTAAGCCTCCTTTTGCAGGTAATTCTCACCTCCATGTACACTGTCTGGGATAATTCCACAAGTGGATTAACAGGCACCTTTAAATTGTGGTGTCACAGCTGTACTGAAATGGTATTAATGTCTGTGTTGGCGCTTCAGTGTGTGATCAGGCAACGGTGACATGGGGTTTGTGTCATCACCAGGTTCTGCTGGTCTTCCCTTTGTTTTCAGAGAAGGACTTGGAGCTGCAAAAAAAAAAAAAACCAAAAGGGAAAGTACAAAATGTTCCATTTCCCTGTTTTTATTTCTAGTGCATTTAGGCAAACAGGACTCATTACATTCCTGATGAGTAAATAAAGAGATACAGCTCCACCACTATTTTTCTTAATCTCAGAGCAACACGTGGAACCTAATGTTGTGGTTAGCTAATCTAGCTGGAAAGAGAGAACATTATTTTTTGTCTGATACTTCGTTGCTTCAGTTAGGTACCAACTGACCAGTCATTTCATTTGGCAAGAGTTTCAGGCAAAATAAACTCTTAATTAAATTTTGTCAGGTGTATCCAGAATCTTACCTGTATTTCCTAACTTCATTAGTTGATTGCGGGTTTTTTTAAGGAAAAAAAAAGAGAAGCCTTTCACTACAAACCCTGCTTTGCTTATATATTGAGATTGTTGTAGTTACAGTACAATTATTCCTGTCTTTATTTCAGGATTAATGGATTCCTTATGTTGATGCCCATGACTCAGCTGTATTCTTATGCCTTTTCAGGCCTTGGCTTTTTTGGCAGTTCATCAGTCGGTCACATTTGTGATGGTGGTTTTGGGATGTGTTCATATCCACCGGGGATCGCATGGAAAATGTAAGCCAGTCCAATCCCAGAAAATCATGTGAAAATAATTGTGTTAATCTGGGTCTGATCTGACAGAGGCCTCATTTCTTTTCAGTCCCTTTGTTGATCCCTGTTTCTAACCTATCAGTATCCTCAAAATATCATGTAATTGTCATATCAAAACTAAGTTATGTTTGCAGTGATCTGGATCCCTGTGGGAACTCGGCTTTAAGAGCAGCTGGAGAGTCCCAGCAGAAGTTGTAGAAACAAACTGAGCTGAGCAAGAGTGAAAACAAGTTGAAAGAAAACAAGAGAACATGCATTTAGATTAGTGTTGGTCTGTTAGATATTCACTGATATGTGTACCTCTTTGTCAACTCTACCCTAGAAGGAGTTTAATTGAAAGTTAAGTGAGAGTGCTGGAAGTCTTGTTAAATGAATTGCGAAGAAAAATTAGGAAGAATCACAGAAAACTTTTGCTCTTGTGGGAAGGGCTGACGCAGTTCCAGGCTTATGGTCTTGGAGGGGTAAGGAAAGAGAATGATGTACAGGAGGCAGAAGCCCTAATGTGGGAAGGGCATGGAATTACAATTAATTCTTCTGGGACATCTGATAATTGATCAGAGGACACTTCCCCGCATTGCTTTCTATGATCAGTTACTTTCTTCTGTGCTAGAACTGGCGACATTTTGTTGGCACATTCTATTTGATTATAACAAAAAAATATTTAATTCAAATAGCTCCTAAATATGATGACTTCTAAGACAAAGGAGTATTAATACTGTTGCTTTTCTGTGATTTATGAGGAGCATGAGCATCAGTAGTATTGCAATGAATTCCACTGTAGCAAGCTGCTGTAATAAGGGTCATGTGTTCACATATATCATCCAGTTGATGTAAATATAGACATGGCATTTCCAGCTCCTAAAAAGTTGAGAGGATGGTTTACAAGTAAGAAGTGGAGAGAAAAATATGACTTAGAAATTATTTTGTCCTCAGAGAGATAACAGATGAGGCCATAATGATAGGTAGAAGATGAAGGACAGAATCTGCATGTTTGTGGGTCTGTTTTTTTTATTTTTACAGCACTACTTAAATCAGTAGG
This sequence comes from Caloenas nicobarica, assembly GCF_036013445.1. Lineage (NCBI taxonomy): Eukaryota > Metazoa > Chordata > Aves > Columbiformes > Columbidae > Caloenas > Caloenas nicobarica. The sequence continues at coordinate 2,427,196 of NC_088264.1, forward strand.
AGAAATGTTTTTATTCCAGAAGAGCTTTATGCTCAGCACAGCTGCAGACATTACTGAATATCCTGAGGAGGAAGAGGAGGAGCAGGTCTGCTGGCTGTTTACATCTAGAGATGTACATACCTTGGCTTCCTCTGCAGCCTTGACCCCAAGGCCATCCCTTCAGAGCTATCGTAATATTTCTAAGTGGGTCTGAAAAATTTCCCCCAACAGACATAAGTTTTTATACCAAAGCTAGGCACTAGGCTGGAATCTCATTTTGTGTGGAATGCCACAGGGCAGACTTTTAATGCCAGAGAGTTAGAGGAGTTCTTTGAGAGAATGTCTGGCAGAACAGGACCTTACTGTAATAAATCAGAAATATTCAATTTTTCTTTCTTTCTTTCTTTCCCAGTGTATGAATTATTCTCTTCCTAAGCTGGGTCTAGTGAAATGGTTACTGATTTGGATCCAGATGGCCTGATTAAAAAGTGACTGCTGCCTCATAAAAATGCCTCACAAAATGAATTATATTCCATATTGTTTCTTCTTTTTTTTTTTAATTAATACAGTGTATGGACTAATTCTCCTACTGAATAATAACAGGAAGAAAATAAGAGATTCAACCATAGAAAGAAAAAAAATTCATGCAAGATCTGATTAATATGAAGGATGGTGCATGATAAGAATAAGGAAAATTAACGTGAGAAATACAAGGTGCTTCAGGTGGGGAAAAGAGGTAGAACTAGGAGAGCAAGACATTATACGTGTCTGTTTATAACATAAGAGATTGTTTAATGGTTAAACAGGGAGTCCCAGTTAAACAGTAGTAAGTGAATTAGCACTGACTCCTGATTAATTTGTGAATGGAACCTTCAGGCAGCAGTTACTTCATTACCACCTACAGGACTGTTAACAAAGATTCCCAGAAACAGTCACCACTTCTTAGACGACTGAAGAATAACATCCTTGCTTTGGCAAAAAAGCACTGAAAACATTTCAGACAGCATTGTGAGGTGTGTGTTTGGTTTTTTTTCAGACTTGGTATGAAGTAATTTTCTTGTAACATGAAGAATCATCACAGTCAGGCTACTATAAATAATCCATTTAATACATGTTCAAGCTTTCGTCTCTTATGTATTCAAGCAAAAATGGTCTGTTTAACAGTCTATATTCAAGGGGGAAAGACTTGCTGGATCAGCATAATTGTATGTAAGAGTGACAAGTAGTTGTGAATTTTTACTTCTCTGTGAAGGTGGTTTTTTTCTTTTTTGAAACTTTACTGCTGTTACTTGACTTCAGAGTGAGAAATGAACAGTAATGCTTCTGATGTGTATTCAACAGGAAAGTCCTGAAGGTCAAAGAATAAGTTCATGTACAAAAAACCCCTCTCTTGGCAGCAGTGAATACTGTATATTAATGCTGGTGGAGAAAGCTTTAGTTAAAGCTGCCAGGGGCTTGTGGAAACTGCTTCATAGTTTTACTAGAATCTGAATTATTCGTCTGAAATGTTCAGTACTTCGCTTTTGCCTATTAGGATTCTGTTATGTGAAAGACACAGGGAACAAGAGTTGAGGGGGTCTTTGGCTGAGTGGATTGTCTCAGCATGATAAATCCCTTTTTCTTTGTCAAAGGTAAAGATAAAAAGTACTCGTTTTCCTTTCAGTTTCCATGACCATTGAAATAGTTACATTCTCCTTTAAGTGCTTTCAAAATGAACTGTGCCTCTGAGAAATCAGTTTTCTTCTCAATCCTCCTGCGAGACTCACACAAAACAGGGCACTGGGAACAGAGCAGCCCCTTTGCAGTTTAAACATAATAGGAAGATTGTTCCAATAAATGAAATGATCACAAAAATGTACATTATTCAGCAAGACTATGATATACCAGAGGTTGTGCAGTCCTGGTCAAAGTCTGAAAAAGGAATAATCTGCAGCAAAGGCAGGATTTTGAACCTGATCTGCTGAGGGAATAATGGGGCAAAATGAAGAAAATAACTAGGTTCAGTTGTTTATCGTCCAAATATCTTTCTGGTATATCAGGAAATTTCTATTGGTCTCTGTTTGACTATAACGAAGTCCAAGGTAAGAACTGAAATAAGTATTACGTTTTAGAAATCTAAAACTGGGAGTCCACTTAATTACCTGTTCCTCAGGGTCACAGGAGCTCCCTTCTGGTAGGGAGTTAAGTTCTTTTCCTCTTTTGCTTTCTTTAACTATGCTCAGAGGAGGCATATCAAGTATCTAAGAATATAGCACATGATTCAATTAATGATATGCCCCAAATTAGCCAGTCTTTTCATAACAGCAATTCCTTCTAAATGTTTAGCTTTATGTAAATGCAACATGAAATCCACACTTTGAAAATTATCTTTGGAATCCTTAAAACTGACATCTACTAATAGGAAGAATTATTAGGTAAGGTGTAAGGATGAAGAAGCTGAAGCGGGTGGACTACAGACAGTCGATCAAATTCTAGGAAATTAATTTCAGAATGCCCAACATTATGCAACTTGTATTTAAAGATAAAGAAATAGCTACTGTGAAAATACTGTATTTAAAATACATAAATCTGTCCTCATGTGAAATTATGAGACCAGTTTAGACCAGCAAGATCCAAACTATAAATAAGATTCTGCTCCTAGCTTTTTAGGCATGAGTTTGTGACCTTTTTCAGTTGGGTATATGTGCTATTATCTGTTTCTATGAAGCTTTTTTTGTTTAGCATTTTTTGGCGTGAGAAAAAATAGTTTTATAAGCAAAGTGTTTCAGGCACAGGTGTTTAAATTCCAGATCCACTTGGTGCTTAATTTTAATGCATTCAAGTGGTTTTTCTATCCAAATACTAGAGTTGTGAGAATAGGATATGTTAAAGGGTTATATTTCTGAAAAAAAAAATCAGAATATTTAATAGGATATTTCTTCAAGCTTATGTTATCAGAGGTGCAGATGGCAAACTGTAAGTGCGAGAATATTCCAGAGCAGGAACACGGTGGCTTGAACTCTCTGCCAGCCACAGCAGAGCAGTCGGAAAGTGGACAGATGGACTGATGGAGTGTTACTCAGGTACGAGCAACACAAAATACAGACCTCGCTCTGCAACGGAGCTTCTGGGGCATCCTTCTTTTCACTTGAATTTGAATTGAATTCACTTGAGAATTTCTAATCATGAAACTACCTCAAATGCATCAGTAAGGAGTTGAGGCTGCTGGTGTTTTCAGTGCAGCTGGCAGCAAAGTAAATAATTCTACAACTTGGTAAAGAACCAGCATAAAGTCAAACCATAGTGCAAACCTGAGCTTCATTCAGCTTGTATTCTGTAAGGAAGGCATAACTATTTTACGCATTATTCAACCTCTGATGAAGCTTGAACACTTATTTCTAAAAGTACATTGAAAAAGAGCCTGTACATATTGTGCCTAATTTGCACAGAGTGAAGAACAAACAGGAAAACTCAGTTATTTGCAGTGATCTATAAATGTGATGATAAATAATTCATTTAGGACCTTGCTACAAGTAATTGCTAAATGATCCTAGGAAGGCATCAAGTAGGAAAATTCCCTACATTTGTTATTTAATCAGTAAAATAATAGATGGTATTGTAATGTATTCCAGCCTGTTACCTCTCAGTGAAAAACCACAAAAGATCTAAGCCTGTTTTTTCCTATGTGTATAATAAATTTTAAACTTTACAATGCTTTTAAATTCCCAGGAGTTATACAGAAGGTGAGTAGCTCCCCGTTCTAAAAGATTTTTGCAAATCTCTACAAATCCTGAATGTTATCTTGAGGCTTCGAGGTTATTGTGGCATTTCTTTCCAGTATTTTTGATGAGGAGAACGTGAAGGGCAGACCGGCGTTATTAGCTGACTGTCGTGTTTTGTAAGTGCTGTAGATACGGGATGGACCCTTTTTCTTTCACCTCGAATGTTCTGAAATACCTGGTGCCTAGTGGGTATGTAGGGTTGGTAGTTGCCTTCCGTTCTGACCAGCTGTATTATTATAATATTATTATTATATTATATTATTACAGTGAGGGTGGTGAGAGCCTGGCCCAGGTTGGCCAGAGAGGTGGTGGCTGAACCATCCCTGGAGACATCCCAGGCCAGGCTGGATGGGGCTCTGAGCAACCTGAGCTGGTGCAGATGTCCCTGCTCATGGCAGGGGGGGCACTGGGGGAGCTGGGAAGGTCCTCCAACCCAAACCATTCTGTGGTCCTATGATTATTAGATCCAGTGACAAACTGGGCTAATTAAGTTAAACTTTAAATATCATACGTTAAGGAGAAGCTTATCAGCAGTGTTGAACCTGGAGCAGTAAATTCAAGGAGATCTTAGAGGACGTAACTGCAGCCGGAGAGACGCTGGCAGTATGACCGAACTCCTGGGTGTTGGTGATGATATTTATGGGTTTATTCAGCTAGCGGGGCGTTGGTGGTGCTGGGCTGGCCTGCAGATGGGATGTGTGGGGAGAGGTAGAATTTGGCGTCGGTGACGAGCTGCCCAGTCGTAGGCAGTGGGGACTAACTGGAATATGCAGTCACGGAGGAAACGGGAAGGGCGCTGGCTGCCAGCAAATAACTTGATATGGTTTTGTCTTTGGGAATCCCATGGGGGTTGGTGGGATGGCTGCGGAATTTGCAAAGGTTGCAGGAGTTTGGCACTGTTTGAGGGCTGATGTTATATTCATAACGTTCTGTTCCAGTGCTCTGGCTTGGGCTGATGACTCTGCCTGACTTCATGGTAACGCCCTGGTGTTCCTCTCCCGAGGTTGCTCAGCAAAGTTAGTTATGTGGCCAGATAAAACTTTGTGGTTATTGTGATATGTTGTTGAGATTTTTCTGGTGATATTTAGACGAGCACCTTTCAGAAATCCGGGGTCCCAGACTCAGTGAAAGTAGAGAAAATAGTCTAAAATTTTTAACCAAACCCGGTGGTCTGACATGAAATACTGAGAGTGTTTTTGGCTGCCCATGTACAAGCTACCGAAACTATGACAGGTGAAAAGAGGAGCTACAATAATAAAGTAATGGAAAGATGCAAGAGGTAACCAAAGAAGAGTTTGTTAATTGTAGCAAAGAAGGGCTTTGATTTCTGTGCGTAAATACCTCTAAGCAGTAACGATCTGGGGCACTGAGCAGAAGAGAATTGTTTAAACTAAATGGCAGTAACAACCAAAAATCAGGTAGTTTTAAGCAGTCTGTAAATAAGATTATGCAGGAAATTAGAAGGTTCTTAAGCATTGTATCACTGAGGGCTGGAAATAGTCTTGTGATCAAAGAAGTTCCCTCGCCGTCCTCGTGATCTGCATCACTACAAGACAACAGTGAAATTGAGATTGTATTATTAAGCTGTTGTGATTTTTGCGAGCCGGTTGCCGTAAGACGGTGGAACAGGGCCGGTTATTTTAGAGACATGACTTCGCTGTGAATGGATCGGGATATTTTCCATTTCCTCAGTCGTGTATCACGGCCGTCTGCTGCAGAGTCGCGTTTGGGCAGGCAGTAAAACTTGGCCATTACAACAATAATTTCCCAGCTCCCTGCTGCTGGAGCCTGAACGGCGATGGCCCTAACATTTAATTTTAGTCCCTTTTCTGCTGGGAGTAGCTGCAGCTTTGGTGGCTGAGAGGACCTGGGGTGAGGAGGGGAGAACTCAGTTGTTCCTCTGAACCTTGTCCTTCCCCTCTGTGCTTCACTTACTGTATTTTTTTTCTTGCTAACCATGAAATTTAAGCAAATTTTGATGAGATTAAGAGTAAGAAAAGCCATGGGTACCACGGTAGTTGTGCAAAATAAGGCACGTAGCATCTGCAGCTTTCTGTTTCGCATGAAATCAGAAGGAATGTTTGATTATACTATTGTTGGAGGTGCTACTGTTAGGGCATCTTGATCGCAGTACAACGCTGTCTTTTAATCCAGTTTTGGAACCAAAGCTAAATTTAAACTTGTATCATCTTAGTGACAAAAATGCTAGACTCTGATATTACACATTAATATCTTTTTGAAAAGCCAGGATAATACAATATAATTTAAATGCAGCTTTTCCAGTTCATGTATTGTGTAGCAAAATCACACTGCTACATAGTAAAGAGTGAGAAAGTGTTTCTGTTAGTCCCTTCATGTAACTGTTGAATGAAAGGAAATACTCCTATTGGCACAGCTGTAAAATAAGGTTATAGAATCATTCTTTGAAGTCCCTTCCAACCTTATATTTGCTTGCGAAAGCAGTTTAATTCACTAGTTTCTTTGCTGTCCCACTTAATCTATGAGTAATCACTTGGAAAATGAAGATGTCCATAGACCATGATAAATATCTGTAGTTTTTTCTCCCTTTCTCTTTTTCCTTCTGGGTTTTGGTTTTTTTTTTTTCAGTGAACGTCATGCATGTTCACCCTCTGGGACCTTTGCCTTCTGCCAGGACAGTAGTTTGCTTGTGATTCATATGTGAACTTCAGAAAATATGGACACTTAGTGATGATGTCAGGAATATGATGTTACTTCCATCCTTTAAACTTTTTACATTTATGTGATCCCTGTGTCTGGAGTGATATTAAAGAGCGTTGCAAATACCATTTATTTGGAGCGATTACTCTTTCACAAGACTGTTTGGCAGATTGCAGGGTTTTACCAGATGTTCTGATTTACAAGTAAATCTTATAAAGTAAACTTATTTCAAATAGGAGCAAAACAGCTTAAAAAAATCCCACTGCATAATAGGTAAATGTAATAAAATGTATTCTTTACTGACAAAATCTACCTATGGAAAACTGGAGTAGAAAATTCCCTGAATAACTGTCATATCAATCCTGCTACTGCCAGCAAAGCTGACAATTTTTATAATGTGTTTGATTTTTTTTTTTTGTGTTGCAGAACATCAGATTTAATCTAAAAAATATTAACGAATGTCTTCTGATAACATCTAGCAAGAGAAGAGATCTTTTTCCATCGCTGTGATAATTCAGGTAATAGCAATGATTATTTGTTCTCATCAAAGTCTCTCCAAAGCCATCTACAACTTTCTTGGGTGATAGGGCCAAATTCAGGATGTGATACTGTGGGTGAAGTTGTATGATAACTAACAAACAAGGAAACAAGAATACATTGCATGTTTTGCATGCAATGCTTTTTTCAGATATCAGTGGGAAGTGTTTTCCATCTCTGTGCGAGAACATTAACTCTCATTTAGCTGGTGATCCTCAGTAATATCTCGGTTCCTTTTGAAATGCAGCCATAACAAGGCATTGTGTGTGGTGTATTTCTGCAATTGTATTTTCCTGCCTAATGTGTAATATATAGGGTTTGATCTTTGAACATCATCCTGGTCTTTGGGGGAGTATCTCCAACTGATCAACTTTGTTAGCAACTTCAGTCCTATATTTGCCCTCTACCTTTTAGATCATCTGCTAATAATCACCTCACCCTGGTCATTAATAAAAATATATAACCAACTCTTGCAAAATTCCATAGAATCGTAGAGTAGTTTGGGTTGAAGGGCCCTTCCCAACTCCCCCAGTGCCCCCCCTGCCATGAGCAGGGACATCTGCACCAGCTCAGGTTGCTCAGAGCCCCGTCCAGCCTGGCCTGGGATGTCTCCAGGAATGGTTCAGCCACCACCTCTCTGGCCAACCTGGGCCAGGCTCTCACCACCTTCATAGGGAAGAATTTCTTCCTTATATCTAATCTAAATCTCTCTTCTTTCAGTTTAAAGCCATCACTCCTTGTCCTGTCACTATCTGCATCACGGGGTTTGGTGTACTGTCAGTGGACAAATATCGGTGCATCATTTATATCTGAGACTGTGACCCAGAGGAACCCGCTGCCCTTTCCCAAGGAGCGCTTTGCAGATCAGGTCTTAAAATCCATGCACACACATCTTGCGTGTTTTCTGTCTGTAGTGGAATGGAGTTTATCTGGACTTTAGATACAGAGTTTGCAAAACTTTAAAAAAGAAAACCAATTAAATAACGAACTCTTTCATGGGGGAAATAATTACAAAAGTGCTGTTTACACTGGAAGATGTTTAATACATTCCAAAACTATTTTTTTAGATAACTACTACAGGAAAAATATGTTAGACTCCTTTCCTGTAGTTAAGAATTTCACCATCTTTGCTGTCTTTTATCTCCAATGACGTCCTAACAGAGGAGCGCTCTGGAGAAAGATTTGAAGGAGCGAAGTGAAGAGCTTCTGTGTGTGCACGAGGGGAATTGTGCCAAGTACAAAGGGCAATTTGAGAAGAAGAGCAAAAGTATTTGAAAGTCTAGCAAGGCTGTTTCTTGACAGTGAAGAAAGACTGTAGAGAACTTGAAAGCAAAGAAGTAGCAGCTTATATTATTAGGCTAAGGTAAAGATCTTTGCAGTGGTGATTATTAATAGAATTATTTGGAGAGAGGGGGATTTGCTGTGGGAGAAAAGGTAATTGCCATTATTGAGAGATGGCTGGAAAGTCCGGATGCTCAGGCATATAAAGCTTGTGCTGTAATAGTCATTACAGCTTTTAAGGTATAGAGATGGCTGTACTGTTATGATATTTAAGAAAAAATTCAGACCAAATGTGTAATTCGAAGGTGTTGTCCGGGTCGCATATCTGAGTATCAAAAGCACTTGTAGAAAGAAGCAAAGGCTGGCAGAAAAGCCGGTGAAGAGGCAGTTTTGGTTTTGCCAGGTTGAATATCTATCTGGGAGTATCAGAGAGGCTGAGAATTATTCTAGCTAGAGGAAAAAAGGTGTGGGTTTTTCTCAGCTTAGCTAAGTGGTCAGAGGTCTTTGTCAAGTGCTGTCCATGTTTGCAGCTGAAACAGTCCATCTTCCACTTTCAGGACTGTCTTTGCTGGAAAACTAGCAAAGTGCCAGACCGTGGCACTAAAGGGGTCGTGTTAAGGATGGAATAAATTGATTTAGAGATGGATAGTGACGAGCTGTGTAATAGGGCTCCAAGTAAAACTTGTTGAAGTTAGTACAGCGTGTATTACGAAGTGTTACGCAAGTGAAATGTCCAGAGACAGCCAGTTGTCACTCATAAAAATACTTGTAAAATCTTACTGATGGCTAATCTTTTCAAGTGTTTCTAGATCATCAAAATGTATCTGATTTTTAGAATGACTGGTTTAGATTGAAGTTTCAGGCTGGTGATCCAGTGACTGTTATTTCCTATTAATTATTTTCTAGCACACAAAGTGGGAGCAAAGCCAGTGCTATGTGATTTATTTAGGTAATCAGCAGGGCTTTATTAATAAACAATGACTAGCCCAGCAAAGGCTGAACTTCACTGCCAAACCTGACTGCCCAAGTAACAACTTCTCAAAGAGTTATTATAGTTCTCAGCAAAATGCAGGCTGTTTTTCCTAGCTGCTCTGAAGATGCTCATTTTCATGCTGCGGCGATTAATTTAGCAATATATCTTTTTTGTTCTGTTTATCATTTTCAAATCTCTACCACGAAAATTTGTTTTACATCAGCTATAAGTAAAACTTTTGCTATTGTTCTTAGTATCTGTTCAGAACTGTTTGTATGATTAAGAGAGATTTCGATTAGATGGGGTGTCCAATTTGAAGATGATCTGGGGTTTTTAGCGAGCTTGTGACTGGGTTCGATTTGGTGTGACTTCGGTAATCACTGATGGCTCTTTGCTTGTGTACAGTAAAGCTACTACACATGATAAATATCCCATGTTAAAACCTTTCTGTGCATTTCTGTTGGTGAACAAAAACCACTTCTGTGCTACAGCCTCATCTATTAAAGGACAACATCGTTTATGCATCCAAAATCTTTTCAAAACATGAGCTGCGAAATGTTAGCGGTAATATTTTGGCAAAGGCTTTGCAGGGTTACACCCAGTTTGAGGTTCTCTATCAGTCTCTGCATCACTGAGAGCATTTCAGAGGAACCAGTAAGCAAACCACAAATATTCTCTTCCAGTCAAGGCCAGGCCTCAGAAAAGGAACCTGACCTGTGCGGCTGGTAAATATGTGAAGATCTGTGAGCTAATTCTGTTAGCAGACGATGATCAGGAAGGCTGAATAAACTTGATGTAATCTCAGTTATTTACAAGGCTTGTATTCAGAGTCCCGTTCCTTTAAGCAGAAGAGGAATTGAGGAGGCAATAGTTTTGCCGCAGATTTGAACACCTTTTCAGCCTATCTGCTATTTGTAAGCGCTCTGGTGTTAAAGATTTGTCCACAGGACATTTATGCAGAAACAGCACTGTTCTGGTGCCAGAGTGCTTTGCCCTCTCCGGTTTATCACTAAGGCTCTTGTAGTCCCTTCAGCATGTGGTTTTAATGTTGTTTTCTCATGGTGTTTTTGCTGCTTCACTTCCAGTCACTCGCATGGTTGCATTTTCCTCTTCAGGTGGGGAGAAGTCCTGTTCGTTTGCTGCTTTCAGAGAGGAGCTGGGACACTTGCATCTGTGGCATTTAGGAATTCATTATTCTCCCAATTTTTCCATCCTCACTCTGTAGATCTACAGCATCGGATGCTAGAGGCAAGCTGTCTAAATGTCTGTGATGGCTGTGGGGGGAACTGGGATGTCGCGTGGAACTTGGCTGTGTTTATGCACCGCTGCGCTTGCTGGGGATGGCAGAACTAGGGCCACTGACAGGATTCTTCTCTTCAGGGATCCTGGATGGTTTTTCCCAAGCCCAGACCAGATAAGTTGGGTTTTTTGAAGCTTTTACATACAAATTTATTTAAGTATTTGCCAGTGGCTGTGCTGTATTTTTTGTAGCAAGAGAGTTTGCCCTTGCTTTAATTATGGGCTAGATCATATCTCTACAGTCCAGATTTTTTGGTACGCCTTGGGTGTCCTCTACAAGAGGCTTCCTTGAGAGAATTCCTGTGGTCCAGGCAGAAGAAGGGCTGGACTCTGCTTTGTCCTGCTGCTTGGTAAGCTAGTTAAAGGTTTGGCGGGTTGCTGGTCTCAGTGCATCGCCAGCTGAACCCCTCAGAATTCCAGGTAACTGCACATCAGATTTACCGATTCCACAGGCAGCGTACACATTTTTTTTGTTGTGGTTTTTTTTTTTTTAAATCATGCTTGAGAGAGATTCTACTTACGATGTGTACTCTTGACCTGTATGTGAACTAGTCTATAACTTTAAATGGGCTGAGAAGTTATTAATAAGAAAGCCACTTATTTAAGCTATCAAGAACAAGAGCTCTGCAGTCCTTACTTTTGTGTCCTAGCTTGTTACGTTTTAAGAAAGATAATGTTATTTCCTATACCTTTTTTTTTTTTTGCTTCTTACACGTTTTATCCAAGAAATTATCTCAACCCTGTTCTCAGTCCCAAAATGGCCACAGTTTTATAATCCTCACATACAGTGAAAAATTAGCTGACGTTATCTTTCCGTCAGGTTGTCTTCTCCTTCCCCAGCAATGTAAAGATCAGCTGTGTGAGTGCCGACTTGAAATTCCCGGGTACCTCACAGCAATATTTGAGGAGCTGCTGCTGCCAGAGTGGAAGGATTATTTATGTGGTTGTCTCCTGCCCCTTCTCCTGAGAGAAATGCAGGGCCAGCAGCAATGGTGGGTAAGATCGGTTACATTCACCATTACTGCAGATAGCCATCGTGCTTTGAAAATGTACGTATCTTTTTCCCTTTGGGTCTAAATACATCTGTTGTGCGATCTGTGATATGTTGGCAAGGAAAGTGTTTTTATTATCTGGGACAAATTCAGAAGAGAGAAGAAGGTAGATTTGTGGATTGTGGATGCCATGTACTCGCTCACTGAAGTAATACAAGTAGTGTCCTTTTGTTCTTCTTGTACATGTTCTTTTTTTCTTGTCTTTTGGTATGTGGCTTGCTTTAGACGGTGCCAGTATTTTCATGGGCAGTACGGAGGTGCGCTGCTGCAGCTTGTTGTGAGGTTCAGATATCAGTTGTTCCAGGCCTACAATTTCTTCCCAGCCTGCTCATGTGTGTATGTCCTGTGTGCCAGCAACCTCCTGCTGTCCCAGAGCCTGACCTGAGGAGGTACCTGTGGCTCAGCTGTACAGGAAAAGCTCCTCTGGTTTTCTCTCGAAGGGAGGTGGGTCCCCCCCGTCATCACAACCTGCAGCAATCACACACAGCATTCTGAACCTCTGCTCTGAAATCTGTTTTATCGCTTGATGGTGTTTCTGATGGCCCCAACATTTGGGTATGCATAAATAATAATTCAAACCTTTGCGTAAAAGGTTTAAGAGCACTTCTTTTTATCCATGTGCCTTTATCTGTAGGCAGGTATTCTTTGTTTCCTTTTCTAATACCAAATTTATCAAACCAGAAGAATCAGCGCTGCCACCAGTGGTAGGCTGAAGATGCAGAATAGCTGAACTGAGTGATCTGAAAAGCGATTGGAGTTGTGTTAACTGTGTGCAGACATGCAGATGTGTTTATAAAAGTCTGCTGCCAGTGAGGAGTTATTACATTTAACATTATTCCCAGGGCGTGGCTGGATGCACTGGGCAGGGATGTTAAGTTTGTTGGTGCGATGCTGCTGGATGTATCCCAGCCCTGGTTACCTCTGGCCCTCTCTGGTGTTTTTTTGTGTTTCAGCTCACACCCAGAGCTACCCGGAGAATCAAAAAGTTTGTCCAGGGACGGAAAGGACAAAGTCATTTGCTAAGGGTGTTTTTAGCTCATATGGAGCGGCAGCAAAGTGAGTACATGCAGGAGTGGCCACCATCTCTGATTTCCCAGCAATAAATACGGCTGTGCTTGAGAAAGTCATTGAGTGCAACATGAATGAATACTGGTGTAGAGGGCGTTCTAAATTTCCACACTTGGGTGTTTGGTTTGTCATTGTGGGGCTGTATCGTTGAAGGTGACACCCATTTGGTTTGTGCCGAATCAGAAATCTCAGAAGCAGAGGTTGAAGCCCAGAAGGCTGGAGAAGCCTTCATCTGCCCCCGGCTTTCCGCAGAAACAACGCGCCAGGCCTGCCCAGCAGCCCTCGCCCGTCGGTGTGTTTGTTGGTCACAGCATCTCGGCAGGGACGAGGTTAAACAGAATTGTGCCAGACATCTCTCCCATGCATCGCTCGGGTGGGGTGATTAATTGTGACCGGTTTGGTGCTGGTGCCGTGTCCCCCCCGCACCGTCCTGCGTGGCCCCTTCTCCACCCGTGTGGGCAACTGCGGGGCGGGCGCTTGGATTCCAGCCTCATAAGCTAATCCGTGGGTTTCAAAGGTCAAAGTTTTTATTGGCAGCAGCTTCAGATGTGAGCAGCCAGAACTAGAAACGCCTCTGAAGGCAAAGGGTGCCAGAGCTCCCACTTGCACCCTGAGAGCAGCGTCCTGCCCGTAATTGCCATGACGGACGCTTTACTCATTATCTTCTGCTTGGTGTAGCATCCACTGTCTGGATCTTACTTGGCAAGGGGACGTTGATCTGTCGAGCACTGCTACTCCTGCCATTTCTGAGCATCGTTCTCGTCTGAGAACTAACTTAACCTGCAGTGCCACGTGCTCTGCACTGCTCCATTGCTGTACCCATTGCATAGCTTTTAACACTGCACAAACAAGAATCCAGTGGAATTTCTGTCTCAAGGGATTGGCAAACTAGATTATGTGTGGAAGGAATTGTGCTCTTTTTTTTTTTTTTTTTTTTTGAAAATTGCTGAATTTTAGCATGTCGTTTCCTTTAGGTTTTAATAAACAAAGATTGTTTGTAGGAGGAAAAGCAGGTCCGGTTGTGCCCGGCAGAGGCTCAGCCGTAACAGGGCGTTTTCCTGGAACACACGAACATGTAGTCAGTACCTAACGCATTCACCTGGCGCCCCACGGTGTGCTGCTGGAATGTCACACGCTGTCACACTTAAACTGCCAGTATGTATAAATTAGTCCCTGTAATGTATAAAACACATTTGCCATCTTTCATAGGGTATGTTTAATCTCGGTAGTGTATTTAATTAAATGTTGTGATGTTTGTACCGAGGTACAGCCTGGGAGCAGAGGAGGTAGCCAGTGTCACAGGAGCTGTTTCAGGAGCAGAGTTGGGAAGAAATTCTGCGTTACATCCACGGGAATCAAACGAGGCTTGTACAACACGGCAGTGGCGCAGGCACCAGGTAGGACTGACACATTAACTGTGTGTTCAGCACATCTCTGACCTGTCCCAGAGCAATTGCTCTCGCTGGGACCTCTTTTTTTTGTTTCTAAGCTTTATTTGTTGTGGTGGTCGTGTTTGGCCCATTACTTGCATCCCAGTCACGCAACACGGCACCTGTGAGTCCGTAGTTCAGCCCCTGTGCTCTGTTGACATCTCTTCCTCACTTTGACTGGAAACAGCAGAACTTGCACAGTGACCATTGGTAATTTCTAGCGGGCTCTCATCTTAATGCCCTTCCATGATTTTTCTTTCTTTTTTTTTTAATAAGTATTGAAATGATAGTTACTTATTTCATGTCTGGCAATGATTGATAAAACTCACAGCAATCTCAAAGGCAATGGGAACCTTTATTTTGATTATTTTCAATGTATTGACATTGTTCTTTTATGCAAACTTAACTGTAAAACACTCTTGAGATACCGCATAGAAAATACACATTGGAAAAAACATATATACACTTTCATAAAAATAGAATACATCTTGGCAAAATTACTTGTGTACAGTGTATTGACATTATTGAACCAAACTTACATCATCTTTGGAGAAAAATGTTCCATTTGCATAAAAACCCACAACATTTTAACTGGCTGAGTTGGGAGTACTGAAGTGGATATGGTTTTGAGCTAAATAAATGGCTATACCAGAATGTCAGAGTAAAACAAAAAGTTACAAAATACCTGCTGTATAAAGTAGAAGTAGCCATGTTGTTTTTTCTTCCAAAAACCAGTGACATCTCTTAAACTTGCACTGAAATCAAATGTACCAGTTCCAAGTTGTCCTGTAGATTCTGTAGCTGAAAACAAACTTTAATATCATTTATTTCAGCACACAACGTAGTATATTACAGCCCTAATTCTATCAGGTATTTGATAAGTAAAAAAAAAAAAAAAATCTAAGAGATATAAAATTGTTAAACACTTAGCAAACTTTAAAATATGTAGACCACTTGACATTGTCTTTTTTTTTTCTTCTGGTTAGGCTTTTGTTTCGTTGCTTTCAACAGAAGCTGTTCCTTGCTTACTGCTTCGACTGCAAACTTCAGCTCATACTTTGATTTTTTTTTTTTTTTTTTTTTTTTTTCCCCCCTGCTGGTTTTCAGCACAAACTGTGGCAAATGACTACTCCAGTGTAATAAATAAAGCAAGTGGTAACAGGTTCCTCAAAGGCACGGGCTTCCCTATTGACTTGGGATAATGGAAGTGGACAGGCAGCCTCGGGGAAGGAGGGACGACAAACGGAGCGTAGCACCATTTTCAAGTGTCGTGGTTCACAACTGTGC
The DNA here is from genome assembly GCF_036013445.1 of Caloenas nicobarica. Classification (NCBI taxonomy): domain Eukaryota; kingdom Metazoa; phylum Chordata; class Aves; order Columbiformes; family Columbidae; genus Caloenas; species Caloenas nicobarica. The sequence goes on from NC_088264.1 coordinate 2,442,542, forward strand.
CGCGGGCAGGAGCGGCAATTCCCACCGGCATGTACAAATGTGGTTAAAATACGTGTCCGGTGGTGTGGGTGTTCAATAGGGGTAGGCCGACACAGCGATATAGACAATGAATGTTGTCCGATACTCGATATTTCCCTCGACGCCGTAGGACAGGGCTCTGACGGCCATGCGGTACGTCTGCGGCTCTCGCAGCGGGCGCGTGGTGAACACGACGCCTTTCAGGTTCTCGTCTCTCAGGGCAAACGGCAGCACCGGGTCCTCGTCTGCCATGGAGAACGTCGTCCTGGGGTGCATGACTTGGTCGTGCGTGTAGGCGACCAGCCGGATTAAATCCTGCCCGGCGGCGATGCCGAAGGGGAGGGAGAGGAGTTTGTATTCCAAGGCGTAGGTGCTCAGGTCGCATTCCAAGTCGTTGGCCGGGCAGTTTTTCAGGCAGAACCTGGGAATAAGCAGAGCACGTTAGCTCAGGCACAAGGCATAATGGCCCAAGTACTGCCGTAGGTCTCAAAGGATAAATTCTTCCCCTGTTGTGTACTTTACATTTTGATTTAAAGATAATATGCTCATGCACTCCTTATCCATTGTCCCTTTAAAGGTGCAGCCCAGTTGAATGTCCATTTTTCCCTCAACAGGATCATCTCAGGAAGTGTCAAGAGGTAAAGATATTGAATACAGTATTTGTTGTTGAAGTCTATGATGTTTTTTAGTGACCTTGCTCTTAAACATTAGAGTTGGAAAGGCTGGTTTAAAATGTACTACGTTTTAATGTACTCCATTATGTGCCCGTAATGGGCAGCTCCATTTGCAGCGTCTGCGTGTTAGATCATAAAATAAAGAATTTGGAATGAATAAGGGGGAAGTAAATTTTATTTCTATTAAAAAGAGTCAGAGTAGGAGGTATCTGAGAGCTCTGCTGGTCAATACTAACAGGGGTCAGAGAATATGATCCATTTCAACTTGTCATTCCAGTTCAGTTTGATGACAAAAGATGGTTTCTGACTATGAAACAAGCTATTTCATTGAGTATACTAAAAGATAAAAGTAACTTAAATGTTTTTTCCCAAAACAGCAAAATAGATTAAGTTAAAAATAACAAGAGTTACATGAACTGTAGCACTATTTTCATAACTAAAAGAATATTTTAAATGCTTTGAAACTGCTGGCAAGTTAGTCACGAAACTCCAAAGGTAGCCCCGTAAGTGCCAAATGACACTGAACGAGCAGAAAGAATCTGATGGATACAGGTTGAGGATCTGAGCTTGGGGTGGGTGAGAAGGGGCTGAAAATAAAACATACCCAGAAAGCGGCTCTCGCTGGTAGTTTGGTGGACAAGGTGTGTCTATGCACTGGTAGCTTCCTCTCATGTTGAAACACATCTGGTTTGGTCCACAGTTAATATTCTGTTCCAGGCACTCATCAATATCTGAAGGTAAAAAAAAGAGAAATAATCAATTGCTGGTACTCAGATGAATTTAACATTAATATTTAGCTGGGTCAGGGAAGGCTGAGCAGACTGCACAGACACCTCTGCCCTCAGTGAGATCTTTCAGAATCCGTTCTTGCTGTTTGAGATGCTGGAGCCGGGAGTTCCAATAATGTGCATTTGTGTTTGGTGGCTTTTTATTACTGTGCAAGATGGTGTATTGTGACAGAATTGCCCTACGGCCACGATCCAACATAAACCATAGTCATCAACAGAGTCTAATTAGTTGTATGTTTGTTTTAATCGGAAAATCCGATAGTATCTTTGTTTGACAGAAGTGGGTTAAGGATTATATTGGGTTTGATCCTAGAGCTCCTGTGGACTCGTCTGGAGTTAAATGTGTCGTAACATCACATGAGGAAACTTCAGAGAATAAGCAGTTGCAATTGCCTGCAATTAGGTAGCGTTTTATGAAGTGTTAAAATGTTAAATATAAAATATCTCCGTACCTTGGCAGGTTTTGCCGTTGGGCGTAAGGCGATAACCAGCCGGACAAGCGCACTGGTATGTGCCCGGGGTGTTCCTGCACTCGTGCTGACAGGTGTCTCTGCTCTCGCATTCATCGATGTCTGCGGGAAGAAACAGGAACACGGACACCTCAGGATTATTTGAACCTGGTACCGAGCAAGGTAGTTTTCGTCCTATTTACATACAAGCACATGGCCAAAGCTGGTGGAAGGTGTGTGGATCCTCTGTCAATAAATGCTCTTTTTTTTTTAATCTCAACTACAGAAGTACCAGACCACTTTCCGTAAAATTTTCAAAGCAGACTAGTGTAATTTAGACACAGCTCATATTTAATTATAATTCCTTTTGAAATATCTGCTTAATTCAGGACAGCAATAGAGACTCAGGTTAGTCTCGTGCAAGATTTAAGACTCACATGGTTAAAACACTGGAACAAAGTCTTTGCTTCCCCTCCATTTGTCTGATTTACAGGGGTTGCATTAGATAAAAATGCAAACACAAAAGGGAAACAGATGTGACCGTAGAAATTTAGTAAGTTGTTGTTAAATCGTGGACAAGTGCCACTAGGGTATAGACTAAGGAGAGGCACGTAGCTCATTTTAATTTACTATTACTGAGTATTTATGAGAGTAATATGAAAACAAAACACAGCATGACAAACCCTCAGCCCCTGGTATATGTGAAACAGTAACCTAAGAATAAGGACCAGAAGAAGAGAATTGCAGAGATAGGACTGACATTTACCTACACATCTGTCATTTCTTGCCTCATAGCCTTCAGGACAAATTTCTCTAATGTTCCTTCTCGTCCTGGAGAAAGGAATTCTGCTGTTCCTATACTCCGAGAAGGAGCTGTAGAGATTTGAGGAGTGCCTGTAATATTGTTGAGGTTGATAGTTGTCTCTCAGAGGGGAGAACTGAGCATAGTTATAGCTATTGTAATAGGCGCCGGAATTTGGCAATCTCTCCAGTCCAGCGCAAGATTTCCCGTCACCTAATAAATGTTGTCCGGGCGGACAGACACACGCGAAGCTGCCGGGGGTGTTGGTGCATCGAAATGCACAGGGTTTAGGCACTTGGTCACATTCATTAATGTCTGCTCAGGTGCCATGGTCCAGAGCAACAAACCATGTGGAAAGGAGAAAAAACAAACAAACAACAACACGTAACTATACGTATAGATACATGGATACACTTACCTGCATCTGTGGAACAAACTGGAGGGATAAAAGTGAGATCTCGAAGGCAGGAACATACAGCGAACACAATGCCAAGCGGGCAGGTTATTCTATCCTTATTTTTGTTTTCCTAAGGAATGCCCTTTTTTTTTTTTAAAACTTAGTTTGTATTTAAGTTGTAATCCAAAGTAATTTGGCTCACCCTAGCAGCAAATATCCATCCTTATGTCAAAAGGTATGGTATGGTAAAGGGGTTAAGGGTATAGCATGGTGAGCATCCTTCACTCAAAATAAACGCACTTGGCGTGCTCTTGGCTACCGCAGGAGCCAGCCTTCCCCCACAAGTCTCTCTGGCACTACCAGAAAGAAATTCTTGAAAATTTTCATCAAGTTACCTCCGGCCCAGCTGAAAATTTGACATATATGGTATTCCTTTTAAAATTTACAGTCATTCTTTACTAGAAAGAGACAGACTTGCTAATTCCAAACAGGAATGTGCAACTGGGCAATAAATAACCTGATATTAAGATACATAACAATGCATCTACAATTGACATATATTGCAAACTTTTTTTTTACTAGAACTTAAAGATGACTTTATTTAAAGATGGTGACTCAATAAGGGTTTAATTATATTATATTAGTGGAAAGTATATATTTTTAAATTATTTTTGTAAGAATGTCATTAAGGAACATTACTACAGTTTCATTTTGGTCCCCCCTTAACATATTATTTTTTGTAGTTTCTAACCCTCTGAGACAAGCAATGTATCGTAATGGTATTTTAAAAGTAATACTGTTTAGAAACATAATAGGTTGCATTTTTATTAACTAGTTAATGCTTTGTATATTTTGAAGAATTTTGGGAGCTATTAATAAAATGTTTGAGAGTCAGAAATCCAAGAGTAAGTATTGCAGTATTTTTCACATTATTTCAGGAACATGTAACTGAAACTTCACGTATCAGTTGAACTATCATTAGTGTAATATCATCAGGTGTTATAAACAAGACAACTTCATTTTTAATACGGCAACAGCTCCCATGACTTCTATGTTTCTGCTCCTTGCGTTTATAGCACAGCAATCGCAATGTGAAATTACTTTGAAACTAAAATAGCAAAATTTTCAGACTTCAACTTGAAGAACAATCTTTTATATTAAATTTAGCCTTGCATGTGCTAGATGCTAAAATGTATTATAAACCTATTTGATAATGCCCTTCCATCTATGATGTGGCACAGTGAGATCCAACATCCTTCACAGAAATATTGTAATTCAGTTAAATGGGCATGAACAAATCTACAGCTGTTGTGATGACAAAGAAGGACCTTCTCCCCATCCAACAGACAGGGAATTACGGCACAGAGGACTTTTCACAGGCTAAAAGTGGCCACTTAGGAGCGAAGGTTAATTCTTCTGTCCTTACTGTTCAAGTCTTCCCTGTGTTCACTGGAAACATTACCAATAAAATCTGGATTTTATTAACACACTTGAACTCATATCTTTTTTGCATCTATATTTTAAATACACTTCTAAGCAGATAGAAATTCAAAGGTACATAAAGGTCACACTTTAATTTCAGAGGGAGATTCCAGTGGGCCTTGGTCAGAAAACAGCTTTAGGGCATCTGCCAGTGGTTTGTGAAAATCTGTAGTCCTAAACTTTATCTAGCTTATTACTATCAGAAATGTAAATGGCTTTAATATATGTTAAGGAGCCTGGGATTAATTTTATTTCACTAGAGGCAGCTGGTGGAAGTCAAGTCTTGGTCTACGGCCAAACCACTTTTTCCTGCAATTTAATCTCTTTCAAAATATTTAACATTCCTGGCTTTTGAAAGGAAAAAAAATCCTCTTCTCCAAAGCAGCTCTTTATCACTTAGGAAAGCTGATCTTGTAGAAGTCATCACAGAGGAATGCTGCTCTGATAGGATCCAGGAGGGCAGCTTCCCTGCATGTCACAGACCAACAGCCGTAAATTGTTATTATCAGGGTGGGTCAACTATTATATTTTAAGTAGTCCACATAAATACAGAAAGGGTGAAGCTAAATGATCCCAGTGCCATCCCGAGGTCTGTGACACGCCAGGGGGAGTGTTTTACACATTAAACTTGCTCTCCGTGTCAGAGCTATGAGAGCATCCTTCAAACGCTGCTTGTGTGCACCTGGGAGGGAGCGCTGCAGGTTTTAGTGACTACGGACAAACCTCATCTCGTTTTTATAAACTGAGCCTCTTGTGGAGTGGTAGCTTCCCACATCCACCCACCAGTGCACTACGACCCTCGTACGCTTTGTTTTCAAAGTACGGACCTATAACAATCTCTGGTTTGAATAGTTTTGTTTTGAACGGGATGCCTTGTTTCAAATGGGTAATTTTTGAACTGGAGAGCACATTTGTCTGTTTAGCATAGTCTTCACGTGGGATGGCATCACTGGATATGTTACGGCAGAGCGCCCAGCCAAAAGCGGCAGCAGCAAACACGTGACACGGCTGCGATTTGCCTGCTTACCCACGCAAGGTCTTCCCACTCCCTGGGAGCGGTATCCCCGCGGACACACGCAGCGGTAACTCCCTCGCGCGTTCTCACAGATCTGGTTATAGCGGCACTGGTGGGTTCCATCCCGGCATTCGTCAATGTCTGCGCGCAACAAGGCAAGAGAAAGTCGTCAGATTTTTCTGGAAGCTTCTTACAGCTTTAAACTTCCTAATGTAGAAGGAATGTGGTTAAACCCCAAGTGGATTTGGCCTTAGCTGGTGCCATGCTTAGGGATTACTCTCTAACGCTTTGTGTTACAAACCACAGCCTGTGTTTCACAAGCTGAAAGCAGATTTTGAGCAGAATCACAGGTACATTTTTCAACCATATTGCATTTATACACGCTTATTCTATTAATTTTCAAAACCTTTCATCGAGGTTTCCAATTTGATCGGCGAGTCTCCAAAGAGACATAAACCATCTACCTGTCATATCCCATCACAAAAAAAAGAACCTGGTAGTGTATGGGACATTGGTCATGATTCAAAGTAGCCATGGCAAGCGCAAGGAGCCGCGATCCTGATTCGGAGCTCCCGAGACAAATTCTTAAAGCTTCCACACATGTGGCAGAACATTTCAATGAACCATTTCTAGATTTCAAGGTGACAACACAGAAAAGATGCTGAGGAGAACATTACTGTTCTTTCTTAAAAGCAACAGTAAACGAGAGGGGGCAAGGATAAATCTATTATTTTAATTTCAAAAAAGTTACATACATATGTTCCCATAAGCGAAGAAAAGTCAGTGCCTTAATACGTGCAAATCTTAATAACTGGAGATTGACTGCCTCATAGGTTTTTATTTTGTATGTGTTTGTTCGTTTGTTGTTTTTCTTTTAATTCATTGTTGCTGTGCTTCCCATCACCCTACAGTACGTGAACACTTCTACTCACCAACACAAGTTCCATTTTCTGCTTTGGTCATTCCACTGGGACACAGATCAATGCACTTATAGCCACCGCGGGTGTTCTTGCAAAGCTGATCAGGCCTGCACACGTTCTGCCTGCACTCATTTACATCTGATTTGAAAAAAAAAAAAAAAAGGCAAGAACGGAAATGAACAGACTTCTTATGCTCAGTGTCTAAAAAGCAGAATAATCCAGCTGTAATTATGTCTATGTGCATTTGAGTGCATTTCATGCGCATTATTCCATCAGCCCAGTTCCCGCTCCCTCTGACTTGCAGTACTGCTTTACAAACAAATTTTAAAAGAGACCATCTCTAGCAGGACTTTCATTCATAAAGGTTTCAGTTGACAAATCTAGGAAAAAATAAAACGTTGAACTATGTCCATTGTAAAATGGGAAGGAACGTTCAGAACCGCACTCGTACCCAAGCATTTTCTGCCCTTCAGCTGGTACCCGGGATCGCAGCCGCAGTGGAAGCTCCCGATGGTGTTGAAGCAGCGCTGGTGGCAGGGGCTGGACTCCTGGCATTCGTTAACATCTGTTGAACGACACAAATCCTTGACGCCAACGCCGTGAGTCACCTTAGCGTCAGTTACCTGAACAGTGTGCGGTTAAGTCAACGTTCTGGATGCTGAGGTCTGTTCAGAAGTGTTTACTTCTCTCACTTCTTTGTAAAAGAAAATGCACGTGGGACACAAGCATGTTAGGTTATCACCTCAGAGGATTTGAAATTTATCTCTAAAGATGCAAAAAGCAAAAGGTTTAAAAAGCAAAACAAGCAATCTCAAACCCCACAACCTTTCTTGTTAGGTTAATAATGAAAATTTACAGACACCGTAGTTGGAGATGCATCTTTTGAAAAGTTACTTTCAATCGTGCGAGAGGCAGCGTTTAGTTTCTGAAAGCGAACACCAGAGCCCGGAGACGTGTCCGTACCTTGGCAGCTGAAGCCCTCCGCGGTCCTGCGGAAGCCGTTCCCGCAGCGCAGCACGCAGCGGTACGAGCCCACGACGTTCTCGCAGTCCTGGCCGGCGCGGCAGCTGTGGCCGCCTAACGCACACTCGTCAATGTCTGTAATCAAAAACGAGCTGCAAACCTCGCCGTGTACAGAGTTAAACACAGATCGAGCAGTGTCCTGAGCATGATCAACTATGAAACACTTGATTAAAAATATACTCAGATAGGAAATAATTAGAATACCGCCAATAAATTATATACATACATACATACATATTATATCTATATTACGTTTCCCTTGCGATTTAAGTGCCGTGGGGCTTTTTGCATCCAGGCTGCCCCAGCGGTGCTGCTCTTACCCTGGCAGGTCCTGCCGTCGGCGGCGATGGCGAGGCCTTCGGGGCAGGAGCAGTGGTAAGAGCCCATGGTGTTGTGGCAGGTGTGGGAACAAGGGTTTGGCACGGCACATTCGTCTTCATCTGGAACAAGAAATGTTTGAAACCCCAGTGAGGCTTCACGAGGTTTTACAAGAAACCACAGCGTTCTCCGCTCTGGTTTTCACGGTTACCCAACCCGCAGTACCGCGACCCGCTGGAGCCCGCGTTAGCTCCGCAGGATGGGGGCACCGCCGCCATAACCAGCGTTTGAGACAATCTGTTCCACGGAATCTCTTTACGACAGAGCAGATGGGTTTCAGGGTCAGACTTAAGACTTCCTAGAGAGATGTGCAAAGATTACTACATGTTCCACATTAAGGTTTTAGATTCAGATTGTTTTACAGATGATACTGCAAGTAGAAAATTGTTTTAGTTGTCTTATTTTCAGTTTTCCTGGTTTTAAACCTTTTGGATGGTGTAGTGTTTGTTTCATGTATGATTAATTTATAAGCTCTCAAAGGGCAATGCAGTAAGTCCACAAAAGTGTTTCAGATGATCGTTCCCAGCCTGGAGAAGAGGAGGCTCTGGGGAAACCTTATTGCGGCCTTTCCATATGTGAAGAGGGTTTACAAGAAGATGGAGAGACTTTACAAGAGATGGAGGGTCTGTAGAGGCCAGGGCAAGGGGTAAAAAATTTAAACTAAAATAGGGGAGATTTAGATTGGAAATAAAGAATAAATCGTTTACATTGAGGGTGCTGAGGCGCTGGAACACGTCACCCAGAGAGGTGGTGGCTGAACCATCCCTGGAGACATCCCAGGCCAGGCTGGACGGGGCTCTGAGCAACCGGAGCTGGTGCGGATGTCCCTGCTCAGGGCAGGGGGGGCACTGGGGGAGCTTTAAGGTCCCCTCCAGCCCAACCCACTCCACAAGTCTGTGGTCACACAGGACCCTCGTCACATCATTACCTGAACAGTACGGCCCAGTTGAGTCCAGTTGAAACCCAGCAGGACACTGGTTGCTGCGATCTCCTGATGGTAAAGGGAGCACATGTTACTTGTCGATAAAATGTGGCCAAGTTATTACTTCAAAAAACCCTTTAGCATTAAGAATTGCAGCCCAGCTGTTTATAAAAGATTTATTATACTTGGACACTAAAATAGAAACTTTTAAAATCCAGACTGGAGTGGTTGTTCTGCTTGGGCACTAGAAGTCAGTAGTAAACGGGTTTTGCTGGTTTGAAAAACATTCAAGAGGTGGGGGGTTCCCCCAGAGTGACTGCAAGTTGCATCCCAGCCTAACACATCCTGCAAAGTCCCTCCATAAAGTTTTCATTATTAAAAGAATACAGAGCATTCGGTTTGACTTCACCTAAAAGGAGGGAAATAAACCCAAACCAAACGAATCACCATGTCATAGACTGTGGGAAGTCACTGTTGAACACAAGTGTGAACTGTAACCGACAACTCAGGCAGAGGCTGCTCACAGACCACACGTATTTTGCTGCTTGAAAATTCATTCAATAAAGACGACATTTTTAAAAAGCAGTATATTAATTGTTGGAGGAAATAAATCCAAGTTCAGTAAAGGCTTGGCCAGATGAAAGCATAGGCATAACTTGATCTGGAGACTTCCTTTTATCAGACCTCTTTTAAAAAGGAAAATAAAAATATCTTCTTTGGTTTTCAAATTGCACAATGAGTTCATAGTCCGGCCAGTGGGGAAATCGTTTTACTTCATTTAGAGTGTTATTGAAAAAAAAGACTGAGATGGGCAATCCCGCTGATTCATTTACTTTCAAACCGGAGTTATTTCATTTGAAACGTGATGTTAAGCCTTACTGTGAAAAAACAAAAAGCCCAAACAGTAACAGAACCTGAATGTTCTTCCCCCTTATTATTCGTTACTTACATTTATGTGGTTTTTGCTGTGAGAAGAAAATACACAATCCTTTTTCATAATAGATATGCAAAACCAAACCTAAACATAAAAACCCACCCACACTTGACCGCCCCCCCCAAAAGCAACAGGAGTTTCATTGTAGAGATGAAAGGTACACGCAAGAAAATGGAGAAATATTTTAGGGTGACCGTCTGAAGCTACCGGTGACACTATTAGCAGTGTCAGCAAGCACAGCCGTACGTCATCCGTGAGAACTACCGGCGAAGAGTAAGTGCAAACTGCAACAGCTTTTACACATCAGGCTGCGGGCGCATGAACAGGACGTGCAGGTCCCAGGATCTACAATAAAGTTACCGAAGTTCCACAGCATCGCCTCTTTCAAGGCCATGACCAGCTTTTGAGAATATAGGTAATGAATTCTAGGGAGCCAGGATATTATTTCTCCGTTGGTTTCTTTTTGTGAAAGATTAGAACAATACCTTTTGCGATGGAAGCGTGGATCTGAAAAGCCACACTGTCTTCCAGCGGGTCGTACTGTGTTGTGATGGAGGCGGCGTGGAGCGTTTCCACCAAGAACGGCATCTTCCCTTTGCTGGGGTCGTAGGTGATGCTGTGGTTCCACGTGTAGGGAACGCTGACTCCATCGACAGCGAAGAGACGAGTGGAATGGGCGTAGAGCTGCCCCGGCCCGGTCTGAACGTAATCTTCTGTGTAATCCTGGAACAGCGAGATGCGGCGTCAGCCCCCGCGTACGGCCAGCCCCACCGCGGGTTTGCATTTAAACGTGTCCTGAGAAAGGCGGGTTTATTTAACAGCTGAACAAATCATATTTCACACAGCACAGGCCTTTTCACTTTTAGCTTCTGAATCTTAACAGCACCTGGCGTATTACATTCAAGAAGAAACAGGTACTGAGGGCCTTGATGATGGGGGCAGAGCATTTCCAAAGAAACTTGAAAATGAGCTTATTGACAAATAGCAGTCTTTTGAGGTCTACATTTTTTTTTTGGTATCCTAAGTCAGATGCCAACAACGTGTGCTAAATAAACAATCAGTAAAGAAAAATTCTGCCACTGAAAAAAAGGTATAAATATTGGACATGCTACATATTGCAGTGTATCAAAATATCAAGAACTTCGTGTATATTTATTGTAATGTGGGATTAATATATTAAAGCATATTTACCGGTGACTTACCACTATCTAATCACCACCTTTATAAAAACAACTATAAAGATTGTCCTTTCACAGTAAAACCAATGCTCAAGAACCTTGTTTTACACCAAAACTTTAATACTACGCATTATATTAAGCAAATTGTTTTTCATGGCTTACACTAAACCAAAAAGGTAGACAACCAGTTTGTTCGAGCTCCGTTTTTCTCTCAGGAGTCCCCGGTCGGTGACAGCAGCTCTCGCTGGGACGGCTCCTAGAAAGAGCAGGCACGGCCGCTCGGCAGCGCGACAATGACCTGATGCCTTTTACTGTCACACCAGCTGCCCTCTCTAATCATTCCTGAAAAAGCTCACAGAGGAGTGTCCTCCTTTGAAAAAAACAAATTCTGGAAAATATTTCGGATGGCTTGTATCATAGGACTGTTCGTCCTAATAGACACCTCCACAAGGCAGGGTTTTGATGCTGTAGCCGAGACGGGAGCACGTCACTAACAACAGCACAACGATAAAACATGAAACACCCTGCCATGCAATCTGATTCAGAATCTGTTCATCCCATCTTTGCAACTGGATCAGCCACAGGAATGTTTCTCTGCCAGACCGCGTATAATTGTAGCTGCAAAGAAATCATCAGTAATATTGATGTCTCATAGCATCAAAGAGGTGGTGTCACCTCAGGGAAGCCAGGCAGGCTAAAGATCCATTAAAAGCAGCTCCTGACCTGTGATAACCAGCCCCAAAGATGCTTTTCAATCCCACCTGCCAACACCTTAAGCTCTGCAGTGACCAATACAACCTTCCTGATGGCAACTTTTAGTTTTCAAAGGCAACATTAGCACCTGTCAATAAAACCAGGCGTCGAATAAGTTCCCTACAGTAAAACAGTGTTCAGGACTTGGTGTCTACTGCTTCAACACAGCTGAGAGCAGAGGTACGTACGGATGAGAAGGGGGCGGTATCTCGCGCGGCTTTACCTTCACGTTAACGTCCGCTGCCGACGGGAGCTGCAGCACGTGGCCGCTCACAACAACGTCCAGCAGCAAAGCTCCGTCCGCGTCCAGGCCCCGGGCCACGTGAGTCACGCGCAGAATCTCACCTGGGGATTTTAAGAGCACGTCGATTTAGAAAGCATCCGAAGCAGAGACTCACGTTAGCTACACGGTATCTGAGTTGGGATCCCGACCAGTTATTTTATACTGTCATACGATGTACCATGCCTGTAGTACAAACATTATATGTCTCAAATTACAGCTCCATAAGCTGTATTTAAGCCTCGGAAAGCCATAGTCAGTGTGAAAATACAGGTGTAAGACAAGGATCAAACTTCAGCAACAGTTGTGAGCTTTTTTTAAAGAAACGTAGTGCCTATCAAGCTTATCAGAAACAGAAAGAGATGGTATATCACAGGTAACTCACCGGTCGCAAACTCCACTTGAGTTTCTCTCTTGAACACGGCATCGGTGAGCGTGAACCCGTTCATGGCTTCTCCAATTTCCTTTGCAGTTGTCCAATAAACTGGGCTGAGTATGGAAACGAGCTTTCTCATCGCGGGACCTGAAAGAAATGGGACAGAACATCTGAGAGCTTTTTCCTAGCGTCATGCGACCCACATCAGCAGGAGTTGAATACAGAGACCTAAAACGAGCGTAACCCTTCCGATTTAGAAAAAAAAAATGGTATATTCAGAGGAACCATTTCACAAATACTGATGTACTAGGAAGGAATATATTGAAGATTCCTTTTTCTCTCTCTATGAAAAGTTTAGATCAGTTTCTTCAGTGACACTTAATGAAATGGTGAAAACTGACATTACCCAGAATTCAGCCTGGCTCAAGGAAAAACGTGTTAAAAAGTAAAAAAAAGCCTACCAAGGCTCCGAGGGACGTTTGTAATCTTTGCTTGTATTACTCTAGTTTCAGAGTCAGGGCTGTCTGTGACTGTGGCATTCAGGAAAACAATTCCAAATTCAACATCGTTCATGTTTCCAGTGATGCTGCCTTTGGCACGGGAAGGCCCACCTGCGCAGGGGAGGGAAGGGAGAGAACAACATGTGAAAACCGCTGTCTGATCCTTTAAGGGAGGGCAAATTCAGAAATATTGTCCAGTATTTTAAGAAGGAAATTTCTGCACATATTACTCCATTATTTGCGAGAGTAAAACTCACAGCCTGCAAATAACGGGATGCTGCGTATACGTGATCTGAGATACGTGCGCAAGAACATGGGAATCACCTCTGTCTGAAAGGCAGTGATTGTTTACCAGCATACTCTAGTGTGATGCAACAGGTGAACAGAAAATTATCCAGCTGAAGTTGCTGGGGAGATTTAAGCCAAAATAAAAAGAAAAATACAAGAAACGGGAGGGAGTTGACTCACCAGGACAGGCTTGGGTGTTACACTTGGATATCTGGGAGGCGTCTCCAGCACAAGGACGGCCACGGTGTAGCGGGGCTGGGCTGCTGCACAGGCGCGTTCGGGTCTGCTCGCCTCCTCCACAAGACGCTGAGCAGCGGCTCCACGCTTGCCACTGCCCCCAGTTCCCATCCACTGAAGAAAGAAAGAAGGAAGATAGAGGCTTTTCATTTCAATATGTTTCGGGCTGCGTCAGTGGTGTCATTCCATCTTGATGGGACCGATGTGACAGAGAAAAGAAACAGCTGAAAGGATGACAAAAGCACTTGATGGGCAGGTGTGAACACTTTTCCTCAGAAACACGCCACCTTGAAAATGTTGTGTATCGGCTGTACTGAAGTATGGAGGCTCCTCCAGGGCATGTTTCTAATAAAATCGTTGAGGTGGTGGCTGAACCATCCCTGGAGACACCCCAGGCCCGGCTGGACGGGGCTCTGAGCAACCGGAGCTGGTGCAGATGGCCCTGCTCAGGGCAGGGGGGGCACTGGGGGAGCTTTGGAGGTCTCTCCAACCCAAACCCTTCTTTTGAGTCCGGGATTTCATAAGAACTGGGTCAAATTCTCTCCAGGGGGAGAGAACTGCTTTCAGAACTGAAAAGCGTTGTCACCTGTGCAGATCCATCCCAAAGCAGTTTGTAAAGAACAGCTGTCAATGGTCAGAATCTCCTGTCCCAGTTTTTGGTAGCCTGTCACCAGAGAGACAACCTGCCTGGCTAGAGCTTCGGGTGGTTTTACTCCTGCAAAGTGAATGTCTGAGATTGCATGGGTGTAAAACTGATGAAGAGCACAAGACACCAAACAAACCATAAATGTGACGGTTCGGGGTGCAACAAGCAGGTCCCCACACCTCGGGCGTACGGAGGTGGCCTCCTCGGGGCTCTGTCACCCGTGTGTGGGTCAGCAGGGTGTTCAGTGGGGCACAGCTGTGCCAAGCGTTGGAGTGTCTGCACCTCCCACAGCAGGAAGGTGTGTAAAGGGGTGAGCACAGAGGAGAGATTCGCTATTTTTTAATTCTTATATCAGAACTAATAATGATTTAATAATAATCACTTTCTGGAATGAGTTCTAGAAGGGTGTGTAGAAATTTGTAGGTGTTTACTAAGTCTCTAGCGTTGTGGGTTTCGTGATATTGATCCTGATTGTCTAAGTTCACTCATTGCCCCTTAGTTATGTATTGTCAAGGAATCAATAAACTGCTTTGACTGTCATTTCATTTAAACCATTTGGCATCAGCATTTGTTGCTGCTCCTGGAATAGATCCTGAGAGCTCACCAGGAACCTCATAAACTGTGTTTACTGTAAAAACTAAGTAGAGTTATGAGGTGTAGGAGAGATTTTCATACGCTATTTCCTGTTTTCAATTACTCCACCTCTTTTTGAGCAAATCTCACATGTGAAGGGGGAAATCACGGTGACAGTTATTTAAAGAAAAGAGTGAGAGCGAATTATTCGATTGTATGGGATTGTAAGTAAATACAGGAACGTTCTACATTCCTTTCACGATACGAAAGTCTCACATGGGTTGTGTACACCCTGAAGTCTTCCAGCCGCGTTGAATGTCCCTGCGAGGCTGAGCACTCACCGGGGCAGAGCTCGCTGCTGCACCTCTGGATCTGCACGTCCGCCCCCGCGCAGGCCCTTCCGCCGCTGGCAGGGCGCGGGTTGTCGCAGGTCCGGTATCGCCTCATCTGGCCTCCGTTGCACGTTCTGCTACAAGTTCCCCAGCTGCTCCATGGGCCCCAGTTGCCATGAACTGTAAAAGTGAATCAGATTTTATCTGTCTTCCTCTTAATAACAAATACTTAAAACGAGACAGTCAAGCTAGGAAAATGTTCTGACTGGAGAGTAACTTTTTAATTTCTTTCCCTGAAAGAAAAATCAAAAACCCCAGGCAATTAAAGATCTAACGAAGTTATCTTCTCCAGTGTTCAGTGATTTCTCGGAGTGTGTTAACCAATTCCTGAACATTGACGTTCAGAGGAAAGTATGTAGCACGTATTATTGACCAAGGGAGTCACTACACTTTCCTGTGAGATTCAGAGAGATCCACTTTGCAGTACAGGGCGTTTCAAAAAGATGGACCCAATTTCAAAGCAGTCCGTCTTTTTGAAACACCCAGTACTTTCTGACTGGACGGGTGCAACTTCAGAGAAGCGTGTGACCTCTGCCAGTCCAGCAGGACCCTCTGCACCAGCTGCTCCTAACACTTAATGTTTGAAACATCCCAGTCACGCTGACCGATGAAGAGATGCTTTCGCTCTTGCCGGGCAGCTAAAACCACTTACCTGTGTTTCAGACCTCCTAATTTTTGTGGGAGCGTGTGATTTGTGCAGGGCTTCCTTCCTCCCGCACGCAAACCCACACCCAGCACGTGGCCAAGCAGCCTCACGCAGAGCCCTTACTTGGACACGGATCGCTGTTGCAAAAGTCAATTTGTATGTCGTTTCCTTCGCATTCGTGACCCCCAAACTGCGGGGCTGGGTCTGCGCAGTGGCGCGTTCTCTGCCTGCTGCCTCCCCCGCAGGACACGGCGCAGGCGCTCCAGCTGCTCCACGCCGCCCACTTCCCGTCCACTGGGGAGAAAGGCACAACGTGCGACGGTCACAGTCTCGGACATTCAGAATAACACAGTAATTCAGCGCTATATCGGGGTAAAACCGACCGTAGGATGTTACTGACTCTCACTGTAGAACATCTAAGCTACACAGAGATTTCTACATGGGGATTTCCAGGAGTGAGACTGAAGAAAAGCACGACCTGTCTTTTAAATAACCTGTAAGCCTGAGCAGAATCACGGTCAGGGATCCCTCAGGCTCAGTCACTCTCACATTTTTAGGTATCCATAAGCAAGTCAATCCATGTACAAAGCAGTCCCTGCAATCAGCTCACTGGGCAGGTCATTTCTCTCTTCTACCAGTTGATGGTTACAGTGCGGACTCAGTTGAGGACCTGGCACGTGCAAAATGGAGTGTGAGGCCAGAAGGATCTCGTCTGAGCTGCTGCACATTCCACCTCATTACATTTCCCTTCGTTACCCCTGCACTCAGCCAAATACAGAGGTCGTGTTTCAAAAACATGAGTTTTCCTACCCAGTCATGAAGGACTCATTGAAATGTGGAAGAAAAGGATAAATGAGGAACAGAACCTAGGAAAACTAAAAAAAAAAAAAAAAGTTTAGGAAACCTGTAATTTAACTGCCAAGGATGCAAAATGCTGCTTGTGCAGAGTGGCAGGGTAACGAAAGAGAGACCCTTAAGGACAGGAGAAGAAATCTCATATGCTGTGTCTATAGAGAGATGCTAAAGATAGGGATGGGCCAGTGAAAAGAAAAGGCTTGAGTGGCATTTTTTCAGGGACTACACTTGTAGAGCTGGACAGCTTTCGATATAAATGAAGCAGAGTCTGGAAAGGAGATGGCAAGTTTGCTCTCGTCTCACCTGGGCAGCGTCTCTTGTTGCAAACCTGCGTCTGCGCGTCAGCGCCCTGGCAGCGGGACCCGCCGTGGGCCGGGGCGGGGTTGTTGCAGAGCCGGAGCCGCGTCTGAGTGCCCTTCCCGCACGTCTCGCTGCACGGGCCCCACGGCAGCCAAGAACTCCACTCGCCAGCAACTGCAAAGGCAGCACAGCTATAAAACTCTCTGAACTACGCAGCTGCTTTAACTGGAAGTCACAGCTCCACAGCCTAAGGCGAAAAAGTGATGTTGTTCAATGTCAATGAATGAAATATCCTGAATAAGCCCTTGAAAAAAACCTTCGCCTTGAGCAACAGCTGAAACGGATCAACAGTTTCCGAAAGACAGACTAATTATTTTCCTGTTTTGTTTGGGGTTGGTTGGTTTGTTTGTGAATTCATCACTTCACCTGACTACAGTCTTGGAACAGCACAACTGAACACTTGATCAGATCTGGTGTTTTCCCAAGTTCCCCGGCTGTCCCGAGCGAGGCCCGAGGTCTCGGCGGGGAAGGGACCGGCCGGCTGAGCTGGCACAGCGCCCGCGGCCACCGGCGAGCAGGAGCCAGAACTCAGTTTTGTTGCCAAAATCTAGAGACATTTCTCTCTGGATGGTGGAGGAACATTTTAGCGTTGTTTTGGTGGCAAAGCCAATGAAAAAAGGAAAAAGCAACACAATAAATATTGCACAGAAGGAAACATGCCAGTGGTGAAGGGTTATGAATAAACCTCAGCCTGTCAAATGTGGCAAGTGCTACCAAGGGAGGAAGGAAACCTGAACATCCAGCTAGTTAGGAGAAAGACATGGCTGAAAATTAAAAAAAACAGGGGAAAACATGCTGATAATGTCTTAAATTACTAACTATTATGTTTTACATGGCTTTTTAATAGTTTTTTTTTCATTTTAATTGGCTTTGCATGGTAGATTTAAAGTAGCAAGTGTGTGTGTGACCACATTGTAACAAACACCGAAAAACATCAAAATACAAACTTAACATTTTTACTGGGGAGGGGGAAGAGAGATTGCAGAAAATTTTCCTTGCACTTACTTCTGTTTCCAAAAACTACTGCCATTCAACACATTACAAGCAACATTGAAATAAACATTTCAGAGTCTAATTCTTTTATAATTTAACAAGCTGAAACAAGCCGACAGAATTCGGGGCGGGGGGGGTGGGCAAAAAAAAAAGGACAGAAATCTAAACAGAAAGCCCCTCATGCAATTAATTCTAAGGCCATCTCGTCTTACCTGGGCAAGGCCTGACGTTGCACACGACGGAGTCCAGGGCGCTGCCGCGGCAGGGCCGCCCGCCCTGCTGAGCCGCGGGGCTGCTGCACGTTCTGCTTCTGGTCCTGTTCCCTCGGCCGCAGCTCCTGGAACACTCTTCCCACAGCCCCCACTCCGACCAGTTGCCATCCACTACGAAACAGAAAACCCCGCAGTTTCAATTAAAAAATAAAATTGAAAAAAAAAAAAAAGCATGCGGTATTTATTGAAATTTTCCTCAAAAGTCAAAATGAATTTCGGCTTCTTAGAAAAATTAATCTGCCGTGAAGGTCCGTGGTGATAACAGCTCACTGTTAGGGCAATTAAGGCACATTAAAAGTATCAGTTAATTAAAGCAATACCTGGGCAGGGCTTGTTGTGGCAGCTGCGCACGTCTGTGCCGGGCCCCTCACAGCTCCTCCCGCCGTTTGCCGGGAGGGGGTTGTTGCACTGACGCACTCGCTCCTGGACGCCTGGCCCACAAGTCACGCTGCAAGGTCGCCACTCCAGCCAACTGGAAAATCCGCCATGCACTGCAACGGGAAAAACGACGCCGTTTGCAACGTGCTTGTGCTTAGAACTCTCTTAGATTGATACGGCCAAGTGAAAAATGCCCTTTGTAAGCCACACGTGGAAATCCAACTCACTTCACATCTTCACTGCGGCAGAAATATCTTCCTACAGTTCAGAGGATACTTCAGCTGCTCTGAAATATTGCTTATGCTCCTAACTGCTTTTCTGTGGGGGTACAACGAAGTTTTGTATCATGCTCTGAGGATGGGATCTAGCTCAAGATCCTTCCGTTATTATTTATGTCTCTCCATCACACCCATCTGTCTCACACAGAGTACGACGGAACAAAGTGACATGAAGTAGAAACCCACTGACATCTCAGACCAGATTTAACACGTACCTAACGCGTATATGGAAGACAAAGTAACTTAGCCATCAAATATGGAAAAGATAAAATCTTGATCGCATCTATTCACCATTAATGCTGTCATCTACCAGTCTGCAGTCACTGTCCCGTATTTTGCACACCTACCCTGGACAGTCAGCGGTACTCGAACCAGAACAGATCCCACGAGATTCCTCGCTACGCACTCGTACTCAGACGTATCTTCCTTCCGTGCTGCGACGAGGCGCAAGGAGCCATTGGACAGGACAGTCGCTCTCTCGTCGCTCACAACCGGGTGACCTTGGCGGGACCACGCGATGGTCGGGGGGGGCTCGCCGCGCGCCTGGCAGTGCAGCATCGCCGTGCCACCCGCTTCAATCACTGTCCCTACCGGTTCCACAGTAATGACGGGGGGACCTGCAAGAGAAACGTTTATTCAGGCAAGAGCACAAGGTTACATTTGTTTTCATTGTACTGAATATTAAAGGTCTGGTCAGAACAGAGGCAAAAAAATCTTAAGTCTGTTTACTTTGACTAAAACTATTATGGTTGATCTTCCACTGTCAAAAGGGAAGGTTATATGCAAGTTAAAATGACAAAAGTAGGCTGCTTTTAATATGTAGCAACCTGAGGAGGAAAGTTGGGATTGAGGCCTGACTCCATGAGCGCACGGTTTTCTTGTACTGCTAAAATGTGTTGCCTTTCGTAAAACCTGCAGGAAGGCGCTATTAATGCTGTCCAGAGGCAACTGAGACAGACCAGAGCCACGCTGCTTGAGACCGTAACAGAAGAGCCATATTCGGAAATTCTACCACCAGTGAAAAAATAATTCCAAAATACCGCTTTCTGCAAAAAATAAAATGCTGTCAGTGATAGCTGGGATTCATCTCACAGAAGTTTGTTAATGTAAAAGTTAAGAGTCTAGTTTAACCCAGTTGTAGAGACGTCCTCTCCAGTCAACCAAGAGGAACCGGCCCTCTCAGAGGTGATTCACCCCACTCTGAGCTGGTTTCTTGGATGAGCCTGAATCACCTCTATGTGCTTCTCATCTTTGACCTCAATCGCTAGCTTAGGCCAGACTTAATGAAGAAAGACGAGATGAATCTTAACCCACAGCGCAGCGCCCAAGCTCCGGAACTCAACGGGAGCTGCATGCACCTATCTAGACGTAGGTCACCGCTCCAACCTAGTGGCATCGAACTTATCGCTTTGGGTCTTACTCTGCAGCGTGAGCGTCAGGCTGCGTTCCACCGCGCCGGCATCGTTGGTAGCCACGCACTTGTAGTCACCAGCATCTTCGTTCTTAAGAACAAAAAGCAAATAGTCAGCGTGTACGTAGGGAGGGTTTCAGTTTGCAGTGCACCCCCTCTAAGTGAATTTTCTGCACCACAGCGTGGCGTGCCCCAGATATTCAGAAGCACGCTGATACGGAATATCTCAGCATTTTACCTTTATTAACATGAAGCTGATATTGTGAATTATTTTTCTTATTCCATGTTTTATTTCCTTCAACTGCTTAATTCTGAGGATCAAATATTTGTTGGGTTTGGTTTTGGTTTTTTTACTTAAATGAACTCAAGGTAGGTGCCGTTTTTAACCTCATTTCAAAATCCAGGCATTGGTTTACAGGGGTAAAAACGGGTTTTGCCATTCATATCAGGAATTCAGACGCCAAGAGACTTGCACATGGAACACGCAATTTCTTTTCAGTTGACCTGTGTAGAACCCACACTCTTTCAAGGTCACAAGCAAAATTCCCATTTAACTGCGCACGACCAGGATTTCACACACCAACGATTAATATGTAGATTCAGTCTTTTCGACAACTAAAGAGAACGACAGCCCCACAGGGGGGTTTTTGTCACAATGATTTTGAGTCTAATTCTAGTCTGAATTAAAACAACAGTTGTTAGATGTAAAAGCAAAAGTGGATTAAATGTCTGGCCTCACTCTTGCAAAGCGCTGTGATCTGGAACACCTTTATTGACCAAGCACAACGCAGAAACACAGCGTAATGGCACGGGGACTCACAACAGTGCCGTAGATGGCGAGAGAACCATTGTTCAGCTGCTGGATCCGACTGCTAATCTGAACGCCAACTCCTTTTTTGCTCCACTGGATGGTTGGAGGTGGATCTCCCCTGACTTCACAATTCAACACCGCGTTGCCACCCAAGGGCTCGATTCGGCTGGAGTGGTAATCCCCTTTGAAGACCGGAGGCTCTGACAAAACAAGTGATGGCAGAGAAATCACAGAATCAAAATAAAATACCCTTAATGAAATTGCTGGTAGGGATCATTCATCTCTGACTTTCTGTTTTGATTTTTTTCCATTTAGCCATAGACAAGGCATCAAATACTATGGATAATGGTTTTAAACTGAAAGAGGGGAGATTTTGATTAAAGGAAGAGATTCTTCCCCATGAGGGTGGTGAGACACTGGAACAGGTCACCCAGAGAAGTTGTGGATGTCCCATCCCTGGAAGGGTTCAAGGCCAGGCTGGACGGGGTTTTAAGCAACCTGGTCTATTGGAAGGTGTCCCTGCCCATGGCAGGGGGTTGGAACTGGATGATCTTTAAGGTCTCCTCCAACCCAAACCATTCTATGATTCTATGATTGTACTGTCAAAACCGACAGCTGTGTGACACTGTCCAATAGCGACCACGAGTACTGTTATTTTACGTACCTTTGACATACACAAACCCAATAGCTTTGATGGAGCCGACTGTGTTTTCTGCCCTGCAGACGTAGGTACCAGAGTCATCTTTCGACACTCTCTCGATAACAAGCTCGCTGTGTCCATTTATATCATCGTATTGTGCTGAAGGGAGAACACGCAGTAAAGGGTCACTGCGGGGATTTTAAACTTCTGTGTCTCGGGGACTGCTCTGTCATGAGCCTGTCTGAATTACGGTGTGGTTCAGCCGCGCAGCTCAGTGGCACTGGGCCGTTTCATTTCTGAGACACCCCGGAAATGCACTGAAAAGTCACTGGTAGGACATCTGCCCACGTGCCAGTATTCACTTCAGTTGTCCCTTAATTTCAAGCTTTGTGCACCCGCATTCTATGAACTGCTGAGGTTTCTTCATATTTAAGAGAAATAGTGTAAGTTGTTGGATGCTGAGTAAACGTCATCAGATACTGAATGTATTTAATGTGTTGCATCAGTGGCTACAGAAGGGGAACAAAATCTTAACTGTCTTCCTTACAGCTTTGTCTCGGAGGCAATTTAATTACGATTGCATAATACTGAAGATATTCCTCACAAAATCACCACCTAACAAGTTTGTTCTCTCTAGATGTTTTTTCTTCCTTATCCTAAACTAATTGCAATGCTGGGGGTGGGGGAAACAACTCTAGAGTGAAATGACCACTAAGAGCTGGTGTTACCCACCTGGAATGATGTTATTGTTAAAGGTCCACGTTATTTTGGGTACGGGTATCCCAGTTGCTTTGCAGGTTAATCTGAGCTGCTCTCCTTTAGTCAAAGCGATATCTCCTGGAAGTTCAGTGAAAGCCGGCAGTACGTGAACTATCAGGGTGACAGCGAGTGTGTCCTCCCCAGCCACGCTGTGAGCAACACAGGTGTAACTGCCAGAATCTTCAGGCTGAAAGAAAGCATGTTGGGGAAATTTCAACTGTGATATATCCTACACAACACTACCTCTGTATGGATACCAGAATCTCCAAAGGTTTGGAACACGCGTTCAGTAGAAATGCTCATCCGAACTCTTTCACTTCCTCTAAATTTGAAAGATGACCTTTGCCCTTCCTGAGAACTATCACTACACATTTTTCACGGATACTCTACTTCGCAGTGGAAAATGAAAAATGTATAAAGGCTCTGGAACATTAAGAACAAGAAAACAAAATAAAACAAAGACTAACCCAGGAGTGAAGAGAAGCAGGGTCTTGTTACTGCCAAACCGGACAAGTCATAGCTTAGATTTAGGAAACTTACAACAACGTTGTCCAAAATGAGGTCTCCATCTGGCACAGCCCGGTGTTTCCCTGCTGTCTCTGTTAACAGCGTGTTGTCCTTCTTCCAGGTTATTGTTGGTGTCGGAAACCCCTCCGCCGCGCAGGGCAGAACAGCCCGGGAGCCCTCCGTGGCCGTGTACTGCGCCTCCGGACTGTGAATCTTGGGTGGAACTGTGAGGAGGTTTATTAAAAAGATTTACCTGTACGTATTATTCAAGCATTACTGTAAGAACATACAATACTGGACTGAAGAAATCATTGCCTGCATCTTCTGTGTTGTTTCTTGTCTCCGTCAATGACTACCATTAAGCATGCCAGAGAAATGTGGGAAATACTTTTAACGAAATATAAACCCGGCTAAAGGAATGTAATGTTTTTCCTAAATTCAAGCAACTGGCTGATACTACAAACCAATAAAACTCACACATTAAGCAGCACAGTTTTCCTGAACGTCACGTCCCAGCTCCTCACCCGCCGCAGCTCCGCGCTGTGCCAACGCACGTTGCTCCGTCCGGCCCCACTTACTGTGCACGGTGAGCTCCACGCCGGCGCTGCTGGACCCCGCCGCGTTGGTCGCTATGCAGGTGTACCGGCCCGCGTCGCCGGGCTGCGCAAACGCCAGCTGCAGCGCGCCGGTGCTGAGGATTCTTCTTCTCATGGACTCGGTTATCTGCTGTCCGTCTTTGTGCCAGCTGATCTGTGGCCCCGGGGAACCTTCAGCCTCACACGGCAGAGTGGCCGGCTGATCGACAGGAACCACATATTCCTTGAGGTGGGACTTGATCACAGGAGGAACTGAAAAGAATTTTAAAATTTTTTAAAAGAATTAGATGATGTAAAACGTACGGAACTCTTCAGTTCTTAGTGAAAATAATCCTAAAAGCATACTTGGATCCTAAAGTAGAGACAGACAACTACAGAGAATAAACCTCCTGGGCTCTAATCAGAATCACATCAAATAGGAAAGCATCAGGTCCATTTCTATTGCTCGGAAATGTGTTTTAACCAGCAGAAAGTGTGCACAAATTTTTTGGCTGTAAATCACTAGAAAAATGTAAAAGATTATTTATTTACCTTGAACTTTCAGTTTGATCTTCCCCAGAGCAGTGCCAGCTGGGTTCTGAGCAACACACATGTAAGTGCCAGCATCTTCAACAGCTGATTTTGCAATCTGTAAACTGCCACTGGGAAGAACCATGTAACTGTTGCCTAAAACAAACAGAAGCAAAATATGACACTTTTTTTGTTGTTTCTTTTTTTTTTGGCGGGGGGGGAGAGAAGGTTGTGAGTGTGTGTTTTGTTTTTAAATAAACGTGTTCCTTATATCCAAGTTTGAATATTCTGAAAAAAAACCTGTTGTGATGACGTTGATTCCCTCCTTTTGCCAGGTTATTACAGGTCGAGGTGTACCCGTCGCTTCACACGGGAGCAGAATGGGATTGTTCACAATGACGTCCAGCACTCCCGGCTGAGTCTGGATAACTGGCGGTTCTGGGGAATGAAATCAAAAGGAAAATGCAACAGGTTTAACCTTCAAGGTTAGAAAATATAGAAGATACTAAAATCACATAACCTGAGAAAGCTGAACGAGCAATGCCTCTAATTCTGTCATCGTTACGAAGAGCTCAGTGGAAGTGCTCTTAAGTACAGCAGATGGGTTCAGCGTGACTATGGGCACAGAATATGGCCTTACTTCACGCAATTTCCCATCGCATACATTTTAACTTACCAAAAAGCAAAGACACAAAAATCTTACAAAAATACAATTCAGCAGCACGGACTGGGGGGCTCTATCCGGGTTCTGAGAGTTGTACCATGCAGAGCAGTGACTTTGCGAATAATCTACAATTCAGTTGAGCAAGACAGTAGTGACGGCGCACTCTGCCCTCACCGTTACTCTGCAGCACAGGGATGTATTCGACGCGCAGCGTTTGCTGACAGAATGAGCCTTTTTTTCAGGTTCCCGTCTTACCCTGGACGTGAAGCGTGACGTGACGGTGAGCGGAGCCAGCGGTGTTGCGCGCCTCGCAGGTGTATCGTCCCGCGTGGGCCAGCTGAGCAGCAGGTATGTCAACAGCACCTGCAGCAGAGAGAGCGAGCATTAGAACCTACAGCAGTATCCTGTATTCACAGAAAAACTGCCTTACAGCATCCATCTGAAGGGGTCTGTATTTTTATTCTAAGAAACGGGAGATTGTTTGCATTTAAGTTCATTATTTTCTCCTAGATGTGCACAATCACACCCTTTCATTGATTCTCTGTGGCTGAGCTCCGGTACCTGAAGAGAGAATTCTGTAGCCATCTCCTCTGGGAAGCAACTTCATGCCATTTTTAGTCCAATGAACCGAGGGGGCAGGAACCCCCGAGGCGGTGCAGGAAATCACTGCTGGAGACAGCTTTGTTACCAAAAGCTCTGTGGCTTCATCTGCTATGGACGGGGGCACTAAAAATGAAGACGAGTGTAAAGGTTACTTGCCCATTTTCATTTTTATGAATTCTTGGAAATAACTTAGCTTTCTTGGGAATACCAGAGACTTATGGATATCAGTAACATAAAAGAATGGTATCAAAATCTCATGTCAATGCCCCAAAGAAATTCTGGGTGCCGTACACATGTAATAGCAATATCCCCTCTACCTTGAACAGTGAGCTCAACTGCTCTTTGATCTTCTCCTGCATCATTTGACACAGAGCACTCGTAGACAGCAGTGTCATCCACAGTGGGAGAAATGATTACTAAGGAACCTGAAGATAGAAGTCTGAACAAAGAAAAGAGAAGAAAGTCAAAGCCATTGAAATACTTCTTTTCTTCTCAGGCAATCAGACCGCTGAAATTGCTGGCTATACAAGATTACATTTAAGCATGGCTAGCTTTTTAAAGTGCCAAAATCATCCCTGAAAACTTTAAACCCACGGTGAAAAGAAAACTTTTCTCACCTGTACGTATTCTGGTTCTGGTCAACACTGAGCAGATGCCCGTTCTTTTTCCAGCGAATTGCTGGTCTGGGAATTCCAGTGGTTTCACAGGGCAAAGTGGTCTGCACGTTTACAGTAACTGTAATGTTCGTCTGTCCAGGAGCAATAGCTGGAGGGACTAAAGACAAACAAAGCCGAATTATTCAGAATAATTATATATACATGCACACCCCACCCCTCACCTATAGAGAGAGAAATGAACAGCCTTGATTTTTTACAAAAGAGTAAGCTGACAGTAGTAAACTTACTAAACATACAGCATAGGATGTGTCAACTCTTTCTAGATCCAGTGCACAAGGAATAAGTATCTTCTTTTCATGAACACCCGGGTTGTATTCCCAAGGCTATAAATTTCCTCCTTTTTTTTTTTTTTAGCGGAGAAACTAATAAGGGGCTAAACGTAACATTGGATCTAGCAGAACAAAAGAATTATGTAATTGGACTTCAGACTTGTAAAAACATATATTTGTTTAAAACGAAAACTCTTACCAAGAACCTGCAGATCGATTTGTCTGCGTTCCGTGCCAGCTGCATTGGTTGCCATACACACGTATCTCCCTGTGTCAGTAACGTGTGCTGAGTGGATGTGTAGAGACCCATCCTCTGCCATGGAATATCTGAAACAAAGCCGTATATTTTTTCCATCATCCATCAGCAGAACCATAGGCTATCCTGGTACCACAGAAGGAAGAGGTGACTCAGGGTACCCAACAAATAGCCAAAACACGTGGTGTCTTAATTTGGGCACTCAGAGTTTTCTCATTTTTTGTGCTTATTCTGACTTCACTCTTTCCCAGCACATCTGTTTCCCAGAGAAATTTTGAAATCTAGCTGACATAGTGATTTCACATAAATGATGACAGATTTGCAGAAAATATCCAAAAGCCCTTTTTTATGGCTTCTCATTTAGGCTTCAAAAACTCTAATTGATGCTTTTACATTTTCTTGTTTCTTTGAAATGTAACTGAACTCTTTAGCATTTACTCAGTTCCAGAAAATGCCAAAATCTTTCGCCTTAAAACAACCCAAAGACAGAAACCATTCACTATAATATAAGTTGGTGCTAGAACACACATCGAAGTTTTACATATTAGAAACTACAGAGCACACTCGAGTAGCTTTTAGCCTGCATGAATTGCTTGGCTTCACCCAAAACTGTATAAAAAAAATAAAGATCTTTCATGTTTCCTGTTCAAAATCTTTACTATCAGAAGAATTATTACATTTCGTTGTCGGAGGAGGTTTTTTTGTCCTTTTTAAGAATAAAAGGATTAAACGTTTGGTACCGCTACGAAAAGTTGTTTGTCGAACAACTTTTTATTACAGTTTCTATCACAGTGTTTTCCACCTTTGGGTCTAGTCAAGATGATAGTTCAAATATTAGTTCTGATCTGTGAAAACAAAACTAATTCACAAGCAGCAGACATCTAATTAAGCTTTCTACAACGAATAAATTCTTAAGAATTAATGAATAATATTTATGTTGACTTTTAGACAATACCTTGTATTGTTTCCAGTAAAAACAGCCCCATCCTTCCTCCACGTCACTCTCGGGGTCGGTACCCCTTCTGCAGCACACTCCACAACAGCAGAAGCATTTATCCGCACAACCGCAGTCTGAGGGCCGCTTCGGATTGTAGGAGCCACTGCAAAGGGAAAATCATGGGTAATATACGGAAAAAAACTTTGTGCTGCAATGACTGAAACTAAACACACCAAAACACAGATGCCCTAACAGGTACAGGAATGAGTGCCATGACAAAAACAAGTTTCTTACCATTTTGTGTAGTGCACAATAATTGCCGTGATGCAGTAGGGAATGAAAAAGAAAGTTTGTCTGAAATGCGCTGTAAAGATCATCTTTAAAAGTTACTGCAAAGGTTATCATATAGCTAAAACAGTAAAAGAGCTCAGCATATTTCATTCAGCACAATAAGGCTGTAGTGATATCCTTGCTTCAGAATTAAAAATTAAGGAGAAAAAAGAATTTTAATTGGACCAGTAAGGAGAGTCACTGGGCGGGCACAGTGTAATGTAGGTACATATGGTTGGGTTGTGAACAGACAGATATATGAAAAAAGTTTCTTATCATCACCTGAGTTTGAGAATAGAACAGTTTCTCATCAGACCAGAGGTGAGAAAATAAACAGGTTTAAAATGAATTTCTGGCCTGCGGTAGCAGAGGACAGATACTGAGTGAGTAGGGCCCTTCAAGCCCCATCTCCCTGCTGTGTCCTGCTTACAGGTGCAGAGAACAAGCCACAATTTTCAAATAACTTACAAAACTAGTGGCCAAGCCAGCTATGAAAGCGAGTACCCCAAGGCGCCAGTCATGTGCTTTTAAGAATTTCTCTAAATTTGTCCAAAAGCATTTGTCAGTCCTGGATTGGGGCGTTCACTCACATCCTGACTCGGGACCAGGACGATGGCTGGATGCCCAGCACCCTCCAAGAGCAGAGAGCACAGACGGATGGAGGGGGAGCCCCAGTGAGTCCCCAGCAGGTCCTTTAGCCGGGGGGACAGCTGCGGACTCCGACAGCGGCACATAGAACGCAACGCACGCAGTCCCACAGTTTAGACACAGCCTAAGCAGCCAGAGCTTGGCTAGAAAGAGACTCCTACTGCTTCCTTCTTGCCGTTTAAACTCCTGCAGAAATACCATGCAAAGATGAAAACGCACAAGACCGGATCCATGATTTTACCGTGTACTGTCAGCAGGAACTCCCTGGTCGTTTTTCCTGCAATGTTACTTGCCACACACGTATAGCTCGCTGTATCGCTGAGGTCAGCATTGTTGATCTGCAGGTATCGCCCGTTGGAGAGGATTCGAACCCGAGGACTTCCCTAAGGGGAAAGAGAGAGAGTTTGACAAATTTAACTCTAACATTGTTCTCTTCATGCACACAGACCATTCTGTCATTGCAGAGTAATAAAAGCCATGAAAGAAGGCAGAAAATAAACCAGGGACTGAATTCGTTGCGGGCTTAACTTTGTTTACATCCATGAACAGAATAGGGTAAACAAAGTTTTAACAAATTATCATTGCTTAGTGGTTTTCCCTTGAAACCCCTACTTGGATTTGTGCCTGCATAAGACAGCTTTTTGGGGTTACATAGCTAAAGGGCTTTTGAGTTTTCATGGAAAGGGGCATCCTATAGCACACAATGAATTTATTGATTTGGTTGGTTGTGGGGTTTTTGTTTTTTTTTTCAATCCATGTACACTACAGGCAGAAGAAATATGAGTTTTTCTACACTGTTCTTCAAACATCACAGTCTTGATCACGTGGGAGCCAGCACAAACTTAGCCTATTAAGTTTCTTAGCCAGCATTTCTCACAATGAGGATCCTGGTCTTCTCAGCTCCGTGACAGCTCCGGAGCACCTGCTAAGGAGCCCTTTGAACTCAAAGCTTTTTTTACCACAACCAGTCTGGGTCAGATCCGTACGAACGACTGACAGTAATATCAACTACAAGTGTTCAAAAACCTGATGAAAAAAAACAGTAGAAAAAGAATGGAAACTCAAACTTTTCCAGTAAGTGCTGCCCACACGTTGGATGAAATGGAAAGCCGCCGTTCCCATCTGCTCTTTCGGCTGGAAGCTCTGAGAACAGCAGCTACAACAGAGAGGAGAAACTCCTCTGGGTCTGCACTGCTACCCTAGTAAAGCAAGGGCTCATATGAGGCACCAACTCGGTAAATCTACCAGCGCTGAGTAAAGAGCGGTGCTGGAGCCTCACAGGTGAAATGTGGGTTACAGACAGCCAGATCTGGGGTAATAACGGGGATTTCCCATTGAGTACACAGCCTGTGCTATTAGTTTCTAAACACAGAAGCATATAGGCGACAAAAAGCAGGCAGTGAAGGGATCGTTTACTGCTTATGTTCTACTCAAAGCATGGCAGAAAACCCTACCTTTGAAAAATTCGGCAATTCTTTTAGTGTTTAAATAAAGCCAGATTAGGTCGAGATGCTCCTACCTACTTTTTGTAACACTCAAAGTGCATTTCCAAATCAATGAAGAGCGCAAGGACTCCAAAGCTGCTAGAAGTCAGATCTTTCTATAGTTCTGCTACCAGAACTGGTGGTGCTGCACCATTATAGCATTAAACGTCCAGAAATCTAGAAGAGACCTCAAAACGTGCACAGTGCAAGCCAACGAAACCAGGAGGAACGACACCCTCCACCACAAGGCTGTTTCACAAGCAGCAGTGAGGATTTAAATTGAAAACCTGACTTTCTCCAGTCCGCTCTTGTCACTGTGAAACCTGAATTTTCCCAGATGAGGAGGATGATATGCCCCAGAGGACCTCTCTTTCTACACATGAGGAGAGCTCTTCCCCAGCTGCTTAGTATTAGTAGGTTATTATACTTTTTTGAGGTTGAGAAAGCATCCAGGAGGACATCAATGTTTTCCTGGTATCTGGAGTATATATTTATATAAAGCTGGAGAATGAAAAGGATAGTACGGAACAGAATGAACCTGAGTCTGCTACTTAAATGACACACGACAAACCAAGTCTAAAGTAAATGTGTAACTTAAATTCGGTGCTGATTCTAGAGATCGAAATTCCCTACTCTATCATAAATCAAAAGGCAGGGACTGACCAAGCAAGGTGCCTCAGCCCTCACACACCGACATCAATTCATGAGGCAAGAGAAGACAAAAGCGAATGCACAGGTTATCAGCTGAGTACATACATCTATCATAGTGTTCCTCTAGCGCTTGGTTTTCTGGGGAATATTTGTAACAGTGGCTTCTTTTCGTGGTTTATTTTCGTTAATTACTGCTTTTAAAACACAAGTTTTCCAAGGAACACGGAGGGAAAAAGTATTCGCATACTTAACTTCCAAGCCTTGTTCAACCATTCTTTCATTTAAAAAAAAAAATCAATGAATCACTAGCCAATTAAAGAATTAATCATTCGGAAGAAGAGCGTTTCTGTAGAACCAGCCAGTTCTTGTGCTATATTCAGGTGACGTTCCCTAGCGGCACCTGGTAAGGCATGATTGCCCACCATATTCTTACGTCTTCCACTAACATTTCGTTCTTCTAAATTTACAACAGAGTCTGAAGAATGGCATGTCAGAAGGAAAGTAAATAAGCAGAACTTTGGGCGAAGACTACTGATGGACTACAGTTAGAGGAGATATAATTATTAAGCGGAATTTGCTTCCTCTTCATTAATGAATAAAGATCAATTGAAGAAAAATTATCAATTAAAGAAGTTCAATTAATAACTGAACGTAAATGGTTCAAACTGAAAGTACCTGGTTTCTGAGTGATCCCAAAGCAGAGGATGTGAAGTAAAAAAT
The DNA here is from genome assembly GCF_036013445.1 of Caloenas nicobarica. Lineage (NCBI taxonomy): Eukaryota > Metazoa > Chordata > Aves > Columbiformes > Columbidae > Caloenas > Caloenas nicobarica. Next base: position 2,473,822 of record NC_088264.1, read on the forward strand.
TATTTTTCTATCAACCACCCTCATCTTGCTAATTGTCTCTCAATCAGCAAACGCTTGATGCCTTAACATGGGACTACCTGGAATTCTGGGTGAAAAAGATGTGCTTGATACAAAACTGTGGTGAACAGGAACCCATTTTCTTTTTTTTTTCCAACGTTAAGAATTTTAATTCCTTTCTAAATGCTACTAGAATAGGAGGATGCATAATATACCCAAAGGAACATGTAGTGCGGTCTTTTCTCAGCTACCTTTCCTGGGAAGCCATTCAGGAGTATACCAAAGGCTTCTAGCATTGTGCAGAGGATCCAGGAGGAGCAAGGGATCCCCCTAAAGGAAAAAAGAACAAGTAACAGCGGGATGGCCACTTCACACGCGTCCTGGCTTCAGGGACTCGTGAGGACTAACTGTGGGTGTGCTGGGGCTACTCGGCTGCTCTTGAACTCAAAGCTCCAGAACTCGGACTGCACTGAAGTGAGCTGAATAAGAAACCTCAAGCGCTATGTGTAAGAAACTAAAGGGAGCAGAGGACCAGTACAAATAGCATAACCACTATACCTCTAAGACTTCTCCATTTTTGAGCCACGAGATTGTGGGAGGTGGCACAGCATCTGACTTGCATTCCAGTATAACTTGTCTGTTCTGCAACACGGTGATGTCCTGCGGACCACTGGTACCAGCAATGTTAGGAGGAACTGTTACCAAAATTAAGAAAAAAAATAAACACCACACATATGAGTAACCATTAAAATTATTCACTGAAAATTTCCAATTTATTTCTTAAATTTAAAATAAATGCAAAGCTACAGTATCACTAATTAGTTCTACTTTCCAATATCTGTGTTAAATATATCACATTTGTACTGGTGAATTTGTTTCTTAGGTCACACACTGGAAACTACTATGACAGAAATTAATTTGAAGTCCATTCTCAGAGAGAGTACCGGCATTTAAGCCAGATGGAGCAGAGATCATCCGAGTTTGTCAACAAACATGGGAGCCATAATCTTCAAAAAGAAACCTGAGGCATATGGTAGAACTGCACGAGTCCCATTTATACTTCCTTTACTGTCATTACATGTTATGTATTCATTTCTAAATACATTTCTTACCTTTTTCTACTGAAAAACTGAGATGATCATAAATATCAGTATAATTCACATCCTTTTTCAGTAAGCACAATAAATCCAATCCAGCTGAATAATTATATCTATAACCTTCCCAGGAATTCAAAATGTAGGACTTGGAATTATAACAGAAATTGGACACATCAGGTGGAACTTTCTCTATTAATTGTGTATCATATTCAGAATAGTTACCGTTATTCAGAAGTGTTAATTATGATCATATGGTGTGATATCATTTTCTCAAAACACTGAATATTACTTCTTTATTAATATGTAGCTTATTTAATGAGATACTGATACATACCTTAGTAGTTTATGATTTGAAGGAATTTTTTTTTCCCCAAAAATTAAACTTACCATGCACTCTTACTAAATATTCCTTGTCATCATCTCCTGCTGGGCTAGATGCCAGACACGTGTATCTTCCTGTGTCCTCCACCTAGAAACAGATCAACAATTTCAGCTGAAACCTCGGAATACGGGAACAGTTCAGAAAAACTGAAATACAAACATTGGCAACAACATAGAACAGGCAGCACTCAAATGCAAACAAAATAGATACGGAATGCATGAAAAGAAATTAATACAGTTCTTGAAAACTTCTTTATTTTTCCATGGTGGGATTGTACAGAGATGGTTTCGGAGTTGCAGGACCTCAAAATCTCTCTGGATAATGTGTCTGCAGCAAGAACTCTTCTCTTTGTGATGCTGCCTATCGGGCAGGTTTGTGAAGGTTATTTTTTCCATGGACTTTTTTTTTTTTCTTGACCAGATTCATCTGACAGTCTTTGTATTGTCTTTATTTATTTTTTCTTAGCTTGCACACAGACGACTGCAAATGCCGCTCTGCTCTGGAAGCTATGGTTTATACATGTGCGAAACAAATATAATAGGAAAATCTGAGCTAATGGAAAGAGAAGAAAGGCTGAGGAGGAAATGGAAAATACAAAAGAAGAAAAGCAAGAGATAGCGACAATAGGCAGAAAATGGAAAAAAACGTATAAGCGATACAGACTAAAACCAGAAATAAACCCAGAAAAAGACAGGAGTACCAATAAATAAAAAAATGACAGAACACTGAAATGAACTTGAAGTAATAACTCTCAGAAGAGGAAGAAATGCTTGAGCACTCTCAAGCCCTAACACTGGTGCTCGTTCTGCATGGGAAAATGCCTTCTCCAACCACAAGTGCAGGTGGATGATTTTTATAGAGGCTTTTTACGACACCTCTTAGGATGGTCCGAACAGCAGGCAGTTCCATTTGCAAAACTGAGCCTATTTTGAAGCAAATCCTCTACCTGAGCACTGGTTATTCGAAGGACGTCTCTTAGGATATGAACATTATTGTTCTGCAGAAGCGGGCGCCCGTCCTTCATCCATGAGATTTTGGGGACTGGAATGCCAGAAGAGATGCAGAGGAGTTCCAGCGGGTTGTTAACGACGACAGAGAGCTCTTCTGCTTGATCCGAACCGTTGATGTGAGGCGGCTCTGTGGAAGGAAAAACATTTGAGTCCTTCATCGACTCAAAAAGCCTATAAAACCTGATACACAGCCTTGTGCTTAGAGCTGGGAGAATTAGCCTACATTACTATCATTTCTGACTGTGTCGTGAACTCACTGAGTATCTCATGGAATTTTCATCTGCCTCTCTCTTTTTGAGTTGGAATTATTAGTTCAAAAACGTTTTCATAATCCCAGGTAAAATATATTATATAATATCAGTGAAAATTTTTTTTTTTTAGTCCTTTACCTGTCGTACCTTCAGCTATGCCTTCAGCGGTGCTGTCATCCTGTGAAGCTGAGTTTCTACTAACAAAAGTTAGTTATTTTAAACCAAATTGCTTTGTAGATTAGTTTACTATTAATCGTAGCGTATTTCAGTAATCCTGAAACGTTGGGAAAAATACAGACTATATTACACATTCACAGATGTTTAGGTATCTTCCATTTCCTTATTTCTGTCATTTATCACAGTAAATGTTTCTTGAAAGTACTCCTTATCCCCAGAGGTTTTAATTGTCCTGAGTAGATACTCATTTACTGCTCGCATTTTGTTCAAGTGAAAGGTGAACACTTACCCAGCACTTTTAGGGAAAAGTGCTTGCTGATGTCTCCAGCTTCGTTGGATGCTACACAAGTGTATTTGCCTGCATCACCGATCTCTGCTTTTACAAAATGAAGGACCATTCCTTGGTTACTCGACGTCAGGTGAGCTCCCGGGCTTAAGGGATGTCCATTTCTAAACCAGGACATGGTGGGGACAGGAGTGCCATCCGTGAGACACTTCATCGAAGCTGAACCGCCTTTTACTACAGTCACATCCTCTGTTCCTCCTGCGTTATCCAAGCTCGGTGGTACTGCCGAGAAACAAAGATCCGGTTCATGCAGAGTACGACCCAGATGTTAATTCTGAATATAAGATAGTTGGAATTCAGGTATCTTTTTGCACTTCCCCACTTACGCTTATGTTTAGCATGTGTTAAAATCCACTCAGAAATCATACATTATGGGTTCCAATTCAAGTAAGGACTCTTCTAGCGTTAAAAAGCTTTCCATTAAAAAAATCCACCACATCAAAAAGTTAATGTTTCCCTAATAACTACCTCTGTAAGATATATTTGTGGCTGGTTGCAACTTTGTGTTGGTCAGAAAGAAAACTGAATATTAGGTTTAAGAAATTAAGAAATAAGATTCTGTACATAAAGCATTTCGGAGAAACTCACCCAAAACGTGAAGGCTGTAATGTTTGTTGTCCACTCCGGCCCTGTTAGATGCTACACAAGTGTACACCCCAGTATCAGATACCTGCACTCGGGCAAGCCTAAAGAGAAAATCATTTTAAGCAAGCTGTACATGGAATGCATTATCTTTATTATGACACGGTGTGGATCAAATTTGATTCTTGCTTCCAAAACCACTAGCAGATTTATGCTGATCAAACAAAAGGGAACAGGAAACTCAGTTAGTTAAAAAAAAATGAAAACCAACCTGAGAATCTGCCCAGCTGACAGCAACCTGGTTTGGGAGGAGACAGACAGAGGAAGGCCGTTCTTTAGCCAGTTTATCTGTGGTGCTGGGGTTCCAGTAGCAGTACATTCAATATTTAGGGAGGTGTCCAAAAGGGCAGTGAGGTCCTCTGCTTCATCTTCATTATTGGCTATTGTTGGAGGAACTACGTTTTGTAAATATTGAAAAGGAAGATATTAAAACTGGCTCTTAAAATCATTCCACATGTGTTACCTTGCAGGAAATCTGGCACCTAATGCCCCGTAGGCAATTCAATGAGAAGCTCCCCATTTTTTTAAACAGCAAATCCTCTAACAATAATATTAAGCACTAGTAAATAGCCATTTACCTATATAAAATCAGATGCACTTTAGAAGGATAGTAGAATGATCTATGTGATTTATCGGGCTGTAGCAGACGCGAGGGAGCCCAGAGCCTGAAGCTCATGGGGTGACAAGGACAATGCAGGGGATGGGCTGAACCCCCACATGGGACTTGGCAGTTTGTTGCCACTCAAACTTACCCACTTAAATAAATCTTTAAAAAAGGGAAAGCTAGAACCATGCAAGAGGACAGCTAGTTTATTAACTTCTAGATGTACACGCTGCCTTAATTTTTAAATATAGAAAATTTTGAAATGCCTAGTTGGGGGTTGTGGCTGATTATTCTAACGGAACTGCTTTATGGGCTTTTTAGTTTTGGTCTTGGGGTAAGAGGGGACTCACTACACCCGGAAGGCCCAGCCACAGCAGCTCCAGGTGCTGTCTGACTTCAGACTGCATCAGGCACCACGACAGTCGCACAGATCAGACCATTTAAGTTGGTTATTGCTCGAACCTCAACTGATAAAAATTGTCCACAAAAGTCTCCACTGTTGCGTAGTGCCATTCTGTCCCCAGAGGATCTGATGTGGTCATTCAATATTGTTATTTATTGTATCAACGCTCATCTCTTGCTACTCTGCTCGTATTCTAATTGATTCTGAGTCTCTGTATAACTGGGACAGACACAAAACTGATAAACGCTGCCTTTGCAGAACTCCCCCCTCTTTCACGTTAGTCATTGTACTTCATGAACACATTTTTCACAAATTAAAATGTCCACTCTCTACCATGCTAAAAAAGAAATACGCTCACTATCTTCTGTACATCAAATTGTGCAAGGAAAGAATTTTATCCAAAACTCTCTCACTTTTCTTTTAAACTCTAGGGACCTTTAACTGTTAGTTGCCTATCTTACTACTCTGGGGTTTAGCTGATGTACTTTGTGGGAATTAGTGAAGATAAACTAATACAAGAAGAAAGCAGTATCATAGTAAATCTACAAGAAAAAAAAGCATCACTGCAAGCAAAATTCCTCTATTATGAAATACACCAAAGGAATTAATTTCTGTTTAAATTCTGTTTATCCCCGAACACCAGTGATTTCAATCGTTTTGTCGTTGACAGAACATCCTGTGTCATATACTGTGATATCTACAGTACATGAAATTGGAAACACATGACTGTAGCATTACCCTGAAGACAGGCATTCATTCCTTGGCCCTCTCTTGGGAGCGCTTACAAAGACGGGATTATGGACCAGACTGCAGTTTTGCATCTGTGAAAACTCACCGTATACATTCAAGTTGAAAATTCGGTCTTCCTCTCCTGCAGGATTAGTAGCCACACAAGTGTATTTTCCTGTATCAGAACTGAGAGCGCTGGCAACGTTTAATGTGCTGCCATCTGGAGTTACTCTATAAGGAAGGTCATAAAATACAGCGAGTTTGTTTATGTATTCCTATGACCTGGCAAATAAACAGTCACTTTTGTACATTTAAATCAACTACCTCTATCCTCTCCGTAATTCAGCAAGAGAACCATTGTTTTTCTGCAAAATATTATTAGAGATAGGCTAGGAAGTTTTTCCCAGAGATGTCCTGTTTAACCTTGTATTAGGATTCAATTCCAACCAGGCTTTTGAAAAACCCACAACAAAAAGAATCAAGAGTAAAATGTTTCCATGTCTCGGATCTTTCCGCTCCAAAGGAAATTAATGGAACTCATTGACCTAACTAAAATTTAAGGAACCTGATAAACTTTAATGGAACTTATTAACTGAGAAAGAAATAGATATATACTTATCTCTGTACCAAAAAAAAAAGAAAAAAAAAAGAAAAAAAATCAAATTAGTAACAAAGTATTTTACAGAAGGTAAAGAGGGAGATGATGTTCTTAACCTGACTCAGTACCTCTTTACACTCCCTCCTTAGGGCCCCCTTTTTTATACTCTTTAGGGCTCTCTGAGGTTTAAAATGATACAAGAAGAGAACAGAACGTCTGCTTAGTTTTGCTTGCCTTATTCTTTGTAAATCATCGCTGGCAAGGGTTTTTCCATCCTTAAGCCACTGCACAGCAGGCGCGGGCACTCCGTCGGCATCGCAGACCAGCTGGGTGCTTTCTCCCAGGAGGACGCTGACCTCAGTGGGCATCTCAGAGCCAACAATATTGGGAGGAACTGGAAATATGTGTGGAGGGAAGAGAAGACTCATCAGCAAGAAACATAATTCAACTATAAAAAGTTATACTGCAGTAGCATGTGAGTATTAGCATTTATTGCAGTACCTCCATTCAAATCTACTTTAGAAAGTATGTGATTATGTTGTTTCTAGATGGGCTTCTGTAAAGATAAATTCAAAGCCACTTCAGTGATTCCTTAAAACAGCTCATTTATAAAATTATAAAAACCATGTATCTTTGCCATTATATTTCATATCTACTGTTAGCTCAAACAGTGCTCGCATTTACAATTCAACAACAAAATCCCATTTCATTAAACACCAGGACGCACTGTAGCAGTTAAATGCCTGTTTAACTCTCGAGCACGTGCTTAGTGCACAGGTTCTATGATTCTATTATTTCTGTGATTGCATCAGCCCGTCATCCTGTTAACGGCCGCACACTGACTCCGTCTGAACCAGCAGCCCTGTTTGGCCTGTTCTCCTAAAAACCAAGGATGACTCTCACGCTATCCATCACATCAAGACTGTCAGTCCCACTAGGAAGTTTTGGGCATTTCAAGCAATTTCAGCCACATTTGCTGCCTCCTCCTCCCCCAGCCACTGCCAGCACAGAAAGGGAGCACAGCAGAAAGCTGGAGATACTACGCCATGAGCATCCTATTGGACACGGGGGGGAACTAGTGCAATTAATGGGCACGAGTCATTAGGAACAGAGGAAAACAGACAGCTGTAGCACAAGTGTGATGTGCAGGGAGGCAGGTGACAATTCCGTAACAAATAAGGGGTTCTGAGTTGAGCAGGCGGGTGTGGGAAGTTCATAAGGAAATTCTCCCAGGGTTTTTTTTGCTATCTCCTATCTGCTACGGCTAAAAAGACAAGAGGCAACATCAGCACGGCTCCTGAAACCACATACGTGTGGTGCTCCACACTCAATCAGGCAGCAAAGCCTATGTGCTCAGCAGGAGGAGGGATGTGATGAGCAGCAAACACACACAGAGATTAAGAAAATTCTTTTTCGTGCAAATTTCTGACTAGCGCTATAATCCTCTAACCATTTTTCCCCACTGGTTGCTGCAACCACCTGAAAGGAGGTTGTAGCTAAGTGGGTGTTGGTCTCTTCTGCCAAGTAACAAGCAATAGGATGAGAGGAAACAGCCTCAAGTTGCGCCAGGGAAGGTTCAGATTGGATATCGGGAACAATTTCTTCCCCAAAGGGCTGTGGGGCACTGGAACAGGCTGCCCAGGGCAGTGCTGGAGTCACCATCCCTGGAGGGGCTGGACAGACGGAGATGAGGTTCTCAGGGACATGGGGCAGTGCCAGGGGTGGGTTAACAGTTGGACTCCATGATCTTGAGGGTCTCTTCCAACCAAAATGATTCTATGATAGAAATAATGGTCCAAATTCTCCACTTTTGTCCACATTTATTTTATCTCAGTGTCTCCGGTACAGACACAGTGTCACACTCAACCAATGATTAACCAGTTCTGCTCAGGCCTTACCTTGGATAGAAAGCACGTAACTTTTCTGAGCTTTTCCCTCTACGTTTGAGGCAATACACATGTAGGTCCCACTGTCTAGAAGCTGAGAGCGAGCAATCTGAAGCTTGCTTCCACCAGATAAAATATGAACATCAAGAGAATCAGAGTTTTCTGAAAATATGTAAACAAGTAGTCATTCCAACCCAGGTCACTGAGAGCAAATTCAGCTTGAGAAATTTTTTCATCAAAATTTCAAAACCAAACAAAGATGCCAATCAGTTAAGTGTCTGTCTAGAGACAGATGAAGAAGAATCAAAAAATAGAAAGCAAATAGCACAGTGGTGCCCCAGTTGGGGGGAAAAGGAGCAGAAAAGAGCGTGAGAGGATGTTACCTATTGGTTTTCCATCCTTAAGCCACACTAGCGTTGGTGGAGGAATTCCAGTGGCATCACACACGAAGGTCACAGGATTGCTGATAGTTTCATTGACTGACTCTTGCTCAGGGCCTTCTATAGTTGGTGGCACTATTAATTGAATGGAAATGATAAGAATGGTTTGGTTACCAAACATTTTTGTCAACTGATTTTGAATCGTCTACTCTACAGTGCCTATGGTATCATTATATAAAAGCTAGTGCAGATAATCCAGAGTATGCTCACCATAAACATTCAGATGGAAGTTTTTATCATCTCGCCCTGCAATATTTATGGCTTTGCACACGTATTGGCCCGTGTCAGAAACCTAAAATAAATTTTAAAAAAATATTAGAGAGTCTTACTTAAATGCTACAGTTGAGAGATATTAGGAGCCTTTGCCTCTGTCAACTCAAGGTCCTTTTCACAGAACGAAAGGCCTCCAGCAAATATATCTCCTACGTATCGCTAGCAGAATACACCAATAAAGAGTAAAATAATTGCTGAACGATAGGAGAGTAGCGGCAGATGCAGCATCCCCCAGCCTGACCTACCTCTGCACCCTTGATCCGTAACGTCTGCCCATCTGCTAAGATCTCCACGTTTGCAGACTCTGAAATGATGCGCCTGTTCTTGTACCAGGTGACGACTGGCGGGGGAATAGCGTTGGATTCACACTCCAACGTCACCGGCATGCCCGCTCGCACGTTCAGCACCGTCACTGAGGTTCCACTATGGTCTTTGATGCTTGGGGGCACTGTAGAAGAAACTCAAGAGTTATTTCTGTTTTGTGAGAGGGCAGGAAACAATCTAATAAAAATAAATACAAACTACTGCGTTTTCAAAGCAGCAGATATTATTTCAGAAAATAGTAAAAAACAAACCAAGGACAGTTAGGAAACTCTTCTTGTGACTTTCTCCAGCTTGGTTTCTGGCAATACAAGTATATTCACCATCATCTGGTAGTTTGGCTCGAGGAATCTGAAGAGTCCGAGCACCTGAAGGGGAGAGAGAAGGCTTGAGATTTGTTCTGTGGTTATTGTATCCATCTCAAATGCTATTTTATAATTGCAGGTCCAACAAACTGAGCGTAGGCACTAAATTAACCTCAGATTCAAAAAAAACACTGCATTGCCATTGGTTTTTAAGGTACATTAATCCTTTAAAAAAAAAAAAAACATCCAGCCAAGAGAACTAAAATTTTAGGGTAAATTTCATTAGCGCTGTTAATTCTAAGTTTGGACCACAAATACTTGGTAGCCTGGGCTGAAGAGAATCAGCAGGAGCAGAAATGCCACAGACATTCGTGGAATTTATTTAATGAGGAGCATCAAGGGGTTAAGGAGACCTCAGAACACCAGGATTTCTTCCGGTGAGTTCAGCAGGGTTAACCCAGGTTCCCCGTGAAGCCAACGGGAAGGTTTTCACTTTTTGTTACCTATGCCAACAGAATTTACCTCAGCCTCCAGAACAATTTCTGATCGTTTCTTTGGAAGGTGAGTCAACATGGCTCAACTTTAATCAATACCTATTATCAGAGAACCTCTGTTATCTGACTTGCCCTCTTGTTTTTTCCACACAATTTATTTCAGTGCTGTCAGTCTGAGCCACTTTTCTTTAAAAAGTGAACCCACTCAACAGCCAAGAAATTATTCAACGCCAAGCGTCTTGTCTACTCACAGGGGCAATACCAAGAATACACTGGCTTGATAAATAATGGTCACCGCCTTTATTAAGACAAAACAGACAGAAGTTGAGTGCAAAGGCCTCACCAGGTGTGACAAAAGCGTTGGCATTCGAACTGAGAGGTTTTCCGTTCTTGAGCCAGCTGAGATCAGGAGGTGGAAAGCCAGTGACCTCGCAAGTCAGCGAGATGAAATTATTCACCACCACAGTCAAATTCTCAGGATTAGCACCGACGACGCTTGGAGGAACTGTGGAGAGAAACACATTAATGGTACCTACTATAGCGCCGGCAAACTATATCCCACAAGATCCTGATTTACTCAAATAAAGCTGAATTGCTGAGTTTTCCAAGGGGTCAAGCTGCTAAAATCTTTCCCATCCTATGAATGGATCCGCTGGATTTTTGGATGTCTCTGGAAATATGACTGAAGTCAACCAAATGTTCATTGCTGTTCCTGTATTTCACAAAAAAATAAATTCTTTAATTTGCAGTCCTTCTGCGCTTGGGATTTGGGAAGGCTAATCAACCTGTAAGAGATCCCACAGTTCCTGACTAATGCATTACCAATTTTAAAACACCGTACTCATAGGATATTGGTACGTAAGGCAGGAGAGATTAAATTTACCTTGTCAGGATATGTAAGATGACAAGTATCATTTCTTCCTGATACGGTATTACTCCTATTCTTTCTGAAATAGTCCATTTTCTCATTATGGAGAACCAAACGTGATGATTTCTGATACAGTTCAGAGTTCTTTGGTTAACCAGGCAAACCTGCTGTTTAAAATTCTGGCATGCAAGCACTGCTCTAAGGGGTGAGTTTTTAAGCTTACAAGCCCCGGTATTTTTAAAGACAAGAATATTTTGACATTCGACCGTTCTACAAGAACTATTTAAAATGAAATAACTGTAAATCTCTTGCTTTCAATAAACCCCAAGTTTTAGTTTCCATGTTTTTGCAGTGGGGATCTATAAAACACTTAAGAGGAAAGCAAAAGCATGTTCTTGGCTCTATAGGGTGGAAAAATCATTCCAAAGAACACATGGAATCCTCCTCTTCAAAGACAGAAATGTTCAAGTATTTTGGACCCTATGCCAGAAATGCTCCAGCTGTTTTCTGTCACTTGACTGACACAAAAGAGTCATTAAGACAAGTTTATTGCTCCTCGGCGGCACTGCAGGAACAAGCGGAGCCAACGCAAATGGGTGAATCCAGCCCATATTTTTCAACTTGGAATAACTAAAGGTTATTTCCCTGATGACGAGCGTGAAATGCTTGACGAATAAATGGAGAATTCTGATCCGATGATATTTTACAGTTTATTTACTTCTACAGTTACTTTCCCACAGATGTGACTATTGGCAGTGCAAGACAGTGGGCAGTTAAATACACAGGGCCAAATCCGAGCTATCTTTTCATGATTTTTGCTTAAACTATAGCAATGGTAAATTTCAAATCCTGCAGCCCTCATGGCCTGTGCACCACACGTGATCTTCACACACATACAATAATGGGCTCTACTTAGGTATTCAGTGGGAAAAGTACCTATTTATTAGATATATTATATATTAAATTTAGAGACTGATGCTTTAAAACTGGATGCTAATTTTCAGTGTTCTAGAAGGTTTTATTTTTATGACTCACCTTTGAGACAAGAAGTGGATTTGTCAACTAACTAAAGAGCACCTTGTTTAATATTTGTTTAAATTAGAAACATAGAAAAATGTTGGAAAATAACCTGGTTTTGGCACTGAGAAAACAAAGATCATGCTGCTTAGCGACGATAATGCAATTTCATCAGAGCTTTACCCTGGATGGTTCTTTCCTGAACAGCTCTTGATCAATTTTTCAAATGAAAATGCATTTAGAGATTAATAGACCTAAATTAGTCATACTGTTGAGCTAGAATTGAAGCTTCATGCAAATATTTCTTTTAAAATAATAGTATTAGACTGTGGTCATTATAAGCAAATATTTTAAAGACGAGAAGTTTAAATTAAACCATAAATGTCAAGGAAAGCAAAATGTTTTGATTTCAAATCTGAACTCAAACATCAGGAAATCTGGACAGACTCCACAGACAGAAAATAACTTCTCGGAGAATGACTCCAGGGCAAATTCTTCCCAGGACATCACTACTTCTGTCTAATTCTATTACTGAGTAGAGAAAAGCACCACACACTTGTTTCATTTAGTCTGTACATTTGCTGCATGTGTGAATGAGAACAAAATTTACTTCTTTGGTATGTAATAACTTGAATCATTAAATTCCTTTGGTACTACATTTAAGCGAGGGAGAGAGGGGACAGCACTTCTATAATATCTAGTACATAATACAGATGATCAGCCAGCTAACAAGGATGTGAAAAAGGGGGTTGATCATATGGAGCAGACTGTGATACAAGTCTCCAAGTAGTACTGTGAAAGCAGATAAAGATGTATCTTGGTAGGTTTTATTAGGTAATGGTGCAGGCGAATTTGTGGGAATAATGATTATTTGGTCTTCAGAATGGAAAGCTGAAAGCAGTGAAACGAATAGTGGGTAGAAACCAAAGAAGTGAAGGTTAACTCTGAAATATGAATTAGAGTTTTCCGAATTTTCTGAAGCTAGCAGAAGAGGTACGGGAAGGTGGTAGAGAGACTGTTTTCTCAAAATAATGGGAAACGTCTTAATTTCTTGATACCAAATGCCCAAGTTTATTTTAATCCTACCCTAACTCAACAACATCAAAAAAAGACCCCAAAACCAAAACAAGCAACAAAAAAACCCACACAAAACCCCCCGCCAAATACTGCCCCCCCTAAAAAAGCCAACACCACAACCAAAAAAAGAAAAACCAACCACGAAAACACCCCAAACAGCAAAAACTACAAACCTCAATAAACAGACAAAAAACCTCAGAAAGGAATCTTAAAGGAGAAATTTTTCAAAAGTAAGCTTTTGCAATGCCATATCTCTTTGTTAGCAGTTTGTAATTCATGATTTGAGGGCTTAGCAAGACCCGATTTCCATCTACATGGAATACATATAAAGAGCTGAAGCCACGGGGTATCGCGAACTACGTTTTGCCAAGGTACTTTAAACTTATATTTGATTTCTAGTGCCTCAGAATCCCCGTTACACCCAAAAAGACAACTTACATGCGTAAAGCTAAGCATTTGCCTAAGCATTCTGCTAAAGTGAACCCATTCAAACTGAACTACTATTGAAAAGAAGATAACCAGAAAATTATGGATTATTGTACTTACCATGAACATTGAGGTTAAAATACTTTTTGGCACTTCCAGCTATGTTTTCCACAACGCAGACATACCTGCCAGTGTCTGTTATTTGGGAATTCAAAATCTAAGAAAAAGAAACAAGATTGTTGTTGGGGGACTTTATAAGACAACTGACTGTTAAAGCATCAAGTTTTGGTGTCTCTCTGAAAGATCTTGGGGTCTTTGAGACCTGGGAGTCTGCAGGTTTTGTTTTATTGAGTTTTTTTATTAATGCTTTTGCAGTGTTATGAAGACGCCAATCTGAAAAACTTCCATTGATGCTCCTCCTTTCAGAATCTGCTACGTGAATCTGTGCATCTCAGACCTCCAGAAAAGTCACCATAGGACCTTTCACATTAAATTCATTTAAAGTGAATAACAAAACATCTACTCACAAAATATTTGAAATAAAAATCTTTTTGTTCTATCTGGTTTTTACTTTTTATTGTATTCTTAGAGCACGCTACAAAAATGGAGAGAATTAAGCTCAGCGCTCTGTTTTAACAGTTTCATCCAGTATCATCCATCCATAGTGGGGTGGGTATGTTCTTCAGAATTCACTATTTTCTTTAAATAAAAAAAGCTCATTTTCCAATAACGAAACTCTCTTAGGGAAACTTGGACAAAACTGACAAGTCATTCTCCACAAAAATCAAGTGTATTTTAAACCGAGTGATTTCCCTGCTGCGGTTCACAGCACGACCCCCCAGACAGTTGGATCAGCACAACTGAGGGAACTCCACAGGAGCAGGAAGGAGCAGCTGAGGGACAGGGCCAAGAGACAAAAGCTCCTTAGGTTTGCAGAAAAAAAAAAAAAAAAAAAAAAATCAGAATCTTACATTCAGCAAATCTAACCAGTTTGATCTTTATGGGCAGCTTGTGTTTGCAATGCTAAAAGTCAGTTATTCCCCGAGAGCTACCTGCAACCTCCTCCCGTTGGATAAGAACGTGTGTTTGGCGTCTTCTCCGAGGAGGTGGCCGTCCTTTTGCCAGGTGACGCTGGGAGCGGGGCTGCCACTGGCGACACAGTCCAGCGCCGCAGCCTGGTGCACCAGCACCGTCACTTCTTCGGGCAGGTCGCCCTCCGCTCCGCTGATGGACGGGGGTACTGCAAAACAGCAAAATGGGACAAGGACACCGTGACGCCGTGCCTCCCGGTGTTTGTTTTATTTTATTTGAATTTTTTGGAATTGATCTCTTTGTATGTTTTTTTGTATTATTGGTTGTTGCGGGACTGGGGGAGAAAAGTGCGCTTATTCACAGCAGCCGTAAAGAAAAAGAAGTGAAAACTTATTTTGCAGCTAGTCTGTTATGTTCTTTGCTGCCAGGACAAAAGAGGATTTCCAAGGCAGGATGCCTTCCTAACAACAAATCCGTGTTTTCAGTGGTAGATACAGGAATCAGGTAAAGAAACAAGCGTTTCCCAAGGCAAAAACCTGGAGTACGAAGGAAAGCTTTCTGTGCAATGTCTGCAAACAGATCATATCAAATGGACTCTGCAGCCATTCAATGGTTGCTCTAAACCACCAGTTCCGTTAAGCCTTTGGGAGTTTTGCAGGTATTTTAGAAAACGATGACCAAAAAAAGGGGAGAGAAAAGTCTAGTAAGTCAGAATTTTGAACTGGAAACTGGAGAAGGAACAAGAAATACCAGGATAAAACCCGGATTTCTAGTTAAACTTTTTTTTCTTTCTAGTGAAGTGTGATAGGGATAATGCAACTGAGTTCCTACAACGATAACCTAAAAACATACTAAACTAACAACATTAAGATTATTTTCAGGCAATTCTATATACCTCTATTTTCATGCATACTTCATATTTTCATGTATACTTCTATTTTCTACAAAACTCTAGCACCTTATGTAAACACATTTCTTTTGTAGTTTACAAATATACAGAATTTCTAAACTTGAAAAGCATTAAGTAAACCTAGACTGCAACGCTTCATTGGTTTCCACACACCACTTTTTGTGATTAAAAAAGCAAAGGAAAGCAGGGAAGCTCACGGAGCACGCGGACGTCGTAATGAATGGAATCCTCTCCGGCTTCGTTAACCGCCACACACGTGTACCTCCCGGCATCTTCCGCCTGTGCCCGCGGGATCTGCAACGCTCGGCCTCCTGCAAGGAAACACGGTAAAGATTTAAACGCAGCATCCAGCAGTTTCCATCATTTCCACACCACGATTCTCCAGAGACCTGAGCGAGCAGATTTATAAATGGTCAGGCATTTGTTCTGAATTATAAGGAACTAAAAAGCTACTTCTTTGACTGGCAGATACTTGGAATTCAGCAACGTTCATTCTGAAACGTTAGAGAAGAGTCATTAATTCCACAGAAAGGAATCGTGTTCTTCAGCAATATGCAGCCAGACGTTATTCTTCAACTGAAACCAGAAATACTTCTCAGCAAGGTGACAGAGAACTGCTACGTTTGTACCCTCTGCATTTTAAGCACCTCTCTCCCTTTGCCATATGAGGTTATGGAAGAGCTCATGGCCATTTTTCTGCTGGAAACATTCTTTCCATGCCTCACTCCCTGGTTAAGAGGCTTTACTACTCCAGTTCTGACTTTGCCAAAGCAAAACTTAATAAGGAAATAAATCAGGAACACGGCAGAAAGAAAGGTATCATTGCTGTATTTTATTTTTCAACGCCGCACATGAAAATTAAATGGTCACATTCGCACCCTTTTAGGAGCTACTTTTTAAATGAAAGAAGGAAACAGCTTAAGTTCAGGGACCAGAGAGAAACTTTTCCAGTCAAGAAAGTCTGAAAAGAACATGAATGTAGTGTTTTGAAGGGGAAAAGTTTGTTATTACTACACAAACACTAGTACTACTGCCATTTCTTAAGGTCAGAGAGTTACATTTTCATACTCACCTGGTAATATTAGTACTTTATCGCTAGAGCTCAGTGGAGAGCCATTTTTATACCAGGTGAGAACCGGCGGAGGAACAGCATTGGTCTCACAGTAGAGTGAAAGAGGATTGTTGACTATCACATCTTTACTTTCTCCACCTCTTCCTGCATCGACCGTGTTACCAGCTTCCCATTTCTTATAAGGCTTTTGGAAACTAGGAGGAACTACAGCCCAGTGGGGGGAAAAATGTTAGAATTTGACAGCAGGAATAGCTAGTTTTAAAGTCAAGATATGAAAATATATGGCAATTGTTAAATAGCTGCAATAAAAACTAAGTGTATTAAATTAACCCCTGCCCCGATTTAGATTAGCCAGGAAAATTCTAGTTCTTTTCAGTGGATTGCTCAATTGGGCATTTTGATGAGTATTTTCTGAAGACTAATAAACAACAGCAGAAGATGACCTGATGACAAAACACAGAGGGTATTAATCAACAATAATACTTAAATAGTAAGGTATCTGGTTTCACTCAAGTTCTAATTTTATCTAAATTTTCAGAAATGACTAATGATTGTTTTCTTGTATTTACAAAGGGTGTATAGGCCAACACGATGCTTCTGTCTCGGGCCTCTAAGTACTACTCAATACAGAGAAATAAAACATGATGTCTTAGTTTAAGCTAAATTAAAACTTTCTCATGTAGTTTAGAGAAGATCACAGTTACTAAGTCATTCCACTGATTTCAGAAACACTGCATGTGTCACAAAATACGAAAGAAAGAATAATAAAATACTGTATTTCTTAACGATGAGCAAAATATTTATCAAATAAGTCACACAAAACACAAAAGGATTGGATTAGACCAAGCAGGTGGAAATGATACAAAATTATAAAGAAGTCCTGCATCTCAGAACATTAGAAAAGGAGGCTACCAGCAGAATTTTATTATCAGAACTCTGTTTACCTTGTATATTTACATCAAATTCCATTTCGTCCTCTCCAGCAATGTTAGATGCCAGACAAGTGTAACGACCCGTGTCCGACACCTGAGCCTCCTTAATCTGCAGGGTACGGCCACTAGCTTGGATTACGACATGATCGTCTGGTTTCAGTGGCTGTAATGTAATTTTACATGTAAATTACTACTTGGCCAAACATCCACTAGAAATAGCCATATTTGTGGAGACAGTATGACACCATGTTTCTTCTTGGTCAAACTCAGGTTGTTTCAAAACCCTTCCTAAGGCATTATACTGGGAGTAGGAGCATATTTTGGCTTTGGTATTTCCTCTGCTTTGATACCACTAACCTGCTCCTACTCTCCCTCAAACTAAAAGCTTTCCCTCCCTGAGTAAGCTTCAAGTTCCCGGAGACAGTTTTCTTTTCATGGTTGTCAGAAACTCTGCGTCTTCACCTTTCTGATCTTGGTAGCTGGTGGTTTTACATCACTCCTAAGCCCAGCTCACATTGATGCAGAAAGGAGCGATGCCACATCCCCATCAGGAAAGGGCTCTCGTGACACCTGATTAAATCAGGCTGATGCCACCCCTGAGCTCACTGGCCAAGTTGATGGGCTGATGGAAAACCTACACATGTAAAACTATCAGTTTACTCTGAGGTGAACAACTCAATCTAACTCATCCTACAGCCACACAACCCCTAGGATCTGCTGCCTGGCAAGGTCACGGCGTGAACATAAAATGGATGCGGCAGCACTGCAGAAATACACAGGGTTAGATAGAATCGCAGAATCCTTTTGGTTGGAAGAGACCACTGAGATCATCGAGCCCAAGCATAACCTAAATCTAGCGCTGAACCGTGTCCCTAAGAACCTCGCCTTTTAAACTCCTCCAGGGATGGTGACTCCACCGCTGCCCTGGGCAGCCTGTTCCAATGCTTCACAACCCTTTCAGGAAGGAATGTTTCCTAATATCCAATCTGAACCTTCCCTGATGAAATGTTACTATCTGTAGAACCTACATCACACACAACAGTAGAGACTACATGAATACAACCTGTGTCTCTCAATAATGAAAATGGAACACACTGGGGAGACAGCACAGAACTCTGGGCCTGCAGGGGACGATTAATTTAGTCCATGGATGTGAGTGAAAGCCATTTGCCCAGAGGCGAGCTAAGAAAAACCTGCTGGGTGGATGAATTGCTCTGCCAGCGGCAGCAAGCTGCTGACAGCCACCGCCTTTCTTTGGGGACCTCTTGACTCTCCCCAACATCACTTTTCACTGGCAACACAATCAGTACACCCAGGAGGTGCTGCTTCTCCTCCAGAGCAACATTGTGAAGACAGCATGTGGCAGGAACCATGCCTCAACCCCCTCGCAGAGGATCCAGATGCTTTGCGGCTCTGTGAGCTCTGCCACAACCAAGCGGGAGGCTTTCCGCAGCTTCTGCAAGGGTAGCACTTAGAGCAACCAAGCACGGGGCCATTCCAATGTAACAAGGCCCTTCGGGACGTTACACAACGGCAAAGGGACATGTGGCCATACCATGGGATGCTACTTCCAGATGGGGCCCTTCCCATAAAGCCCAGGCCAGCGGTGGGCCCTGGAAACCCCAGCACTGATGTCTCAGTGGCACTGCTAAGCACCTATAAAAGAACGGGTGTCAATTTGGGGGGGTCTGGCTGGAGCACAAGTGTGATGGGAGCGGCTGAGGGACCTGGGGGGTTCAGCTGGAGAACAGGAGCTGAGGGGAGACCTTCTGATCTCTGACCTGCCTGAAAGGAGCTTGGAGCCAGGGGGGGTCGGGCTCTGCTCCCCAGGAACAAGCGCCAGGACCAGAGGGAACGGCCTCAAGTTGCGCCAGGGGAGGTTGAGGTTGGATCTTGGGAACAATTTCTTTCCAGAAAGGATTATTAAACATTGCAACAGGCTGCCCAGGGCAGTGCTGGAGTCACCATCCCTGGAGGGGTTGGACAGATGGAGATGAGGTTCTCAGGGACATGGGGCAGTGCCAGGGGTGGGGTATGGTTGGACTCGATGATCTTGGGGGTCTCTCCAACCAAAATGATTCTGTGTTTCATAGTGATCACGAACATGCAGTTGTTTCTGTACTAAATCCACCCATTAGAAAGAATTAGATTTGTGACTGGCCTGTCCATCCTTGTACCAGCTGATGGCAGCAGCAGGAATGGCGTGAGCTTCACACTCCAGGGTAAGGCTGTGGTTTACTTTGATCTTCACTTCCTTAGGGGAGACACCGGTCCCTGAGATATCCCCTTTGTTAATGGTGGGTGGAGCTGCAAAAAACAAAGGGAGATGGACTCTCGTGACTTACTGTCTTACACAGCATTTCAAAATTAACTGGACAAAGGGAAAACCTGGATGATAACCTCAGGGAAAGTAAGTGTGTTCCCCCTATAATCTACCTCTTCCCCATGGGTGAATTTTTTTTTTTTTTATATATATATATATATGTATTTTAAACTATTTTTAGCACATGGATTATATGTAAAAATACATAAAACTGTGTTCAACAGTTTTAGGCATGCAAACCTGACTATAGCCTTACCCAGCTATAGCACTTCATGATGTATTTGGCTTGAATTCCATACAGTTCAGTGTACTGCAGTCATTAAAAAGCATTTTAATAGGAACTAATATTCTCAGAAACATGTTTGAACGGAAGTCCGCACTCAAAGCAGCTGGTCAAAACTCAACATTTCCATTCCATTGAAATCCCAGTGTTACAAAATCTTGTTTCCTTCTGAATCAGAATGAAAACAAGAACATTTCAAAATTCTTAAGCTACTCCCTACCCTGGTCTCATAGTGTCTTTTAAATTATTTTAAATGCTTGCAAAGCATTTTCCATAGTTTTTTCAACAGGAAATTTAAAAATCTCCCTAATGCCTACAGTTGCAATGGCATCTGGGGGCGGGGGAGCTTTATGTTGCTACATAGGCATCCTTCAATAATGAACTCTTTTGTCATATTCTCATTATTCTCAAACTAATGGGGCCTTATTAGGAACTTAGTGTAATTAAAATAACAGCACAGTTACTGGAAGGGAGCAAACCAAACTCCAATTCAGACTAGGAAATAAAAAAAATAGAAGATGAAAAATCCTGCTTGACTGAGCCCATAATGAAGAGTTTGAGCATTAAAATAGCGTATGAGGCACAGATGCTCAAAGGACAATGTGCTGACACAAAGCTTCAAATGGGAAAGCTTTTGTGCATACGGTATTTTATGGAAGGATATAAAAATAGTATCCTCCTGTTTTAGCTTACTCAATATCTTACGGGTCTTCCCCTCTTTTTTTCCTAAAATAGTTTCTGTGCTCACAAGATTCTCTGCTGACGTCTCCCATTGTGCTGCACTTGTCTGATCAAAAATCATTACCAAAAAAGCATTTCAGAAGAAATTAGGGTGTAACATTTCTTAAATGTCTTCCCCTGGGTGGTACAAGATCTTCAGACCAACAGCAGCATTTGTGAAGGATACAACAGCAAACTTTTCTAGTGCCTTTCCTCAAGCAATGACACGAGCTAAGCCAGATGTTTGCTAAACAAAGTTACTAACGGAAATCTGTGTATGCACCAGGATAAGTAACACTGCAAAGGGGAAAACAAAAGGAAGAATGAAAAAAAAAAAAATTGGAAAAAAAGCGCTGGAAGTATTTCCGTACTGTAGACTATCACTTCATAGTGTTTCAGAGTTTCTCCTGCCTCATTTGTGGCTATACAGGTGTATCTTCCAGTGTTGTCCTCCTGCGCATTTAGAATCTGCAGGGTTCGACCACCTGCCAAAAGACATCATTCATTAATAGCACCCATGTCATACACTTGCTTCCCAATTATTTAAATAGTTTCTGCAGCATATTTTCAATCCTTCCGTCCAAATTCTACACTTAGATGAGCATGAAAAACTGACTGCTCACCACCGTGTACACTGTGGAATAAATAAGTGCATAATTTGCAGGAGTGCTTTGGATCCCAACTCCTGCCACGGATTTTTGGAAAACTGGTTAACATAGTTCTGTACCAGAAATGTCTTGAAGATATTTAGATAGGAAGAAGTGATTTAGAGTTCTGCACTTCATCCACAGAAAAAGGAAAAGGAAGCACCACTGGACTGAGCAGATTCTATTCAGCATCCATTTCCTTCCCGTAGTACCCGGCTTATTTATGATTTATATTGTCTGTGTTCTCAGACCAGAGCCGCTGTTTAATTCGGCTGCAGCTCTTTTCAGACTGCTTTCCTAGAAGTTATCCCCCCACGTAGTAATTAAATTCCTCGCTATCGATATCGACTCGTTCCTCCTCCGAACGCTTGCAGTTAGCAATACTAAAGTACTTGGTCACCTACATTACTTCAGTGGTACCAGTGAAGCTTGTTCCTGTTTTCTGTCTCCACAGATGTGCCAGGGAAGAGTTACTCCACAAATTAAAAATTACAATCTACTAATGACCTAGAAAAATGCCACCTCACTCTCCTTACTAGTGTTGCTGCTTATAGCCCTCTCCATCTAATTTCCATACTTGATTTCAAGTTATTCATTATTCGTCCATTACATTGCTCAGATGAACTTGTTTGCCATCGTTTAGCTTTGCAGGAAAAAAAAAAGGATAAATACCTGCATACAAATAAAATACAAGTAAATCATCAGTTAACTGTGAAGCACTTAAAAATATTGGAATAGAAAATGCTACGAAAGTGCAAACATTGCACTTAATAGAAATATATCCTTTGATTTTTCAAGAAAATCTATAACAGCAAACTAACCAATAAAAGAATAAAGTGTTATGTTATTTCTCAATGACAATGAAAAATTTACCTGGCAAAATGTGGATATTTCTGTTTGATTCTAAAGGATTACCATCTTTCAGCCAGGTGATTGTAGCTGGGGGGTAGGAGTAAGCCTCACAAACCAGCGATGTCGGGCTGTTGAGGATAACAGTGACATCTTCTGCGTTTCCGTGGCTGTCTGCACCCACAATGGTTGGAGAGACTGGGAACAACAAAACCATTAACCGGAGGAAGGACCTCTATGAAAAGCCAATTTTCGGTTCCCCATTCCGTCTAGGAATCTGGTTGCAGCCTTCAATAGCTGAGAGCCATTCCTACCAGACAAAATTAATCCGGCTTTATGTTTTGGCCTAAAGTCAACAGCCAGCCAGTGTTGGTGGAACCCATGCCACTGCACCGGTGTCCGCCCCAGGTCACCAGGAAGCCACCACCACCTCTGGGACAGCAGCTGGCAGAGCCGCCGCTCGATGATCCCGCGAGCAGCAGAGAGGTAGGAGGGATGAGCCGAAGATGTGGAAAACAAACTCGCCATTGTTTGTGTTGGGTTACGCAATAACCATCATGACAAAAGCCAACTGCAGATGGTTTCGGCTTTTCTGGAGAGATCACAATCTGAAGGGCTCTTCAGATACTTCCCTGAACCACAATATGCCAAAGTACTGCCCTGCTCATTCCCTACAACATCCTGTTATAGCTCCGCATTTTATCGCTCTATATTGTCTAAAGCGCAGAACTGCTGTTTCTATTGAACTACTATTATTTATCAGTTACTAAGCTATGAAATTTTAATTGTAGCCAGGCAAGTTAAGCATTGCTGTAATTAAAGTACTACAAAATTCCAATGTGATTATCTGGTTTTTTTCCCCTGAGATGAATATTTTCTCTGCAAGAGCCAGCCCAGCTGTCTTACCAAGTACATTAAGACTGTAACTTTTGCTCTTATCTCCAGCTGTGTTGGATGCAATACACGTGTATCTCCCTGTGTCAGTGACTTGGGCATCAGTGATTTGCAGGAAACGGCCGCTGGACAGAAGCTTGTGATCTTCATCCTCAGCTAGAGGTTGCCCATCCTTTACCCAGGTGATCTGTGGTACAGGGTTCCCTTAATAGAGTAAAGAAAATTGCAAGTATTAGTTGCTGCGTAGCCTCTAGGATATGCCAAAATTTCTGGAAAGCAGAAAAACAGAGTTTCAGATGCCTTTTTAAAACACATCCTTTTGGGAGATGTTTTGGAATACGTATTCTAAGGTCTTTGAACCTCCTGAAATACTATACACCTCCTCCTAAACTCCAGAGGCCTTCAGAGAAGAAATAGCACAGCAACTACCCTCTTGGTTACATTTTACACAACCTTTATAAGAAGGAGTGCTTAGTCCTGCTATAAGCACTGTGGTTAATTCTGAAATTTAAAAATTCCACTGAACTGAAAATACCATTAAAAACAAGCTGCTCTGAATCAACGATGATGGAAACCATGGGGTTCAATCAGTAAATATAAGTAATATTGTACACTTTTACCTATCACTTCACACGTTAGGGTAACTCTGTGCTTCTCTTTCACCTTCACATCTTCCAATTTATTTTCACCCACAATCCCTGGAGGCACTGCAAAGAGACAATGACATCAGTGAGTATTACTTGCAACCAGTTTAAATACAACAAAGGTGCGCTCAGGTTACATCTCAGCATATGCTGCCCTGAATCACATCCATCTACGAACAGCTCAGATCTACCAGGAACAGGTCCAGAGATGAGGCAGCACAGAGCCAACCTGCCTGTACCACAGATATCGCCCTCTGTTCCGCACCCTTAACCACACAAGTACTCAGCAAGTACTCATCTCACTTCGTCTGCAGAGCTCCAGAGTTACTCAGGGTGCCGAGGAGGAGTATGGCCTGTAGGGCAGGATTTCAGTGTGGAGTCAGTAGGGCAATGGTGACGAGCAGTTGTTCGTGAGGCCGTGTTTGGTTTTATGCATCAACAGGTATTGTAAGCTTGTATACATTTCTATCTCCCATATTAAGCAGCAAGTGATTTATTTGTTCAAAACCATGTGCTTAAGTTTAAGAGTTGCTTTTTTTCCCAGCAGTAATTGAAAGCATCTCTCTAGAACTCCAGGGACAGAACTATTTAATTAAAAAAAAAAAAAAAAAAAGAGTCAGCTTGTCTATTCACGTACATGTAGGGTTTTTTCCTTACCAGCACGCTCAAAAGCAATGCAACAGCTTACAAACAAGTGGATGCTGTGTAAAGGCATACATGTATTTTATGCAAATATAGCTAATTCTGTACCGGCAGATGAACTAACTATACAGGTCTAAAGGCATCTTGCTGTGGTACAAACTATGCTTCTTTCGGGAAACAGAAGACAAAACCGTCCCCTTAAAATACCTACCCATGCCCCAAACAGCTAACTTAAGGAAACTCTTACTGTACAGCTGACCACTTGGTGACTTGTTTCCAAATAATCTTGGTCAACAAGGCGTCACAGACTAATGTACTGTTGGACGAGGGAGATCAGATTATTAATGTGTTGGTGAGGAGCTGTGGTGGTGAAGAGCTATTTCTTTCAAAGTAGAGGCATTTGTAGCTTCTGGCCAAATGAAAATGGCACTACAAACCAAAGCATCACAGGTTGAAAAGGAGGCCTTTATTTTTAAGAAAACAAGCTCAACCCCCAAGAAGTTCTGGAAAGCTTTGTAATAAAAATGTCAATAAAAACAAGAATCACAGTAACATGCAAAATTCATTATCAACAGAGAAAAATAATGTTATGCTAGAGTTTTGATGCTAATGAAGGGTAGAAACTAGAGTGAAGAAGAAATAAATTGAAAGAGGTTTGCATCTCCTTTGACTGGAATGGCAAAGTGTGGCTAAAAGTTGGCCTGTGAGCAGGAGACACGGCGAGATGTGGGTTAGTGGAACGTGGCATGTCCTGGCACGCTCACCAGCTTCTCATGATCAAATTCCCCGCTGCGACTGCACAAGCAGCACAAACCAGACATTTGTATCGGTTCTAGTGTCCCAACGTGATGGGAAAAAGACACACCAACTAGTGAAGGATTTAGGGGAAAAGGTAACCTAAAATCAGAAAGTTCTGGACTTTGAAGTCAGGCCAAAAGTTAAGATTCATAAACAAACAGAGCAACTCAGCGCTTTGGCCTCAAAATAATACAGTAAGATGTCAACACGTATTAATTTCAGAAATATGACAAAGCCACACCAAACATTTTTCAAACATATAAACACTGTGCTTATTACACCATGCTCTCCATGCAAACTGGCTCGCCTGTTGTACCACCTGTCTCTGTACAGTTCCTATTTACAGTGAGCCAGTGAATATTCCGTGTCGCTATCAGGTCACATTCCAGTAACTTTCCTCTAAAAAGACAACAAAATTACTGGGAGGAGGGAAAAGAAGACTGAACAATGGAATTTTCCACTTAGCCCACTTGAAATCAGCTTCACTGAGCTTTTTTCGTCAAGGCAAACAAAGCCAACGCAGAGATTTCCAGAACCCTCATGAACACCCTGCAACTCGAACCCTCCAAAGAAAACAGTAGAACAATGAACGCTTTTCAGTGTTTATCCTGCTCTTCCATTCTGCCAGACTGACACTTCCATGAGCTCATCAAATAAACACGAACTGACACGAACGCAAGTTATCATTTCCAGGCTGAATGTGCCGAAGTCAGCGGAAGGCAGGAGAAGCAGAGAGCACTCCGCGCCTTCGAGAAAAGGAACTTACAGGGAAATTCTGCACAATAATGCTATAAGACAACCTGCATCAGGCCTGGTAACTATTGATAAAAGTAGCAAATGGTTACTAAACCAAAAAGCAGTATTTTCTGGGAAAAATATCATTTAAAAAAATATATAAGTAATGTGACAAAATTACACCTTAAGGGTTCCAAATGGCCACCTAAAGAGTCTGCTGTACCAGTCCTTGTCTAAAAACGTTAGCACAGTCCTCCACTGCCGCACTCGGTTTATATGCTTCACAATACCAAACCCTCTACTGACCGAAGGTTTCCACTGGATCAGAGATCTCTCTTTTGCAAAAACAATTCCAGCTCAGTCTTTAATTTCTCTTTTGGTCTTGGCTTTACCTTCGCATCTTTTGCTGCGACAGATTATTACTGCGATGCCGCTCAGCTACACATACAATACCTATTGCTGCGCAATGATGCGGCTTTTAATTGATGAGTATTATCACATGGGGTTGCACCTTTCTGCATTTGAACATTAGATGCAACAGGTTTGGACGATATCCTACGGTTTCCTGGGGCCATAGTTTTCTTCTGACTTAAACCAGCTTCAATTCAGGCTGGTGCCAAAAGAAAGAGCATTATTCCCCTGCCCACTCACTCGTGTCTTTGTCCTTTCACCAATATTGGCATCTATATGCCTTGTGGTGAACCAGCAGGGAACTGGTCTGGCTGAAAACGAACCTGAGCAGGAGAAGACAAAACCGCCACCTTTCCAGATCACCTATAAACTGAATCACCTCGTCCATCACAGCCAAGGGAGGGTGAAGCTCTGAGCAACAAGCAACAGGAGAGGATGGGAGTCCAGCCATCAGCATCCCCCAGACTTCTGTCCACCTGCAATAACCACCACCCTGAAGCCAGTTACAAACACAGCTCCTTTTCAGGAGAGAAACAAACCAACCACAATACAGAAGCAGCTGCCAGTTATTCCAAGTAATGCCTGAATAATCTCAATTTTAAAAACTAAACAAACAGCAAACTCACATTTAGAAGTACTTTCTCTTTAAAATCTAATTTTTCTGACCATGTTACCAAATGTATTTTTTTTTTTCCCTGAAGACATACGTTTTGGCATCATAATTTTAAAAATACCAGTGAAGTATACAGTAGACCCCCTTGTCTTCTACTGTAACTAAAAATTATCATGTACTTACCTAGAACAGAAAGGTCAAAATCCTTGCTGGCCTCTCCGGCAGCGCTGGTCACCACACAAGTGTACCGACCCTCGTCTGCCACGCTCGTGTGCGTCAGACGCAGCGTCCGGCCCCCTGCGGAGAAACCCAGACCACGTACCATCGTTAGAGCCAAATCATCTGTGCTAACTCTTCATTTTTTAATGTTTTGGTTAAATTTACAGCTGTACATATTTTAAACGTGGCCTGTTTTTTAATGCACTTTATGTTGTTGAACAAACAGTAAGAGAAGTGACTCACTTTACTCCTACTCCCACCATTTCTGTTCATCTGCTCAGGCCGTCAGCTCCTCAGTGCTTTCAGATCTGTGCTGAATATTGATGATAATATTCTTTTGAGTGAGTGACTTCCAAACTACCCTGACATATCCCCATTTGTCCCTCCAGAAATCACATTTCATTGAACTTTGAGGCACTCACTCAGACATTTTCTGAGAATTTCTGGTGGGAGTCAGAGACTGAGTGGCACAATCCCTGAAAGCTTCAAGACACATCTGTAGAGCTTGTGCAGAGCAAATCAAACCCACTCCACACAGGTCACTCAAACGACCCGCAGGGGTACGATGCACATGGAATTAACTCACTGCTCAGCACAGACACTTTGGATGTGGCAGGAACACTGTCTGCAATACGCAGGATTTGTGCACATACTTCCATGCAGGAAATGTTGACAGAATACAGTGTTTCAGCCAGCAGGATTTTTGTTCGCATGAGTTCTTTGCTATACTGAGAATCTAGATGACTATCCAGGAAAAACAATAAAGCCTTATTAGAATTGTTGGGGGGGAGGGTTGTACACACATAAAAATAAGTTTATTTTTATCAATATATACAAACCCTTCATAAAGATATTTGCACATGTACAGATCAGGAATAAAACTGCACTCCTCTCTCCTAGCATTGGTATTAATTGTGCCATCAATAATAATAGCAGTACTGATTTACGTGTAATGTTTTAAAATAGCGTATTTCTCATAACACTATAGCAGAGCAGTTGTCAGAACACATTTGCATGGCCGTGCTAGTTTAAAAGGAAGAAGACTGGCAAGTATGTTTGACCAAAGGACTAAAACTATTGTCGCTACGCCACAAGCAGAGTAACTTCTTTTTGCTTCCTTTTTGGCAAAGGAACAGCAAAACCACCATGAGTGAGCACTGAAGTGTGAAAACAAAAGTGGTGACCATCCTTCAGCCCTTCCCATGTTCTCATTAGCAGCTCTTGCATTAGTGACCATTCCATCCAGCAGCTCCCATCTGAACTGTGTGTGTCCTGCCTGCAGATACCCACAGGGTCTCGTTATTGGGACAGATCCCAGAGATTTATGTTCCTGGCCACGTGCTTTGAAGGAAGAAACTGCTTGATGGATGTTCCTCTGCCCAAGGACTCCTACCTGGAGGGAGTGCGGTGAGGAAGGCTCCGTTCTTCCCGACTCACGTCAGCCTGCTCCTTCCTCCCATCCACACCCCAAGCAAAGCCATAGAAGCAGCAAAACGAAGCTGCTATCTGCCTGCAGGAGACTGCAGCTTTCTGTGGCACCACACACCGCAGCACCCCCACAGCTCCAGCGCTGAGTCAGGATATGGTTTTCTACATTTAGCTAAAACTTAATAAAAGCTTTTCTCCTTCCTAAAGCTAGTATGCAGCTTAATGCATGGTCTGCCAGGAAAGCAGATGTGGTATAGTATATTTTTTTTTTCCCCATTTTTTTTTTCCCCTAAAGTATCTGTAGGATCTGAACTAACAGACTAAAAGTTGCCAGCAGTGCGTCCACACATTTAAATCATCTGCAATGCCAAGTATGTTTTCAATCAACAGAACCAAAATCTTGCTTTGGCGAAGTATTTTACCTCATAGATTAGTTGAAGAGGGGGATTTTTTTTGTTATTGTTCTTGCTGCTGGTTTTTGTTTGTGTTTTCTTTTTAACAGACGCACAAGCACAAAGTTCCAAATGCCATGTTGGTTACAGTTCACTACCACAACATGCAGTTGTCTAAAGAACCGCACGAAAGCACAAAGTTTACTGGAAAACAAAGCGCGGAGTTCTGGCCTGTTTCCCCACTCCCACTGCAGCGAACATCCAGAGACGAGAAACAGCTTTTTGTCTCTCACCCTTCCTGACTCTGCAATCCGGGTGGTGATATTAGTGTGGGTGTAGAAATCAAGGGATAGAACAGAAACAAGCCCAGAAGAAATTATTTTTGTTGATGGCAACTTTGCACAAAAAGGAATGCATACCAACTCAGTCAGATTTATACCGGATAATAATCAGACACCCACTCCTTTTTCCATGCGCCATACATAAAAATGGGGAAGCGAAAGATGGGACTACCTGTAATGTTGAAAGCTACACGGCTTAAAAAAAAATCCTGAAAGATTGCATCTTCAAATCCCATCTTAGCTAAGCTTCTAACCACCTTCCAGTTCCTTTAGCCGTCTGACAGCCTGCTTGTGTTCATGCTGTAGAATGGCTTGGCTGTGCACGGTGGCTACGTCAGAGCACTAGAAACTTCACCAAAACTTATTTTCAGGAGATTTCTAACTGTGAGTGGCAAATCCAAGACCAAAGAAAATCTCAGTTGTCTTCTGTACATCTCAGTTGTAACCAGACACTTAATTATTCCGACGCGTTCCACACAGCTGATCTCCAGACGCAGGAAGCCAACACACAACATACTGCCTGCTTGGTACGCATTTTCCATTTGCGATCTCAAGGGCTGCTAACTCAGTTCCCTGCTGGAAACACAAAGCTTCAATGTCCCTGCAGCTGCCACTCAAGTACTCTCACCTCCCCGTGGCATTGCAGGACAATGGGTTGCAGGATCAGGTACTGAGCCCCTCCTATTTCAGTTGCCTCTGTCAATTACTACTGTTATAAAAAGGCACCTGAACCAGTTCTTTGTAGGTTATTCCAGCTTGAAAACCAAGATCCCGGATGAATCAGATCTGCTTCTCTTCTTGCCTATCATAAGTTTCTATGCCTATCGTAAGTTTTCTAACTCTAGCTCCTATTAGATGACATTCTGAAGACCAGATGCAGTTAGCTCCAAGGCCAGGAAGTATTTACATACATTAATTAGAATAATTTTTTTACAGTGAGGGTGGTGAGAGCCTGGCCCAGGTTGACCAGAGAGGTGGTGGCTGAACCATCCCTGGAGACATCCCAGGCCAGGCTGGACGGGGCTCTGAGCAACCGGAGCTGGTGCAGATGTCCCTGCTCAGGGCAGGGGGGGCACTGGGGGAGCTGGGAAGGGCCCTTCGACACAAACTGTTCGATGATTCTATGATTAATTTCCAAGGCTCATGAACAGGTTTCCCTTTGGTTTTATATATGGACACAGAAAAGAAAGACGTGTTTTGTTTCTTGTCATAAATATTCATTCTCTCAAAGATTTGTTGGTTTTAAAGGGTAAAAGTAACCGTGAAGAGGAAGAGACAGAGAACACTAATCTAATAAGACAGCTAATGCAGTATATGTGTCAGCACCGACGAAGCAAGATGTTACCACCTGACATA
Source organism: Caloenas nicobarica (assembly GCF_036013445.1). NCBI lineage: Eukaryota > Metazoa > Chordata > Aves > Columbiformes > Columbidae > Caloenas > Caloenas nicobarica. The sequence continues at coordinate 2,504,406 of NC_088264.1, forward strand.
TTTCTGGAAATAAGCACTGGACTAACATACACTAACAGCCACAATTATGGCTTATTCCATGTCGCAGACCAAACAGTCACCAGGCCTTTGGTGCACACCCATACAGTTCGGTAATAGCTTTAAGAGTTAATGTTAGCTCTTCACCCGGCACTCCAGCAATCCGAGCCCATTTACCGAAAAGTTTGGCATTGAGTAAATTTCTTGTCTCTCCCTGTCTTTACAGATTATTAAACCAACCTTTCTTTCATGTGAAATACCTGCACTAGAGATGCAGAGGGCCCTTTGCCCCCTTCCCCCCGCTTTTTTACAAACAAACAAACAAACTACAGCTTTTGTACCTGAGAGGATCCGCACTGAGTTGTTTGAAGTGACAGGCCACCCGTTCTTCAGCCACGTTATTGCTGGCAAGGGAATTCCTGAAGCTTCACAAACCAGAGAGACGGGATTCTTCTCCACAATGCTGATGTTTTCAGGCACCCGCAGGTCACCGGCAATACTTGGGGGAACTACAGAAGGAGAGTAAAGAAAAGCCACACTTCAAAACAAATAAAAATTAATTCTCAAAACACTGTCATCCAAATAATAACTCACTGAAGCTAAGGTAAGTTTGGCAAGTGAAGAGCTACAAAACTGAGACACTTAATACTATATATTAATGACAATTGCCTACTGTGTAACTGCATTCATTCAGTTTTATTACCTTTATTTACTAGAGATCTTAAGCCATAAAATAAGAGCTTACAGTATAATCATTCTGTCCATTCTATGCTATTACAATTCTAACTTCCAGTGTCTAACGAAACACCAGGGAAAACTCTAACACTGACAGAACTACATTTTTTTTTAACGAGAAGAACAGCCCCCTGTTAAAATAACTACCACAAATTCATTTTTAGCTTTTCTTTGCTAGGAATATTTCCACTTTGGAAGTGGTTCTGCAGTTCACACTTTAGAACACAGAGCCTGAGGTCAAGAACTGACGAACATCTTCCAGCCATGAGTAGCTTCAGGAGGTTTAAAGTTTTTTTTTACTACCCAAAATTGATATAACAGTACAGCAAACATTCCAAACAAAAAAATACAGAAATAAAACTGGTAAATAATTTTGGCCTCTTGTTTTGAATAGTGAGAATTCCTGGGTTTACTTTCACTGTAAAACATGAATATTCAGTGTTCAATGAAGCGTAAAAAAAAAATCATATGCAAAATAATTACAGTGGCTGTAAGATAACGTGATGTTCTGATTAATACCATCAAGTCAAATTATGGAGATGAATTATAGTTGGAGGTACCATCTTTAAATACTTCCAATTGTGCATAACGAGAAAACCTGAGACCTGGGTAGTGAAGATACTGGCTGTCCTCGGGTAACTGTCCTCTGGCTGTGGCCACTAGCAGGGTGTTCTCAGTTCAACCTTCATTTCTATCCCCACAACAGAACATTTCCCACCATGATGCTCACCTCGGCATCATATAAAATTATGTCATATCTCAGTTTTCTCCTCTCAGGAGACAGAGCAACTGAGGGCGGATTGATATTAACAGAGGCGGAGGAAAGATTTGAAAATATTCAGGAATTATAAAATTGGATTCGGACTTTTGTACCACTGCAACTGAACCTGCACCACTGATCTGCAACTGAAACCGCACCCCATGCACAGCCTGCAGTAGGTCCAGGCGGTGAGTTTCGCTTCACAACTATGTCTTGGATGTCCTTGGGTGAACTTAAAGGTCTAATTTGTTTCTGTTATGCCTATCCCATTTTAGATCTACTCACCATGAACGTTTAAATCGTATTTTCTGTCAGACAGCCCTGCCACGTTGGCAGCGACACAGACATAGCGGCCGGTGTCTGACACTTGTGCGTTTTGCAGTTGAAGAAGGTGACCGTCGTGAAGTATCGCTATGTTCCCTCCACTGACCAACGGCCGGCCGTCCTTCATCCATGTTATTCCTGGCTCTGGAACGCCCTGGGCCTTGCACTCCAAGGAAACTGCAGTTCCTTGGGTGACGACAACTTCTGATGGATGGTTACCAACGTTTAATACAGTTGGCCGAACTGTGAAAGAAACACAGTTTAGAAATCAACTGAAAGCTACATTTCAGGATCTTCGCCTGGTTCTGAACAGAACAACAATCAAGTTTGCCAGATGAGCATTTTCATACAGACCGGTTATTGCAGGTTACGGCTGGGAAATCAGTTCGGGGCACTCTGCAATTCGCAGCATTTTTCACAGGACCAAGAAAAGACAAATAACCTCCCATCGACCCATAAAGTAAAATGTTTTTTAAAAAGGAACTTACAGGAAATATTTGAAATGTAAATAGGAGAAAAAAATACGAAGACTGCCTCAAATTCCTGCAGATTTTTGAGGATTTTCATGGGATTGTTTAATAACACCTGTTTTTATTCCTTACTGAAATACAGAATTTGCAGTAAAATTGGAAAATCTAAGTTCAAGGGGTATATGCAATGTCTTGGTCAAGCTCCAAGTCCAAATTACCCATATTTTACTTAACATTCTCCTTGGAGTACCCTAAAGCTGTCCTACAGCTGGACATCGTGCTCTGCAAGTCTTGCAGCTTCACATCACTGTACCGATAACACCTTCAAAACGTAACTATTGCAGAACTGGTAAACTATGAACAGGAACGTTCATGGTTAACTTACTGTATACTTGCAAACTGTATTCTTTCTTTGCACTTCCAGCTACATTCGAAGCGATACAAGCGTAAGATGCAGCATCCGCCTTTTCAGCAATTGAGATCTGTAGGTGTCTGCCTCCAGATAATACCCGCACCCTTCCCGAAAGGTCAGCCAGGAGCGGAGAGCCTGCAAGAGACGTTCTTTCAGATAACATCACAGAAAGGGGTCATGAGCTTGCTCGGGTGGCGTGAAGCTCCCTGGCTCATTTCAAAAGTACTGAGCTGCACAATTGGTCGTTTTAGAATTGCTCTATCAGAGTTATCCTGGAGATAAGAAGCTTCACACGAGCAGATTCCGAGGACTTCCCGTATTAATTGCTGACTTCGTAACATACAGCAACCTGGGATAAAGCACAATAACTCTTACTACACTCGCATCCATCCAGAAAGTCTTGGACAGTTCCGCTCAGTAGCAAATTCAACACTTTGAGTAAAATCTGACACTTTGTCCAGTATAGAACCTGCTCACCCAGCACAGCCAGCGCTTTGAAAAATATAATTTAGTCTTCACAGCCAGCCTGTCTGTGTATTGTGCATCGCACAGCACACGTGCACAGCCTTCTGCCCCAGAAATCCTCAGCAGAAATGTAACAGCAAAATAATATCACATTCTCTGAGCAGAATTTTCAATTATGGAGACCTCAGATTAGGCAACTCTCTTCATTTTTACAAACCACAGTGAGACTTCGTGACAGAAAGGATACACCTGCCACTGAGAATTTCTACAAGCTGAATTTTCATTTTCCCACTTGTGCATTTAACATCCTCTCTGTGAACAAGTGCGCCAGACGTCAAAGGTGATGAAAAATCTCGCTCTCAAGTAACATTCAAAATTGCACTGCTTTCTAACAGCCTTTCGAGGCTTTCCAACAGGTTCAAGTTTCCTTTCCGCCATTGAAATGCATACACTTTAGCCTTGCAGTAGATTATTAGAAAATGTCATACGATGCCTTTTTGGCTTCCAAGAGGCTGGGTTTAAAAAGAACTTGATAAACTTCATTTTCTCTGAAAATTTTATGCATTAGGAAAAGTGTTTTGTAATTAAAATCTGCTCTTTCCACAAGCCAAAACTAATTAAGGTGGGCACATACCACGCTGAACTGCACTGTCTAGAAAAACACAGATGAATAGGTATGAATGATTAATGACACAAGAATTACCATACTGGATGAGTTCAATATCTTATTTTGTCTAATGTTCTGGCTTCACCAGTGCCCATGCTTAAATGACTGTCCTAAAAATACCTGCTTTTGTCTACTCATTCATAAGAAGGTGTTTGTCAATGTTACTTTAACCCCTAGAGCAAAAAGGTGTGCAGATTACTCTTAAATATTAAGATGGGATGAGAGAAGGGTTCAACAAATCCCAAAAGCAATTACTACAGCAAGATGTGGTTTCATCATTTGGCAGTATGCCGTGGCTGCAAATTTAAAACTAACCCAGAGGATACGTCTATTTTATGCAGTTGATCACAGGCAGAGATGCTCGGGACTTCACAGTGCTCACAGCCCTGCCGGCTGCAATCCACAAATAAGCCTCGATGCCATCTCGCTGCGCCGTAGTAAATAAGCACATCGAGAGCGGTTAAGTGCTTCACTAACCTGTACGAACTTCCCGTTTTCAAACCAGTTCTGGAATCTCTGCACTGTGTTTCTCTAGCACATCTTTTGAAGCAATGACATCCAATCCAAGCAGAGGTGGGAGAGAAGGGAATAATCTACTACTGCAGTCCATTTTACACAATATCAGGACTGTTCAGATACCTGCGTGCTTGAACTCCTCAGAACGCATCATCGGAAATGTTCACAGGAAAAAAGAAAAACTGGTAGGACAGAATTATCACATTTTCTTTATAAAACAGACAACGGGTAGTTACTCACCATTCTTTTTCCAGGTGAGACTGGGTGGTGGAATGCCACTGGACTCACAGATCAGGCTTATCAAGCTCCCTTCAATCACTGTCAGTTGAGAGATGTCATCCGAGCCATAAATACTTGGTGACACTGAAAAGAAATGGCAAATTATTGTAGCATTTGAAACAAAACCTAATCAGCCAACAGAAGGACCCAAACGACCCTCACAGAAATTTGTCTTGTTCTGCTCTGAAGCAATTACAAGGATTGTACTCCCTCGCTGGCAATGCAGACCAGACCCTGGGTAGGGAATAATCTCCTTGCGAGTGGCTGCATCTGTCCTTGAGCCCCTGAGGCCGACGGCACGCACCGCCTCTGCTTCTGGCTCACTCTGGAATGGACTTCCCAGAACATGTAGGCTGACTCCAGTTCTAAGAGCCTGCCTTAGTCGTGGCTCATAAACGCACAGATATCATCATTAGTCAAAGCGGTTTCTAAACTCAGCCCGAGTTTTTCCTTTGAATTTTTCCTGCAGCAACATGCTGGCTGCCACATCCAGCACCAAGGAGCCCGGCCCTTCCATTGCCCAGCTCAGCTCTACATCACCCTGTCTGTCAACCACACAAAAGGGACTTTTGTTTGCACCCTGATCCGCAAAGTCCTAAAGAACTTCAGCTCAATTGCTAGGGAAGGGATAATTGCCTTCTTGAAACGAGGGAACCATTTTCTGCTGGTGAAAACAGGGTAGGTAACACTTGAAAAAAAGCAGAGGGTAATGTAGGCTGAAACTGGTGAACAAAATCTCACTAGTGAACTTATCCAGCAGATTTTTAATGCACGTAACAGTAAACAGCTTCCCCTTTTACTTTCGACCTTTTATTTGGTGGCAATCAGATGGATGGGTTTCAGAACAGCTTACTGCAAAGGGCTTGATTGTACTGTACTGGCTTCAACCTTTTATTTGTCCTGCTTCTAGTCCAAACCTTTGTGCCGTTCTCAAAGGAGAATCTTACATTTACCACATGGGCTGGTTCCTGGAACCAGAGTCAGCTCTCGGGATCACACCAATCCTCAGAAGGACACATTTCCTGGATTCAAAACTTGAAAATATGGCAAGCAGAACTTCTGGTCCCTGGGTGTAAACACTTATCCACAGATGACTTTCACAGGCAGCTTTTGGTTTCTATTAAGCTTATCCCATCGATGCTGCTAACTAGCAAAGAATTATCCCTTTTCTCAAAATCCTACTGAAATGGTCTCACTGCACAAAACAACAAATCCACATCCCTCCAGCAAAGGTCCTTTGCAACACTGCAGAGTTTGCAGGTCTGTGTGAGGTAGAGATCAAGATGGCATGTGCGGTAACGAGTAAATATACTGCAGCATGGGAAAATCACATGGTCTGGTACGATACTACAATATCCGCCTCCTAATTTAAACACCAGGAATGTTTCTTTTTAATAAATAATAGCAGAATTCTACTAAAAATTGTAGTTTTATCATTACGAACCCTGTCAGATATTTCTAGCCTTGTGATTTCAAACAAAGAAATTAATTTGTAATAGCAGAAAAAGGCGCATTTCAATTTGCATATGGGGATAAAAATATGACACAGAAAAAGCACTCAAAATCAATTATTCAAATAAATCCAAGCCACATTCATCACCTAGTCATAGAAACATTTTACTGAGGCTACTGTTATGACTGCACACTGATAACTTTGCAGAGCAAATAAAGCTAGGTAAACCAGCTTTTATTTCTCTGAATTTTCTTGCTTCAGCATTTAAAAAAGTGGAAAGTTGGTAGGTTACTTTAAAAGGTATTAGAGTGCACAAGTAGGAGCTACAGATACAAACCCATGGTTTTGTATAGCTCTATATATCACACATGCAAACCCATCCTGACAAAGGCCTATGAAGTGGCTGGTATTAATTCAGAACCAAACCGAAGTGATTTGGAAAATGTGTGCACTTTCTTGGGACTGTTAAACTATAGCAAACATAATAACATCTCTCTGCATGAACCTCCGCAATTAAATGTTTATGAACTACAGAGGCTTCTAGTGTCTCACATCAGAGTTTCACTCTGAGCTCTGTTCCTGGAATAAGCTTAATAAACCTTACCCCAAATATTGACATTATAGTTCTTTTCAGTTTTTCCAGCAACGTTTGTCGCCTCGCAAGTGTAACGGCCAGTGTCCTGTACTTGAGCTCCTTCAATCTAGGAAGACAAAAAAAAAAAAAGATTTTTTTCTTCTTACGTAGTTATTCATAAAATTTGCAGGGAGAGGTCATTCAGGTTTCTTCGCGGTGGGTTTGCTCCCCACCAAGCCATCACCACTGGAGCACAATCGCCCAGTTTACCTTCAGTACACTTCCATTTGCCGAGATGGTAAGACCCGGTTTCTTCAGCAAGGGCCGTCCGTCTTTGAGCCACGTCAGCAGGGGTGGGGGAATCGCGCTGCTCTGGCAGAGCAGCTCCAGCGCTTGGCCGATGAGCACGGAGACGTTCTGTTCCTCTCCCATGATGTTTGGTGGAACTACAGCAATAAATCCAAACAAGGGACCTTTGGGTATTGCGGACTTCCCAGAGTAAACATATTGTGGAGTTAACAGTTTTCATTGAACAACCATAACAAAAAAGCATTTACTACCTTCCTGCCATGGAACTTAAGTCTCCTTTATATCACAAAAAGCACCAGAATAATTCTGTTGCTTACAGAACATCCTCTACACAAGATACACGCTAGCGAGATAACAGCTACAGAGAAATCACGTAGATAAGCCAAGACTAGCGGAAAAATACTTGAAATATAGCTAGAAAGGAAAATCACCAGTATATAAAGACTGGGGAAGTACATTCCTGCTAAAAAGAAAAAGAGGTGACAAGTTATTATCTCACAAGACAATAATCAGAGCCAGAAGCTGAAAACGTTTTAAACTGTTGCAGTCAGTGCCAAGATGGATACTTGGCGTTAAGGACAGCTCTGGCTTTAAGAATTTTGTCCAGAGATGGCCAAATACAGAAGACAGAATGAGAACTTACACGGTTGCAGCCAAGTGAACGGGTTAATTGACTTAATCATCAAGTCATAATCTACAATTACTTTATTATCTATCTGTTTTGTGTGGTATCTGCTAGCGAATTATTGCAGTCATTGGCACTGAGCACTATATTGAGATTTTTACTACAGTTTCAGTGATGACCTCATTATTACACGATTACATCCACATTATAGGGTAGAAAAATCAGGTTTTGGATTGAAAGTTTTCTGTGTAGAAGAAAAAATAATGCTTTTGGACATTTAAACTGAAGCCCATTAGCTGTTCTTGAATGGTGTCAATATTTAAGAAAACACATTTTTTCCCCAGTTTTGAAGTTTTTTGTGTTTCCACAGTCAGAGAAACAAAGCAACTGAGAAGGCAACTGAGAACTGAAACTTGGAATACAGTAAGTCAGCAATTTTCCATGGGGAAAGTGTTCGTGGCATATATGTCATTAAATCTTTAAATCAAGTCATAGGGGTTCCCTTGCCTTTCTTGTCATTTAAAAACATAAAGTACGTGCACTGTAAACTCTTGACATTCATGCAGCATGAGACCTGCAATTAAAAGATTTACAAAATCAAAACTCTCCCAGCAAGATTTATGTTGTTTGGTTACACGTAGCCAGTGGGATTTTTTGCTTGTTGTGTATTAAGACTGTTCAACTTGCCCAAAAAAAGTTGACCAGGGCCAAATATGAGAAACTTTATTATGACATTTCCTTTACTTCTTAGTTTTGCAATCCATGACTCCAGAAGCTGCATGTCTGATTGCACAAAACGTCGGGGTAAGGACAGGGGAAGCAGCGGGACCATCTGTGAGAAATATTCAGGGCTTCACTCTGAACAAAAAGATACTGAATTAATTAGCACACGTGAGATTATAAAATGTCCCAAAGTGGTACTCAGTAAACCAGCAATACCGTTCTCAAGACGTCCTGAAAAATAACATTAACAATAAAGCTTTGTTTTCCTTGCACAGGAAGTACTAAGCAGAGCAGCTGATTTCAGAGTTTGGAAATAATTTAGGGAAAAGTCTGGTCTCTGTGGATAAGAAATATAGTAACTGAAAAAAAATCTGTTTATCTTACTTGCTTTGTAGAATTCACAAAGGCTCAGATCCTTTACAAGTGTTATGGAACTGAAAAATGGAAGCTGATCCATTACTAAAGAAGGCAAATTTTTTTTCCAAACTGTTCCTCTCAGCTAAATGAATTGAAATGGGTTCAAAAGGAAAATGAGTTTATGAAACACAGAAAGACAGACACTAAAGCATTTGTTTCTGAAGGACCAGGGTTTAAAATTACCCTAATTATGCCCATGGTAACTATATGTTACCCAGATTGTTACAACTCCTGTACTAGCTCAGCGCACGGCACATTTCTAACCATCTCAGCTCCAACTGCACTCCAAATTATTTTCTTCCTGTAACTTCTTAATTAGATTACTCGTATGGGGCAAGTCCTAAGAGTAATATTACTTTTTGGGGACGGCCTCCCTCAAGATGGCCCTGCAGCCGAGCTCAACCCCGGCCAGCTCCTCATACAATGGTAATTTTAAACATACACAACTTCTAACTAATTCTTTTCATTCCATCTAGCTAAAACAGACAGAAGTTCCAGAAAATAAAAGAGAAATATTAAATGCATCTGTGCCACTTGTGTGGTTGCGTATACATACACACCTGTCCTCAAACTCCAAAAGGGATATCGATATTCCTTGCTCAACATAAAACGCGCCAGCCCACGTGAACCTTGAGCGCTCCTGCCACACCAGTCCCGGCTGCCTGAACCAGCCCTTGCAGATGCAAAAGCAGCCGTGACTCGAGTCATGAGTATCCCAACCACCCTGCGTTCGCAAGGAAGTCAATTCTGAAAGCCACACTCAAATCCAAATAACCTGGCAGCTGTCCCTATTCACCTTAGCAAACATCCAGACTTCTAATTTCTCTTGCAAGATTTTCCAGCCTTCTGCTGAGGATTGCTGTAACGCTGGAGACTGGCAGAGCCAAAGCAGTTCTCTCTCCACTCACCTACTGAAAATAGAGGCAAAACCGCAAAGGTTCTTCAATTCCAAACCCCTCTCTCCACATCTGGTACCATAAGATTTCAAAAACAAATGGCAGGCTGTTGTTCGTTCTCATTTCGCTGGTGTACAAAACCACTCAGCTGTCCAGGGAAACTTAAAACTTGCTAAAGTCAAATTCTCTGGCATTGCTCCCATGTCATGCTCCTTGATACCTGCGCATCACTAATGATCTCTAAGAGCACAGTATGAAAAGTCATGTTATACAAGTTACAAAATATCAGGATGAAGCTCATACAAGTTACAATAAATCAGCAGGAAGGATGAACTTACCCAAGTTCAGGCAAGACCACTTCAGAATTAACTTACTGATTTAATAAGGAAAACTGACAAAGTACAAAAGAGGTATTTCCTACTTCTGGAAAGAGAAAAAGTTGACTGCTTGGGCTCAATACACTGTCACTGTTAGCACTAAAAAAGTCACCACCATTTGGGCTGGCAGAGTAAGGCTTAAAAATGGCACAGAAACTGGAGAGCTGTATGGCAAACTCACCTTGACTCATTTTGGTTCAATAAACACAACTCAGCTCTGGCCCCAATAATATATTTTGCCTGTGGGATCTACATGGTTTTTTACACAAACACATATTTTCTGCTACCATTTTAAAATGAGCCTTTATCTATTAAACTTATAAATTGACTGTTGCAGCTACATTTCTTCAAGGACACCCAGAAGAACATACATATATACATACTTTAATATATGTGTATGTATACGTATACATATCTTTACTTACATACACACACACCCCTCCTAATCACTTTTCCTTCCATTAAGGGTCGGAACCATTTTTACCCAATGTTGCTAAAGGTCTGGGCCACAGTGTGTTTAACTAAAGCTCCAGGAACAGTTCTCATGACCAAAATAAATAGAGATTTGTCCTAAAATCTCACCATAAACTCTGAGATCGATATCTCTTTGGCTCTCGCCTGCAGCATTCACGGCAACACAAGTGTATTTTCCTGTGTCGCTGATCTGAGCGCTATTCAAGGCCAAGACTCGGCCCCCCGACAGAACCTGCAATAGAAGCAAGACACGTTCAGGATACACACCTCAAAGCAAAGCACAAGCAGAGAGAACTATTATGTTTCATTTCAAAATGAAATACTCGTTTCGCCACTGCTTCCCACCATCTCCTGGTTCCCTGCACTTTTCCCTGCAGTCTGTTGTTCTCTTTCGATCGAGACCTGCAGAAGCCCAAGTCCAACTTCACGCAAGTCTATAGGGAACTCCCAGCATTTGTAAAGCTTTGCAGGACCTTGGATATTCCTCCCTCTTGCCAGTTTCAAACATTCTATCGCACCTTCTGTCTGCGCCTTGATTTGTTCCCATAGTACACAAAACGCCCCTCTTTTCTTTCAGGTCATAAAATTAAGTTTTCAAAAAGCTCCTTTTAACTCAGAAATATCTCCTTACATCAGGGGTCTTGAGTTTTTTTCCTGAGTTACTATTTAATGGAATGAAATACCACACATTCTTGAGCTCTACAGATCTCTTCAGCATAGGAGTACGGTCCAATTTCCTTTTCTTGCCAGGAAGTGAAAAATTTGCTGATGCAAGCTCTTAGTGTGAAATCAGTTGAAAGGAGCAACCTATTTCAATAGATCTGTATCTTTTACTTCACACAGTACTGCAGCTAAACTCACACCAATAACCTAGAGCAAAAGGCCCTATAGTCCCATTCCAAAACCTCTTGTTTATTCTGTTCCATTAAAAGGCACTGGTTTAAAAGTCTCCTGCCACCAGAGGAAGCGGCACAGACAGCAGGATGTGACCCCAGTACCTGCAGCCCGTCGCTAAAGCTGGAAACGGGGCTACCGTCTTTGAGCCACGTCAGAATAGGCGCGGGGATGCCTCTCGCTTCACACTCCAGTCGCACCAGATTATTCACCACCACTGTCACCGTGTCACTGCTGCCCGAGATTGATGGTGGGACTGGACGAAAAAGAAAACAGAGCTGAGATGGCTACACAGAGTACTGATGACAATGAAATTAAACGCGCCACTTACTTCTGGATGTTATTTCTCTTTCTGTTGGAAAGATTTCGCGTGTTACTCCTACCGAACTCTTGTCATTGATTTGCGCTGTGCCAAATCTCACTCTTTCCTTGCTCAAGCAGCCAGAGAACTTCAACGGAACTACTGTGAGCAAGGTAAGCAGGACTGGGAACCCAGCCCAGAGGACAGCTGCAGAACCCAGGAACCAGAACACAAATGCAGAAAATACTCCCTCAAAACTTTTATAAGATTCCATTTAGAACTTGTGAAAGGTATTAAGAGTGGTGGGGATTAAAGAAAGAAATTTATCATGTAAACCGCATAAAGCAAATCCATATGCAGAGTAATAAATTGGCCTTGCAGAGCATATGTGAACATTTACTAGATTAGACTGTATAACATCTGCCTGTCCGATGATTAAAAACATCTTAATGGAACATCTCAAAACACTTACTGTAGGTATACAGTCTAGCAAATTTTGTAGAGCCATGTCAAAAAGGGAGACAAGAAGTATTAAAAAAAGGGAGAGGTTTCATTTATCAGGAGAATAAAAACAATTTTATTTGCTCCTACCACTAATAATTTAGTCATAAAGCTCTACAGTCAGTATCAGTACAAAACACTTGAAGTCTCTCCTAGAAGCATGAGAACGGTGTGATCTACTCACACGTATCCTATGTGAGAAAACATAGATGTATAAAACTGTGTACAGAAACTAGGATTCATTCATAAACTCAGCAACCTCTGACGGCCTGTAACTCAGGCCACTTACTCTTAGATAAATGCCAGTAACAGCAGAAATAGCACAAAAAAAAGCAAGCGTGACTTTATAATCTTTTTTACCCCACACACGAGCGTGCAGTTCTCCTATTTCACTACAATAACATCCAATGTTCTTAAATGCCTGAAAAAGTTACGGTAGTGAGAAAGAAGTGGAAAAATTTTGATACAATGAAATCATATGAATTACTAAACTGGAATTCAACCTGCTTCCTTCAGTAGGTCTGCCTAGTTTCATTTACTGTTAAGCCTGCAGCTTCAAGCACTGGTTTTAAGGCAAAAATGATCAGATGATTTCCACTGTAGCTACTGCATCCACAACATTATTAGCAGCTAAAGTTGTTGAATAGGACCAGTGATTGACCAACATAGGTGCCAACTGCCTTCCAGAAATCGAGAGCAGCGTTTCAGTAAAAGCACCATCACTTTCTGTTCTTCTTTCTGTTCTTCACACTTTAGTCTGTTCTTGCTTCCACTATTGAGAGGGGGAAAAAAATCAACTTTTCTCAAACTCATAAACTCTAAATAAATTGATGCTAAACCTGTTTATGGTAAATTCAAAAAGCACTCCATTGTAAGCCTGGCACAACACAAGTTGAATTAAGCAGGTTCCTGGATAGGTGTTTTAGTTTCCTTTGATGCGATTAGCTCTGGCTGCAACTGTGCATGTTCTGTTCTGGAAGGGGAAACAATTTTAGGTGTCTAAGTCAGAAAGTATTAGTTCCCTAGGAAACTCTGGACATATCCGCTGAAGTTCCACCACCCATAAAAGATATACTTAGGAGCTATTTTTCATTTTTCGGTTTAACCAGAATAATGACCTTGGCTTAAATATTTCCTGCGAATTAATCACCGGGTGGGGTTAATTGCCTTTGACCATGTCTTGAGCCATCAGTTTTTCCCATGATGGTCATTAATTCCCTGGAAATGTACTGCCCCGCTCATTATTTGTTAATTAACATTAACAGGAGCCACATACTCTGCGTGCATCTCTGCTGGGAACACTGTGCCAAATTTTGGCCACCGTTTTGCATGGAAGACTCCCACAGAAAGCCAGCTACATGAATATGCATGTATCAAAGATAAGAAGAAGCAGCCCCATCCAAAAGCCACTGAAATCGGTGGAAAAGCTCCAGTTTGGCTTTGGATCAGGTCTCTCATGTCTGCAAACACCCACACTTCCACTTCATCTTATTAGACACAGGACATTTTTCTTTAAAACTCGGAGATTATGAAAGAGCACTTGATCTGTGTCCTTTCTTTATCCACTGTGAGCTTTAGAGTCACCCACAGCAAAACCCAGCAATTGCGAGGCCAAGTTGCTGAAGGGGTAACTTAAATTCCTCTTCCACAAATCTGGTGTCTCTGCGCATTCTTCCTAGAACTGACTTGCCTTTCCACATTTTCCTAATTCAAAACACATATTCTAATGTCGCTGAAAACCAAAGAAAGTGAATTTTCTTCTCTCTGGCCCCTGCCGTATCTCTTCCAACACGATGGTGTGATGAGCAAGTCAGTCTGCTAAGCAGACTTGAGGAAAGCTGGTGCATGTAGGTGTTTTTTGGAAGTTTTATAATACTTACCGTGAACCTGAAGACTGTAAAACAATTCGGCTGTGCCAGCTGCGTTGATAGCCACGCACTTATAAACGCCGGTGTCGGAGATCTGAGCCCCCTCAATGTGCAGAACCTGCCCTCGGTTCAGAAAAGCGGCGCTGGCAGCCCTGGTAAGGGGCCGATCGTCCTTGTACCATGTGATAGCTGGAAAATGAAAGGAAATACGGAAAAGTTGCCAAAAATACCTCCATTACAAGCAAAGGGACCAGTCAGTCTTCAAACTTTCCATCCAAGTTTTCAGATACACACCATTTACAAATCAATACCAATGTTAATTATGATTAATAACAATAAAAATGGAACTCAAAAACAAGGAAATCGGTAACATTTGTGCCAAATACTGACTTTGCCTAGAGAATTCATCAGCAAAGTTTGACACTATCATCCGTGCACATGATGTATTTATGAAAAAAAAATATTCTGAACTTAAAAAATTATCCCACAAAGCGTACTTAGAGGGATTTACTCATCTCATACCAAGGTCAATAGCAGCTGTTTTAAAAGACACAATAACATGAAATATATAATTTTTTTCACCTTTAATCTAAAGTATCGCTACATTACAGTAGACCACCTGAGGAAGTGTGTAGAATCAAACCCCAAGCAGCGACACCAAAGTTCAGCTGGCAGGCTGGAAAACTGAAAACGAAGCCCAGAAAACTGGTACTACACCAAAGGAAAATGTTACGGGAACTTGATAATCAACAAAATCCGAGGACTTTTTTGCATCTCAGCCAAAAGATGGCACCCTCCATCAGCAGAACGTGTAACTGATGTTGTACTGGCATCGCTTCAGCGTTCCCTTGGATGAAACAGCTACTTACTGTATTTGTTTTCATAGCACCCAAGATTTCTGTAAAGACCCACATTCAAGAAGCATCTGGCCTGACTGCTGCACACAAGCTTCCTTCTTCTTCACTGTGATGTTGCGCTATCACTTTTCTTTGCTAACGTCATATCTACATTAGTATATAGCATCACATCATACCTCGAAGAGGTAAACAAATTGGTTTTATTGTATAAGCTATCTGAACGTCATCATTTTAATTGTTTGTCCTAAAATAATTGGCAATTTGATGAGACAAGAGAGTGCAAAATGGATATAAAATCCTAATGTTTTCATCTAATTTTACACATACGCCCGACAATTTCAAATTTTGCTTTATACAGATATAAATTATTCTAGAAAATAATACTTTGCTGAGAATTAATTCTTGAAAAGGTAGGGAAGGTGAACCTCGATGCTCACCTGAAATTTAGTAACATCATCCTTCTGAAAATTGGACTATCACCAGCACAAGAATAAACTGCTATACTAGATATATCAGTTATACATTATTCCTCAAGTTTTGCTGTACAATAATTAATGCAGAAAATTATTCTCAAATTAACGTGGTATTTTTATATTGCATCGGAAGAAGGTGGGAACAAAAAACACACATTGGAAAAAAGAAGGAAATAAATTTTTACCTGCATATCTCAACAGCCGGAAGAAAAAAAGATGCACTGTAAAAAAAGACCTAATCCAAAAATCCGAGTGCTGAAAGAACCCCAGCAATGAAGTAACTAAAATCCAGATGGCTTTAGACTTTTTGCAGGTCAAAAACAATTCAAAAGATTCATCAGTCTAAACAGGAGCCAAACTCCTTCGGATTGTGAGTCCACAAAATGCGTGGAAAATAAAATACAAACAGATGCACACAGCCTAGTTTTCAAAGCTTAGAATATAAGGAGAACCCATAAATTCATTAGTTTAATTTCTCCTCGGGGCAAGCCACAGAAAGCACTGTACACACACAGAAAATCACTCGTTTTCACAGGCAAAGGGCCCAGACCGAACAAAGAACCTCCTGTGACTTTCCCTAGACTTGAGATAAGGCCCTAGACACGGCCACGGCCGACAGGCACCCTCAATACACCGGCTATTGTTTTAATTCTGCCCTATGCTATAAAATATTGCCCTGGCGGAGGAAAAGAGCGTGGGCGTTTAAAGTTGATTTAGTATTCTTGTCTATGGACAGGGCATCACTGTACGTGCAAGGGTGTAGATTATCCTTGTGGTTTTAATTCATTTAGTTAAAAACTGCGGGGATTAGACTGACTGACTGACTTACTCTATGTCAGTTCATATATTGACATTTCCCATTATACAGAGCAACTAATAGTTTCTTGCTGGTTTCAAAAAGACAGAATTAAGCCCACGTTCAGAATATTCACTATTTTCAAAAGACACATGGAAGTGAAACGCCTGGATCAGCTCTGCTTCAGGTTCTCCCAGGTGCGTGTGCATACCTGGCAGCGGGTTCCCAGACGCTCTGCATTCAAGATGGATCGGATTATTCACCACCACGGTTTCATTTAACATTTTCCCCGCATCTTCCAGACTGGGTGGTTCTGGGAAAAGACAAAGGCATCAGGTTTTCATTAATTCAGCCACCCAGCTAACAGAACATCCAGTAATCTGCCCTCTGAGAAACTTTGGGCAAGGGATTGCACAAGCTTCAGCTAACTGCTGGAAAACCGAGGGATTGCTCAAGAAAGTTCGTGTCTGAAATGGGAATACGCTTCAATTATATAACCTCATTAGCGTTAAGAGGAATAAAACATTATTTTTACTACTTTTTGTCAGAGAAAATGGCACTTAAAATGGACTTGCAGGAAATAGGTGTACAATATAGAGCAGTAATTCTCCTACTGCAGCAAGCTCATCCCACTTGTACTGGTAATATTAAACTGAACGTTGTACACGGCTTTGACAAAGCAAGACTCTCTATCTTACTGAAGTTTACAAATTTGCAACATGACAGAAGCACCAGACAATTACACTTCAAACACAAAGACTGAGAGCAAAAGAGGTATTTATGAACATGGTGCTGACACTAAAATTAACTATGATGCAATTATCGCAGTATAGATGAGCATGGTTTCTCTTTCCAGGTCTCCTCTATGAAGATACTGCAATCTTTGTGCCTTTCGGTTTAACGTTTTCCAGTTTCTGACTTGGTTTGACAATAAAATCAACATAATCGTACTCATCATGAGCATTTTGCCACAGTCCATTCCCGCACCTCCTGTATCCTTTGAGGCCTGGGTCACAACAGGAATGCACAATACTTTGTGACCACTGCTGAGGCAAATATACAAAAATCATGGTGAGAGCATTCATTAAACTCACATGCAAACAACAGATTCTCAGGTTTCCCTGACTCCTTTTACATTGGTTTCAGCTGCAAAACAAAATTTCTATTAAAATGTCTGAAAAATCCCCTCGTAAGAGACTGTTTCTTTCTCAGAAAAGTCATTCCTGTAAAATTTCCACCTTCCAAGGTCACGGGGAGTACCGTTATCCCCAGAAGACCTGGATCAAACTAAAAATGTCCATGGCGATACATCATATCTTGATTCAGAAGAGCGGTGGGTTAGTGGCAATGCCTTTGGCTTCTTGCGAACCTCTGATCACTGGAAAGGCGCACTCCTTTCTGTGGCCCGCAGCACCACGAGAGAAAGGCTGAATCCCGAGAAAGACAGCTTTGGCCCTGAGTTCTTACTAATAGAGTGCGATAAGGAAAGAAAACTGAAAGATGGATGTGCAGAGACAACAAAAATGCCCGAGCTTAAAAGAGAAAGGAATACAGATGTCAAAAAGCTGCCTTAAAACAGCCACATTTAGCTTCTAACGAGAGGCAGAAACGTCATTACCATGCACATGAAGCCGAACGTGCTGTTGGGCTTCTCCTGCAGCATTTGTTGCCACACAAGTGTACCGGCCAGCATCTTCGAGCAGGGCCTTGACAACCTGCAGAATACGGCCTGAAGACTCCAGCTGTACCAAAACAGAGAGCAGGGAACCACTTTACACGACCATCCCAGGCAGAGCCGCTAAGCGTCATGGCAAAGCAGATGTTTTACGCCGAATACAGCCACAGCCTCATCTTTCTTCTAACCTGGGGCTACTACTCGTGCAAGAGGTGTCCTGGTAGTTCAGAGAGTTCAGAGCTCCTGGGACATCAGGATTATTAGGTGTAGAGCGGTGAGGAGACCTAGATGGCAGAGGGGCAGCCAAGCAAGGCGAAGAGGAGGCTGTAGGCAGAGAGAGCTGCCGCTGGCAAGAGTCAAAAATTGCTCCAGCCTGAAGTACATCAAAGCCACTATAAGCGCTCGACCCCCCAGAGCATGCAAGCACTGGGAAGGGCTGTTCATGGAAAGTCAGAATCTCACAGTGAGAAGGGAATGTCTCAGTAGGTGCTGCAACAGCAGTGCTTATAGAAAAACTCATGTAAACCCGCCTCACAGTGACACCTGGGTAGAGTCACCTCGTGACTGGCAGACAACCATACTTTGGAGGTTAAAGTACAACTGAAAGGAGCTGGTTGCTGAATTTACAGTCATGGACTCTTCTGATGTGGAGGTGTCTAATGGGAGTCAGTCTACCGAGCACTGTTATTTGATCTGAGATACTGTCCTATTCGGGTAAAAAGCCCATTGCTCTCCAGGATGGATCTTTAGCATCTTTGTACCACAGCACGAGGGAAGTAAAAGGAAAAGAACCGCTACCACATACAGTATATTGTAACTATCTTTCATTATTTAGATCCCATAAGAGAGTAGTGCTCACTCTTATATTTCCTCTGGCTGTATTTACTGGTTGACCATCTTTTAACCAGGTGATGGAAGGGCTGGGAATGCCACTGGCTACACACTGCAGCGTCACAGGCTTGGATATCACAACAGCTCTCTCAGAAGTCCCCGCTGATTTGATGGTTGGAGGAACTGCAGGAAGCATCAGAAACAAAAATGAAGTATCATTTGAACAAATACATTTAAGTATACAGAAGCAATATCTCACAGGTAAGAACAGCTCCACTTCTGTTTCACCCACTCTCATGTCCAGTTTTTCAACCCACTAATAAAAATAAACCTCTACAAAAAATTTGAGTGCTTTCTTGCCAGCAATTTAAAATAAAGGCAGTCTGCTGCTTCCCCCACCCCTCCCCTGGAGTAACCTACCATGCACAGTAACATCAAATTCTCTTTCATGTTCTCCTGCCATATTTGCAGCCACACATTTATAGCGGCCAGCATCTGACACTTGAGCTCGAGAGATGAGAAGTTTTTGTCCATTTAATAAGATCTTATGTCCAGCTCCCTCTTCAACTGGTTGACCATCTTTCAACCACCTACCAAAAAGAAAGTACAGTCTCAGATCTCTATGAAAGTAAGATCAACAACACTCCTAAAATATGCACAATTCTATTAAACAAAATGTCCTGGTAATTCTATTTGCATCTCTAGGAAGGTTTGGAGATGTTTGGTAGTATTCTGCTTTTCTGAGTGGCACAGACCAAAATGGTTTATTGGGAGAAGGCAGCATAGGGGAACGGGCTCTAAAGAAGTCAGAAAGGTGACAGCTGGGAAGCCACAGTGAGAGCGGCTGCCGCCAGCACAGGCAGACAGAAATCTCTAAAGCAAAAGCAATCATTGGTGGCAGATGAAAAGTGCACAGCTCCCTTAGCAAGGGAACGACAGTTGTCAGCTCTTGTTATCTATTCTAATTTCCAGGACATGCATATTGGCACAACATACCAAACCACTTTAAAACAAAATCCTGATATGCACCTGCTCGATGATTTCTTCAGTAGAGCCAGGAGTTTGTCCTCCACGCGTTAACTATCACTAAATAACATGGGCACTTCATAAAGACTACCTCCAAGCTCACCTCATCGAGCATCAGATTATGATTTTTTTTTTCTACCGTCATACCAATCCCCTTACGTGATAGTTGGTGAGGGCGTCCCTGTTGCTGAACAATCCAACTCCAAAGGGCTATGGAGGATCACGATGTAGTCCAAGAGCTCATCCCCACCTTCCACAAGCGGCGGGACTGTAAGACAGCAAAATCCATCAACAGAAACATTTAAACATTTAGAGATGTCATAAAAGTCTATCTCAAATAGTAATGTTAAAAAATAAAACCTCAACATTTATCTCACTTTGGGAGATATACAGATTTGCAGTTCATCATCGTTCCTTCTTTGAGAAAAACACCTCCCCAATTATATTTTGTGGATTCAAATTACTCTTCTCACTCTTTTTCTGTTTTCTTTTGGTGGTTTTTTGTTGTTGTTGTTGTTATATTTTTTTTCAGATTCTGTCTGATCCTTATGAACAAGGAGGGGTGGGGAGACTGTTAGCACGCTCTGTGAGCAGAAGGACAAAACAAAGGTGCCGAGGAGCCTCTGCCAGGTCCTCTTCACCCTGCCTGGTTCTCTTGCAGGGGCAGCTGGGCTGTGAGACACGCCGGAGAGGCACAACGAATGTTCTACATCTGCGTGCAACAGAATGCAACGTTCTACAAGAGGGCAGTTCAAAGCCTAAAAATCAAGCCTGGGAAGTTCTTAAATACACCTTTCCATGTCAGGAGAACGTGATTAGCATTTGTACAAGTCATTTACCTAGAGATGTTCAGAAAAGGGCTGCTGAGATGCAGACTGTGGTAAAGGTTTCAACGGAAAAAGAAGAAAAAATATTTTTCAAGAAAAGGTTCCAAATTGCACAATACAACTCAAATTCAGAGAAAGATGTCCTCCCCCCAGAGGCGACTACTCAGTAATATTTTTAATTGATATCTTTCATTTTTATGATTTTCTTCTATGAAGGCAAGATAGAAGAATTTTAAAGGCTACTGAGAATAATATTTACCTACCACATGCACAAAAACTCTTCAACGACCAACCTGAAAGTTTGAGTCTTCAAGCTGTCCTGTAACCCTGGACCAAAAAAGTGTGCAGTGCCCAGGTTTGTAGTTTGACTTGTATATGTAGCCTGACTAACTCATATTTCATATAACGATATAAAAAAAACCTAAAAACCAGGCTTTACTAGGTTTACAGAAATCTGGTAAATCTAGTTCTGCTGCTCACACACCTAAGATTTCAACGTCATATTTGATTTCTTGTTCTCCAGCTATGCTCGTGGCCACACACAAATACTGGCCCTGGTCAGCTTCAGCAGCGTTCAGGATCTCCAGCTTCTTCCCAGCAGAGCCGACGCGGAGGTTGTCGCTCACTTTCACGGGCACACCATCCTTTAACCAGGTCAGGAGAGGCGGGGGGTTACCAGCAGCTTTACACTCCAACGTCAGTGAGTTGCCAGCAACCACCTGCCTGTTCTGGGCTCTGTCAGCATCACCCTCAATTACTGGAGGAACTGTAGAAAGGGAAAAATATATTGCGAGTGATTAATTCTGTAGCCAGAAAATGTATTAAGAGCAAATGGGTTAGTTCCTCCCCACCCACTCGGGCTCTATATGCCATTATGTCATGTGCAATTTCACGTGAGAATTTGCCGCCGAGGCAAGCCAAGACAAAGGGGAAACAGAAAAGTCAAATGATGCGGTTCAGTATTGACCAGCAGGATAAAACGGTGGATCTGCAGGGCTTTGGGATGGAAGAACTAAAGCCGAAGGTCTTCAAACAGTACGTTAAAGATCCCACCCAGAGTGGCTATTTCAGGTAAGCGTTGTTCAGCACGCACGTGTGAGAAAGAGGAAGGATATACGGAGAAGAATTAGTTTTGATATTTCACTACAGTGTGGTACCAAGGCCCGTGAATTCAAGAGCTTTTTGAGAGCCACATAAAGCACGGAGTGTAAAGCTCCCTTTACATGGCCCTGCTAACACAGACCAGTCTTTAAACACAGCCTCTGACTGGCGCCCATGCTCAACAGCCCTGCAAATACCTTCCGAAGGCAGCAAAGCTTTCAAAAAGCACTTCCTGGAACGTGGCGAAGACCCAAGTTCAATAAACTCTTGCTTACCATGGACATCCACGTCATATATTTTCTCGGCAACCCCAGCAGCGTTGGTAACGCGGCAAGTGTACTTCGCAGAATCTGAAACTTGTGCCCGAGGTATCTGCAGGAATTGTCCCCGATCCACGTACAGAGCTTGGGGGCTGGAAATAATCGGGCGTCCCTCTTTGTACCATGTAATCGTAGGAACAGGGATTCCCTTGGTTTCGCATTCCAAATTTATAAGATTGTTAAGGAGCACCGATACCTCTGTGGTCATATTCCCTCCTTTAATACTAGGAGGAACTATTTCAAAAAACAACACAACAGTTTAAAATCTTAGTATACAAGTCTGTGCAGATTTAAATAGATTAAACATTAGAATGCTAGAAGAATAAAAGATTTTAGCTCGGTTGGCCTTCCAATCCTTCCTGGTGTTTTTACCTTCCTCTTCGCCCCTGAGAGATGAAGAGCGAGCAACCCCCGTTCACCTTGGGAGGTGCATCCTCCCAGCGAGGAACCTGCTATTGAAAACACCAAATACATCCAAGAGCCTCTGTGACCGGAGTGGGAACCACTCCACGCTCCAAACTTCTGAAGATGAAGTCACTTACTCTGAGACTAAATATGAGCTTAACAGTCTAGTTTTATGCTCCTATTTTTGAAACTTTTGGCCCATAGTCATTTCCCTTGCTCGCTAGGCAGCAGTACGCGGATTTTTCTAGCAAACAAGCTCTTGTGTAAATCAGCCAATATAAAGAGTTCATAAATCTCTGTAGAAGTAATAAAAACACAGTGCAATTGGCAACAGCTAAATTTATGACTGCTGGAAGTACCCAACACATCTGGCAGACACATTAACTCCTCTGCCGCCAAACATGCTCAGTATATCCTAGAATTCCACGGACTTCCACAGAGTGTCCATTTAAAATGCCACCGCTAAAATGTAAAGCAAAGTGCCAGTGAATGCATTTACACCTATGAGATGGGCCTTGCAGATAATCAAACCAGGACTAAATATTTTCCTAATTAAATAACTTGTTTGCAAAAATATGCAAACCTTTAAAATATGCTGAAACACACCCAGTTCAAGGGCGAATGCATTTCTTTATCAGCAAACGCTTTCATCCACAGAGATGGGGAACAGTTTTAACATGGTGTTTGGGGAAAACGTCAAAGCCCAAAGCAGGGCTGAACAGCTAAAACAAAGTAAGAACGAGCAAGAATTAGCACTGGGTTCCTCACTTAGTCCATGGGTTTCTGTTTGTCCAGCCAGGACTAATGAGAAATTTAAAAATAAAGAGATATTCCGTTCTACTATCGCATCTTCTGAAGAACCTGAAGTAAGGTTTACTCATCCAAAAGGATTTTATTTATGTGGGGGTTTTTCTACCTCTAATCTCACAACAGCTACAATCACCTGCAAGTCCTCACAGCATTTGCTTTGATCCCAATGGAATGAGAGTCACTGAGTGGTGTACAGGCAAATTTCTGTGCATGTGGTTGCTCCATCCTTCAGAAATGTTCCTGGCTAAAATTTACTCCTAGCACTAGTTTAAGGAAAATAAGACCATGAGTGTATTAAAATAAAAAACTTCTAAATAATTTTCTCCTCCCTAAGCCAGATCAAAATAATGAAGCCAATGTGACAATAAAATAATTCAGTTGAAATTAATCAATAGCAAAATTTGAGAAGGTCTTTCAAGATTTTTGGCTTTCACCAATGAGAAACTAATAAAAAGCACCTAAAAGCCACTGAAAGGCCAAGCTTGCAAAGACTACATCCATACTTAACTTGATACACATAAATGCTCAAAAAGATCTCTATGTTGACACGAGTTAAGTTATGTTTGTATACAAATTTTGCAAGGTCAGAGCCTTAATTTATATTTGTCTGAGCATCTCCATTCAAAAAATAAAACTTACGAGTAAAATTAAAGGATCTTCTCGGATCAGGCGTTCTATAAACTTACCGTGGATGATCAGCTTGACCTCCTTGACTTGTTTGCCAGCAGTGTTGGTGGCACTGCACTGGTAACGACCTTTGTCAACCCTTCGAGCGCTCTTTATGTGTAGAACTTGATCTTTGTCCAGAAGTTCAACATTGGGATCACCCAAAAACAAGGGCCTGGAATAGAGATTATTTTGCTTCACAGAACTCTGACCCCATCCTTTCAACATGAATTTAAACTGACAATAATAAGAAGGGGTCCTTTAACGGCACTAATTGTACCATTGAAGAGTACCATTTAGCACTAGATAACCAGCATTAATCCGCAGAATCACCGTGAAGTGACCAACTATTATAATTAACTTTATTCCTAGTTTTTAGAAGAAGTAAAACACAAAAGTACTTTACTCAGGCTGTCCAGGACGTCAGCATCAGAGCCAGAGTCCTACTCCTGATCTCAGTTTCTTTTTCTAATTACTTAGGTCATGACAGTCCTTTGCCGATAAAAAAATCTCTGCATTTACTAGATGAAAGTGTCAACATATCAATTAAAAAAAAAAAGAAATTGTCACAGCAGAATATCTGTGAGTGACAGCCAATGCCTACGCTGAACTACATTGTTAAACAGGGACACTATTCAAAAGCACAGCCCACGTTGTTTTTCAGCTAACATTTTAAGCCACCAGGAATTCTTCTCTTGGTGTGCTTTCCTGGAAGATGAGATGAAGAGGAGAAACATGCAGGCTACAAATGTTTTAAAACCTTTAATGTATATATGCAGAACTGCACAAGGCACTATTTAGATAACTGTTTGATATGGCTACTGACTACTAATGAAAAATCATGTCAGCAAAACAACTGTATTTTAACTATGTTTAAAATAATCCAGGTACAACAAACTCAAAGAAATGGTTACATTTGTCTTGGTTCAAGCGTCGTCTGGCTTCAAATACTGTAAATCTGCCCTGCAAGTGCCAGTGTCAGCAATGAAACAGTTCACAAAGAAGAGCCGGATGCTATAACAACTTCCGATTAACGAACTTACTGCTTCACACCACCACCAATTTTATTCACTGACAATAACTTCACACTAAGCAGTTAAAAGCTGAGCTTGCTGGCCCAGTGCAGCTTCTTCCTCGACATTCTAAGAGAGGAATAACCTCAACGCAACCCACAAAAGCGATAATGTACTTACTTGCCATCTTTGAACCAGTGAATGTCAGGAAAAGGGAAGCCGGTGGCTCTGCACTCCAGACTGATTTCCTGGTTGAGGATGACTGCCATTTCACCAGGGGTATCCGCACCCATTACACTTGGTGGAACTTTAAAAAAGACAAACATGACAGGAAGAACTGGTATTTAACCTAGAAGGGATGAAACTAGAAGAAAAGCAGCAGCGGATTATGCTACTCCCTTGAAACCACTAGTTTTCACTGCAAAGCGACCCCTGAGAGATCACAACATCATTTCTATCAGGACAAGCACTTCCACGCTTGTGCTGATGAACTGTACATAAACAGACTGCTACATTAGACTGCCGTACACCCAAAATATAAAACAAAGTACTCACAACCAAACCCCAGAACTGTAAAGCAGCATTTTGCCTGTGTTACTACAAGAATGGAAAACTTTCAGTCTTCAAAAGCCACCATAAAGAGTGTTTTGGCAGCCAATATTTAATGGGCAGTGAATGGAAGAATTCATTTATAATAAATTGAAATTTAATGCCTTCTGAAGTATCAACTGTTTTTCAGATCATCATCTTAAAAACAACCAAATCAACAGAGAACTAACCTAATATGTCCAGGTTAAACAGCTTCTCCGAACTTCCTGCTACATTTATGGCTTTGCATGAATATTGTCCGGCATCATCAGTAGCAGCTTTAAAGAGCTTCAGTATCTTCCCGTTGTGCAAAATCTGGACAGTACTGCTTTCCACAACCTGAAAAGAACCCGAGACATTAGCCTTATGTGATCCAAGTTACATCAGCCAAATATCACAGCTGGATTTTTATAAGAAAATGGTAGGTTTAGTCTGAGGATAATCTGTTTCCCCTTTCAGTTACAGCACTAATCTTCTCAACTTCTGCAATCTATTCAATATGACTTGCAGCTCAACATCCAAGAGAGAATGGGAAAAGCAAATTCTTTGTTCATCAGTAATGCTCAGTCCCAAAAGGTGCATAAAGGGTCTCTCATCATCTTAAACTGTCACTTATCAGCTACAAGTAGAAGCCTAGGACTCAAGAATAACCCTGAGGAATTCACATCACCTCTGAGAGCTCCATCTATAGAATGAAGAAAACACCATTATTTGTCCTCTCTGCAAAATAAAAAGCTTACTTTTGACCTGTTGAACAGCGGAATTAATGGATTAGCCATATTTAGCTGGCTTTTTGTGTGGGTGTTCTTAGTGCAGTTTAAATATACATAAAGGCATGTACGTGTATTTACTTTAAATGAGTTCTCATAGCAAGCACTCAAAAGTCAACACAAGACTGACTGTCTAGGGCTATGTTACCTCAAGTAGGTTAATCGTACATACCTGGATATCTTCTTTATACCAGGAGATGATTGGGAAGGGGTTACCAGATACTTCACAGAAGAGACTTGCAGAGTGATGAACAACTACAGATGTATTTGTCACCTTTTCTTGATCTCTAATTTCAGGAGGAACTACAAGAAAGCCCGAAGTCATGTATTAAGCCTCTTATTCCAGTGACTTGCCACTTCCTCCTTCCCCCCAAGTCAAGGACCACTGTAATCTAAATCTCTCAGACCATTTTCATTCCCTCCCCAATGTTTCTATTTGCCTTTTGGCTCTGGACCTATCTCCCTGTGTCCTTCCTTCTCTTTCTCAAAAACCAGAGTATTCTTTTGTTCCATTCCATATAACAGACTCCCAGGGAAATTCATTCAACCACAATCACCATCAATATTTTAAGAGGATAATCCTAAAATTTAATCCTAAATTTAATTTTATTTCGTCTTAAATTTAATCTTAATCTTCAAATCTTATGTTATTCCTTAGGGTTCTGTAAGAATATCAGGAGCAAGAACTCTCCTATTCTATGCTCATTCTGATAAATCATTTTTCTCATATTTGTATTTTAAGTGCAAATCTGTCAGCCAGTGTTCAATTTCTACAAGTGTCTTCATTTGTTCATTTGCATTAAAGTTTTCCAGTATAACTAGAGCCCTCTACCAATGAGACGCATCTAGCTCTTTGAGGAAAACAAATATGGTTTGTGCATCAAGTCACAGAGAACAGAAACAACAGAAATAGTACAGAGCATCAGAATAATAGTGCAAGTACTCAGATTAGATTTTGTAATCTAACTGCACATGGGCAGATTTGGGGTATGCAATTTCCAACAATAAAAGAGAAGCTGTTCTTCAAAAAGACTTCCCCAACAGTTGTATCTATTATTTACCGTGAACTTTCAGGTTATATTTTCTTTCTGTGCTTCCAGCTTCATTGCTTGCCACACAGACGTACTCTCCATTATCGGAAGGTGTAACAGAAGCTATGATCAGCAGCGTCCCGTCCTCCAGAACTGAAATCCCAGGTTCGCTGCCTGTCAGCTCTCTTCCGTTACGGAGCCATTTGATGACGGGCTTTGGAATACCTAACAAGAAAAACGTGAGACTTAAAGAGACGCTTCTTTTGGCACAGAATAAGAAAAATTCAATACATTCCCACTGCTTGCTGGAAGTCCTACTGGCAAGGACAGTGCCCATGGAGGCCAGGAGCTTTCAAACTTAGAGGAAGCTCCGACTGTTACAGTATGATTTTAACATTAAAAATCTTAGTCCTAAACATTATAATATCCTTCTTGGCTCGCAATGACTTTTTACAGAACTTCTGCATGTGGTGGTTATTTAAATCACTCTTAGTTTTAATTTTTCCACATAAAGTATATATGGAAAATACTGTGCATATTGTACGTTTTTACCACGAAACTTAGTAATTTTCAACGATCAACAGAAAAATAAACTTTTGTCACTAAAATTGGTAACAATGCTAGACACCTTTTGCCGGACATGGGAACGCGATGCGCTGATTTGCCACTCTTTCCTGGAAGGGACTGTTGTATGGAGGGTCCAGATCCTCGATAGTAGGAGACTCTGAAAGAAAATTAGAACCCAAAGAAATTATTGAGCTCTGCTCCCAGATGTAAAAATATGGTTTGGCAATACAAAACGCTTCTCAGTCTCTCTCATTCACACACGGTCAGATTCCAATAACCCTCTTTCCACTGAGGAAGTGTGCTATACAAGCAGCCTCAATTACAACAGGAATATTTAGGAAGTAAGGAGTACAATCGGGCTTTCAAATTCTACTGGAATTGCTTCTCTCTAAAACCCACTGTATTTGTTTTGAAGGCAGAGACAGTGTCTCTCCTAAATCTGAAAAATACTATTTAAAACTGTTTTTTCTCACACCGCATATTAGTGCTACTTCCATCCTTTGTTCTTGCATCTCATTTTAAACTTGTATGCAGATTGAGACTATACAAAGATTATTATTTATAATTAAGTACATTTACTGGCAGTTCTTTGTTTTTTGTAACAAGTGGTTCTCAGCACCTCTAATCCAAAGAGATCGGAATGTTGCCTTTAGACTATGACAAAGAAGAAATAATTCCTGCTTAGCTTGTCAGTCATGCTCTATCGATGGATGTCAGCCCATTAAGTGAGGAGTTATATTATACATTTAAATTGGCACAGTGACCACTGTTGCTGACATCTGTCACCATTTCAATATCATACTAACTGATCGAGTGAAGAGCTCAATTTCAGCTCATACAGAATCCCAGTTCCATTGAAAGCTGTGACACTGGGCTCTGAGGTTCAGATGGTGTTTGAAAGTTGACAGATCTGCACACATCGAGATAATATTTGAAAAAGACGTTTCCCATACTGGAATCTGATTTTAATTACCTACTACAAAACAAAATCATAAGTAGCTTGAAGATTTTTTTTATTTAAAAAAAGTAATATATTTTGAGTTTCTTTTTATTATTTCTGCAAACTCTCTGAAGATTATTTGCCTGTTCTAATTTTCCTTAGTTAACATCAGAACATAAAATCTAAAACAGGTTTGGATTTTGCATCATGTAACAGACAACAGCAAAGTGCATTGCCCTCCAAAACATAAAGCAGAGAACATCGGCATGACATTACAGATAGCCAGGCCAGGAGACACGACAAGAGCCCCAATATAAATACCTTGAACTTGCAGGGTTATCTCTGACGTGTCGCTGCCCGCTATGTTACTAGCGACACACTTGTAGACGCCGGCGTCAGGCGGCTGGACGTTGCTGATGCTCAGAGCTCCGTCCGGGCTGTGGCTGAACTGCCCATCGCCTGTGGGCACAGCCCCTCGGGCTCCGAACCAGGCGACTGCCGGGGGAGGGATCCCCTGGGCGCTGCAGGGTATGTCCACTCGCTGGCCAGCTTGGACCTTCAGAACTCGAGGCCCACGCTGTATCTTTGGAGGAACTAAGAGAGACAAGTTTACTCCACGGTAATGTGATAAAATGATGTACATGTTCATTTTTGAGGGAAATTGTTTTCTGGTTTTGCCATTTAAGAAAATGTCCTTCCTTATTCACTAAAAATCAAATTTCCTCTGATGACTAAGGAAGCAGCCCCGTATGTTCTCTGCATAGGACAGGCTGCATGATACCCTATTGCTTAACTTATTTGAAGAAGCTACATTTCAAATTCTACTGCGTGACTTCTACATGAGTAGTGTAATATTGTTATATTGAGCACTTCTAAGGAACTGTGAGTATTGGCTATTTATATCACAAAACAATTTAAAAGTGTTATGATACAGTTCATTACATTTTCTTTTCGACATTTTAATTTCCTTTCCCAAATCCCTGATCTTTGTATGCTTCCAAACACAAGTTCAGACAAGGACATAAAACATGACTGGAAGAGATTTTGCTGGTCCCAAAGAATAATATAAATCCAATATAACCCTTTATGCCACTCTGTTCCTCTTTCTAAGGTTCATTGACAATAATAAGACCTAAAAAGAATGTTTGAAACAATAACAAGTGCCATTTTTCCAGACTCTCTGTTAATATACAATTATGGATAAACAAAGATGTGCGCTGATATCAGACTTCTCTACACACAGAACCAGACAATAGTCTGGTTTAGCCACCGTAACTGAACTAGCCTGGTCTGAAGGTTTCAGGAATTCGGCAGGAATTCCAATCTGGTACATTTGTGGTACAGCAGAACTATCTATACACCCACAACTATGAGCGATCAGCCTCGTCCGGCTGCTGCGCGCACCCTCCTCTGTGCTCCAGCCTGATCTGGGTGAAGATGTCCCTGCTCATGGCAGGGGTTGGAATGGGTGAGCTGGGAAGGTCCCTTACAGCCCAAACGATCCTGTGATTCTATGATGCAGAGGTGACCGTTACACACTGGTTTCGCTACCACCTGAGCAGGCAAGCTTTTACATTCGCTATCAAAAGAGTTTGGTGGGAACCTGACCCCCAGAAGCCTCAGGCAGCTCTGCTGTTCTCAGCCACCGTTTGCCAACTTAGAGTTGAGAAACCTCTTGCGCAGAGAGCAGCCAAGTGCATTAGAACAAAAGTTTGCAGTTCTAAAAACCCCCCTGGCTGACTTAAAAAGTCAGATGTCATACAGTGCTATAATTCTTCCATGAGTCTAAGTAACACTAAAGGAAGGGGGGTGTGTGTGTGTATATAGATATACATGTATACATATGTGTGTATACAGTGCTTCCTTCCCACATAATCAACAACAACAACTTGTATATTGAAATAATATGATCTGAAAGAATACAGCAATTTAAGGTATATAAGGAAAAGTGTTTGAAAAGCTCTGCATGATGCTAAATTCCACGTGGAAGCTTGCAGATCATTATCCTTTAAGTTAAAACTTACCATGTACACTGAGCTTCACTGACTGAGTCACATTCCCAGCAATATTTGTGGCTACACAGATATACATTCCACTGTCTGAAATTTGTGTCTCACTGATCTTCATTGACCCCGAGGGTAGGAAAGTGTGCCTGGAAAAATAAGCAGCAGGTATGCTGTATAAACATGTATTGAAAGGTGAATGACCTCTACTTATGCATTGCTAATGATTGCTATGAGCTAAAATAACACCATTCTACAGGGCACACCGAGCTGTGCCGCGCTGAGCCGCTGCATTCAGAACATGTAGTAAATAACTAAAATATGAGATCCAAATTACAGAATTTGGTTCTAGTTCCTAACAGAACATATTAAAATCTGTCTTGTTTCTAGAAACAGACAAAAAAAAAATGCTCAGCCCAGGTCCGCAAGTTAAACAACTTTTCATACTATTTCGTCCTGGCAAAAAAGATGTTATGACAGTTAAAGATGGAAGAAGCAGTTCTAAAGAGTATTCTGATTCAAAACCACCAGTTCTGATGTTTATAGAAATTGTCATTATCTATCATTAAATAGTTAACTACACAGTATTAATTTTTACTACAGCTCTGGTCACAATCTTGTAACATATAGTTTTGGTCAGCTAAGCTGAACTCTTCTTATGCAGAAATCAAACTCGAGAGAGATAGAGAAAAAAATGAGGAAGAAAAAATGAGGGCTAAGAACTCACAAGAATCAATTCAAGTCTAGCACTCCAGGTTATAAACAGAATTTAGATGAAGTTGGTAGGGAATTAGTGGTATCATCTGTCTGCCTTTCTCTGGCGCAGTCTAATTAGGACAATGTTAGTATGTGGGTATATTATATATCATATGGTATAATGGTGAATTTTTATATGGCTATATTATATGATCTGATGGTGAATTTTAGGATTGCAATGGCCCAGAGGGATGAATGGAAAGAAACTTGAGTGTATTTCCCTGGGATACGCAAATCTGTCTGATATTATGATTCCTCCTCTGCTACCTGTATCTTTCCAAATTTTTTTTTTTTTTTAATAACCCCAAAACACATGATGCTGGAGTAACCAGTCTCCATTATTTTGTCCACTAACTAGATTTGCTTTCTGACAGAAGCTCCTTCATTTCTGATTTGACTCTTTTGCTTACTGGTCACATTTACATTTCTAGTATCATCTTTGGGTGGTCTCAAGCAATTTTGTTTGGACTAACTCTTTAACTTTTGCTGACATCTGTAAACAATTTTAAGGAACGGGCTTAGCTGGACTTCTGCTACTCTGGCAACTTGGATCTCTCCACAACAGCCATGAACAAGTAGCCTAATTTATCAATGTCTCCTGAGGTAAAATGAGGACAAGTAAGGGACCAAGAATGCAGATTGGTTAGCACATGCAACGTGCTCAACAGACGGACACTCCCACACATTTGTAATCATCTGGAGTCTACTGGCAGCCCACACATTTTACGAACAACAAAAAATGCTCCCCTGAGTATAAACACGAAGTGCGTAAGAAAAGAAAATCAGTTTTTAAACATTTGTAATCAGGCACAGATTTTGTGGGTCACTGGGCACCACCACAGTACAAATATAACAGGATCTCTTTCCCCTTGGCCTCCCGAGGTTGGGTATAACCCGGAACGGAAGCTGTGCCATGACTTGTGGCGTTGGTGTCCCTTGGGAAGAGCCATGCGCTTGCTTCGGAAAGACAGTTTAAAGATCCTGTAAAACAGAGTCCTCACGCAGGACAACCTAATACCTCCTGCCTGATCCCAAGGCAATTAGAAATTAAATACCCTTCCAAAATCTTGAAAGCTAAGATGCAATGTCACTTTTGTTTTCAAACATTGTTACCTTGGAGAGAATGGAGATATGAGCTGCGTTTCTTTGGCCCAGGTAATTATGGGGGGTGGCAAGCTCTTCACTTCACATGGGAGCATGACATCTTCCCCTGCAATCACTGAGATCTCCAGGGGTCTGTCATACGCATTTCCTTCCTCGTCTCCAGGCCTGGATACTCTAGGTTTCACTGTAACAAGGAACGTGTTAAGAAGCTGCAATGAATATACGTATTTGTACAAATGTAACACCACGCACTTGTACTTCAGATTAAACATCTATTTTTTTTTTAATCAGGTATATAACATTACAACCCTATTTTTAATGACATGTCTGCGACAGACAGAAATCCCTGTAATGCAGATGTCCAGTGCCTGTAGCTCAGATACAGGCTGATACCTACATGCAATACCACAGATACCAGCAAGACTGCAATATCTACCCAAAACACTGGGTATAAAAGCAGATCTATGCAGTTCATGCATATGCTGAGCTCTGTATTGCACAGGTAGTTTGCATCCAATACCTGAGCCATGTTACAGTACAGCACCAACACCTACAAGCCATGAAAGCTTTGCAAAGCAAGCAGACACATAAATCGAATTATTTTACAATATTGGGAGATGGTAGGCAGCTCTGCGAATGATGGGATTAAGGGATCTTCCTTCTCATACCAGCAGGAGCTTCTCTACCTATACAGACACTTCCTGTCCAGTTCCATCAAAGACGAAAGAATCCTCATCCAAGAACTCGAGGTAACAGGTATCAGGAGGATTTAAAAGAAATATAGTGGCTGAAGGACAGGCATTTCAGCATCAGGCATTTGTAAAATTGCCTCGTATGCAGATCCAGTGATCCAGGACAACGTCAAAAGCATTAATTAGAGATTAGTTTAAATCCTGTTTGCATAGCGAGTGTCCTAGTTCATAATCCACCTGAGCGGGTTTTGTAGTCCAAATCAGAACTCAACGGGGGAAGACAGACAATGACACTGTATTTGATTTTAGCTCGTACAAACCATAGACAGTCAGCTGGACTTTGCGTGTGGCATAACCAGCAGCATTTGTTGCAGTGCACACGTATTCCCCAGTCTCTTCGCCCCCTGGTGAAACTACATACAGACTTCCATCAGACCCTGCAGAAAATTTCACATCACTGGAAAGAATTACTTCTCCTTTCTGTGGAAAGAAGAAAAAAAATAAAAAGTCCACAGTGTCTGGATCTTCTATAATAAACCAAATTACAATAATCTAATTCAAGAAAAGCAAAAGCTTACAGACATCGAATTTAAAAAGAAAAAAGGAAAATAAAAATTGCTAGTGGCTGTAGCATCACCCCAGCTTACCCCATGGCTGTGATCCATTCATATGAAAACTGCGTTATTTTTACTATAACACTGGGTCAGATTTTTCACTGTGCAATGTGCTCCATGCAGTTCTGTAGACTAAACAATTTGCAGGCAAACTAAACTGAGCAATATTTTAATTCACATTACAGTACTACTTCTATTTTTTATGGCTGAGATGGACAAAATATTTCAAATTAGCCCAGAGGCCTGGTCCCAAAATTCCTTCCATTCAAATTAACTAACTTCAACTAACTTTTCACACTCCTTGAGTGTCACTGTCTAAGTAGTAACAGCAGCAGAAGCACAGGGATTCTTATGCAGAAAACTTGTTACCTTTTACAGATCCTAATTTTTAAAAAAATTTTTAAAAAATCAAGGTTTCAACTGAGTTAATTTTGACATTGGTTTCTTATGTTAAAACATCTTCTCAAGGATGTGACTGAATAGTGACAGACGGTTAACCCCAGAACACCATTATAAGACACGCTTTCCTCAGAGGAGAAAAAAAAAAGCCACCTTGAAGTAAAGCTTCAAAACAAAAAATCTGTGGCAGGTTACCTAGCCTCAAGGTCTCAAGTCATAACAGGAATATGAACAATTTCCAAAGTGTTAAAAACGTAACGATACAGCGATAAGCAAAGCCCGTCCAAAGAACAGAACACTGATCCGTTGGTGGACCACAGCCAGAATGCACTGCTTTAAGAAACCAAAGCACACACGAATAAATAGGGATTTCCAGATCCCTCACAACTTAGGCTTTTGGTCCCATTTCTTGCATATAGGTTTTACGACAACTAAACAATGCGTTCAATTCATCTTTCACCATGAAGAGCTCAAAGATGAGAAATTACCTTGGACCAGACAATAGATGGCTTAGGAACTCCACTGGCTTTGCAGGGTAATGTTACCGGGATTCCTTCAATGGTGCTGAATATCTGCTGGCCATGCTGAATTATAGGCAGAACTAAAAAGAAACGCAAATATTAAAGACATGCAGAAGGTGGTTTTCAAACCATGCCACAGCTCTTTACAATAAAATCCTTATATTCAATTACTTCTTCTACAGGCAGTGGGCTTTGGGAGGTATTCCACATAGCTCATTGCAATGACTTCAGAAAGTCTTTGTCGCGTTACCCTCTGACAACATTTTAGGCTTCACGAAATAAAACTGGGTGTGATTCAACCTATACAGCACCTTCCATGAGAGCGGATTCAGCAATTTTGGTGCTGACTCCATTTCCATCGAAGGACAGTATTTTGAAGGGAGCAGACATGAGAGTGAAGAACTGATCACACTCCAAGCTCATTTAATCTTTGTTATAAATGCTACAAAGTCGTGCTGACTACAGTGATGGTTTCTGCAGGGTCTGACTCTTAGATGAACTTGAATAAAAACACCAGATCACTTCACAAAAATCAGTAACAAGATAACAAGAACCCCCGTTCCCCTACTTAACTGAGCTGGTTTAGAATTTACAACAGAAAAAAAAGGAGATCAGATTTAAGGCTATAACATGAAAAAACAGATCCTTCTAAAAACATACTAATATATTCCTTTCTGTTCTTAAATTCTGAAATACTCCAATAACTAGCGTTGACATGCAAGACCTTATCAGACACTAAGTACTTGCCTGTATTAAAAAATATTAGCTCTTCTTAACATAAAAAGATGCTCCAGCATCTTCAGAGAAAAATAAGTTTCCCATAATTAATTTAACACATGAGAAAATTTCAGGCTGTAAACAATTAAGTCGTGTCTCCACAGAGAATTAATAAAAGTATCTTCAGCTGAAATACAGATGGCTTACCACAACGCTAACACTTTATCTTGCTGTCAGTGTAATTTTTGGTACCTTTTAATTAAAGGGGAAAAAAAAAAGGCAACATTTTGCCAAATTCGTAATTCATTTTAATTCTGATTCTGCCATGAGTTGTGGTTCCTTCTATCAGTTATGAACCCTCAGACAGCACTTTTTGTGGTTTTCCAGTAAATTCCCACTTGTGTCTATTTTGCCAATAAAGCCAGAGATCATGACCGCACAGCCAGCCTTTAGATGTTTACAAACGAGCATCTCCTGTGATCACAAAACGGCGTTATTTTTGTTTCAGTTTCAAAACAGTCTCAATCGCTCCGTTCTTTCCTGTGAAGTGGATCCAAATTCCCACGTTACTTTACGAAGTAACACGATACAAAAGCGGAAATTTGAGAAATTCATGTGACTGTAACAAAAAAGCTCTACTGAGAGCTCCTGTGAGTAAGAAACACGCCCTCATCTTACGCTCAGCACAAAAGCAACAAGACGGTGTGTTCCTTACCGTACACATTCACAGTCGTCGTTTTGTTGCTCGTCCCAGCCACATTACTTGCCATGCAGGTATAATCGCCGCCGTCCTGCAGCCGAACTCTTTCGAGGTGGAGGCTTCCATCACTGCGGATGTTGATGTAGGGATTGGGAACCAGCTGCCAAAAGAGCGATGTAATGTTTTACTGAAGAAAATACTTGTTGATAATATTTACTTTGGGATGCAGGGTGGCTTTACTTGACTGTTTCACATTTTTAAAAATTATATGTTTCTGGAGAATTTTACTAGAGATTTTCCTACTTTCTATCTTTCATAAAAAGCTAATTTTAAGTAAGAATTTTGGTAGCACCTTGGATCTCCTGATAGAGTGAGATTAATATCTGCAAAGGCAACTCTGCTCTAGCACAGCTCAGACAGAACTGTCACTCAGGCTTATAATTGCATACTGAAACAAAAACAAACAGCTGAATTACTTTACTGCGTATTTACTGGCTATTCCAGTAACCCAATTTCATTATAGATCCACTGTTGATGAGTGCAATGACTTGTTCTTCTTCCACAAACAGAGCTTTTACAGTTATCACAATCTTCTAACATGCCATATCCATCAAGTGGAAGAGATCAGCTCTGAAGCATATCGTTGTGGAAGAGAAGAAAACTTAGAACTTTCACCAAAGAGTAATTTTTTAAAAGTTATATACCCTACAGCAAAATCCAATAAATCCATGAGCTCAGCACCACGGACTTGCCTTACAGAAAGGCTGTTAGAATGCAAAATTATTCCAGTTGTGCTGTGCTCAGAAAAAGCTGCATTCTTCTCCAACACTTTCCTTGGAGCGCAGCTTTTGCCGCATGCTTACAATTACAGGGAACTAGCGCTACTCTACGGAGGAATTAGCAACTCAACAAGGAGGATCCTGCCAGTATTTCTCACGGAAGTTACAGCCTGTGCTGCTTGCACTTACACAGTCTAAAGAAAAGGTCAACATTTCCCAGTGATGCAGAAATTAGGCAGAAAACTCTTACAAGCGAAAGGTCAAGCTCTCTGCTTGGTGACAACAAATAAAAATTTTGTTATCATTTTTTAATTACATCTGTGGAGAAAAGGATTTAGTGGGAAATTAGTAAGCAAGATAAAAAGCAGGGCTTCCTAGGGATGCTGAAGTCAGTAATTTGGCTCCTACTAAAGAAGTGAAACTTCCCGCAGACGTATCTGTCTGACACCTAGGCACGGTGTCTACATCACCTTTCTGCCGCACGAGTTATAAATAATACAAATTGGCAACATTAAAGTGTTCTCCAGTGGAAAAGAAACCCCGCACTTTCATGCTCTGAGCAGTGCCCCAGCCAGGGATGCTGACATTTATCTCATCCCATCAGTAACATTGAAAGTCATGATGTTAAAACCCCTATATCTACAGAAATCATCTGGTATCTTTATTTTTAAAAAATAGAGGAAAAGAAATGTTTTTCCGTTACCAGGGTTTAAATTCCAGCACTTTTGCCATTGTGGTGGGATATTCCACTAGCATGCCTATATTCAGGCTGAAATTCAGGAGCTAAAGAGAATGCATAAAACTGCTTTGAAAGTAAGTAAAGTAGAAAATAAAAGGACAATTCACAAACGCTTTGGTTCCAAATTCTTTTCTAGACCTGCACATGCCTCACTACCACCTCCTGTTCCCTGATCTCCCTTCACAGTTCAAAATTTCC
This sequence comes from Caloenas nicobarica, assembly GCF_036013445.1. NCBI lineage: Eukaryota > Metazoa > Chordata > Aves > Columbiformes > Columbidae > Caloenas > Caloenas nicobarica. The sequence goes on from NC_088264.1 coordinate 2,542,361, forward strand.
GAGTGTGGGCAGCAATCAGAGAGAGGCACAGCTGCCAGGACGTCCCACTTTATTTTGCGCAGGAATAAGCTATAATTTCCCCAGGGAACGGTCGTACTCCCAAATTAAACCAAGTTGTTATCCTGGCTTGGAATGTCAGTTGTAGATTTTTTTTCTGGCAATAAATCTCACAGGAAATAAAGCAGTTCTTACCACCATACTGTTTTTAATCCACCTCCGGTCTGGAATGGGGTTTCCAGCAAGCAGCACACAGGGCAAAGTGAGCTGCTGCCCCTCAATCACATTGGCTGTGGCTGGACTTACTCCAATCAGAGGCATAACTTAAACGAAAGAATTAGAAGCAATTATTGGCAATTTTTATATGTTCATGGCAGGTATTACATCTGAATTTTTATTATGAGTCCTGTTATGAATGCTACTCGCAGCAGCATCAGACAAAGGTCTCCTTGTGCAAGGCACTATACAAATATAGAGTAAGAAACATTTCCTATAATGAAAACTATATCATTTAAATAGAAAGGAAAAAAAAAGCGGTTTAAAAAAAAGTAGCCGTCAACAAACAGCATGAAAGTTCCAACACACTTAATTTTACAACAAAAAATACCAGAGAGACTTCTGGTATCTGAAGTGTATCTGAAAACAAAACAAAACAAAACAAATGAAGGTGTAGGGTAGCACAGAAAAGGAAGCTGGAGGAATACACATAAAATGATCTTAAGACTAAGGAGTGGCAGCAAATAGAAGCATGTTGTCCACCTGAAATTGGATCTGATCCAGCATTTCCCTGAAAACTCATGTTCCCCTGGATACCAAGTTAATATATCATTTTTCCTTACTTAGGCAAAATACCGAAGAATAAAAGTAGCAGGTTTGGTGAGGACAAAAAATAAGTGGTAATTTTCTTTGGGCATAAAATTTTAAGGGATTAGAATAGAGGTCAACAGCCCAGCAGAAAATACTATGTGTGCTGTAAAGAGCCAACAGAAAGCACATGCTCTGTAAATTCATTTTAAGTAATGGGGATTAAACAACACTTTTAAGTAGGTGAAAACATGTTGTCTGTCAAATAGCACTAGCATTACAGATTCCCACCACATGTTTTAAGTTAACGAATGGTTTCTTTGATGACAGATAGACTCCATTCTTATCCTCCAGCAAATGCATACATTCCATAACATTATTTTTCCTTTTATTGCCAATTGTCCAACTGAGATAATAAACAATTGCTTAACAGAACAGCTATTGTCAGAGCTAGACATTTACTGTCTTCTTGGATCACTAAGATTCCTTTCCAGTTGTATCAACATAGCGACCTAAGCAAGTTCCTTTTTTTTTTTAACTTGTATTAAATGGCAGGAACCCTATCATTAGCATTCATCATTATGGTGATTTGCCATTCCTTAATAAATTTACTTAGGAATAAGAAACAGAAAACAGGATAAATCACTTTTTTAAGGTCCACGTTATAAAGTGTAGATGGAACTAATTCAAATTAATGCAGCCAGTGAAAAGACAACGTTCTGCACAGTGAATGGAACTGCTGCTCGTCTTGCCTTTCACAGTCGGCACCGACATTACCCAGCCTTACCCAGTCCGGTTACTGTGACCGTGGCTGGCTGGGACTGAATCTTTCCAAACTGGTTCTCAGCTTCACAGATGTAAGTTCCTTCATCGCTGACCCACAAACCTACAGGTGGGGGAAAAAAAGAGACCAGATTGCAGCATCTCAAGTGATACTGAAAAGTTTGCAATACATGGATACCCTATCATTTTATTTTTCAATTTCAAACTCGCAGTTTTGGCCAGATCATTCCTTTCCATCTGTCCCCAAGTACAGTAGCAATGTCTATATAAGCACCTGAATTAAAAAAGTATTATATACATATATATGATATTTTTCATCACTTTATACATTGCATATACTTAATACACTACATACTAAGGTGCACAAATAATATATGGCAGTATCCTACATATCCACACGTACATATGCTATCATATAGCACATTTACTGTGGAACACTGCTTATTACATACAGCAACGTGTGTCAGTATGTGAACAGATGCCCACATAGTAGTACATAACACACGAGCTATGTACACTAGAGAGGAATTACTTCACCCAAGCTCATTATGTCTAGAAAGGAATAAAAGAGCTAATTAAGAAAAAAGAATAACATCACTTAGTGTAAGGGGACTGAAATGCTTCGAGTAACTGAAATTGCAAAGCCACTCGCAGAATTTCTAGTTATTACCCAAGTTAGGATTTGCCTAAAACAATGAGTTTAGAAAGACTTCCCTCAAAAAAACCCCAAAAAATGAAAATCCATGGCTGCGCAGTATCAACAGAGACGATAAGCCATGTTTACTTAAACAAAGGTATAATCATTTCTATGAAGAAGAGTAAAGCCAATGACAAAACACATCTGAACTCACAGACTCACGGGAAAACGAATTGCTTAACAATAGCAATAAAGTCAGTATCAGATACACAATTTCTAATAAAAATACAGTCATTTTACAAAGTGAACAATTTTATAAAGTAGCATAGTAACTTAAATGCATTGCACATGTCATATTCCCTTCTGGCATCTTTTCTTGAAAAAGTTTAGTCTACCTACTATTAATAGACAGAGCTCCTGATCGGAGTTGGCTGACGGAACTGACTGCAAATGGTCTTGAGAAAAGGGGAGCACCGTTCAGCCGCCTCCATTTAACCTTCGGTTCTGGGTAACCCTGAACGTAGCACGGCAGTGTGATGTTGGAGCCGATATCTGCAGATTCATCACCAGGCTCCTGCGTGAAAACTGGGGGAGCTGGAAAAAAAATATAAAGAAAAAAAAAGGTGTAAGCAGAAAGTGAATTGTGGTTGCAACACAATGTCCCGTTATGCACAATTATTCTTCTAACAACAGATTCCCAGTTCTAGCAACACCTTACAAAAACAACCTCGCATGCTCTGTACTTGCAACAGGGAGCTCAGAAATGGGCTGAACATCTCACAAAAATGAAGATACAGCCACTCCCACCAGACCAACGTGCATACTCAAGTGTTAGCACTGTTAAGTTCCTCGTCTCCTTCAAACAGCGTTGCTCATTGATCCGGAAAGCGTATGTGCCTGACAGGAACACGTGTTCAACAAGACGTGATGTGTCAGGCCACAAGCAGTTTGAAAGAATCAGGAAAAGAGGAGAGGAAGGGCTAAGTTTCAATAACCTTACACAGTAACTTAAGTTAGTTTAGTATACTCTCTACTTGAAAACTATGCTAGGTTCAGGTTCGAACAGTTTCCTTCTCCTCTTCTTCTCTCTTCCTCTTCATAACTTTTATGCTTTGCAAAAGTAAGAGTTGGAGTCCAAACAGGACAAAGATACAACTCCGTGAACACCATCAAAAAGGCGTTTCCAGCACGCACACGGACTCTACATCTAGTTATGAGCAAGGTTCCAATAACCAAGGCACCATTGACCAGATAGACACTAAAATCAGAGTATTCACCCTCTACATTGCAAGCTACTTACAGCCAACATCTAGAGTTATCTTCCCAGAAGCTCTCCCTGCATCATTGGTAGCCACACACGTATAGTCACCAGCATCCAGATCTTGTGTTTCCTGGATCTTCAAAAGACCCCAATGAGTATCAATAATGAGAAACGGTGATGCCCTCAACTCTAAGTCACCTAAGTTCAGACAGAAAAAAAAAGTAGCTGAAATATAACGGAGTATTTACCAAAATTATTCCAACAAAAAAGTGTCCAAGTTGGAGATTAGTTTGCAACGTGACTGTATTCATTTAGCAGATGAGTACTCTGTTTCCACTCAACTGAGTGGAAAAATTCATTACTACGCTAGATACAATCCCTTTTTCTTTATTTGTTTCACGAGAGGAACGCAAACCCAAGTAGCCTTGGACAGAGACCAGCACAAGGACAGCATGCCAGGCTGTAGTTCTGCTTCCCAAATTAGAGACTACATGTGGCAGCCACTTGTCTGCCAGCTCTGTCCCCAGCTGGGAACTCCGCAGAACTTGGAAAACAGCTCTGCTGCCCCTCGAGCTCAGCAGGAGCCACAATACTGGTGTGCAACACTGAGAATTGGCCCACGTGCACTCTTTGGGAGGAGCATCAAAGCCTGCTTTAAAAAATACAAGCCAAGCACTAACCGCAGCGAGTTCAGAAGTAGCTTCCTCTGAGGGAAGGTTATTTGCAAACAGGCAAGAACAGGCTTTGTGCTTCAGAGGTGAAGGACTGGACTGGATAAGCTATCTGTTGGCAATATCTACCAACCGAGATTGCTGGTTTTCCAGAAAATCTGCAGGCAGGTGGCTTATACAACCACGCACCGGCACCAACTGCTTTTTCTGAGAATAAATGTTCAGTCTCGAAATGCGGGATTCTCGCTCCCATTTAAGTCTGTGAAATCTCCTGCAGTTGTGATACCCAATGTCCTCTCTCACTACTTAAGCAACCGTAGCAGATACCTCTGAGATTCAGAAGAAACAAATAATTGCTTTAAATTGTTTTTAAACAAATAATCTTTGGCGTTGCAAAAGAATTCGAGCAAACATCCAATAGGAAAAACAGGACAAAAGTTTTGTGATTTTTGTAGCACATAGCTAAGCATTTTCTGACCAAAAAAAAAAAAAAAGTTAAGCAGGCAAGAGGCTCTGCTTTTTCTTATTAATCATGTAGCAGTATGTTCATACATTGTATTTAAACAAGAGCAAGAATTTATGCCCTAGAGGTCAAGCGCTTTCTCTTCTAGATTTAGAGAATTTCACAGGTCAGTCACTGCTTGAATATTACACATAAAGCTTTTGAGAAAATGAACTCATCTCAGGATCATCATTCTAAGTATCACTGCTTAAGTAAATAAATCAAACACAAATAGGTGTACCTTTAAACCATTTCACTTGAGGATGTGGGATTCCAGTTGTTTTACACTCCATAATAGTTGTGTCTCCAAGAGCAACCAGAATTTCCTTTTGAACTATGGTCAATGTTGGGGCCTCTAAAAAGAAACAATATTGAAAAAATGAGTTTCTCATCCAAAGCACTTTTAAGACATAAACCATTAAATACTCTAATTTGCTCTTGTTATGTGGAAGAATATTTGTATTAAAAGTCAGAGAGCCTTAAAAATCATCCAAGGTGACAGACGAACACTGGGAAGCAGAAAAAGGTGAGTCTGGAATGCCCAGAGCACCTGGACCATACACAGAATATGCGAGAATTTAAGAAAAGAATTGGAAGAGTTTGATCATGTAGAAAGTAAAAAGGTCATAAAGAATTTCAGTCATCTGCTATTAATACAATAATGTAGTGTTTAGAGTACACAATTTGGAGTCTGTGTCCAGCATGCTAAGTGCTCTACAGGAATTTACAGAAACATGATTCCTTCTGCAAAGACTCACTTTAATATCTAAGTTTAGTTGGTGTTTGGTTGGTTGGTTTGTTTTGTTTATTTTTCGTAAAAACAGCGTAAGAAGAAAAAGATTAAGTCCCAGTTGTCACCTAACAATACTGCTCGGATATCAACGGAAAACAAAAGGGACGTTTGTGAGCTGTTCAACATATTTTCTGAGTTTTTCAAAATTTCTACCAGTATGTTCTGTACAGTTCTGCTAATTTGCACAGTTCCTCCCTGATAATGTGTAAGTCTGCCTTTTTACTTCCACTGCCTTGTTTCTTTTACTCACCGATGTACGTAAGGGTGGATGTCTGTTTGTCTGTCCCAGCTGAGTTACTTGCCAAGCAACCGTAAATTCCTGCATCTTTTGGAATTGCCTTTCTGATGATTAAGGTGCCTTCTGGGGTCAGTCTATACCTGGGAACACACAGGGGACCAACCAAAATGATTAAAGAAAAGAGAAAAACTGTTACATCCACACTCCAAACAGTAACAGCAGCAGCAAGACTAGGCTGGTTTATAAACAGTTACTGCTGTTTATTTCTCGTGATACACAACAATATTAGTATTATTATAGCTACTAGAGAATATCGACACGTTTTGTGAAGAACATTTAAATTAATCTTGTAAAAAAACCTTCCAAACAAGAGAACTAAAGTATTTCTATTTTAGGGATAAGCGAATTGAAATTAAAGAGTTATAAAGGCAAAGGTTGAGGTACTATTTCCAAACTCACAGGTTCCTGTGAAAGAAATTGTCAGAATATTTTGGCATCCTTCAAAACCTCTGTCTCGCATAGGGAAAAGACAAAAAGAAACCGAGAAAGCTATAACGCGTACCTGCTCGAACCAATGATAAACATATCATTGTGTGTCCATACTGTTGTTGGCTTTGGATAACCCGTTGCAGAACACCTGATAGACACTTCAGAGCCTTCTGTAAAAGTCTGATCCTTAGGTGAAATGACAACTCTAGGTGGTTCTAGTAAAAAAAATTAAAAATAGCAATTGAAAAGATTCATTTAGAAAACACAGATTATAATAATCACTTTATTCCCATTTTCAAACAGACGCATAGTGAGAAAACAGTCTTAACAAAGATCACATGAATGCTTCCCTACACCTACCTTCATTTAACCCAGCTACCGATCACCAGACACACGTAAATTGCTTCAAAGGTCAGTAACTGCACTAAAATATAATCAGGCTGGTGATAACACATTCTTTTAAGTCTTTTTTACTTATAACATTATTCAAAGAGTTTCTATTTCTCTAGTTAACTGTCTTTTCTCAGAGCCCACTCAGTTCCTCACTTCCTCCAGCACAGTCTACCAATTCCTCAGCATAAAACATGCTTTATAAAACCTTTATAAAAGTTAATAAAATGGGGGTCAGGGTACAGAGACCAAATTAATTCACATGCCGACACAGTTTGCTTTGGTCTGAGATGCAGAATTTGAAGCTCCCAAATGTGGGCACCAATTCTGACAAAAAGCTGCCAGAACTAAGCGAAGTTCACCAACATGATCCACCAAGGTGACAAAACCAGGCTGAAATAAGAAGTAGCAGCGCCAGGTCATCACTTGTAGTAGAAACTACGAGAGCATTAGTGGTTTCATGTGGGTTCAACTTGGACATAATAATTACGTAATAATTAACTTCGAATTTTTAATGCATGCTTAAAACTCAGCGAGGCGACAACACAGAGAATTTTGACAAGTTTGAGTTAAATTTGTGCAGACTCCTCAAAAAGAAAGCCAACGAGCACGAGCCTGCTGGCAGGCCAACAGTAAGAAGATAACCTGAGCGGTGCAAACAAAAGTCACGATGTACGTGCACACACGCCGAAAAAAATTAACAGCAAACTCACACTGCAGCCAACTGAATCTGCAGCGTTAAATGCCAACGGACGATATGGATTTATATCAGCTGTATTTTTTCAAGAAGGGAGATAGGTGAGCTTCACAGAAAACATTCACTTCTAGCCGTCGACAGAATTCCTCAGTAAAAAAGGCCACGAGAACAATTCCCTGTGGCAAGTGGCGCTTTCTTCTGTGGTACCTATGGTTTTGGCTAACTCATAGCAGCAAGAAAAAGATGCACATCGCTTAACAGATGAAAGCACAGCAACTCATAGTACTGACTGCTACTACTTCATCTCAATTAAGGCATCAATCTTCGTCTTGGGAGCTTTGCCTTTTGCTAATCACACACTGCCTGGGGTTTAATACGTATTCCTCTGCAGTTGATCTTTTTACTAGCAACCGTAGAATGAAAAGCCTAAGCCTAACTCTCCCTTTTGGGAGAAGAAAAGGGGCTAAGTATGGGTAATGCAAAGAATGAATCCAGGGCTGCTCCGCATTGCTCGTTTTTATGAGCTTCAGTGGGAATTACACCATCCTATAGACTCGGGTGACATTTGACACGTGGCTTCTAAGGAAAAATGTGTCTAAGAGTCAGTACACCCAATCTGTTTCCGTGTGCCATAATCCATCCAGAACAAGATGTGACGCTATGCAACTTCCAGGTGAACAGCATCGATCCTTCTAGTTCAGTCCAATTCCAAGTGCTACTACAAATTGAAGGGTTAATACCAGGGTATTTTCATCATGATTGCAGGGAGAAAGATTGTTTCTAAGTTCTATGTTGTAACACCGTTTGCTTAAAAAGCTGCTGACTAAAAACCACAGCGTTTCTGGCCTAGAAGAAGAATCTCCCTGCAGAAGATCGCGGTGCTTCTAGGGCAGAAGCGAGGCAGGTTCCGCCTCCTCGCGGGGCAGAAACGCGGTTGAGTCAGCAGGTTTTTAGGCAAGTTGCACTACAACACAGAACTTCAAAAATAACCTTCCTCCCCATGATCTCACCAGAGGGGATTAGTGACGGATAGAAAAGGAGATAATGACGAATTAAATGGTTTTCAAATGCTCAAACATCAAACTAAGAATGAGGATAAGAACAGCAGGAGATCTCTTCACCTTTTACACGGAAGGGTTTAGCAAGAACAGTGAAGGTTTGGGAAGTGCAGGCTGGCAGGTCTATCGATATTATCAATCAAGTCACAGTCTGCTGGCTTTAACAAGGTGTCTGTGCCCCTGCAGGTCCAACTTCACTTCATAACGTGGATTAATTACAATAAACTACAGCCACAAGGCAGGGGAGTACATAACGGTACATAACAGTGCCATGGGTATCGTCTGCCACAATCACACTTACTACAGAACAAAGTGTCCTGTAATATGTCTTACTGACTCAGAGAGCAAGGTTCTTGAGGAAAGCATAAGTAGTTTTGAAATATAATTAGTAGTAACATCAGCATACAAGTCATGGGCATAACTTTGGTTTAAACGTTTTACTATGCTTTTATCTAACATATTTGCACTGTGTTTTGTGTTTGAGTTCCATGAATACTTCACATCTGTGTGTGTTTCATGCAAACTTATCCACACATCCCTACTGAGCACATAAAATCACTTTTTCAAAGAGCAATGTAATTGCTGTTTTGAGGAAGGCTTTTGATGCAATGTGGCACCTGGCGCTCTGGGGAGCAAAATTATTATTGCCAAGACTCCAGGACTCTGTTTCCAAGCACTAACTAGACGTGTGAGCTTGTAAAGGATGTAAGTATATGCAAAACCACACAGCTACACTGCCAAAGACAAGGAATAAATTAAATAATAAACAGCAACTGATTTGCACACAGTTGCAAAATTGCAAACACAGATGCATATGGTGCCTTATTTCTTAAATTTACAGCCATTAGCCTTCTCCAAGTTCATTAACTTTTCACTGGTACAGTAGATTTAATAAAGAGCTTCAGGGTCCGAGAAGTCCCTCCTGTGTTTCGTAAGAGCTCCGAAATCTCTGAGCTCCCAGCGGAACGGCACCAGAAGGCAGAGCCATAGTTCCACAAGCACAAGGATTCAATCCACAGCAGAGGGTACAAGGAGAGGCGAGAAACGGATGCAAGTTCCAGAACTGTCCTCGAGTGATTCACGATGTGCACAGCTTTCTCAGCTGTTTTTATTTTGGTTTAAATCCTGCCAAAAGACAGTGGGAGATATTCTGCATGCTCTGGTCTTGTGGAAGGTCTAGTCCCATGTTGATATTAGGAAACTGTTTGTCTCGGGTGCTAGTTACACATCGTGCTTTGGCAATACACCATCGCCCATGCAGTTATTTTCACACAATGATATTATCAGGCGAGCAGAAGAAGGTGGAAAAAATATTTGGATTTAACATATAAGCAATATGATTCTAGTTACCAGCTAGAATGAGGGAGGCCACATTTGTCACTGATTCGCCCCCCTTGTTTTGTTGCTCCAAGGCAGGGAGGCAGGATGGGCTCTCTTGTTCGACACCTCAATTTGATTTCTTTTGCTTTGTTCTTTGTCGCACGGGGGAGAAGATTTGAACATGGGCAGGAGAAGCATGAGCTCCTTCCAGTGCTAATCCCATGCAAGGCTGTAGGATAAAACCTTCTCAACAACAGAGGTCATGTGTAAAGCTTCTTAAGAGAAAAAAGGTTCATGTGAAGACTTCCAGGTCTGAAGCATTCACACTCGTAACCAGCCTCGGCCCTAAAATTCATTAAAATCACTTGAAGCAGTTGAACTTGGCAAGAAAAAAGGGACAGCATGTATGAAATTTATTTCATACAACACGAAAACAGTCTTATCACACTTTATTTGTAAAAAGACAACTTATTTTACCAGTGTTTTTCACTCCTTTCTGCATTTTTTTTTTTTTTAACAGAAACTTTTCCTCAAAAGCCCCCCTACAGATGATATGAGACTGAACCATTACTTGTAAAGTATCAATATTTTCGTGCAGCACCCTCAAAAGTCTTTCTTCTGTTTTACACTAAGAGCATTTTTGGAAAAAAACTGAACGATTCAATCCATTCACCTGACCAGCAATGCATTACCAAGGCTAAATAAGAACTATTTAAATGTATGTAGATCAAAAAAGCACCATGTAAGAATGCAACCACCGCAGTAGTTTGCACACATTTGTTGCAAATTTTTTACAAGGGTTTGATTTTTGTAAAACTCTACCTCCTTGAGACCTTACACAGTAAATATCCAGACCCTCCCACCTACACAGATAGCGGCAAGGAACTGATGGAGCTCCATCCCTGTGTCCAGCCTCTTCATCTGCAGCTCTCTATTGTTACAACCCCTTCTCGTTAGCATCAATTAAAAGGGTGTGAATTGACCTCCCTGGGCTTCTAAATACCGAGATACTGCAGGAGCAGATGTTGATCACAAAGCCCTGCTTTTAGTAGCCCACGAACTGGAGTGCTGCTGTGAAAAATTAATTCTCTTCAGACTGATGGCCTGTGTGACCACAGTGATGTTGTCTATGAATTCTTCTGTTACTGTGAGTTTTATGGATATGCCTTAGTTTTTCCACACGGAAACATATAAATGGCTTTGATCTCAAAGTGTCTGAAAACTTACATTATGTTAGTGTCAAGAGTGCACACTGGGGAGGCGCAGGGTGGGGTGGAAATATCCAACTTTACTGTTATGATAACTATTAACATATGTCAGTGAGTGAGACAGAAGACTGGGGTTATGTGGATACTGAAGAATTCCTCCCAGAGCATAGATTTCCACTTTGATGTCGGCTCAGGCACAGATTTCACTTTATATAAAATTATATCCCCTGTTATGAAATAATAACACAAATACACATAACCTGTCACTACATTCACAGAGGGAATCCTCCCTGTTCATCTGGTTTCTGTTATTTTTAAATCATGTTTTAGCAACTTGCATTGGAATCAATATTCAGTTCAATTTTATACTTTTGTTCACATGGCAAATGAAAGAAGTGTGGAAGAAAAATTGCAAATAAGCAGAAAAACTGACAAAGGCTCCTGTTTGAATAGCAAGCTGAGAACAGGTTTGTCAGAGCATAGAGATCAAAATGTTAATAGAGATCGCTGCACAGCGAACCACGGAAACATCTGTTGCCGTAACTGCTTATTCGTTCACTCAGGTACGAGATAACACAGCTGTAGCGTTCATGGTTATTTTGGGAGACTCTCCACGAAGCTTCCAAGCACAAATTTAACTTCTAGAGGGTGAAAGGGGAGTATTATTGGGATCTTCTTGTTGTTCAGCCAGGGAGTACACACAAGCTGCAACTCCACCGATGCCAACAGCGCTCTTTGCTACCACTGACAGAACCAGTTGCTCTGCTGCGATATATTCACATATCGTAATGAATAATGAGATGCAGCATCCGCTCCAGCACTTAGAAAGTGTGCTGTGAAAGACAATTTTCTCTCTGTAGCCAAAAGAACTACTTCCCAAAAGACACACAGATAAGCGCTACACTCAGAGGCTTCTCACCAAAGTTGTTTTTCATAACCTCCTTGAGCTTCCTTGTAGCGTGGCATTCACTGACCATATGCAGACTCTATCAGGAAAAATTAAGCACATGATAATTATTCACCAGCTGTGAACAAGAGGCCACAAAGAAAGGGTCAGACACCATACATACCACATGCCTGGCCTTGACAGTGAGCTCCCTGCAGGAGAAAGACCTGCAGAAAGAAACAGGTTCCTTCCTTCTTATGCCCCTGTCCTGGCTTCATACTCAGCCCTGGAAGCTGGTAGACTCAAGAAAAAACACTTGGCAAACACCTTTTTAAATGAAAACAAAATAGTTCAGGCTTCCTGCTCCAGCAGAGCAGCACTGAGGTGCTGCAGATAAAGAAACATCGTCTTGGAAAAACAGGACTTTGCAGAAAGGGAAATAGGGGACTCTGACACCTGAACGTCGTGGGTTCTTCTCAGGGAATGCGTCCCCATCTTCACGTGACAGAAAGACAGTTCGCTGTATTGAAATGTAAATTGACCTTGTTTATGCTCCTATGCATTACCAGGGACTGTACGCAGCCCTCTGGGAAGAGTCGCTAATCCAACAATACTTAACAGTTTAATTAATGATTTCCTCATGCTTTTTATTAACTGGTGTAGCAACGGGGATCAAATATCCTGCAAGAGGCTTGTTTCCAAGAGATCCATATGGTATATTGTCTTGAGGTTTGGGTAGGTCAGAAGACATCTAGAAGTACAGACTTCTAAAAATATTAGGGTTCCACTCCTCCAAAACTGATCTTAGAAATCTTTCTAAAGGCCTACATTTTCTGGGAGAAAGCAGCAAGAAAACAAGCAAGACCAAGGAATCAAATTATGCAAGACACTAATTTCCTGTTTCATTTGATACGTTAATGTTTTATCTTTCATCGAGTTAGGACTCTTTGGAGTAAGAACTCTTCCTACTCTTAATACTATTAAAAATTACAAAAGCTTATTCATCACTTATTTAGTTGAGTTTGTGATGAATTATATAAGAGACAGAAAATGTAAAGAAATTTCTAACTGGATGAGAGAGGTTTTTTGTCCTGCTTTTGTACTGATAGAGGATGTCAATCAGAGAATATTAGCAAAAGAAACCTCCCAAACAATAAATCCAGGCCAACTCACGAAATGAGGCCATAAAAGTGACTGCTCCAAAAATGCAAACAATTTCTTCCCCATCAGCTCCCTTTTACCAAATGCAGGAAGGAACCTCTTACGAACAGCAGCTGTGCGAAGACAAGTGAACCTCATTAATTTTCTTGAGTGGCAGAGAACTCTGGAGAGGCTGCTCAGGCAATTCCTGCTCACCTGCACTTCTTGTGCAAGAGGCTCATTTCCAAAAAACAACTTAATTGCTATCATTAAGCCTGCTAAGAATGATAATTAGCACCGAGGATATACACTGATTCAGCTCGTTCCTTCAAAGAACACTGACTTTTTCAACAAAGAACATTCCTGAGAGTTCAACTGGTTTACTTCCTGCTCTAACAGAGGTGGAAGTGTCACAGTGCTAACAGATTTGGGGTAGGAACTTTAAAATATGCAGCCTGGAAAAAATATCAACTCATCTTCTCAGACAGTTCCATGTAACAGCCTAGAAAGAAGCACAGAAGGCACTAAACTGCTTTTCATTCTTTAGGACAGACACATTGCATTTCATTAACTTTCTAAATTTGAACTGGCAAGTAAAGCACAGAAATACTTTAATTTTACCCCCTTTCTTGTTTTCTCCATGTTTAAAAAACTCAGCACAGTATAACATATTCTTCTTTGCCCATTATTACAGCGTGTACCCATGGATCTAAGTGAATGATGTTCACACAATCAGTTATACAGAGATCTGAAAGACAAAGATGTTTATTTCTGCATTGTGTCTTCTCAGAGAAACAGAGCAGAGGAAATTCAGGGAAGCGAGCACTGGGTTATGCCAAGGAGGCAATTTACCTTCTGTCCATCTAGGCAGTCTCTTTCCTGGAATTACTCCAGATACAAGCGCATTCACGCTCAAAGTCCTGTGGCATTCATTCGGTCCTGGTTTCTGCTCATTGTCTGGGACGTACCTGAGAATTGCCATTGCTTTGGTTGAGCCAAGTCACATACACTGTCTCCGGGGCTGGTTTTTGCAGCCTGGATTTCAAGCTCTTAGTTGGCTGGTAAGTGTTCCCAGCTGTAGGTCCTGCTTTCCCCCGCTGCACAGCTACCATAGCTGGCTCCGTTTACACAGCAGGACAGCTCTTGTCACCTTTTGGCTTGCCAAAAGAACATTTAGCAGACTGTTACTACAGCAATGACAATTCTTTAATGCCCAGGTTACATATACGCTTTATTTCTGATGCGGGCAGGTGGAACACTTAACATGTATGCTTATGTCTTTCAGGTACAGCTTAGGTGCTTCTAGCACAGATCACTCTCAATTTATTTAACAGTGCTACTTGTACGCAGATGCTAAAAACGCCTTTGAGTTGTGATGGCGATACTAGACAGGGATTTATACATTTTTAAATGTTCAACATAGCAGCAGCTAAAGGAAACCCACCGTGCTATGGACAGAATCGGCTGAGATTACTAAACTCAAACAGCTCTACTAATCGCCAACATAAACGCCAGCAAAAGCTGTAAAAGTTTCTACATACTATACGGCTGTGTTGTATAGGCAAGAGACAGTCGCAATCAGTAAAAGAAGTGCTTCGTTGTCTACTCTTACTTATGCCAGAAAACACGCAAAACCAAGACTATTGTAAAATCACATTTAGCATCACCCAGATTTCAGGGATCTGAGTTTTAATTGTGTATTTGAAATTCTTGGAGGGGGAAGGAAACAAACGCACACGAACCCCACAAAAATCAATCTCTTCATGCATGCTATTTCAATTCCAAAAAAAAGTCTAAATTCCTCAAAGTGCCTTCCTAAATCGATATTACGTATGTGTATGAAAACATCAAAAACAAAACATCAAGTTACCAAAACACTCCATATTACTTCAACCTGATAAATATCCATATAGCAAACTCAAAGTTTGCCTATAAGACTAACAAACTGGAAAGAAGTAGTTCACACAGTCATGGAATTTCCCTCAGCAGTGATAAATAGATCACTGAAAAGTTTACAGGATCAGTGCTTCACACTCCTTCTGATAAATTATATGAAGGATCTGAAAAAGTAGCAAATGCCCTTAAAAATTCATTTATTTCCATACAGGGCAAATCTGCTGGGAGAACTTGAGCACTTCACGCTCTGTAGCCACCATTTAACCATGTCCAAAGATGAGCACGTACTTGAAAAGTCAGTCCCAGCACCCGAGCAGCACCAGTGCAACCCTGGATGGCTTCAGAGCTTATACACTTTGAAATTATAATGTAAACCAGCATCCAGTGGCCTTTCAGACTACTCTGAGCAAAATAGCGTCACTCCATAAATAAGCACAAGTTTTAAACAGGGTCCTCATCTAGTTGTGCTCGGCATTAGCGTGGAACCATTAGTGTCTTAGTATAGTGGGTTCTTCTTAACACAGAACAGGCAACTGGGGCAAAAAGTCAACTCTCATTCAAGACTTCAGTCTCTATTTGTACAGCTGCTGGCACAAAAATCAGATGAGCGTTCGTTTTCAGAAACGGCAGCATACAACCAAAAGCTTTCAAAACACGGGTTTATTACAATCCACTTAAGCATATAAAGCAGATGCTGGGTTATTTTTAGAGCTACCAGCATTTGTTCTCTGCCTTAACTCCCACTCCAGAAAGAAAGTGGGGATGAAAGCAGTGTTTATTCTCTTATGATCCAGAATTCAGAGATCTATATGGAACTGTCCCAACAATAATAAAGGGCTTCAATATGAATTTAATTTGACATGCTGAAATACTTGCAGCTACACAAAGCACGAACCATCTCAATCTATTAACAAGACTTCAAATTTCCTCCTTCTGAATGCTAATAACAACCACCCTATAAAGCTTTTACTTCTTACATATAGCCACCCTTTACTCTTTTGCTGCCAAATAGAAACCGTTCTTTTGAATACTATTCTAGATGCTAACAAGCACTCCAGATTGTACATGACACAATCACACTCCAGAATACCTCCAGAAATCTGACAGAAATCATTTTAACCGAGCAAACCGAAATGATTACAAAGAATAGTGGATATTACCATCCCGATACCATTCAGCTTCTGCAGGAGGATACTTTTTCCAAACAAACAGAGGCAGACACTACTGCAGAAATCTCACTTCGGCTGCAGCTTAGCGTTTCCTACACATTTATTCTGTTCTAAGCATCTTTCATCAGAAATGAAAGAAAACACAACTCGGACTCTCAAGTAAGCCTGTCTAAACTGTCCAAGAGGCTTATCTCAGCCGTGTTTTAAAGCTGTCAGCAATACCAGTACCAGCCAAAACCTAATTCCCAACTATTTAATAGAATCATTCTACATATATAAGTGATTTGAATCTCAATATTCTGCTGTGGCAGCAGTAAACTTCTTTAGCTTTACTATAAAAAAAACTGCCAGAAGTAATTCGGTCATTGTGTTAAAGCTCCCAGCTGGTGTACAGGCATGAGGGAGGAAAATCTAACTCCCAGGAAGAGACGAACGAGGGAGAGGGATGCTTTTCTTGCTGCCTTTGACACCCTTCCATGACTGTTTTGATGGAAAAATCCTGTAGAATTTAAAACTAAGTTTTCCAAATGTATGGGAGTTGAAGCTTTTTTCATGGCTTTTTTTCCTTCGGCCTTGCTAGAAATTTGACAGTTGTAACTTTGCTGTAGCCATCTAAGGGTAATTCACACAGATCAATGAAGAAACACTTCATCCTGCTGAATTTTGTAATAGGTCCTACATAACTGATTGCACATCTACTTATTGCACCTTGGGAAACCAATATGCTCTTCCTATACGAAAAGCTACATTCCTTTAGAATAAGTGTTAACAACTCCACTTTCAACCTGTGTTTGGAGCACCTTGAGCCAGGCAATTCCAGGGAATTTTTATTTTTCCATAACACAGAGTTTTCCACCAGCTAACAAAGTACTAGAATTACAGCAGCAAAGTTAATGAAGCTACTCACTCTGCACAGAATATGACCTGGCACCATCAGCAAGCAGGAATCCCGTCAGAGTCGCCAACAAGTAGACAGAATAGTTTTCTCTCTAAACCATTTGAAGCTCTGCCTCCTCTTACCCACAGATGGGCAGCTAGGAACCAAAGCTTCAAACCTCCGCGTGACCAAGGCAAATGGAGAGATATCTGCAGTACTTTCAAATTTTAAAACAATTAGCTTCAAGACAAGTTACTGCTTTACACATATTTTTTTGAAATTTGTTCCCGGTGTGAAGCAACAGCATGGATCTAGACCCTGCCTGGTCTCAGCCATGCTGTTGCTTTCAGTTCTGAGATATTTTTAAAGTTCTTGCCTTCATAAAATCTAGCCCATCATAAAATTGTGATTAGTTCTTAGGTTGTACTGATTGTCACTATAAAACAGATACAGTAATATAATACACAGAAAAAAAAATTAGAAGTGCTATTCTGTTACAGAGATATTAAATAACCCAGATGAACACAGAAACTTTTACCAGTCGAGTTACACATATACAACTATAGTTATAGATTCATTGAAAAAAAAAATCCACATAGGCAGCCTGTAAATATTCTCAAAGTAGAGGTTGGCTACAAATATTGGAGAGTGGAGTATGCAGCTATTTCTGTGCTCTGCTCTTTATGAGACACACCAAAACAACCTCAGCTTCTGTTCACTTGTAGAGCAGCTAAATTTGCAGTTAGAGGAGGAGAATCAAACCACGGCTCACAGAGACACACGGCACAAGGCAGTTTCACAAAATGAGCACTAGTGTTGTTTGGTGGCTCCCACTGCCATTTTAAAACAGGGAAGAACTACATAACGTTTGTCAGTCTCCGAGTGGTTTTATCAATAGGCATAAATAGAATACAAAAGTTACTAAGAGAGACACCTCACAAGATAAACCATGACAGAGTAAGTTTAACATGCAGTTTCCTCATTACCTTGCACCGTAAGGAAGACCGATGCTGTGGTAGATCCACCCTCGTTGGAAGCAATGCAGTTGTACTTGCCAGCATCCGTGAGCTTTACAGCCTTCACCTCTAAGGACAGGTTGCTCATCATCCTTATTCGCAGGGGCTCCTGAAGCCTCACGTCCCAGCCATTTCTCTGCCAGGTGAGATTGTAAGGCACTGTGCTTAAAGTGAGGCAAGTCAGGATGGCTCCTTCGCCAGGGACAACCGTGACGTTATTAGGAACCTGAATCGTGGGTGGGGGCTCTGTGTAGAAAGAACAGAATACAGAACAAAACTATAAAAGAAAAAGGTTTGGGAGTCTTTGCTTCATTTGTGGATCTTGGATGAACCGCTTCAAGTCAACGGTGGTACAAAAAAATTAAAAATAAATAAGGTAATATTGGTTTAATATTTAGTTTCATTTCACATTGCTGAAGCCACAACCCGGAACCCAGGGCAGCATCCTCATTCCCTGATGCTAAGCTACCTGACAGGAGCTTACATCACAAGAACACACCTGATTTAGGTCAAAACTAGTGTGTTGCGCAGGATGAAGATCACATCATGTGCGAGAGAAGATGTAGCAGCGTGCTCTTTGAGCTCATCTTGCACTGGGGAAGCCACCAAGAGATCAGAGCAGCACAGGACCAGAAGGAAGAGACAAGAGACAGGACCACCACCAGGTCTCAGCACCTGATCTCTGACTGAGGGCTGACCACACATGGTAGCGTCTGAGCTACACACTAGATTTTTTTTTACAGGCTTGCGTATGAAAAAAAAAAACAACACACTACTGGCAAGGCCGTCTAATAGCAACAATGAAACCAAGTCAACGGTTGCTCTAAGCATAATTATTAAGTTCTTTCCATGATGGCTTCTATAAGGGCATGTGGAAGGAATAGGATCTGTTCCCTTAATTTTATTTGATCAAGGACCTTGTCAAGTGGGATAAGGAAAAGTGGAGGTAAACACCACAGTATAGGCAGACAGACCTGACAGATGAACAATAGTAGGGACAATGACAAAAAACAAACTTCATCATGCTGATTGATGGGCTATCAAGAAGCTACAAGCATCATTTCAAAGAGGGGCCAACCTTGACTTTGCTACTGCTAAGGACACAAACCTGGGGTCCCAGATTTGGGGGGGATGCTGTCAAACTAAGCAAACTGTTGAAGGAATATACTGGGGAAGTGAATTGGGGAGGAACAGGCAGAAAGAGGCATAAAAAAGGACTGTTGCATGTAAAACATCACCAATCAGTAGTCCTGTCCGACCGAGGCCTGCGCCTGATCAACACACTCTGTCCTGTCTTATTAAATCTTTTTTTTAACTCTGTGTAATATCACTCTGTCCATTCCAGAGCTGCAGCCACTTAAAACATCCGTTAACAGTTTCCACTCAAATCTTAGGTACCAATTTTATTATCTTTTCCTTCGTACTCTATTTTTCATTTTAACTTCCACTATTTGTTATTATTTGCTTTCCACTCTACTCATCTGCACACTTTTGATCCTTGATCTATCCCACTCCTGGAAGAAAGCAGCTGCGATAATTTTGTACTGGAATTAAACTTTGAAACCACAGATGCGTAAAATAGGAGCAGTCATCCTGATCCTTCTCGAGATGTCCCTGATAAAGCAGGCAACATTTCAATGTTAGAGGAAAAAAATACATAGTGTATCACTTTATGAATTCCCACTAAAAACACACATATACATACATATATATATACATATATACATACATGTATATATACATATATACATACATGTATATATACATATATACATACATGTATATATTTTTTTTTTCCATTCCATTTGGTTTTCCCCAGACTGGTTCTTAATGAATAATATTCTGAGTGGGATGCTTTAGCAGAAATAAGACAGCTGTTAGAGCAAGACCAAATCTTTATCAGTACACACCAGAAAAAACTATTATCCTAAGAAAAGCAAGAAAAACAAGGAATAAAAACAAAGCCTATATTTATTAAGGGTGAAAGTTACTCCCAAGCTCAGGGCCAGCCATAACTCTTCCTCTCTCAAGTCTCCTGTGGAGTCTCAGACAAGGGTCACAAGTTTTGGGCTCGATCTGTGCAGGGCGATGAATCACTCACACGCTGGGTGTGCAGCTCCGCTGCCACAGAAACACAATCCCCAACAGCAACCACTCTTGTTACCAAAACTGTGTTTTTTAACACATGCAGAGGCAAGAAAAGCTAGACTTGCTTATTTATTGAGAATGGAGTTTCTCCTCTGCACTTTAGGTTTTGTTTTGTTTGGAAGAAATGACAAATTTTCTAATGCTTTCCATGGAGATATCACCAAGTATATTACTTAAACTTAGAAAAGAGAGAGATGAAGGCCAGTACAGGACTAAAATCCCCATTTCTGAATATCAGTCCGATGAACTACACCAGGTTCTTACCACAACAGTGCACACACAGCATCCCCCAGCCAAGCTCTGAGCAGAATCCTCTGGACCCAGAGCACTTCAGTTAAGGTGCTTCCACAAGCCAACAAGCTATTTGCCATTTTAAAGATTTAATACGAGTGAGACAAAGTCAAACTCAAGTGTTTGCTTTTTCTGAAACTAGCAAATGTTGACACAGTTCCAATGCCTTTCACACAGCAGTTGACAAAATGGATTATCTGTGATATACTGTCTGTCAGCTGAGCAAACTAAGAACGCTTGAAAAGATTGTTTACTCTGCTTAAAGAAGAAATTTCAAGTAATTTTCTTCCAAATATTTGTACACAAGCATTTCAAAGCGTCTCCCTCACATTAATCCTCTGCATGGCTCAAAACAGAACTAATTGCTCATGTTTACATAGCGAGCCGGTCTCAGCCGATCTCTCAGTGCTCTGTAAATGAGAGGATACAAGAATTTCCCCCCTCATCACTCTTGACTTTCAAGTGCTACCCATATCACAAGGAAAAAGTTAGGATTCTCTTTCAGTTTTCTCTGTGAGGAGGAAGGTTATTGCAACTTCCAGACCAAGAATCTCTATGCCCACAATGTCTGGTGCAGAATATAACAGCTTCTGGTCCTCCAAAACATGGATTGAACCAAACAGGGGAATACTCTGTCAGCCTGAAGGATAGTCGTAGCCACAGGATAAAGCAGCGCTTTAGAGTGATGGCTTGGTAATTAGTGATGTTACTGTTCAACTCTATTCGGGTACTTTGTGTGACTAAAAGGATGTTCCTCTCCTCAAATTTACCACTTGGTGTAAGAGCTGTTTCTCTACAAACTTTGCCTTGCATAGAATCAACAATATCACACCGGTTTATTTGGATTTGCTCATACTGCAGCAAAACATCTTTGCCTGGAAAAGAGGTGAAGGGACATATAGACACCTTCTTCAACTGCTGAGTGGGTTGTTTTAGAGAATACAGAATTTGAGTCTTCTCAAGGCACAAACAAAAAGGACGAGAGGCTGGTCATAATATGCAGCAGGGGAAATTCTGACTAGACATGCAAAATATTTTCCTAGTGGGGGTAGTTAAGCACCAAAGGCTGCCTGTGGAACTTGTGAAATCTCTGTCCTTTGGGACATTCAACTTTTCGTTGGGCAAGTGTCTGAGAAACACAATCAAGCTTGGAAATTAATTCTGCTTCGAGCTGCGCGTTGGACTAAGTAACTGCCAAAAGTCCCTCCAGCCTCAACTGGTTTGTGATTCTACAATTCATAATCCAGGTTAACCCACCCAAATTACCTACTACAGGAGACAGAAGACAACAAGCAGTTACACGAAACCCTGAGGCTGAACTCAAACTGCTGTTGTGAGCTCTACCACCCTCACTGCCACTGCACATTAACAGACTTGGCTCCAGTGTCCTCCCCACCCAAGAGCAACAGTTCACACTTCCGCGTGACATAAATAAGATTTTCTTCTTAATTTTTCCTGCAGGTCATCTTCCTGCAGAAGACCTCCACTGGCTGCTGAAGCAGATCAAGACCACACCTGGTTTTATGTTTTCTCCATCTGTGTCTGGGCTGCATCTTGGTTTACAGTTACCGAAACTGAATTCCTCTGATGGAATAAAAGGATTAACTTTGTGAATTAAAGCCTGTTGGTTTACTTTGGAAACACTTCCAGCCAATCTGCAATTGGAACTCTCAACATCATCATCTGCAGGCAATAACCCACATCCCCATGTCCCAGCGGTCAGACTCTCAGTACACAAGCAGCGTAGACTACATTTACTCTCTCTCTTTCTTCGATTCCTAATTTTTGTGTCCAAAGCTTGACCAGGGTTACACTATTCATCGAATCACAGAAAGCTATAACTAGTCGTCATTTAAACTGAGATTTTTATGAAGTTAGGGGCGTTTTAAATTAAAAAACAAAACACAACCCACAACAAATAGTGATTAGAATTGTCTATTGGATGGGTAATAATTGCTAGCAAATCTGGGCCTAGCAACTGAATACTACTGTTCAAAATGCTACTGTTCAAAATGCTACTGTTCAAAATTATCTTTGTGATTAGTCTGCTTTATTCCTCAATTAATTTTACTTCCTTCACCTTATTCACTTTTAAAAAATTCAAGGTAATAGATGAGAAAAAAATATTTCCAACAATTTACTGCATCTCCTTTAAAAAAAATGCAGAAAACTTTTCAATGCAACTTTTGTAATTCCTTGTCTATCCAATAATACATGCAACCAAGTAAACACACATTGCTACAGCTTGAAATAAAAATGAGAACAACTGAAATCTGAAATTTCAACTTCTGCTTCTATAGGCCATATCTATTCTGCAAGCCCCCCTGACAGTAGGAACTAATTAAAACAATTCCAATGTTAATATTTAAAACCAGTGTGCTGAAAAAAATCAGCACATTTGTGTATGTGGCTGAGAAAAAACACATTAATTAAAAATATACTTAGAAATGGTAGTGTATTTTCTTGGCCCCAGGTGCCATTTGTCTCCGTGAAGTGTTCCAGCACAATGTATTATCACATTTCAGTACAGAAGGACAGACAAGGACCCACCTGATACATCCAGAAACGTCTGCGCACGGCCGGTGCCTGCACTGCTCATTGCCAGACATTCGTAAAAGCCTTCGTCAGACAAGGAGACCTCGGCAATTTCCCAGCTCATACTAGATGATTCTCTGGAGGAAGAAAAGAGCACACTCACTAAATTCCTGAAGGAATCCAAGTTCATGTACCTCTTGATTTTTATAAGCATTAAGAAATACAAGTTTTACAGAACATCTCACTTGCGCATCTATAAATATGCCTTTAACATATGTTAATAGTTGTCACACGACAACTAAACCCGTGGTATTTGCAGTCATTCACACAGCTGCTCGTACTCTGTTGTTAATTTACCACTTGAGAAGGTATCTTAACATCGACAAGTTTCTGTGTAGAGCCGGTATGTGGTACCCAACCTGTGGCTCTTACTAGCAAGCGGAACAACGGTTCATCCTCCCAGCATGAGCTTCTTGAACTCCCAGGTACAGATGGGGGCTACACATAAAGGAGACCCTGTCCTTTACTAGATATAGGCTACTTCCCCCCCTCTATACGTAAATGCACTATAAGGTTCACACAGTGGAGAGAGCAGCATCTACCCTGCTACAAGATGACAACATCCAGGCAGCTCCCTCTGTACTTTCTAAACTGCAGGAACTCCCTGCACCCCAAACAGTTACTAATGCAATCCAGCAAAATGTGAAGTATCTGTATGAAGATGCCTCTGACTTCTGCTCTGCCGGCTGCACCTCTGAGCTTAGGACCAACAATAACTATAATAATCCAATATTCTGCTCATTGATTGCCTAGCTGTACGAAAATAAACAGTGCAACAAATATAAAGGCAGAATCGCTGGATTCAAGGCTGAACATGGAGAGGGGATGTGAGCGAGATAATGCAACAGGAATCCAGAGAAATACTTGGAGTTTTTCTATATATCACAGCAAGGGCAAAACTGATAGACAATAATAACACGTGTCTATCACATGCAGCATTAAAGAAGAGAATAAAAGCATAACTACATTAACTGGTGGCTGCCTTGCTTAAAAACAAACACTCTTACAGCTTCTTGAGATTCAAACCCACATTTTATACAACGAATGGTACAACAGCCCCACAGATGATGACACAAATGAACAAAACAGTGGTTCTTCTGCAAGGTCCCAGTGCTCCCTGTGGCCTGTTGCTATGGCATATAAACAAAACTGATGAGCGCTAAAATAGCTCTGATAGTTTTGGCAAGTAATTGCCATGTTATGGGAAAACACTAAATTAGTAAATCCTTTGTCTCTCTCTTGTTTGTCTGAATAGATTGATTTATCAACCCTTAAAGGACACAGAAAGAACAAGAGAAAGACATTTGGAATATGCATGAGAGCTCAATGCCATAGCACCATGAGACAGACAATCCAACTACACCACAAAAGAAAACACTATAGTGACCTTAAATGGCTTCCTACTCATTCTCCCTTACTTCATACTTACTCTAGATAACCTAATATATCTTATATCAAATCTATGACGTTTTACAGCGCAATGCTGGCAAATGGAAATGGCAGTAACTGCCAACGCTGAAGAATAAGGTAGTTTCTTCCAAGCAAAAAGTGAGAAACTGCTCTTTTTCACGGAAAGTATGTTAAAAGTGAAATTACGCAATCCTATTCTTCTTCATTCCTGATTTTTGCTACACAGCAGATGTCAAACATGGAAGCCTTGAGAACGGAAGCGTAAAAGGAAACGTGTCCAGAGTGGAAAAGCTTAGCAAACAGAGACCTGTGGTGGTCTAAAAAAAAAAAAAAAAAATTAAACAATGGCAGCAATGTATAATACACACCCCAAGGCGTCTCCTGCACTCTAAAAAGCAGTAAGTGCACACAACTCTTGTGACGTGTTATTGGGATAATACGGCACCTTTCAGCATCGAATTGTTTATTTACTCAAATAATTTTATAATATCTGCAATCTGCCGATCACACTGCTTATCTACTCAGTCTGGAAAATACAAATATACTCCCTTAGCCAAGTTGCAAAATCTGGAGACTAAATCACATCCTGGTTATTAGTTACTGTGGAGAGCAGAGTGATATTCACGTTGTATCCAACCTCCCCTCTCGGTCACCACAAGCCAGCACGCTCCAGATCATGTTGTCATGCAAGAAGTCACCAGCAGCAGCCTGGGGCTACAGGAACAAACTAAAACCTGAGCTTCACTCCCACTGCACTAGTGGATACATAGTTTGGAGGGATATATTCCGCATGGTTTTAGCGAATCAGACACTAGGCTAGACTAACAGCCACAAATCTCTATTGATTCAGAGTGATTTTATTATTATCATCGTTATTTTCATTAACTAGTGGATCACCTTGCTCGTCAGAATGTCACACATTGGTTTTGCCGATTCTGCCCTTTGCAGGGTTGGTGGCATCTGCCATTCATAATACAGAATGGATCTTCAAGACACATTGGTGCTCAGTTCCCACCGATTTCCCACTGGAATTAGGTGCTTTTCTACTGTTCTTGGCCTCCTAAATCAGACTTGTCAGAAATGCATCAAGACATTAATCAAAATCCAAATTCTCCTACTAGACCACCCCAAGATGTAGAAAACTAGAAAAACGAAGCTGCTGCAAATTTACAGAAATTTCTTTTTCCTACACATGTTACTCATTTAAAATTAGGAATTATTATTACAGCTGACAGTAGCTCTCGAATCAAAGTAAATAAAATTTTCAAAGTATGTTCAATTCAAGAGCCCCTAACCTGTATTCATTCTAACGGTACTTTCGCACAGACAACTGTCATGCTAAAACTACAACATTCAACTTATAAAGCATTTACTTTTTGAAATAAGTATTAAAAAAAAGATTGAGTAAAGATGACATCTTGTCACCAAAACAAAACTCGTTCAAACTCCTCAATACAGAGCAACAATACAACTCAAATCTGCACTGAATTAGTAAACCGGACAAATCCTGTATGGAACTTCACTACTAATAAAATGCAGACAAGCCAAGCTGAATTAGTTCCTATTTAACTATGATCAATAATATTTGGCTTGAAATATATTTTGTTAAATTAACTTGGATGATCTGCTCATTCATCTAGTTTATAATTCAAAAATGAATAATGCAGCCCAATCATAAAGGTGCTGGATATGTGAACAGCAAGGAACAGAAGTGTGTGGTTTGATAACTAAATAATGGAAAAAATGACACAGCTGCTGAAATATGTGCCAGGGCTGACTGAGTGTAAGTGACACCTCATAAATTTAAGGAGAAAAAAAAAAAAAAAAGCTGCAGCATTTCACACTGCCAACCGTGTACAAGGGAGCTTCAGACTTTATTTATTTTGGTAGTCACGTACCTGTGATTGAACGCTAGAACTTAAACGTCAATCCTCTCCTGAAGTGCTTCGGGCTTTACAAGATGCTAACAGAGGTACCCTAGACACTGGTTGCTAGTACATGCTACCCTTTTGTTTCCAACTACTGGAATGTACAAGATGGACTTTATAAATATTTCTACTTATTTATTTTTATTATCTCATTCTACAGAGAAAGAGCATGCAATCCATTTTCTAGACAGAAATCCAAAGAGCCTTCTGGTATAATTCAGTAAAAGTGTTCCTGTTTTAAGAGATTTTCTGGAGAAGAAAATTTTCTAGGCTATATCACAGGATATACTTCTAAGGCACCTATGAAAGGCCATTAAAAATAAAGGAAATTAATGTATGCTCCATAATCAACCAATTTATCATTGGGGGTGGGGGGAGGAGTTCCAGAAAAAAAGGCTAGTTAGGGATCTACTTTACATAACTTTTTAAAACAGAAATTAAAAGCATTTGTTTCTAGACATTTTGACTCAGTTTACCATAATTTAAGAGCACACATTTCAGGGGGATTTTGGCCAAAACCATATAATCTCATTGTCTGTACAGAGTGTACAACCTTCTCATACATGCATATATATATATAGGTATATATAAAAATAATTTCTCCATATAATAGAGCCTCCTTAATGAATATCACTAAAAGTAACAGAATGGAAGTAATAGGATATAAGCAGTATATAATGGCAAAGAACAAATAGAAATCATAGGATATAAATAGGAAATAAAACAGTATTGGGGGAAAAAACCACCTCACTACTTACTTGAAGAACTGATCCACTCCTAGTGTTACTCCATTTTTAGTGAAACGCTGAGTAAAAGGTATAAGACTTTCTACATGGCAAGGAACAGACCCTGGCTGTAGGTAATATCCTGGAGTCTTGGTGGGCATTGTAACTTTTGGAGCATCTAAAGAAAGCAAATATTCCCCAAAAGATTAACAGCTACTAAACATATATCCTATCTTTCCTTTTATTAAAAGGAAATTTCTCATTAAGTTACATTTAGTAGATAACAACATTAATTTGTCCATCATGATCCAGAGATAGAACATTAGAAGAAAACAGCATAGAAAGTACTTATGTAAGTTAGAAAAAGATGTTAGATATCAAGTTTAACTGATTCAGATCTAACAAATGTACATTCAATGGAAGTTAAAATCTCTTACCGGGAGTAACACTGGAAAATGAAACACTTGAAACTCTCTGAAAAAGATAATCATCCCTATCATAGCCCGTTATTTTAACAAAAAAAGCCTCATCTGGTGGAATGAAGTCAGAAATATTCCACAGTCCGTAGGGCTTTCTGTCGGGATAATATTTCACAGGCAAGGTCTTCAGAAGTTCCCCTGTAATACTCAGAAGTTCTATTCGGTCTACTCTGGCTGGAAGAAAGACCCCTGTGGTATTTAGCAGCACGAAGGTAGGAATCCCTAGAAAAAACAAAAACATGCTTTGTCAAGTGCTAAAAAAAGTTAAAAATAAAATTTAAAAAAATATTAAATTCCATATGTATGGTCCACTACCCCCTGAGTGCACCATTCCACTCCAGCTCTCACTTCCTAAGCAGCAAAAAACTAAGTTGTGCTAAGGTGTGCTCTCCTTATTGGGTGCCAGGTGACACCGCACTGACTAGGGCTAAAATTACTGATTTCCAACAGGTGTTTCTGAAACAGCAGCCTCTTTATTAAGTGCTCACCACGCCCCAGAGCCAAAGGCTTTTTCTGAAGTTCCAAAAACTACAGCAATAAAGTTGCAATTTTGAGGTGTTTCTTAGCTAAAAATATCTGGATTTATGTGATATAAAAAACGAAGCTTATATGAAAAAATACTGCTGCTCTCACAGGTTTAAGGGCCAAAAAACCAACCAAGAACAGCCCCAGATTTGTTGCAAAATTCAGAGAGATCCTCATAAAGTTCTACTTGATTTGGGGGGCCCGAAAATGCTTATTGTTTAGCATGGAATGATAATTTAAAAAAAAAAAAAAGACACAAACCTTGCACTGGCCTGCTGGATGTTTTTTTAAAGTCTAACGTCGGCTTCCTAGAAAACCCAGCTCGAAAGTCGATAGTGCTGAGGCCCGTGATCCGAACAGAGTGCCTTCCGCTGCTCGAGGTCTGAAAAAGCAACCAAGGGAAAGGACACGTTGCGTCACTGGCGTTTCAGGAGCTGCAAAGTTTCTGATCCATCCACTGAGTTCAGCAGACAGACTTCAGCTTTCATTAAAATCAAGACAGAAACGAGGCTTATGCCGAAAGTGATAAGTAAAAATGCCTTTCATAAAGCCATTCTATAATCAAATAGATGAAAAAAATGCGTGCTCTTTTGTAAAACAAACTCTTAATTTTCACACACTTTAAATACTGGCCCTACAGTCATAGCATCAGGAAAAAGAGACTATTTGTCTGTGAGGTAAATCATAGCACAGACACACAAGATCAACAACTACATGTCATATACCAGTGATTATAATGGGAGACTGGAAGTTTGGATTTTGACCATTATAAAGCATATTACAAAAGAGTAACTGAAACACAAGTCAACAGAAAAATAAGCGTAAAATTTTTGCTGATAATATATATATACAATTTGCTTCCAGTGCTACAATAATTTATCTTACCTTTTTATTTATGAGTAAGCTCCCTTTTAAAATATACACAAAACTCATTTACCAATGAGTCATATGCAAAAATCACAGGCACTGCACATCACGAAACAAGCAGCAAGTTCAGCCCAACCTCAATCAATTCTGTATATTAAAGGCTCTTCTCTTTCCCAGCCCAGGTCCTGGTGGGAAGGTGGAGGATGCAGAAGTACCTCTCACCTCCGTTCTCCACCTCCACCTTGTCATTTTGGTCTAATCAGCAAAAAAAACCCAAATCACAAACAACTCCCACCCACCCTTGAAAAGCCTTAGTTTTGTGTTGTTTGAGGGCACAGTAGCTTTTATGCAAGTCCTCAATCCCACGATTGTCTTGATTTATCTTCTTTAAGTTACTTTCTATCATTCCATGCTGAGAAAGAAAAGGACAACTGCCACTTGCCAAGAGTACATGGGAACCCAAGGCTTTTTATCCTCACCTAGTTCCACACCGCACAGGTGTTAGGGAAAAAGGAAAGGAAAGAGACTGCTGCATTCCACTGAGCGTGGAGTTAGATTTTTACAGGCTTAACAATGACAAACCCCAGAACAGCAGGAAAAAAATAAAGCTTCAAAAGGCTGTGAAGAGTGATATCTAAGATGTATTATGCCAAGATCAAACCCACAGTTAGTAGAACCTACTCCAAGTTTTTGTTCAGGGAGATAACACAGTACACAAGACTTGCAATGTGAAAGAAAATATTACATGATTCTATTAAAATGAGATAATTCCACTGAGCTTTATCCATCTAGAGACTATTATGTGATACTACCTGAAATACATAATTCCTTCAGTTTAGTAACCACCCTCTGACACAGCTGCATGTGAATATTGAATTACACAGTTGTTTCTTAAAACTAACTGCCTAGGGACAGCCATTTAGACACTACGACAAATTGGTGTGTATCTGATTAAAACAACTTCTATTTGCTTAGCCTTTCACCTCAGAAAAAACACTACTAAACCCTTTTTTATACAAACCAGCTGTTGACAATACAAAAAAATATTTAAGTGTGCCACACAACCCATGTTATCAAGCGTTAATTGTCAGTTAAAATTTCATTAGACAAATCGAGCGACAGAGTTTTCTTTTTATAGCTTTATGCATCTGTATAAAGAATTTATGGTGTGATTAAACTTTTCAAAGTTTTTTCTAAGTCTTTAGTCACAGCCTTAAAAACATAGTGCAAACAAAACAATTCAGTGACTAAAGTCAAGTAAACAATCCATAGAAAATTACACTGGGAAATTATTTCTTTTTGAATTATTCAGACCTTTGGATACTTGTGAATTTTTAAGGATAGAATAACCTTGTAAAGTTTTACCATTTACTAGTAACAATAAATGCATCTATCACTGTCACAGTTGGGAGCTGGCAGTCTTATGCAAACACCTAAGAATAAATTTCACTCCAAAGGATTGGTGTCCAATTAATATCTTTGACAAGTCTCTTTTCACTATTTGTAGTGTAACATGGATCACTGGTACTGTACATTAGTGTTTTGCCTCCCACACTGGGCAAGTATGATAAAAAGAGCAAACACGTGTTTATCACAGATGTCAGGAAAAAATGCTTTCCTGTCTCACAAACAATGCAAAATAAGACTGTCCGAAATGCATGTATCTATAAACAAATAGATGAAAAAAAACGCATGTTGTTTTGTAAAACTCTTAATTTTCACACAACAGAAAAACCAAGCTACAATGGCTAAATATATTTTTAATTGCATGGTTATATTTCTGTGTTTACAGTGATGGCGATACTTCAGCTTTAAGGAACGTGCTCATTCAGCAGGCATTGCTCTGGACTGGTTTGTTGCTACACTCCATCAAACCAGCTGCATTCGGCTACACGAGCATAAGGGAACAGCACCGGCAATGAAAGATGTGTCTCGATCACAAGAACGGCCAAGTTTTTCTGCTGATTTCTCCTTGCTTTTCATCTCCTTTTTTTTTTTTCTTCCCCCATCACCTCTTGGTGGGTATCTCAGCAGTAGGACCACAGATAAATTGTCTCTCGCAGCCAGCTCGGAGGTGCGGAAGATGCACACAGCAGCAGGACTATCTTCCTGAAGAAGCATCCTTCCTTCCTGTTTGCTGATAATGCTAATGAGAGGAGCCTCATCTTTGTGCCATTGCTCTTTGAAAAGACTCCTGTCACCTGTGACCAAGAGTACTGCAGCTCACCTGGAGGGAAAACTTATTTATAAAATACACAGGCATGCACAGATTTGATGTCCTCATAACTGAAGCACCTGAAGGCAATTGGAAGCGTCCTGCTGTACAACAGGGAACTGGGTTGCATACTGTGCGTTTTATTTTACTCCAACCTGTGATTCAAAGGCTTCGCTGAGCACTGAAACTGCACTAACACTTGTTTCTGGATTAAGGTGGGATCTTCTTGGACTGAACATTCTCCAGTTGATTTATGATCAGCTAATACTGTTTAGCTCACTGTGGCTTATCACACTAAAATGACAACTTCTAGGCAATAAGTACCTCTATAAGCACTTTGCACAAAACTAATAAAGATCTGGTTTGCTTATAAAAGTTAAAGTAATCTAAATATTTTAACTTTTTTTTTTTAACCCAGAATACATAAATTTGAATGTTTTATTCTCCACAGAATTGGAGACAGCATTACACTGAGCTTAGAAAAGGAAAAAAAAAAAACAAAAACAACACACCACAAAAAAGATGAACAACCCTCCCTGCAGAAGCAGCCTGATGCTTTGGCGGGGCCTGGTTCACATCTAGCTGAGCGCGCTGGCCCGGTTCCAGCTGAGCCACTTGGCAGCTCACGCCACGCCGAGCGCCAGCCCCGGCTTTCGGGAGATTATTGGCTCTGTGGGGTGTTACACCGGGAGCCTGGGAGGGTGGCGAGCTGCTCTCTAAGCAGTTCCTGGAATCCAGAAGTTTGGGCACGCAGCGCAGGCATACACAAGTGGTTCCACGTGGCTCAGCTCACTTAGCAGGGCCAGGAGAGCTCAGGCGGGGCTTTTCCTTTGTCTGCTCTCTCTTTCGCTGTGTTGGAGGGCACTGAACGTTCACTAGACCACATGCTGAACCTAGAAGACTCCAGCAAGCAACAGAGTTGAATACTAAGGCACCGACTGTAGGAAAAGTTCTCTCACTACCCAATATGGCTGATGGCATTAAGTCTAGCAGGATCCAAACTTTTTTTTTTTAATTTTAATTTTTAAGACCACCAGCGTGTCCCTATACCAGGTTTTTCAGCATTTCTGGTCCCGGCAGCATAGACAGACATTCAAACAATTCTCCATAGAGCTGCTGACCTCAACGTGCTTTTCTAGTTCCACTTCTGCAGCAGTATCAATAGTTTCCTACAGTAACGTATGCAAATTAATAATCTTTTTCAAACTACCTCTGCACGTATGGCACAGACAACATACAACATGCACCCATTCCGCACGCCTCATTATGAAAATGGCTATAAAGGTATCTTACATGGGCGACTTCCCCTCCAAAAATGAGAACATAGTATTTACACTCCTAAAATAGAGTAGTTCAGTTGTAAGGGGCCTATGCCAGTACGACTATTTCCATATCAATTTAGGAAAGCTGGGATCATGCTGCTTTACCTATGTAGAGACGTATACAACAAGACAAGGCATAAGTCAGTTTAGGTCACAGTTACACAGCAGAGTCAAGAAGATGATATAAAAACTTACAGTTCCTTATACCTCCCTTCGTCTCCCCTGCTCTAAGCACATGTCACAACATGCTGCCCCCTACAAACTAGTTCAAGGTGTAGATTCAGCTTTATTGGTTTGAAGATAATCTGTCCACAAAACACAGTGAAATAGTGCGATTTCTACATAAACAGATTTTAAGGCGTGGTAGTCGAGTGTCATTTGTTAGCAAACACATTTCAAGTGTTTTGAAATATCAGCATCTAGCCATAAAAACAGTGTTGGGGCTAGCTCTTAAGCTTATTCAAATACTATCTTATCAATAGTGCAATCCTTAAAGTTTTGACATTCCATTCACAGTTGGTGCAATTACATTTTGAACCATCGATTTAAAACACATTATAAAACAAAATGA
Source organism: Caloenas nicobarica (assembly GCF_036013445.1). Taxonomy (NCBI): domain Eukaryota; kingdom Metazoa; phylum Chordata; class Aves; order Columbiformes; family Columbidae; genus Caloenas; species Caloenas nicobarica. The sequence goes on from NC_088264.1 coordinate 2,575,269, forward strand.
TTCATACATATATTTCCTTATGCCAAGTCCTAAGCTTCATCTTCCAGTTTACCGCACTACAGTAAGAGTGCTCTCGCTCATCCCTTATATGGTTTCTGGTAAGCGGTTTTTGGCCTGACATAGCGTGTTAACTTGAATCTCTGCTAAATGAGGGGTTAAGTTTGCTAGTCTAAGCAATCTGCTTCCTGTTCCCAATCTACACCTATTTTATGCATACATTTATTGATCTATAAACGGTAGATTTTTAGCTACACTGGCGTCAGATGGCAGCCCTCAGCTCTTTGTGTGGCAACAGGTCATAAGTGTTCTCAGAAGTTACTAAGGCATGACACATCTTGTTTACCACGTGCCTCACACCCATGATATGGCCCTCACAGGAACACATGGCCAAAAGCAGATGTTTAAACTCACACTGTCACCCAGAGAAAATCCCATGGAGCCCTAGGTCTAAGTGGTCTCAGTTGCCACAGTCAGTTCCAAGAAGACCATTTCAACAGAGTCTTAATAATCCTTTCTTGTTATTACCGCTAAGCACATTGATCTTAGCATTTTCAAATCCTTTAGGGTCCATTCTGTAACTCTATGTGCTAGGATAGCACTCACATGAAAAAGAATCATGTACATACCGTAGTATTTAAATAATTAAATGTATATTTATTGACTTTGTGAACCTGCTAATGAAACCTCTGGCCTGCAAAGTGCACGTCATCTCCCTCTCCCATTCCTCCAAATACACTATACACAAAGCCCCTCTGTGCCCGCGCTCTCTACAGAGAGCATCTGCTCACTAGACTCCAAAGATTCAGTGCTCGCTTCATCCTTTTTCCATCCAAAGGAAAAGGATGACCAAAAGACTGTAAAAGCTAATATGTTATCATCTTGGTAAGTATTTTATACTGCTGCCTTCAGAATATCTCACAACACAGAGGTCAGAAAGCACATTCATCATAACACAAATTCATCTATGGATATCCATGATAAATAACATAGTGAATCATTATACAGCCTCCTTATAAGCTATAGCATAAGTCATACATGGTTTCTGTAATAACCTTACCTTAATTGTCCACGTTCCAGGCTCTGGATCTTTGACATTTACTACCTTTGCAGAGTTGTGAATATTTAGCAATTCATTCAGTCCTGATCCTTTAATGATCTGCTTGCCTAAAAAAACAGGGAGTAAATACAGTATTGAGTAAATAGAGTATGGAGTAAACACAGTATTGCCTAAAAAAAGGAGAGGGTAAATACAATATTGTTCTTTTGTACTGACATATATTTGATACTTTACTTACTCGCTAGTTAGTGGTCAATGACATTTACAACAGTCAAAAGTCCCTGTAATTCTTTGCCAGAAGACTAAAAACGCTCATTTATTTTCACCCTTTTCACTCACTTGGGGAATTTAATACAGCCTGCAACAACACAGAGCTGCGGGAAACCTAAAAACTGTGGTCAAAACAAGTTTTCTTCTTCACAGAAAATATTCAGCTCTCGGTGAAAGGAGGGCACAAACTATAATAGCCTGAAGGAGACCTTATAACAGACTTACCCTAACCTGCCTGGCAGCTGCCAGCCCTCTTGCTCTTCCATCCTCTAGACCTATTTCAAGCAGGATAAACTCCACAAGTATTAATAAAAATACTGATAAGCCAGGTTCTCCTGGCAGAGGGGAATAGCATGTGGCTAAGGGTGGGAATGCAGATGAGATCTTCACAGGGAATTTAGGCTGTTAGACATCATAGACACCAATACTATAATTTATATGTACACCTATGCATACCAATATATGGAACTGGTTCTCTATAGAGGCATTTTGCTCCCTACAAAGTACTGTCAGCACTACAAAACGCATCTGGCTCTTTCCAAGCCCTAAAGGGAAAGGTGAAGTTGAGAGTGGGATGTCCCAGTGTAAATTTTTAAGAGCTTATTAGACGTGCCTCGACTAACCTCAGTGAAACTATGTGGGTTTAGATGCATGGGGCAGACCTATGAGAAAGGAAAACATATAGAAAGGGTCAAAGCTTCAGCTAAGCCTGACGGTTGTGCCCAGGACTGTGTGTTATCATGGTTTGAAGAGACACTCGGCAAATTCCTTTCCTATAAACAAAGAAGAATGACTCAGTGGAGGACAGACCAGGTTATATTACAGGGAACCCCATTCCAAGATACTAAAACTTAAGCTATACCCTTAGCCAAAAGTCATTCAGAAAAGACAAAGTATTATCTGAATTTATTTCTGGAGTGCTGTTCCAGGTTCCTAAAGCATCAGGACAACAATGACCAGCAGATTTCTTCAAAATATCTTCAGTTACCAATTAGCATCCAAGTCCGTCATTGCATTCCCCATCACATACTGTTCAGCCAGAGACGGGCACATGAAACAGGGTGTGATTCTGAATGCTCTCACAGGTCAAGGATCCAGACCTGGGTTTACCTTCCACCACATAAAAAAAACCTGTCATGTATAACCCCTAAGTGACGGTTCAGTGAATAAATAAATACATTAAAGCCAAAAGTGTCCAGAAATTTGGCGTGCAAAGACACACAGTAGGAAAGGAGATGGAGGTGAGATGAATAGGGAGGATTTCCAGCTTCCTCTGAATCAAAAAAATGGAACACTGGGAACAGCTTAAATATTGGAAGTGCAAATATCCAAAGATCCTGCATTTTAAAAATAAAATAAAACTAAAAAATATGAGGAAATCCTGATACTGGTTTTCAAAATGTGAAAGACATTTATGAATCACAAATACGGCCTTCCCTCTTACAGATAGTAGAGATGATTTGTCTGTTTCATTCATTTTTTTTGCTGTCACAAAGGAAGGTATAAACTACTTCACCTAATGGATCATGAATTTCAATTGCTGGTGAAGGACCACTCAAGGACACTGTAACCTCTTTCAGACTTGGATCGAAAGGGATCTGCCAAGTATTTACAGCCATGGTCAAATGGTCTGTAGACAAGAGATGCACTTTGGAGGCTTGAACGGCTTCTTCAACCCATTTTAACACCTAGAAGAGAAAAGAGCAGTTCTTATTACACTGTCAACAGTATTTGCTGTTGAAATATTTTCTGCTGAAGTATTATCTCTACTGTCTTGTAGAAATTCCGTGTTAACTTCTGTTATAATAGAAAATCACTGCTTTCACTGATGATACACGGGTACCACATGCCCCTGAGAAAACACAGCGGTAAAGGACTTGCCTAATGCAATCACCCAATGGATCCATTTCAACAAGGATATTCTGGAGATAGCACAAACAGGGTTTTCACTTGTATCAGGAACACACAAGAGCACAGGAATACAGAAAGAAAAGCAGACAGCATTGCGGGAATATCCAGGGAACAAAGCACCAACGTCAAAGCAAAGGTATGCTTCAACTTCTGCTGTTCAGTGTAAGAATCAATATACATGATATCACAAAACAGCCTGGAAAAACAAGGACCAAAGCTCTGTTGGCCTACCAGCGCAGCGAGTAGGCTTATTTACCACATTAGGACAAGTATATTTTAAAAAATACTAATACTTAAGAGACTTGCCGTTTTAATAGAAGATATTCCTGAAGCCATGATCAGCACAATGTTTAAAGGAGCACAGAAACAGACCCGGATACACCTCTACACGACATCCACATGTACACTTTTAAAGGAATTAGGGATGCAAATCTATGCATATTTCTGGTCATCAGCTAACTATTAATTGCCTGAAGCAAGAAGGGAAACTCTTTCATCTAGATGTACCGAGTAATTGCCATCTATAGACTTTTTCAATTTTTTTCCCTAAAGCGCCTAATACAAATTACTGTAACTAGAGGTGTACATTATCATCTGTTTTAAGAGAAAATAACAGAAGTAGCCAAAACCCAGGCAGAATCTAAGGTCTCACTCTTTCAACTAGTGCTGGCTCAGGAGCTGAGCACCACCCGATCAGCCAGCACCGAAACCGGGGCCCGGGCTCACAACATGGAGTCATGCGCGTGGTGCCGGGTTTCCCAGAGCACATCACATCACGTTTACCTCAGGTTTGTGGCAGGAAAGAGAAACTGAGATGGTATTTTGCCCAAGCATAACATTGGAACAATACAGGCGGATGACGCTGCTATAAAACCTGTGTATTTCACCTGATTTACCCATGTATTTAGTCTCGGTGGCCAGGTGCTGGCAGTGAGGCAGCCCCCCTGAGGGGAGACCAGGGGCTGCCCCAGGCTGGACACGGCCGGTTCCAGCTGGTTCAGCAACAGCCCCTCAGCCACGCTGCTGGCACCACTCTGTCAATGTAGTTAAGAAAGGGCAAAATTCTGCCTGGGCCACGAGGGAAAAAAGCGCGAGGAACAACAGGAGGAAAGAGGAGGAGAGAAGACAGGAGGCGGTGCTGCCATGATGGGGCAGAGATCCCCAGCAGCCCGTGGAGCAGGGATTGCCTCAGCAGCCCATGGAGGACCCCACTAAAGCAGATTTTTCCTGGCAGGACTGCAGCCCATGGGAGAGACCACAGGGAAGGAGAGGAGGAGTATGAGGAGGAAGGAACGGCAGAGAGAACCCCTGTGTGCTGACCAAAGCCCCATCCCCTGCAGCACTGAGGGGACTCGGGAGTGGAACAGAGCTCGGGAAAAGGCGGGAAAGCTGTTCATGCTCGTCTGGGTTTCCCACTACCTGAATGAGTAATTAAATACCTATTTTAATTGCCAACAAATTAAATTGCCTTCAGTCAAGTTTGTTTTGCCCTCAACAGTGATTGGTAAGTGACTTCTCTGTCTTTGTCTTGACCATAATCTTATTTTCTTCCCCTGTCCAGAGCAAGGAATCAGCTGAGGGGGAACTCAGCTGTTAGACACTGCAATCCAAAAACCCAGTCTCCCCTTAAAAGAAACACCTGGCCTGTCAAAATAAACTATATTACCTCCACTCTGTACGTCAGAGAGCTGCAGCTTTTTTTTTTTAATCCCTTTGAAGCAATATCAGTTTCGTGTAACATCGTGAATATGATTCACAGTAATAACGAACCATGCTTTTAGGTTACGGTTAACCATCGCTGCATCCAGAAAAAAAAAAAAACCTTTTAAAGGGGCTTCCGATTATGCCAGTTCAAAGCTTGGAAACCAGCACTAAACAAACCTGGACCTGTCACCCATCAGCAATGGAGGGATCTCGAGAGTGAGACCTGAGCTCTAGGACCTGATCCAAGACACTAACCCAAAAGAGTCTCATTTCTATGGCTTGTTGGGCAAAATTTGCATATTTTACACAAAAATGGGTTATACCATAGGCTTCTGCGCAAGATAATTTTGCGATAGTGACTAGATAGTAACTAGATTCCAGCCTGTTTTAAATAAAAGTGTACTTGTTCTTATATGTTGTACTATGAATGCTCAGGAACTCTGCTGCAAATGTGGAAGAAGTTTAAGTGAAGGGCACCATTCAAAATGCATTTGAAATAGTGGGGGCGTGTTTTCATAAATTATGATCCCTCCACTAGCAGTAATACCTCACCTGAGACATGCTGAATGTTCCCGAAAAAATATGAAGTGAAACAGCGTTGACCATATAACCACAGTGCTGTGTGCCCTCCTCACAAGGGTCTGTATAAGCGAGGTACTCAGGCTTATCTTTCAAAAGAATATACAAAAAAAACCATCACAGTAAAATTAACTATACTACTTAAAACCCCTGACATAACATGACCTAAGAGAGAAATACGGTTTCTGCAACAGCCATTGATACCAGCTAGTCAGCAACTCGGCTTGCTTTTAGATAAGCCTGGAATGGGAATCACAAGACTTCAAAAAGATCCAGCTAATTTTAAGTTTTACCTTTCAAAATTATACATTTGGGTCCAAAAATGCTTCCAAAAGAAATTTCAATCAGTTCTATTCATATATTGAGATGAGTATGACACTTTTTTGCACGTGGCATATGGAAAGGTTTCCATTTAATTCCAGGATCTTAATCGCACATTTTTTAAACAAATTGTAAATTTTAATGAACCTATATGAATTTGCAAAGGAAAGGAATTTTCCAGTCTAGCTTAAACTCATTTCAAGAGACTTACGCAAAATAAGTCACAAGGTAGAGCATCATCGCAGGAGCTTTGCCAATATATACAAGAACTGGAATCACATCGGTATCCATGCATGAAATCTTTCTTAAGCTCAGAAGGGTTAATATTACATACCTGAAAAGTGGTCAATTTACATTGTATAACAACATAGATACAATAGGGTGGAAAAAAAACCAAAACAAAACGAAATGACACCAAAACACAACCAGCCACAGTTATTCCCAAATAGAAAACACCAATGGAAAGAAGAGGTGATTCTACCTAGGCCAATCTGTAAGCACTACTAAAGCTTACAAACCATCTCTCCACATCATAAACCATCACAAGATGCCTGTTGAAGATTGCTCTAGCCCAGTCCTGCATTGAACAAGAGGTGATTTAAGTTTGTTAGATGTTAGAGAAGCTCGCCTACAGCAAAGAAACATCCCTAACATTAGAATTATAATGATAAAATTACCAGTTACAAGCACATACGATCCTGGCGATCCCAAAGCACTTTGTTGACCTTTGGCAGCAACCGCAACAAGGAAAGTGCATCTTGAAAGCAGATTCCTGGCAATGACACTATTCCAGCAGCTCTTCCCAAAATATGTAAAACAAAACCTAACAGCAGTCGTGCCGATGATAAAATGTGCCTGCAGCCAAATCATGACTTTGCCATTGGTTACTTCCTTGGGCTGCTCAGGTTTTATATGTCGGGTTTTAGATACTGTAGTTCTTGAGGACAGGCACATGAAGGGATTGTTTCTGAGGTGAAACCAGCATGAAGAATTCCTCCCTCTTCCCTCCTTGCAACTGCTTGTTCTCCTTCCTGAAGTTTACTGCCCCTACTTACCCGTTTCTGGAGTCGTGCCGCAAGCCAGATCATTGGAATCACAGAATCGTTAAAAGGATCTGGATTGAAAACAACCACAGTCTCCAAAGCTCCACAGCACACAACTTCAGCAAAAGAATTTAAGACAGATCCTTGCAGCTCTAAAACATTTCATGTTTGCTGTGGTTTTTGTTCTCTAATTACATCTCCTAACCTACAACGTTGTATTAATTTCTTTTACAACACATATTGCTTTTGTACAGCGTAGTTCACTTGACACCACTGCACGTTACCTCTACAAACCTGGGAGGCAAGTGGGAAGGCTCTCCACTGGCAAGTTTATCAGCATGAAACCACTTGTTTCAAAACACACATCTAATCAAAACAAACACTTTTATGAGCCCCAGATATCCTTTTCGGCAGACAGGTTCGCTGAGCCATGGAAATTGTTCCAAAAGCTCACTTGATTCAAAGGTAAATTATATGAGGCCTTGTAGCCTCTTGCCGGAAACACAAGCAAGTTATTTAATGATGCACAACAGTCTAGTGCGTTTTGAGAGAACACTAAAGAAGACTTTCAAATTAGAAAAGGAATTTTTGCTAAAGAAAGAGAAGTTAATCCAGTCCTCTTCTACTCTTTTCCCCATCAATGACCAAAAAAAAAAAAAAAGTAATTTCATAAAGTCAATCCAGATGACACTCTGCTGCAAACATACCAACACCAATTCAAACGGCATTGGCAAAAGAACGGCCTGCTTGCACCACAACTCCTCACCGGTCCGTGGCTGAAACAACCGCCGCCGTTCTCCAAATCCCGCACTGTCAGCATCTCCTGGGCAAGTTCTGCAGAGATCATGTATCAGCTATTTTGGCGTGCGGACGGGAACCACATTTGAGGTTTTGAGTTCTTTGTTGAGACAACCTAGCACAAGGGTTCACTGCATGTGACCAGGCTGGTTTTCATTAAGGTGAAGATACATCATACCAGAAATCGGAGCGAAACCTCCCTGGTAAAATGCAGTAAATAGTTCATGGGTACACAGTCCAATCAGGTCAGAAATCTAACCTGAAGGGCACATATTTACTGTATCACCGAATCCGTCAATAACGGAAAACACAGGTCCGAGGGATGAGCTTCTGCACCACTTTGCCAAAGCTAAAGTGCAAGTGAACTCCTACTACATGATCCAGATGTCAGCACAAAACAGAAATAAATTTGTATGCATTCACAAGATGACACATTTCAGAAGCCGTAAATCCCAACGATTTGATTGATTTCCAGAGCCGCACGCTGAATGCGATTCCTTACGCATTTCCCAGCACAGCTGGGGAAGTTTGTCAACAAAATTACGTTTTAACGAAGTCAGAGAGAGATGACATGTCTGAGACAGAATGCTGGGGACATACAGCTACCAGTGCACAACAACAAAATAGTATTGACATAACTGAAGACCACCAAAATTGGTATAGCTAAACTCTTTAAGAAATCTCGATTTAAAGAGCTTGCTATATTCTCTTTCCAAGAGAAGGGCAGGGAACATTTTCCACCACCTCCACCCTCCTCCCATTGCTCCCACCTCTGACTCTCATTTTAAAAATCAAAAGGTTCATTCAAAAACTATCCAAATCCACTAGACCAATTGAAGGTTTGAGTTAGCATATAAATGGGAATTTAATGCAGTTAATCTCATTTCTTTAAAGCAGTAACACACACCAAAAGCCAAAACCACCAAAACAAAACACCAAATGCAACCTATTTTGACATCTCTTTGCTTTCAAAAGGCTTCAAAATGTCAGCTTCAAAGAAAACAAACCAACCAATTAAAACAAACAAAAAACCAACAGCTCAGTTTTGGAACTGTAGATCAATTTAAGCCAGCTGAGTTTAAACTGATTTTCAACTGGATGGTTGAGTCACCCTAAATTTTGCGGTCCCTCCTGGAACTAGATAATTTGCAGGCAATGAAAACAAGTTCTGGGCATGTAAGAAAATTTGAACATTTACCAAGATCCAGTCTGAGTCCAGAACATGGATTGAGCTCAAACTCTTCTTTTTTCAATTCTTTACCAAGCTGGTTTTTGTTCTTAATGAAAACAGTCTTCCACTATGCAAGAGATTTCTAGACACCTTTACTCATCTGCGATAGTTTGATAAATCACCTAATGGAATAGATGTAAAATTAAAAGACAAGTATTGTCATCATTTCACCTCAGATGTATAACATGAATTTCGACGATACCAGGTTTCTATCTGTGTATCTTACAGGATGGGAACATTTATCTGCTCTTGAAGCACATCATGAGGGAAAAGGTTATCTTAAAAAGAGTTTGCATCTTCTTCCATTTTTGAAATCTATGAAACAAAAGTAAGGCTAGAAAAACGTGCAGTATTTCTGAAGAGCAGGCATACGCATTTTATATTTCGATTTATTGGGAAATAAAAGTCAAGTGGAACTGGCTCAAGATCCTCAGAGAAGTCCAACCAACACTAAACATTAGGCGCGGGCTCTCAAGCACACGTTATGCCAACTATGTCTCACCTTAGGCATATGGAAATGTATTTCCTTATACACATATTGATCTAGTTATAGAAGTACAATTTTTAGACTCTGATTCCTATAACGGTACTTTGACCAAGTTGACAAGGGTTCTGTCCTCATTCTTGTATTTTTAGCTTATGTTACATTGGCCACATTTCTGTCTTCCAGAAGCGTTGTGTGAACAGATACAGCAATGAAGTGCTTAGATCCTACAGCAACTGCTGCAAACCTTGCCTAAAATTCCAGTTTATTAACATACGCAGGTTGGCTGATGACCCTGAGGCTACTTCGGAGTTCTCTTATAGCAGAAATTACCCTTAAAATGTGTCACCCCAGGGAAGAATTATGTTGTGCAACTGGCATTTCAGAAAAAAGAAAAGCAAGAACGCCTTTGTTTTTCACCCAAATACATAACAGCAGTAGAAGCTACTGAGACTGAGGAAGGGCCTTAAATTCAGAGTGAAACCTGACTTCAGTTTTTGAGAGTTTTTCAAGTTCAAAAATGCAAATGGAAAGCGACAGCTGCCTTAAGTCTGGCAGAAACTTGCTTCTATAGTTAAATTTTTCCCCAAAGGTAATTCCAAGAGATCCATTTCCCAACCCTGCCATTCCAAACAGGTTTGCAACACTGCTGTAACACTGCTTTGGAAGTAGATTTTTTTTTTTTCTTCACTTGGGACCCTTGCAGAAAGCCCCAAAAACAACAACAGCTTTTGTCGTTCTGCCAAAATGTGACTTGATGAATATTGGTAGAGGGGGAAGGGCAAATACAGAAATAATTTATAACATTTCCCTAGAGAATTTGCTCTTGCGACCTGCCCTGCTGTCAGGTCCTTTCTTGGAATGCATACTGAAACCTGGAGAAATCTATGGAGCACGGTCTCTATTCCCATTTGTTTATTCTGGGTCTTAAGAATATTTCTCGAACAGTCAAAGCATCAGGTTTTGAAGTTAACTGTTTCATTGCTTATGTATATGTCGGTTCATACTTCCACCCCAAGAGAAAAATAATGCTTTTAAATGCATGTCTAAAATTTGACTGACAGTGCATGTGAGAATTATACTACGAAAATAAACCATAAATTATGCAGATCATTCTAATTACATGTATAAAAACCACACGACTGAAATGTTTATTAGTGTTGAACCTCAAGCTCTTCGAAGTCTGGAAACACATGAATTAAGCCTGGCCACTTTGAGCTGTCTTTAAAACATCCTTTTGCCGTTTCTTTATGTACATATGTCCTTATGTACATTTGTCCTTATGTACATGACCATAGCCTGGTTTTTTTCCAGAGAATCCAATAAATAAACAGAGAAAGGACAGCTGTAACTATTTCTTTTTCTCCCGTTTGGCATTCACTGCACAATACTTATCTTCTGAGTAGACGCGCACTCTCCAAGGCAGCATTCAGCCATGAAGCCATTCCTTCTCCTCCTTCTCCAAAAAAGCACACCGACTGGTTGGGACGGAGGGAGAAGAGAAGGCAAGAAACCTTCATTTTAAGCTGTAATTTTGAGCTTTTGACTTTTGTGTTATTCTTGTAAAGCAGTAGAGGGGCCTTTTACATTTTTAACCAAGTGAAACAAAATTGAAATTTGCTTCCTCGTGTAGGATCATGCAAACAGACACTTGGTTCACACACAATACTTTAACGCTAACCCAAGCGTGTCAATGGAACTCCTGGGTTGCCATCCCCTGCGAGGCCCAACAGCCAGGAGAAATAGGATGTTTTCCCAGTGACTTTTAGAGGCTTCTGTTTACAGCAAAAAAAGAATCCCGGACTCCATTCCTGATCCACATGAACTTACAGACATGGACCTTCTGTACCTTCCCCACACGGATGACCCCTTTCGCAGCATCTTTTTAATATGTTCTGCTACCAGTCTCATCCCACCCCTGCCTTCAGTCCCCTTCCCAATCTCCTCCTTTTATTCACAGGCTTCTCACTCCAATTCCAAACCTTTTTTTGTCATCTAGTCTCATCCACCTTTCAAGTCACTCAACAACAACCCCTTTTTCCAAAGTCAACTCCGTATCTCCAGTTTCTTTCACAGTCATTCTCAGTTCTCCTCCCATCAATGGAAATGTACATGGAGTGTCCATGTGCATTTATTTTCAAAAATCAGTCAGAAAGCTGTATTTTTAAGCAGCTAAGGAAAAATCTTCCCTTCTTACAGGAAGGTTAGAATAAGAAAAGCAAGTAAGTGTTCCAATACTAAAAGAAATTGAAAACTGCTCCTCACTAGCTCAGTTCTTGTGAACTCCCAAGTTTTAGCCGTGCTGATCAATCCAGTTCGTCACACACAGTAATGACTCATTTGTACCACAAACAACCAAAATTACCTGGAGGCGTGATCTGAACCACCAATGACTAATTAGTCACCACTACTTCTAAGCTGGACCAAATTCACACTCTGCTGATGATCAGTGTTCAGCATAACACCAGCTCTGGCATCGGGACAAACCTTTGGGCATCAGAATCATTTACAGGAATTTCTCTGCAGAATTCCATTACGAGGGGAACAAGTAAGTGTGGTGTAACATAACTTCAGTTCAAGCCAAAATTAGTACCTTCTGGAAAGGTACAAATAAAATTGGATATGGTTATGAAAATACAGAAGCTGGTCCTAAAAGAAGAATTTAACCTATGTTCAATGGGTATTCTCAATTTAATTTTGAGGAATTATTGCAATTTAAGCCCTAAGCCTCCAAAAGGAGCCACGGAACCCCACTGCAACCAAGGAAATCTCACCCTAAATAAACACCTTTCAAGATCAGGACTGAAATGTTTGGATAAAACAAGCATAATAACCTTTCCAAGACACTGGAGACAAAATGAGAAAACTACTGTTCTTTCGGATGGAAGGACGTTCATTTTCGAACTGATTCAATAGGATAAAAATCTCAAAACTAGAGACCGATTTGAAAAATTTCAAACTGAAGACTACTTAATTAATTTGTAGTTAAGTACGGTGGTATTCACAAGTTGTTAGTAGAAAAAGAACTTCAAAACCAAAGTTCGAATAGTAAACCTTTCTCTTTTAAAGACTCTGATCACGAAATATTTTTCCTCCTTTATAGATGTCTCACTAGAGAACTCATCAAATTTTACCAAATACACTGAAAGCATACTTGGTCTCTTCCTACTATAAATCTATCATAATTTTTGAGTACAGAGTTACCTCTGGAGAGGATGGTACACCTGACACCCCAAATTAAGGAAAAATCTAGAAGAAACGTAGAAGACAAAAACAAAACTTCGGACTTTAAGAATATATTTTTTTAATTCTTATTAATCTTATGCATAGAAACCCTGGCAAATTTGTCAAAATATGACCTTCCTCTCCTTCTGTCAGAAGAGTTTCACTCAGCAAATAAGTGGAAAAAAAAAATATATAGATATATAGATATATAGATATATATATATAGATATATATTTCACGCTGTGCTGGACTGAACCCAACACAACTTTGTCAATTGACAATCATTTTGACCAAGGTAACTGCAGTATTTGAGACCGTAACATCTTTTTCAGAAGTGAAAAAAGGCCATAAGTTTTCTCAGTCTTCTGGCTAACACAAACACTGGCCAAGGATCAAGTATTGTTTTGCTGTGTTTCCTTGTAGCTAGCTTACAGTATTGCTTCACTCGGCACTTAATGCACAAAGGGCAAGGATGAGAGTAATGGTTTGATACTTTATACACTAAAAATAGCTTTGTTTGGGTTTTTTGAGGGTAGAACAATCAAAAGTGTTTTAACCAAACAAGACATTGGTTTGGCAGAGAATTCACAGGCAGTAACTTTGTAGCTCCGTCCTAATCTCCAATTCAGCATTAGCTGTCTCTAGGCCCAAAACAGACAATATATTTTAGCATTTATAAACTTCATTCTTTACACATCATTGACTACTCAGATACAAGGGAGGGCAAGTTTTCTTTCTGTTCAATCTTGCCTGGAGGATACACCATAAACTGCTGATGCGGATTACTACTACAGCTCCTGTTCATTTGCACTCGCCCATCGGTGGACATGCTCCTTGAAAACAGGATTTCTGGTCCAGAACCAAAATCTGCAGCAAGGGTTTTCTTTGGGATGACAGCTTTTTAGCAAACTCTTTTTCACGGTCCTTTAGCCCAGACCTAACTTTATGTAAGGTCCAATGATCCCTAAAATTATTTCGGAGTGTTTTGGTTTTAATTCAAATTGTTCAGCAGTTATTGTGGAAGACTTCTGAAAGTGATGGAGAGGTTTTTGCTCTGGGTTTTTTTGTGGTTTTCTGTTACCTAAGGCTGTCTAGCCCGCAGATGAGGAGCCCCAGATTTGCTCAAAGAAATGCCGAGATGAAGCGGGAAAGGGGTGAAACTGGTTACTGAAACCCCCTGCTTAAAACCTGACTCAGAGACTAACAATTTGAGCAGAAACTGGTATTCTTGGCAATGGGCAAGTGCCACAAACCAGAACAGGGCAGGCCAGCTCCACCGGAGAATGCAGTGTCAGCCAGAACCTCCAGGTTGCTCTTTCTGCTCACTTGTGCCTCCCCAAACCAGAAGAAAACAAAGAAAACAATCAAAAAAACTTGATCCTGAAACTTCAGTCCTGGCAAAGAGCATTTCCCATCGGCAGTGTCATGATCCCTATAAAGGGATTTCATAGAGTCTCACAGTGAGAAGTTTTGCCCATCATACACAAATTATTACAAAATGCGGGTCAGGAACTGCACAGTCCCAACAGCTAATTTATTTTCCTCTGACTTTTAACCTGACTGTGGGAGGATAAATCCTCTGGGAAGTGCCTCCTTTCCATCACCTTCACATCATTGCCAATACCTTATAACATCCCTAATAAGAACTTCAGTTTTTCTAGGCAATAACAGTAGAAAACTGCAATGTATCTCCAACATTTGACATTGCCCAAATTCTAGGAAAGAAAAAGGAAAAAACTGAAGCAAATTCATATTAAAAAACCTCATCTAGTTATTGCCTATACCAGGAAGTCAAAGGAAAACGTTTACAATACTTAAACAATTCCAGCTCCCCAGATAACTAACATGTGATTTCATCTCTCTTCAAATTATTTTCTCATGTGCTATTGAAACTTCACTCACTGGAGTTTGCAAAGAAAAGAGTCATTCAAGGCTGCGGGCCAGTAATTACAATTACCAGTAAGCCAGCACAGCCGTCAAAACTATTGAAACAATAAACTCAATTAAAAAGTTACCACTGTTATTTTGTGAACTGTGGAAACCTGCTAGCTCACACCTCTCTGTCCATAACCTTACCTATGTGAGGAATATTTTTGTCCAGGCTTGTTCGGAGTAGTAAAGCTACTCAGCGCACAGAATTGCTCCTTATTTTAAAGCCTTTCCCTCCTAGAAGCCTCTGGCACAGGCAGAGGGAAGCTGGGGAGGTTCTGCTTAGATATGGCAGTTTACCCTTCCCTGATATAAAAAAAACCTCACAGAATTGCATCCTGATATAGCAGATGGAAAAAGAAGGCAGGGAAAGCTGGCAGAGAGGCCACTCACCAACAATAGAACATTTAGAATTTCTCTTTATTCTCCCTAACTCACCATTGGGGTCATTTGAAGATTTAGAGTATAAGTCCTTGCCTTGTTTTCTCCATGTATTGCAGAATTCAAGCAAAATTACCTCATTAACTTGTTTTTTGTCCAAGTGAAAAACTTGACCAGAACTCGTTGAGGCAATTTCTTCATAGACCTTGTAACCAATATGATCCCTGTCGTCGCAGTCTCCAGTCAGCACAAATACTACCTGTATTAAAAAATATATATAAATTTTTTTTTAAAAAAAATCATTTGGTACACAGTGCAAACTTTGGGAAAACATTGCAAAGACAGCATTAAGGCACGAAAACAAAAGAATTGTATCACTTGGCATGGGGTCATGTTACTTTGCACGACGGACAGCCCTGCTGCACTCACTGCTGACGGAAAAAGTAACGGAGAAGAGAAAGAAAGGACAAGAACCGCGTTATTAGCGACACTCACCTATCTGCACTTGTACATCACAGAATACTTATTTCAGAAAAATATAAAAGCATTCACATAAGTGGTAAGCCGACCAAGAACACACATACTGGTAGAAGGCTTATTTGCACTATTTAATCCGTAATGTTAAAAGGAATATTCCTTTAAGTTTTTTCTTAACCAGATCAGTCAAAACTCTAATTAAAAAAAAACCTAGAATGGCAACATTATGGTCCCTTCTGTAAAAAGATTTCACTGAGTCTCACATAGAAGGATTTAACCTTTCAATATTGAGAAAACAGGGCATTAAACACATAAACCAGCTGAGAATGCAAACCCCCTCGGTACCTGCGATTGTTTCTGTTGGATGAGCTGCAGCACTTCATGGGTAAGTCTATAATCCTTGGACCGGGCATCAGTAAATACATAGATGAAGGAACCAGGAAGAGAAATTTCCAGGGCGATCTTTATTGCACCGATGCTCATCTCTGGACAGTCTCCGCCACCCTGTTCACAAGTAGAAGAAAAACAAATCATGCATTACTTACTTTTGGGACATTCAATATAGATACGTTCTCAGCTTCTAATAATTTATTCACATTTTTTACCCTAAGCATTGAAAACAGTTGTGTCGTGGTCACTCCCGTATTTTCTGGGAGCGCCGTGTTTAGCTCTGGCTCTCGCGACTGGCTGACAATTTAATTTTTCTTCCAAGTATGACTTGATGTAAATTGACATGAAAGGATCAGTTTCTCTTCCTAACTTAAGAATTAGAGGAAAGTACTGTTTAAGTAAAAGTTCGCTTTGCCTTACATAAAAATTAACTGGGTATATTGAAGACGCAACTGTCCAAGGAGCTGAATACAAACTGTAAAACCTGCCTTTGTAAATGGAAACAGATCTCTGCACTTTCAAGATTAAATATGAAAGTTATTCCTTTTATTTCTACGGTCAACACGCCTTTACACACACACAAATCTCCACAGCCTGGGAAGGAGGAAAAAAGATAATTTAAGTGTAGCATCTGTTTTTAATTCTCAAAGTGCCATCAGAAATTCTGTTTTGAGGTTAAACACTCAGACACATAACAGAAAACTCTTGCCTTCCACAGTCTCCCAGTCCTTCAGAATTTCAGCTGTCCCCAACAAAATGTTCATGTCAGTAACAATTTTTACCTACCAGTAACTTTAATCCCATTTCAAAGCAGGAATATCAATAAACTTCTCATCTATGTTAAAGAATAGGTACTTTGCCATTGTTCTTTTTAGAAATCAGTCCTTTCTAAGTGTAGTTTTATATTTATGGGGAAAGCAAGAAGTAGACTCCAGACTGCCTGAAATTCAAGAGGGAACTCTCCAAAAAACATTTTTGACACCCGTCAGATCTTTATCTTGGCAATGTGTATACGATCCTATGGGACGGATCAGTATATCCAAGTTATTCCTTTCCCACTCTTGCAAAGCCAGTGTCACCTTCAGCAAAAGGCTCTTCCACATAAATATTTCATTTGTAGGCAAAGTCAAGATAAGAGCTGATTTCTACAGACACCTATTTGGAACCAAAAAAACAACCTTTATTCCCATTTCAAGTCCACTAAATTATTGTCTCATAATATTCTACATGGCAGCATCTCTTTTCTGTATAGAATAGGAAAAGCACTGCTGAGCTAAATGGGTATTCTGAGAAGAAGCGTGAGCTTTTTTATTCTCGTAACACGGCAGAGGGGTATTCTCAAAAGGCAGCGAGGCACAACTACAAAACAGAACTGTGCTAGCTTTATTTAAAAAAAAAAAAAAAAAAAAAAAGAAGAAAAATTTCCATTAAATGTTTCCTGCCTTTCTCTCCAAATTGCAATTAAATATAGCTACAATTACCTTGTGAAGTTTTCTGGAAAAACAGAGGTGAGTAAAGCTCAGCAAGTCTCATTTTCTGTTCAGTCTGGGCAGCAGAAAATTTAGAAAATTTAGGTTGTTAGCTCAGCTAATCTATACTATTCACATTTCTTCTGTCTAAACTTAATACCTATATAAGTATCTACTTAAATGGCATTGTCTCCACCTGCAAAAGGATAAATTTAGTATCTGATTTCAAAAGCGTTATCAACAACTCTTACAGAAGACTGTTTTCATTAAGTTGTCATTTTTACACTGAGAAATACTCAAATAAGGCCTCGTCATAATTGTTGATGCAAGTGTGTTGGCATCTGTATCACAGGATCATGAGACACTCAAAACTACGTGAATATACTTTAAAAGGCTTTTATATAGACAAGATTTAAGTACATTGCTTATGCAAGTAACTACCCATTGTTAAAAGTGTATTTAATATGAGAACACACAAAAAATCTGGTTAATGCTCAAAAAAAAAAAGACACTAAGAAGTCACTGCTGCCCAAGTACAAATTATGGTCATGCTGTCCATAAGGATGATTCACAGTTCATTACAGATGAAAAACAAGCAAAATAGGATCTATTTGTGATGTGCTAAAGGAATATTTCCTTTATCACTTAGAATGTAAATGGAGCAGGGCCTCGTTTCTCCAGTGAAACGGATACGGACTCATTCTCCCTGCTCACCAGCCAACAGCCTGTTCCTACCGTGTGTGCTCAGACCCTCCCATCGTTCTGTCACCAGATGAATATTGTTGGAAAACAAGAGCTGGGTTTATCCTGACAAGTTTTGCAGTATTCCTGGAGAGCACATTTGGATCTAATATGTTTTATACACAAGACTCCTTAAAATAATTTATCTTCACCTCAATTTTAGCTTTGTTCGTGAATGAGAATATTTTATCTCAGCCCTTTTTCAAAATTAACCAACAATATTCACAGAATCACAGAATGTCAGGGATTGGAAGGGACCTCAAAAGATCATCTAGTCCAATCTCTCTCATTCCTGCACCTTTTTTAACTGTCTTTCTAGGAAAAACACTAATCACAAACACATAGGAAGTGTTAACATTTTCTGGGAGAACTGAAGATGCCTTATCAGTCCTGTTCTAATCACTTTTTAAATTTATATTTTCACCCTTCACCAGTATAAGGAATTAATGCAAGTCAGTGAAAAACTTAATTCAGCTGAATGAGCACATATTGAAATTAATGACAAAATATGCAATCGGGATTAAAAAAAGAAATCTGAAATTCATTAGACAGTAACTTTTAAACAAGCTGCTTGTAAATGAAGAGTTTTAAATTCCCAAAAGCTTCACCTAAATCATATACATTTTAGAAATAGCTGCAATTATTTTCCAGTACAGCTGTTTAGAAAACAACAAAGTAAAGACTGGAAGGATTTTTAAGGTTTGCGTTTCCCTGTGAAGGAGAAAACCCCCAAGCGCTGGCATTTTCTGCCTCCTTGAAAACGTACTATTGTTTTCTCTGATCTTTCATCTTTCTGCCAACTTTTAAATCACTCATTCTTCCCAAACGAGCACTTTCGGCTTTCAAACTATCTTTTATTGCAGGGCTTACACCATGTGCCAGTTTGTAAGACAGTTGTTTAAGACAGGAGAGCCTATCTGGCATTATTAAGCCCGACAAGGTTCTCCACAGGTCAGAAGCATTTTGCTTGATTAGAAGACAATCTGATCTTATTTCCTTTCAGTAAGGGCAGCTCCACTCCAATACCTCTCTTGCCTTCCCTCACCCGCTCCAGACATCACTTGTGGTTCATTCTCACCCGGGGAAACTCCACCAAGGGACACACGGGTGCGCCGGTCCCAAAACTGCCACTTGTCTCCGTTTGCAAAGACGAGCGCCCAAGTCAACATGTCGCTTTTGAATCAGTAGGTGCTGATTAACGCATGGCAGTGAAGGCAATACCTAAGTCGTACTCAATGCGTCTTACAGTCCTTTTGTAGCTAAATTAGTTAATTGAAGCTAGTGAAGGGTTTTCACGGGAAATAAGTCTCAGAACACAATAAAACAGTTCATAAAAGTGTCTGTGAACAAGTGGCAGAACTATTAAAATGCAAAATAAATGTTAGCATTTTCTAACTATTCTTTCTTGTGTTATTGAACAGTTCACACACTTTGACGTAAACCAAGATAAAGTAATTAATTGCAATCATAAATTAAGATGACCAGAGAACAGGAAGATGACAGTTTGTGCAGGCAAAATGCCAGAGAGAGATGCCTGCATCCCCATGAACCATTGTAGCAGAAACATCAACACGAGAGGAAAGATTAGAGAGAGGAAACGGGGCCTTTGCTAGAACCACTTAGAGAACCAACAAGTTACTCACCTGAACATAAAGTTCCCTGAGTTCAAACTGAAATTTCTTGGGATCTGTGGTTATCGTCACTGGACCAATTTCTAGGATGAAAAAAAAAAAATAGCAAAGTATGAGGAAAGCACCAAGGTACCAAAAGACAACTGAAGAGCTGGCCAGTTCAGATTCATAAAAATCTGGTAGCAAAAAACAAACTAAAAGAATCGAACAGAAAGGAATAATTGAGAACAATATATGGAGCACTGAAATCTATGATTCCAAATCTAGCAACTAATATCACGGCAGCACTCCCAGCTTCTAGGCGTCTTGAACATTCAGAGGCACACAAAGCATTCTGCGTTGTGTTTATTTCACATTTGCTTTTGAGCGATCATTTAATTGCTCATTTAACTGAACCGAATACACATGCTAGCTTCACTGACCGACGATAAAGAGAAAAAAAAAAAAGATGCCACATCTCTTGCCTGAAAGAATATGTACCCTCTAGGCATAAAAGTCCAGCGTGAGCCCAGTGCCCAACCTCAGTGTATCCAGCAGCAGTTGCCAGAAAGAACTGAAGCAGAATCAACCCTATTTGCGGTGATTGCCATGTCTTCGTGTACCGAGAAACGGCAGGACATCAAACTGAAGTTACAGCAGCACATATCTGAGTGTTTCCCAACCACACCAGCTGTACCACAAGCCTCCCTCTGCCCCTTCAACAATTGCCTTCCTAATTGGTATCAAATGTGATTCTAAACAGCTGTTTTCCTCCGGCTGCGATTTCCTGACACTTCACCTCAACGTGCCCTGGCACTCGTGCGCTTTGTTCTTTCCTGGCCGGTGCTGGTGCCAGGAATGGCACACATCTAGCTCGGCAAGCTGGCTCAGGGCGCTGGGCCAGGAATAAATACATAAATACACAGGCAGATGCTAAAAGAAAAAAAAAAGGTAATACATTTCCGCTGGTTTAGTGCCCCAAAGCGTTCATAAAGAGATAGCTGAGTACCAGCACGCAGAATGGGGTCCAGTTTACCAAGTCGGTGTGAAACAAAAGCGTGGACGCGCAGCGGTGCTGATTCACCACAGCCGCAGTTTGCACGGAAGCGCTGCCTCAGCAGCCCATACAGCACCTTCCAAGCTCTGTACAAGTTCATATGTACTTATCTTCCATATAATCTAGACATTTTTAAACACTTTAAGGTTTTATTTCACTGGGGTTTCAACAACAGCCATCACTAAAATCTACTATAATCACAAGCGTTTGCCTGGGGGGGCTCTATTTATTGGTGCCTTTTGCTAAGCATAGGTTTTAATTTGTGTGGAAGTCACCCAAGAAATCACACAAAGCCTCTCCTAGGGTATTAAACTGTCTCCAGTTTGGGGTTTCTTTCGGTATGGCTTTGATTTGAGCCATTTATCTGTGACTGCTCTTTACTAAAACGCTACACTATCGTCAAAAGAGCCATTCTAAGGCCTCACCGTTCCTCCACCTCCCACCACGCTCCTGCTCCCACCGCTCCACCTGGTACCATCCTCCTCTGGGTGTTCGTTAAACCACACACCTGTAACACAGCTACCGCCAAATTGTTTCACTTCAGAATGGGGTTTATACCTGCAGTAAAACTGCTAGGCCCCAAAAAGGAGTGAGCAGGATCATTCACATCTCCAGTAACAACGCATCTCCTCTGAGGGACAAACGGCGGCACCGTCAATGACACCGGCACTCCCATGACTCTCGATGCCAGCTCTTACCAGAAGGACAGCAGGAGTATTTCCAACAGCGAGCGGTGGTGCTACTACAGCACGTAAACCTGCAGCTACAGGCAGCTCGCCAATGCTGAAGGAACCGATGATGATACAGAAGGTGACTGGAATGGCAATAACCACCACACTCAGGGCTGGTATCGCTTCTCCCACTCACATGGTCTCACCTTCTCACAGTTGTCATAGAATCATAGAATCATTTTGGTTGGAAGAGACCCTCAGGATCATTAAGTCCAGCCATAACCTAACCTAACTCTAGCACTGCCCCACGTCCCTGAGAACCTCATGTCCGTCTGTCCAACCCCTCCAGGGATGGTGACTCCAGCACTGCCCTGGGCAGCCTGTTCCAATGCCCCACAGCCCTTTGGGGAAGAAATTGTTCCCCAGATCCAACCTCAACCTCCCCTGGCGCAACTTGAGGCCGTTTCCTCTGGTCCTGGCGCTTGTTCCTGGGGAGCAGAGCCCGACCCCCCCTGCCTCCAAGCTCCTTTCGGGCAGGTCAGAGATCAGAAGGTCTCCCCTCAGCTCCTGTTCTCCAGCTGAACCCCCAGCTCCCTCAGCCGCTCCCATCACACTTGTGCTCCAGCCCCTCACCAGCTCCGTTCCCTTCTCTCAACTCCCTCCAGCACCCCAAGGCCTTTCTTGAGCACTCAGGTGATTTTGGTGCCACTGGCGCCGCCATTTTGTGCGCTGAGGTGTTCCCGCCACCTCTGGTGCCGCCATTTTGAGCCCTGAGCTGAGGGGCCCAGAACTGCCCCCAGGATTCGCGGTTTGGCCTCCCCGGTGCCCAGCACAGGACGGTCGCTGCCCTGGGCCTGCTGGCCACACCAGGGCTGGTACCAGCCAGGGTGCTGGTGGCCTCTTGGCCACCTGGGCACACGCTGGCTCATGTCCAGCCGCTGGCACCAACACCCCCAGGGCCTTTTCCAGCCGCTCTTCCCCAGCCTGCAGCGTTCATGGGGTTGTTGTGACCCAAGTGCAGGACCCGGCACTTGGCCTTGGTGAACCTCAGACAACTGGCCTCAGCCCATCGATCCAGCCGGGCCAGATCCCTCTGCATGGCCTTCCCACCCTCCAGCACATCGACACTGCACCCAACCTGGTGTCATCTGCAAAGTGACTGAGGGTGCCCTCGATCCCCTCATCCTGACCGCTGATAAAGAGATTAAACAGAACTGGCCCCAGTACTGAGCCCTGGGGACACCACTCGTGACCGGCCAACAACCTGATCTGACTCCGTTCACCACAACTCTTTGGGCCTGGCCCTCCAGCCAGTTCTTTACCCATCACGGATACACCATCCAGGCCATGAGCTGCAGCTTCTCCAGGAGATGCTGTGGGACACGGTGTCAAAGGCTTTACTGAGGTCTAAGTACACAACACCCACAGCCTTTCCCTCATCTACTAGTTGGGTCACCTTGTCATAGAAGGAGATCAGGCGGGTCAAACAGGACCTGTCTTTCATAAACCCATGGTGACTGGGCCTGATCATATGGTTCTCTAGTAAGTGCCGTGTGATGTTACTCAAGATCATCTGCTCCATGACTTGCCCGGCACTGAGGTCAGGCTGGCAGGTCGGAGGGTTATTCAGTATTCTTCCCATGCAGTTTACAACCCCCTTCTTCTAGGTCTAAAAGGTCTAAAAGCCCCTCGTTCTAGGTCTAAAAAGTCTGAAAGGTGACGTGACCCTCACCAGCTCATACGAAACCCCATCTTTCACACGCTGTGACACCAGCTGATGTGACCTGCTTGCCAAATAACCTGAAATAGCCTTCACCCTTTCATCCTTTTTCCTACACCCAAATGCAACCCAAACAAGACCGTTTCCTCAATGCAGTTAAACACGGGCCTTCAAAGCAGTCAGAAAAGATAAAAGTGAGAAGGAAACATTACCCGAAGTGGTTTAAGTTTCCTTGCCAGCTAGGAACCATTTGCAGAAAGGGCTTGAGGAAAGAAGGGCAAGTCCTGTCACAAAGCACCACAGAAAGTTCTTCCAGACGGTTAAACCACTGATACTGTGAAGTCTGAATCAAGTTGCAGTCCTCGGTCCGAACAATGCTGAAAAGCTTTGTGGCGTTAAACTAAGGTAAGACACACCAAAAAAAATACAGTTGAGCTGACAGAAAAAAGTGAACACTGGAAACAGAAAAAGACCAATGTGCCAGTACTCATACCAGTGTTTGGTGTTTGAGAGATGCAGTGAAGCACGGCTTTGTTCTTTTGTCCATCTTCAACGGCACACATGTAGCCAGTCAGCTCATAGGCCTAATTGCACATTTATCCACAGCCAAAACTGCCCAAAGTCTCAATAACTGCATGCAGAAGTCAAGCACACAAGTCAGACATTCCTCAAATCAAGCAGAGTTACAAATCTATCATTCTAAATACGCACTATTTACTCAGAAACCAGATCCTGAAAACGCGCCAAGTAAAGCAGAAGAAAAAAACATTTCTGTTTTCTTCTTAAAGCTTCATTAGTTCTTCAGGCAAAGATTGACATGTGAAATATTCCAACTGAACATGCTAGTTCTGATGCTGAAATATGAAACCATTTTCAGGCACGGACAGTAGAATATTTGGGACTAGTTTGTTAGGGAGGTGTCCCCACTGCTCCCGGCTCCTGGTCCCCCTGAAGTGATCGTACAATAAATGAAAAGCTCTGTACAGACACAGCAAAACAGCATCTGCCTTAGGCAGCAATTAAACTTTCGTGCCTCAAAAGTACAACATAAATGTAAGTTCTTTCAAACTGACTTGGTGAGCCAAGACTTAAATATTGCACACACACAAAAAACTGGTGACATAGGAAAGGAAACATATTTTAAAGAAACGGTTGCACATGACTGAACAAAACCTGGACTTCCTAACCCAAAAATCACAATGGAACCACTGTGGTGTTTGAGCTTGTACCTAAGCAATTAAACAAATATGGCGACAGAAAGCTGAGGACCAGCCCATTTGACAGAGATCAAGAGTCTCGATACTTCCTTCCTGGGGTAAATCTGATAAAAACCATCCCCCTTATAAATAAGCAGAGACGTACCTGGAGAAACTGGCCGTTCTGACAGGCCCTGATGTTTTTCCATGTTTGTCTGCAAGCTGAACAGCAAGCGCATTGGGAAAACCAAAATCACCCAGTGGCAACGCAATCACGCATCATTACCAGTTTGGCGCCACCTTAATCCCAACCGCATCTGCGCCAAGAATCTTTTTTGGACAACTGGATGTTTTAGGAGATCTAGCAAAGGAATATGGAAACATTTGCCTAACTCATCAACTCAGAACACTGAATTTCTCTGTTCTGGAAGAAAAAAAAAGAAAGGAAAAAAAAAAGCTCTAATTGCTACTTGGTAGCCAAAGGAATTTCAGCAGAGATGCTAAACCCTGTGGAATGCTCTCACCCACGAAGTCTTGCTTCTAATGCAGAGCAACAGCATTTCCCTGATGCAAAACTATATCCAGGATTAAAATAAAACAAAACACCCTCC
The DNA here is from genome assembly GCF_036013445.1 of Caloenas nicobarica. NCBI lineage: Eukaryota > Metazoa > Chordata > Aves > Columbiformes > Columbidae > Caloenas > Caloenas nicobarica. The sequence continues at coordinate 2,600,144 of NC_088264.1, forward strand.
CCAAAAAAACCCACACCTTTGGATACTTCCAGAGGACAAAAACTTCAGAACTAGTACAATACAAATAAAAACTAACAAACAAAATAATAATAATAATTTTAAAAGCCACAAACCACAACGACCACCACACACCAACAAAAAAATCCTGATATTCTAATAAGAAATGTAATTACAACACCCCTTCACTCCATAACACAATATGGCATTCCAGTTCTGATAGGTTATTGGTATAATGCAGATTTTTACCAGGGCTGCATCTTTGCAATGGAATAGCCCTCTGTGGTCTAGAACTGTACAGATCAAAGTATATTTCGTTATTTCTTCATTATGTAGTACAGAGCTCAAGAAATATAGTTTCCCCCACTTTCTAACACAAAGAATACCTTAGTGGCAATTATCTCCCACATATTTATTTATTGAACGGACTAATGCATTTAGCACCGGGCATCTGAAAAATAAGGACTTCTATTCAGTAAAACCTGCATGTTTTTAAATGCATACTTTGAAAAGTGAAATATATACCCTGCAAACTTTGAAATTCCCGTGAGAAATCATTTTCAGAGCTCCAGTACACATAAAATTGCTACATCTTCTTCGGAAAGTTGCATTTACAAAGCAATCGCTGTTTTCGCCGTTCACTGTACATTAAGTATCACGGCTCAAGTGAAGTAGTATGAATAAGAGTTTACAGGTCAAACTATGCAAATGACTTTTTTGTATCTTCAGGCTGTCAAATAATTTTCTTATTTTCACACAGTTTTGGGAGATTGCGGTTTAGTGGGATCATTGAAAATACATGTACGGCAAAGGGCTGGGGGGAAGAAGGAAAGATTTTTGACGATGCGATTTGAAACTGAGTAACTCCGTGGAAGCATCCTGGCGTAACTTTCTAACATATTTCAAGACTTACCTCTTGACACGTATGTACAGTGGTGGGGGAAAAATAAAAATCACATCCTGGGCATGGTCACATACGTTCACTTTTTGAGTAATGCCAGATTAAGCGCTTCCCATCTTGCCTTTCCATCATAGTGCTGCTTCCCAGCTATGGCAATTGTGATGGTTTTCAAGATCAGAAGACTAATATAGGTTTCAAATATATAATATATATACACTCCTGCCTGCCCACTTTTTTTTTTAAATATATATTAAAATAATCTTTAGTCTTCCAGTCGAGCGAAGAGACAATAAAAGACTGGGAATGTCCAGCTGGGACAGCTAAGATGTGTCAGCCAGGATTGCTGCCAAAAGAAATCGGTGTACGATTATCCCGTATGAACTGTTTATTAACAGTGCTGAGCACAGAGCTTTATCAGATTTAATGTGCTCTTCTCAAGCTTCCTCCTCAGTAACCAAGTTATGTGATATATAATGCTTCTGAAGACCTTTAGGAGTAGCTACCTGCCAAGGATTAAGAAAGAAAGAGTAACGATGGAGTTGCGGCGCAGCAGCGTCCAGCCAGCTGGCTGTCCTAAGGGCACAGAAGCAGAAATCTTGCATTTCCTAAGAGCAAATTGGGTCTCGCTCATCAGGACCTGAGCTGCCAGCAGAGACCTTTCACCGTGCCCTCATCCTTTCCGACACCACGGTACCATCTCGCCGCCGCAACTAAATACAAGAAAAATGCTTCTAATTGCCACCTCTCAAATTATAGCGAGCATGTGGATTAATACTGAGTTTCTCCAGAAGCACAAGCACCTCTGGAGATGCCACCTACAACCACGAGCCCCCCAAGGGTAACACAGCCCCACCAGGAACCCCCCAAAGAACTCGGGGAGCACTGGGGTACGCCAAGATCTTTAGCACTAAAACATGTAGGGAGCTATTTTAAGCTCCTTCCTAAATTATATTCCCTTGTGACTCGGTTGCATTGAGCTTTCAGACTCTAACCTGGGTATAATTAGATTTTTTAAGAGCCCAAGAACTGCAGTGAGCAGCTTTTACCAGATTCCTAACCAGACCAAAAAAAAAAAAGCACCAAACAAACCCAGCCAGCTCGCATGTTTCCTTAATGCAGTAATGCAGTCACTTTTTTCTATTTTTTTTTTTCAGCCGCATGACTTATGACTAGTAACTTTAATATGCAAACTTCAGCTTCAGAAGGCAATCGAGTGGAAGGAGTCAGACTGCACACGGAGTTTTTCTTTGGTGGGCTATTCAAATAAAAACCAGCTAGCCAGCCCACGCCAACTGCCAAGCAGCCTGACACAGCACGAGTGGAGCAGCGCTGAAGCTCCATCCTCACCAACAGTGACGGCCATTAAAAAAAAAATTAATTAAAACTCTTCACCAGTCACCCCAGCGCAGTGGCCAAAGCCTGGATGAAACTCGGAGACCAAAGATTTAACAAAAGTTTTACTAAAAATGTGCCCTAGTAAGTGGTATATTTGTATTGTTACTTCCCATTGTTATAACATCTATGAGCATGTGTCTCTCTTTTTTTTTCCCCCCCCGAAGGAAAATGACAATGGTTTAAGAAGGAAAAAAAAAAAGCCATTATACATTTCTTGGAAAAGAAAAATGAGCTTGGTGACTACAGTGGGTAAAATCTAGTATTATCATCTTTTGTCTACTGCGACCGGAGCTACATTTAGCTCATGGGCCTCAAGTCCAAAAGTTATTAAGCAAATACAATTATAAATATTAAAAATCAGGTGGTGATTTGCCCAGCACACAACTAGCTCACTGTTAACTCTTCCTTCTGAGAACGACAATAATAAAAACACAGGACGTGCAGAGTAACCTCTTCTACCCAGAGACCTTTAAAATAAATCTAGGTTTAGGTAAAAATTCCCTCTTTAATGTGTGATGCACAGAACAGTCTTAGATCCTCTCAAGCCCCTGGGACGGGTGGCACTAAATCACACTCACTAGGAACCACCGATAGAACATCTACTCCCCAGTACTGGAAATAAGAAAATGCAGGTTAATTTTCATTCCGAGAAAATAATTCACTGGAACATCCCCTCTGGTTCCACTGGTAGGTCAGAAGATTTTGTACATTGCTGGTGCACGAATAAGAGGTAAAGAAACCGGGAAACGTGACTTCATGTGGTTAAAATGTCAAGTAATACCAGAGGCTCTTAAGTGTCCCAGATGTAAAAAGACACAACGCTTTTTGTTGTTGTTTCTGGGAACAAAGGGACATCGAGAATCCTGGGCAGGAGACCCACCTCCCTCCTCCCTCCCTGCGCTCTCTGAGCAGCCCTGGAGGTCTCTGCCACGGAGATTATATGCGAATCTCTCACAACACGGTGTCCCCCATGCTCAAGCCACCCCCAGGAACTCGGGGAGGGTTGGTTTTACTAATCCCCTTGTCCATCCAGTAGTGCCAGGAGTACAGAAGTTCATATAGAATCACAGACCGGTTTGGGTTGGAAGGACCTCCCCAGCTCCCCCAGTGCCCCCCTGCCATGAGCAGGGACATCTGCACCAGCTCCGGTTGCTCAGAGCCCCGTCCAGCCTGGCCTGGGATGTCTCCAGGGATGGTTCAGCCACCGCCTCTCTGGCCAACCTGGGCCAGGCTCTCACCACCCTCAGGGCCAACAATTCCTTCCTCATGTCCGGCCTGAATCTCCCTGCTTTAGTTTAAAACCATCATCCCTTGTTCTATCACAACAGGCCTTGCTCAAAAGTCTGTCCCCATCTTTCTTATCGGCCCCTTTTCAGTCCGGAAAGGCCGTACTAAGGTCTCCCTGGAGCTTCTGTTCTCCAGCGGAACCCCCCAACTCTCTCAGCCTGTCCTCCAGCAGGGTTGGTCCAGCCTCGCATCATTTCTGGGGCTCCTCTGGCCCCCCTCCAGCAGACCCATGTCCCTGTGTTGGGGACCCCGGAGCTGGCCCAGCACTGCAGGGGGGTCTCAGAGCGGAGCAGAGGGGCAGAGCCACCTCCACCTGCTGGGATTGCAGCCCGGGATACAATTTGTATTAATTTCTTGACACGACACAACATGCAAGCTTTGATTAACGTGGCTAATTTGCTTCCCTCGGCCCCCGTGCCAAGCAAACGGGCTCTAAGGAGCAGAGCCCAGCTCCCTCGGTGCTGAGCTGGCCCGCGCCCCGAGCTCGCTCCTCCAGCTGAAAAGGCCATCAGATGCCTTTCTGCTTTTGTTTATTTCCCCTTGTTAACGACGATCCGAGCTGAGTAAAATCCCGTTCACAACACTCTTAGAATTCTTTCTCCAGACTGAACTCCAGTTCGGTCCAGGTCTATTTCTGTCTCATCCCTTGGTCTGTGTATTTTGGCAATGCTCCTGCCACACTCGTAACGGCGCTGGACATGGAGCTGACACTAAAGAACAGGGCAGGAATCAACGTAACTACAAATTTTACAGCGCTGGTTTGTGATTAATAACCTTAAAGTGTTGAAGTTAAATCAAATCCTATTTAAAGCTCAATTTTTAATTCAAAATTTATACGAGGTGTCGCCTTACAAAGGGAACTTATTTACTGCAACGTCAAGCAAAGCTTGACTTTGAGCCGCTGCGGGCCGGGAGCAGCCGAGCTCCACCGTCGGGAGCCTCTCGGCACTGCAGGTTACCCAAGTTTTCCCCAAAGGCTCCTTCTCTTGCTTCACTGAGCTTTGGTTCCCACCACGCACCCAAATGTATCTCACCATAGGAGGGGTCCATAGGCTGACTCGCAAAAACACCCAAAATACAAGGACTTTCCAGAATAAATTATCATATTAATCCGACGCTGTTCTTTCACAGGCTTATGTTCTTGCAATGCCCTCACATGGTAAAAGATATTTATTAAAAAAAACCAAAAACAAACACAAACCATAGATGGAATATGGTGTATCACATTTCAGTGGGTCTGTTGGGGTTTCTTTGACAAGAGGGAGTTAAACGACCTGGGACAGAACAGAACCGCACAACTGTTAGATACAAAGCTCATACACAGCGGGGTAAGTTTTAGGGTTTTTCCTCTGCAGGAGGAGAAGAGAAACACAAAAAAGACTGACCTAAACTTCTTTCAGATTCCAGACACAATCCTTGAACTGTATTGAAATAAATTTTGCTCTGAAAGTGATCAGGAAACCACATAATTAGTCAATTAACCCTAAACAGAGAGAAAAGATAATAATGAGACTTGAACCACAGACCTATCTACACTCAAATAACTAAAACACAGCTAAATACATTTTCCTCAGTTTTCATACCGAGCCACCTGTCCCTCAAAAGAACGAAGGAAAAAAAAAGATGATTTCTTTAAGAAATGTCTAGAATAAAAATAAGTTTCTACGAGATGACATCTTGTGTGCGCATGTGTATACGCACATCACCATTTCTACACTATAAAATGCTTTATGATGTATCCAGTGGCCATCCCTTGAGAATGGAGATTTCCAAGCGTAACAAAACCAAGGTGACCTGGGACCAGCTGCGAGGAAAGAAGTTGTGTCACATTCAGTACAAAACTCTTAGAATCTTGCATACCAACTTAATCTGTACCAAAAATCCTCGTTTTCTTTTTATCAAAAGTTCATCTGCTTTCTTTTCAAGTCCATGACGGAGTTTTTATTGATTTCAATTAGAACAGGCCCCAACCCCGCGCCCCAAGTATTACTCTATAAAGTGAGCTGCTAAAGGATTACAACTATAAAACCATTAGAAAGCCAAACGGTTTCCTTTTAGCCATTATAATTGTAAATACAAATCCCCGTGCATCATTCTAAATAAATGTCCTCTTCACAGAAGTAATCCCTGTGCAGCTGACAATGACGCACGACGACTGACAATGATTGACAACACACAATTTTACGGCAGATAACACTGCCTGTATACACCGATTATTCACGTGACAATATCCAGTTGTCAATGTTACCCCCAGGGCTCTAACAACCGTTCAATGGTGCCTCATACACCGCTGAGGCAGCAATTCATTTGTTAAGTTAATGCGCCTACTTAAAGATGTTAGAAGAAGATCCAGGGGTACCAGGTTAAAGTGAACTTTTCGGTCCTCTAAAATAAAAAATAAAAAAAAAAATTAAAAAAAACCCCACTATTATTAATTTTAACAGTGAAGACTTTGCAAATAGTTCACTTTCTAGTTCTCTCAAAACTTTCCTCAGAGCGCTATTTATTTTGCTAACCGGCGAGTCAGCTGGAAGCAGCTCTGTCCCATCCCGTCACTTTGGCCTGTATCATTTGTAACGGCCTAATTTTCTAAAAGGCACCAACGAAAACATTTTTAAGCAGCAGAAATCATTCAGTAAGGGGCCAACTTATTGCAGAATTACAGGGAACCAAGCGTGAGAAACTGGAGTGGCCATCATGAGCGCCAGGGAGAGGAGAACAGCATCCCACGGGGACAAATGTTCCATCTTCCTGCTCTGTAGCATTGCACCTACTTCATCCTTTCAATCTGGAGGAAGAATCCAAACCCAGAACTTGTTCCCCCCAGTAGTCATGCAATTAATCTCTGAGAATATTTGTTAAATAAATCCTGTCACGCCGAAGTCTTTGATTCTCGCTGTGCTGCCGAGGATTTGGCTGCAAACCAGACATGTTTACTTATCGCTTTTGGAAAGAGAATCTGCAAATTCACCGACACTATGTAAGGTCCATGGCATGTAAAAAATCCCCCAATCCATGTCTCAGCATCGTTTCTGCTGACAGACGTTTGGTGTATAAAAATCGAGATCTCAGGCAGCAAAACACCTTATAATACAACAACGTCATTTTAAAAATCAACTGAGTGAAGACTAGAAGAGAACCAGAGCTGGAAGAGAAGTGTGCACTCCTTCAGAAAGCACCAATTTCAGCTTGTTTGTCCAGCTGTGAAACAGGGACCCTGGGGTGTCATCACCAGCAGCTCAGCCACACGGGCAGAGCATTGTCACCATATCGGTGTCGGCATCTTAAAACCTCATCGCTCACCTTCTTCATCATCCCTCAGACTCTACCTAAAATCTCTTGGGTATGAGTTTTTGAAGTAGACCATGCCGCCCTGTTGGGCCGAAGGACGTTGCTGGTGTCTCCATGGAAAAGATACAAACACAAGGATTTAATAAATTGTACGGGTTAAAGCTGAACAGACCATCAATGTTCTCGACTCTGCGGCTTTGTCTGTCACCCCGGCCACCTCTGAGCAAGCAAAGCAAGAGCCTATGCTCACCACCGGCCCTACCGCGGTGCAACGTCTTCCCTCCGGATAAACTCGGAATTAAGCCACCAGAAGCCATTTCGTGGCTTTGGAAGAAGAAAAGGGGAAAACCGTGAGAATATTTCTGCTCTCGATGCAGGTTTGAACCTTCAGTAGTTTTTAGGAAGCTGTGGAAGAGAGGGAAACATTAAATATCATCTGTGGATTATAAAATCCCACCGAGTTCTATGAGTGTAAAAATGCAAGCATGCTCCTAATTCAAAAAGCAGATGTGAGGAGGGAAAAAAAAAAAAAAAAAAAAAAAAAAAAGAGAGATGAGAACATTAACTTTTTTTACCCTAAACAAAATAGTCTCTTTCATTTCACATGAGGATAACTTAAATATGTTAAACAGGACTGCATCATGCAGAGCCCTTGCTTTCTGTTTGCTCATCTCTTAAAATTTGTTTGAAACGATGCCACTACTTCTGTTTAGACAGAAATTAGCTTCGACTAACTCACCGGCCTTGATAACTCATTTGCCTTGATCTCTCTATTTCCCAATTCCACCTTCTGCCTGGCCTAGTCAAACAAAACTGAGATTTACTCAGCTGACTCCTGGAAAAAACAAAGAACTCTCCCACAGAAATAAAACAATCACCAAATAACTACCAAAGTTACTCTTAAAGAATTATTACATTTTAAAAATTAAAGCATCTACCGTGATTACTGTTTTCAATAAATTGCTCAGCCTGTTTATACAGCACGGAGCACAAAGCTTTCTTCTTTGGAGAATTTGGATCTGCAGCCTTGAAGCCGTCAAGCTCAAAAAAATCAAAATCAATACTACAACCTGACTTGTACTGTTCACGTAGGTCCATCAAAAGTGTATTTTCTGCCAGACACAAGCAGACCCCAAAAAACACAAACTCACTGAACATGCAGGTGCTTTGAAGTATGCTCTGACAATTAAGTGGTAAGCACTGAGATTTTTGCCACTCACCATTGCTGGTGAGTACAAACAAGGGGTGATCTACAGCAGCTGAAGTTTGCTCTCGATTTACAGCATTTTCAGCCGCCCTGTTATCAAAGGGCATCAAGTGGCTTAGCATAGAATATAGAACGATTTCTTTTAATTATGAGAGCTTTGTAAGATTCCAGTAGTGCTAAAAAAGAAAACTAATCCAAAAACTCTACATCATAAAAAAATTAGAAAGGAAAAACAAATAATTTTCAGTAGACTGTATGAATAAATAACATGAATGCCCCAAATTGCCACACATCTGTGTCCAGCCCATAGCGGTCTTTTCGAAGAAGAAAGCACGAGGATACGAGCTGATGTTTGTGCTACAGCTACTCACGGCTTCTCATGTGCGCCTTAGTTCTTGCATCCAAAAGAAGGCTCAAAACCACAACCCAAATCTGTCGTTTTAACGGCATTCACAAAGCAGCATGAAGTTCCTACACACATTCGTAGTCAGGCGAACTTTCTGGAACGCTAATGCCAAGGAAGCGCATGACTAACTCTCTTTAAATAACAAGTCTGCTGTGCAGGATCGAGGAACCATCTGGTTTTACAAACCGCTGAAGACTGTCACTACATGGAGTTTAGGAGACGTTCAGGTACAGACACGACCAGGGATTCAGTCTTTCTGTGAAGCTCTTCGGGTGTCTGCAGGACAAAACGGCATCCGAATGATTACGACTATTGCTCAGGTTTAAAATCACTAGTTCTGCCAAAGATTCTCTTTGTTACCTGAGGCAGGGCCTCGCTCAGAAAAACCACTCGGGCATATACGAAAATCATACCAAAAAAAAAAAAAAACAAAAAAAAAACACCAACAGAATTTATACAAAAACATTCTTAATAGTTTTGCTTAACCACAGATGGAGCTTATTTGTGCCCAAGGTCTCCAAACGATGAAGGAGCTGGTGTTTCCAGCCTCCCATCCTTTCTTTATCCCTGGAGTAAGAGCTGGATATTCTGGGCAGGATTATTTACCCTCATATGAAGGTAGAGATTCTGTAACTGTAGGAGTCCAACTGTACAGACATTCATACAAGTATTAGGGATTCATTTCTGGTACAATTATATGGACGAAGACCCCAACGTACCAGCTAAACACAGAGACACAGATAAAAATGTCCAAACATCTTACCTTAATAATAAACCCAATTTAACTAACAGAATAACTAACTTAGGTGAAATTTCAGATATCTCTCGCACATGGTAAATCAAAATACTCTGTAATAAAGTTCTACAAAGCTAACGTAATGTCAGGACATACAAACAAAACCAGGAAAAATTTAATTCTCATTCTCTGAAGTCACATCTTACATTTACCAAGCTCCTTCAAACATGTTATGTTGCTGATTACCAGCAATGCCTTAAGGCGTAACCTTTTTCCTTTTTCTGATCTTTGGAGTTAAAAACTGCTTTGAAACGTCACCAAGGCACACAATTGTAACTCAATAGTAACAACAGAGAGCACCCTGTAATTTAAAACACCGCACTTCTAATTGACAGAATTGAATCAAGTGAGAGAAGCGTGATGAATGCAGATCCCATCCTGAGCACAATGGAACTTCAAACAGCGCTGAGAAAATGAAAACTAGCTGACCTAACAAAAACCAGACCCTGCTTAACCAAGCTTTCATCAAGGAAATTTCACCTACGTTGTTACTCTTGGAATTTGGGAGAGTAGGAGGAGCCAGCAAGGTCTGAAGAGGAGATGTGAAAGGAAATTTGGGAAATATGTAATATTTAGCAAATTAAGAAAGCAGACAACCAAAGCCAGACTCTGATCTCACTTCTACTGGTGTAAATCCAAACTAACATCACTGACTGTAAGGGAATGGCTCTGGATTTACTCCACGATAACTGAGAACAAAACCTGTTCAACGAGACAGAATATCAAAGTGGAAAAAATGGCTTTTATATGCACACAATGGGACATTTCATTGCAAGTAACTAAGAAACTGTTTAATGCTATGTAGCTACAACACAAAGGGTGAAATAGGCTTGAGCCACCACAGAAATATCCACAGCCAAAATTTAAATTTCTGAAGTTTGAAAGGTTTGACGCACTTCGAATCTGCCTCTAAAAAAGCTTTATGAAAATTGAAGAGTTAATTCAAGACATGCTTCACGTATTTAGGGCTTGCTGGTTTCATCTCAAGCCATACTCTTTACAGAACAAGACTCATCCCAGGGAGCGGGTATGCGACAGCATCTCCGCAGTTGCTCCCCTGGTGCCCTTTACAGAGATAAATTCATCCTTTCCTACCACTTGCCAAACCCAAGCACCAGCTCCACACGCTACGGCACACCTCCGCACTCGGGAGCATTGCTGCGCCTTCCCTCTAAAACAAAAAACGTGGGTTTGTATCAGTGTAAGCGGCTGTGCCGAACCACCGGGAGCTTAAAAGATTTGCTTGAAGTGATAAAATTGCCAAATTCTTTAGAACGCAATTTAGCCAACATGCATTATTTTTTATCTTCGTTTGCCACGGTTCACTTCAGGTAACAGAATGGTATTTAATTGCACTTTCAAGGGTGGGGAAAGGGCTGAATTTTTACAGTAATGACACAATCATCACTTTTCACACCCTAAGCGCGAGTAACAGCAGCAACATTTAGAACAAAGCTCGATACACAAAGCAGCCACATTTTTCCCCCTCCATTGTCAGCATTCCCAGAGACTGTCCAGATTTGCACACACGCACAGATCCTGCATAATTCAACCTTTACAGTTCAATTAAGCTCATTAGCACGAGGGACACTCATTCCATCCCCCCGCAGCTATGCCAGCCGAACGAACCGCCGCCTCCTGCGCAAACCCACTTGTGGCTAACGCAGCACTTCTTTCTGAGCAAGAATATTTTGCCTTTAGCAGCAACACATTTCATCACCAGGATCCCGTCTGTGTACGCAAAAGACAGTCCAGACTGCCAAGAAATGTGGAAATAAAGAAGGGGAGTGCTGAGAAGGGACACCGAGGGAAAAGGGTCAGTGGAAATTTTGAGGAAGGGATGGGCTGAAGGCAGAGACAACGAAGATAAAAAGATGTGGGAGTCTGACAGATGAGGAAAGAAAGGAAAAGAAGGAGTAAACATTTCAGGGACAAATAAGCGATTTGCGGGTTTGTGGTTAACACAGAGGACTGTGACTCAGGAGTCAGTCACATGAATTCCCTCTGCTTTGATTTCAGTTTATGTAAAATTTAGAAGGGGAAGACATCACCAAAACACCCCCCCCAAAAAAAGCTGTAGGAGAGCAGTCGAGCTGTTCCCCCAGCAGTGCACACCTCTTCCTCCAGCAGTCTGTCCCGGGGGCTTGGCTGGCCTGGACTTCGGGTACCCTAACTTTGGTAAAAAACAGCAATTAGCCCGTGCACGGTGATGCTAGAGATCTCCAATTAAAACCACGCTGTCATTGTGTTGGTGCTGTACAAGCGAAGCGGCATAAAATGGAAAAGAAGTGCCACAACGCAAAGTGATCTGCCCACAGACTGGTAGCAATCGTAGTCTCTCTACCTGGGTGCTCCAGCTCTTCTACCTAAAACCATGTGCTTGCTTAACTATTGACCTGAATACAGCCCAAAAAACTTGCTCTGATAGAGTAGTTGTGAAGTCACAATCTCTTGAGGATCTTAGTAATCAGAAATATAAATTAATGTGGGGCATAAAAGAAAGTACAGTATTCCTAGCTGTTCTAGAGGGTAGGACTTCATTTTTCCTGCACAACTCTCCTCCACTTCTTCTGTTCCTCAATAAATTATTAGTGCAAAAGCATCCTAGTTCAGTGAACTAACCAAGACCTCACTAACTAAACAAAAAGCCCCGTCCTTTGGAAAACAGACTCTGACATACCATTGTACAGCTTAAGAGAACTCAGGAAATGTTTCAGTGATATTCAGCATCCCCAGAGACACTTAACTTCAGCTCATGAAAATACACTGGTGTCCAAAGCATGAAAATTGCCATGGCTTCCTGCTTACACCCGCAGGCTACGAATCCAATTTAAAGGGGATGGCAGGAATCCAGCAGTAACCTATAGTCACAGATTTGAGCTGCTATCCCGAGCGAACAGACCAGACGTTTAGCTGGGACTGCAGCAACACGAGACATTCCTTCGTTTCCAATTAATTATACAAACCCACCCCCACTCACTCCACTCCAGCAGGGTTTTTCCAGCCTGAAAACCTGGGATCCCTTCCACTTTTGGTTACGTCTCATTGCAAATAAGGTCTACCGGTAAGAGCTGTAATTTATCCTATAAAGTTGATATGCATCTTCATATTTTGTAGTCCTACGGCTGGGAAAAACCAGCAGAGGAAGGAAGCGTTACAACTCCTGTAAAAACACTGAAACGCAGAGATAAAGCTCATTCCCTTGCAATTGCAATTCTGCGACAGGCTCCGCACCACGAGGGGCCTTCCACAAGAGCCGGCTCACGGGGACACCTCGAAGGAATAGTTTAAAATTCTCTCCGCACAAAGCTCACACAGCCAAGCTCGTTCTGGAAGTCCCGCTATGCTGTACCCAGGCTCTGAACACTTCAGCGCTTGATTTGTTGTACCTGATTTCACACACTAACCGTTGTGTTACCATATGGGAAGGAAGCTGCTACTCCAGAGCAAACAGATGAGACTAACAGGGAGACATCACTGAACATAAATTCAACACTTTCAATTATCTTTCGTTGCATGTGATGTATGCGGCTTCTTGGCTTGGTGTTTGGCAACATGTCATTATCAAATATGCATATATTTTACCAGCAGCGTTTTGCAGACTGAAATCTGTGGCTAAGTATATGGTAGGAAAAGGGCTACAAGTCGAGCAGAGCTGGAAATGGGCACACAGTGTCTCTGTGAGGAGGAGTACCAGGGATGCCAAAGAAAATGAAGACGGAGAAGCCCACGGGATACAGCGCAATAACTTCAGAAATACGCACAGCCTGTTTACATTTGCAATACACACTAACGATGTGCATCCCAGCCCACGTGTGGCTCATCCCCACAGCGACGACAGTCTCATAGCTGCCAGTATTACCCCTTGCACTCGCACAGAGAGCGTTTCTGCCGAACACCGAGGCTCCGACCCTGCCGACAACCTGCGGGAAGGCGTGCTCGTTAACCACATCGTTAGGCACCCACCGACACCCTCCGCAAAGCGGAACCACAGAGGCCCCTCAGGTTATTGCTGGAGCTGCCTCCCTCAGTTTAAGCTCAAAATGCCCAAGCAGGGGAGGTTCTCCAGCAGGGCTGAGGTTTGGGGGCAGATAAGAACCAGGGAGGACATCATCACCTATTCCCCCACACGAACAAGGCTCATCTGAGCACTTGGTAACCATATGGTAGGATGACAAACAGTACAAAAATGAATCTCAGTGAATATTCTTTGGACACTCGGCCGCAGAGCAGGAAAAAGTCAGAAAGCAGAGAGGCTCTCACTTGATTTCACGCCTCCTAAATTCGAGTTTTCAGCTGCACTAACCTTTGCTCCCTCTGCAGCCAGTGAAAGGAAACAACACCTCCAAAGAATATTTAAAAACTCACAAGCAGTGAATTGCTCCATAAAGGTGCCAACTTCTCTTTGCGAATTACAGCAAGAGCCTTTGGGTAGTTAGTGTCCCAGCTGAGGTTCTTCAGTGGAATGCCTGAAGTGGAATGGGATGAATCCTGTCCTCAGCATCATGGCTTCATGTATCTTGATATATTCTAACATGATCCCATTCAAGTGGTTCAGGAGCACGAACTCGTCGTGCTTCTCTTCTGGCAAAACCAAGGAAAAAGCTCAGCTCACATCCACGGTTACCAAAGAATAGGTTGCACGTGTTCTTCAAAAGGCAACGAGAGAGGTTTAACCACAGAGCACAAGGCATGTGTGCGACCTAAGCCACCCTGATCCCGCTTCCAAATGTAACATTGTGAATTATCCCTACGCAAAATGCAAATCTTGGATGCAGAGTTCACCCGACGTGACTGCACTGCGTGAATTCACAACTGGCATAACTGGAGGATCTCATAGATCAGATCTGAGAGCAACACACCTAGAACAGGAAATCCTAAACACTGGCAATCGTTATCAAAAATGAATTATATTCAACAATGCAATTGAGGGGTAAAACACATTCTCCCCAGCAGTAGTAAAGAAAGCATATAAAGCAGTCAGCCCAGAGCACATTTTATTAAATCCATCCTATTTCTTCTAACAGAACTGTTGATTACCAAGGCATGACGAGCTGATCAAGTAACACCATCTCTTTCAACGGAGAAATTGTTTTGCTATTTGCAAACTGAAAAACATATGTTCCCAATATTTTCTCTGATGTATGCGTCTCTGTCAAAACCAAAGCCCACAGCACATGCCAAAAATCTAGTCACTGATTGGAAAATATATACTGACTGGCATCAGAGGGCTTTCTCCTCTTCCGTACTCCTTAATCCAGCGGGATGCAGCGCAGCACATGCCGTGACGATGAAGGACCTCAGAGTCTCGGTTTCAACAGCCTCCAGGTCTTGGGTCTTTTTCCTTCATTCTCCTCTGAGAACTCGAGCTCCTCTCTTCAGTGAAGGCATTTGCTATTAAATTCACACCGCAGGTGTTGGTTTTTTACAGTATCTTCTAGCATCGCTGCTTTAAAAGAGCAAGGTTGGCATTTCAAGAGGCAAATATTCTCTGGGTAGACTCCTTGCCAGCTTCTAGAACACTAGTGCCTCGGTTAAAGTGAGATAAACACGTATATAATATTTATGCCTCCTTATTCGTTTCATTACTGTGAATTCTCGGAAAATAACTGTTTTCTCCAGATGAGAAAGAGACAGAAAATATCAATCTCGGGGAAGGACGGCTTAGCCATAGCTTTAAAAGCACCTGAGGATCTGCAGCAAATATCTGCTTTTTATAAGTCATTACAAGGTTCAATTGTGGGCATTCAAACCAATTCAACAGATGCGCACATCAAAAATTTCTCTTTTCTTTCCATACCATAGAGCTCCCATCAAGACTTGTAGCCAATGTGGCCTATTGTTAAACAATTATTGTCCTGAATAGGATTAACTTGGCTTCTATACATGACTTTGTGTGGAAAAACAAACTACTGCAACTCCTGAGAAATAAACTGAAAGCGGGAGGAAGAAGAAGGGAAGGGATTAAACCATATTCACAGGACATGGTGAAACAGGCTGCGCAGCCACTTTTATCTGGGGTGAGGGTTCACTGGATTTTCAGTTTCATTGGCACCAGCTTCATCACCTTCTAATCTGGTTCACTGCTGGGTCTTATTTACTTTGATCTCAATCAGCAAATAGTTAAAGTAACACAAATAACGGGGCAGCAAGCTCTAATGGGAAGGCGGGGACAAGGTTTTTTGTGCAGAATGGCAGCGGCTGAAGTACCCACTGGGAGTGAACTTATAGCAAATACTTGCACAGAGTTTTATTGTTACATACCTAATGGTTGAGTTTACAACGCCACTGAACAGCGACTGCTGTTTGGGACACACCACGTGAAGTACCCTCCGTGTAAACTCCAGGAGCTCCAGAGAACAGGCGTACGCTAATCAGCAAGGCTCATTTGCTAAACGACATCGGTAGTAATTATTAGGACAGAAAAACACTGGGATGCATTACTGATGAGCTACAGAGCTTTTCATGTAATGGTCACCATTTGGAGCTGGGGACAGCAAAGCAAAATAGAACAAGTAGCTTCTGTGAGAGTTCAGCAGGCAAAAATTTCGAATGTTACATGAAAAATAATTCATAATGCAAAGTAGAAGAGAATGAAATATTTCAGGATTACCACTTTTTTTCCTCAGCAAAAGATGATCTCTGTTGTATCTTCCAGCCAAACAAAGGATAAAATCCTTTCCCTTGCAAAAAAGATTCAGGAATCAGTAGGAAAATTTACTGCTGTGCATATCTTCAGGGCTTGACAGGCAGAGTTAAGACAATAGAAAAATAAGGTGTAAGTGATGTTCTAATAGGCTTTTGGATGATGATACATTTCTGCCCTGTCTCAAAGATTTTAGAGCTTCTGGCACTGGCAATACCACCCTCCGTAATCTATATAAACAGCTGCTTTTTGAAGGACCCCAGAGAAATCCTTCCAGAGGATCAAGGAACTAGACATGTAATCCCACAGAATTGATTTTACAGATATCACAATGTCTCTGTTAAAGAAAACAACAAGGTTTCCAAACACTCATTGCACATACAGTCAGCAGAGTCATCATCCAAGTCTCAACAGAGATGGAAAACATCTGTAGGTGTTTTAGACTTTATCAACTCGGAGTTGGTCACTATTGTGTAGTATTGGCCACTATCGTATAGTATTGGCGACTGTCAACCTACGACAGTAACAATAAAACTTAGTAGCAGTAACAATAATAAAGAGGCAGTATTTGAGCCCTACAGACGCAGTATTTCCTGCTGAAATTGTCAACGGTGAAATAATAAGCAATAGTAACACTTCAATAGTTGTAGCACAGAAGGGCAGATTTAACGGTTATTATGCCCAGTTCTGGTTATTATTTGTCTTCAGACATACCACGACAGCACCGAACAGTTGTAAATTTACATTGCGTCTCCTAAAAGTGAAAGAAAAACTCAAAACTTGGACATGTACTCATTACTGCTGTCACTATGTATCTAAAGATGTCCAAAATAAACTGACCCCCCCGAAAAAAACCTTACACAACCTTCGGTTTTCCAGATAGGATTTTCAGAAATGTCTGAGGCCACCAAGGAACACCATCCCGACAGATCAGCCGTGACAACTTGAACCTGATATTCTGCGATGCATCAGTGGAGCTACTGCACCGGAACAGGGAGATCAGACTTGTTAAATTTGCACATTTTTTCCCCAGTTTGGATTTTGGAAATAATAGGAAACCCACTCAACTCTCATAACTAATAAGATGAGTATTTGAATTAAGTGGGGAGAATAAATCTATTTGCCTATGAGCTTACTCTCAGCAGAGTTGGGGCAACAATTCACCTTCCTTCCTATAAAAATGTGATTTTGCCAAGTATCAGTGTTTGCAAAACGTGCCCCCAGGGACTTCGTTGGCAAGCAGTTTATTCCTCCTTGCCAACCTAAGAATTAGTCCAGTTCAACTATTAGACAGCTCTCAAAGTTTTACCTACTGAGGAAGGTATATAACAGACCAAACTCGAATAAGTGCTAGCACTTACCCACAAAAGCAATGACACCAGAACAGCACCGCAAGGGGACAGCACAGCAGGAGCCCCCAGCCCTTGGATTAATACAAATGTCACTTCTGTGCTGCTGGAAAACTCAGATACTGGTACAAAAGATCTCCCTGTTTTGCAAACTGGAGCCGCACAGCCTCTCCACAGCTATTTTCCTGTTCTTTAGTAAAACTAATCCCATGTCTTGAAGCGTTTCTTCCCCCACCCAAAGGAACAAGAGAGAATCCTGAAGACAATGATCACCATCTTCAGGTGACACCAGAAGGACCTTTTGACTCCCTCTGAACGGAAAAAGGTTTCAGACAACTGATTTATATCTAATACCTCCAGCCTTTGCCTGAGCATCTTCATAGATATCATGAACCTGAGAGCCAAGCCTGAGGCCAAAGACCTCAAGTGACAGAAGAAAACAGCGTAAGCTGGGCAGGGGTGGAGGTTTTATCGCTACACTCGGAGGACAAAGTATTTTTCATTGCTCATAAGCGTCTTTTTCAAGGCAGAAGTTAACATGTAAAGGAGAGCTCGTACTGTTTCTGCACACGGCTTTCCACCTCCTTTTACTATCCATTTGTATAACAAATATCAGGAAGTATGAAAAATTTTAATTCCGTTAATAGCCTAATTTTAATTTCTTATGTTCCTCCTCTGGAAAAACCATTATTTCTTCTTTATTATAACTTTAAAAAAAAATTTTAAAAACCCAAAACACAACTATCAAACCTGCAAAACCCAAAGTTCTCAGACCTTTCATATGACCTTCTGAACCTGTTCCAAGCTTGTACGTGGCTCGGCAGCCTGACCGTTGTTATAGATATAGCACTGCAAGCCTGTTCAATAAAGGAGACGCCAGGTTATAAAGTTCGGCATAATTATTTGTCTTTACTCCATGATATACTCACAGCTTTACTCTCAAATAAAAGGGAAATGCTATCAAGGAAAAATGGTATTTCTAGTTCTCCTACACTTTTAGTACGTGACCCTGGATGGATGACTTCAGTTCAACACTGTGTTCCCATCTCAACAAAGCAGCATTAACATTTTCCCTTGTCTCACATAGGTAACATGTTGCCTACCTGATTTGTAAGAAAAAGGGTTCAGAGATGCTCGTATCAGAGACCTGTAGACATGCAGAGTATTAACAGGAAAACACCATCCTGGGTACTAGGAAGTCCAGAGGTTATATATTCCCTGCATTTTTCTTGTCATTGAAATTAATTACTTGGGTTTGGTCTATAAAATAGTCATTCACACCAAAGGAATGCTTGATTAAACGACGCGGAGACAAAGTTATTGCTGGTATAATTCCATTAGCTTTACAGAAAAATACTAGGGCTGAATTTGTCCTCTTAGGCTTATTTTCCATTCCAAAATTCCTTAATGGCATAAAGAGAAAATAGAAAAGCTGGCCACAGACGTTAAATAAAGACATTCTGGATACAATGGGAGTGAGTTAGTAGGAGATCAGGACCCACAACACGCAACTACAAAAGCATTTGCTGATCTTAACTTCTAGCTCCAATTCAAAAATTTTCCTGTGCCAACTCTTCTTAATTTGGGACATGATTTTTTTTTTTTCCTTTGCTTTTTCCATTGAACACAAGAGATTTCTTTGTCAACAGCCCTTTTCACTACCTACAAAACTTCTCTGATCGTGTTTAGGCATCGAAAAACCACAACAGAAAAACTCCCGTGATCCGTTACGGCGTCGCACATGCTTACACATGGAGCGGAATCCAGAACAAAAGGCTTTTTCGAAAGGGAGATCTCAGCACAGATGGCTCAGCGCTATGGGAACGTGAAACCCATCACACATGTTTTTCTGTAGGTCCCAAGTCTGGGCTATGCCAAAAACCTCAGGTTCAATACTACAAAATACACTTGTTAATTATTACCAGTTTACCAAAATACCATCGTCTGAGCAAAATACCACTACAGTAGCCGTAACACTACATTTAAATCCATCATTGAAGACCACGATATGTTGCTATATCACAATGCAGCATTAATACCCTGTTTCCCCCAAAATAAGACGGGGTCTTATATTAAATTTTGCTCCAAAAGATGCGTTAGGGCTTATTTTCAGGGGATATCTTATTTTTCCATGAACAACAATCTACATTTATTCTTGAACAAAAAAAAAAATTTCAACATTTATTCAAAATAGTCATGTCAAGACATTCTGTCACATCTGTCCTGCTGCATTCTATTGCTAATTAATTTTACTTTTTAACATGTATAGCTGCCTGGACACTATTTAAATTAACTTTTTAATGAAATGTAACTAGGGCTTATTTTTGGAGTAGGGCTTATATTTTGAGCATCCTCAAAAAAATCCTGCTAGGGCTTATTTTCGGGGTAGGTCTTATTTTCAGGGAAACAGGGTAGGCAGCACTTCAGTAACAATGTAGTCCACTAGAATATAAGAATTTTTAAATAACTCAAATTACTTGTAATTCAGATGTACCTTGCATGATGTAAAGGATTCTTGCATAGTTTTGGTGAACACACTCTCCTTATGGTGCTTAGAAAGCCCTTTAGCTGTTTCACTAATTAGTACTAATCAAGCAGCACTGCAAAACAAATGACTGGGGCACTGTTCAGAATACACTGTGCAACATAAATTAGGAAAACAATGGAGTTAAAAGCCAAATCCACACCAACTTTAAATCGTAATTACCCACCGATAAACCGCGTATCTGGATCAGGACAGCTTTATACAAAGAGAAGCTCCTTGGAGCTGCGGTCCAACCACATTACACTCCTGGTAGAGCCCATTGGCCTCATGGACCACAGAACTTCACAAAAATGGGAAGAAAAAATTGTCTGTGGGGCAGCCACATATAAAGTTCCTTTTTTTTTTTCTAAGACAAATTATCAACTGGGCAAATAACCAGACAACTTGGGAGGGGGAAGAAAAATTCTCATGCTCATCAATTTAGTTGAGCAGTCTCCAGAAAGAACACCACCAGGTAAATTAACTGGAGATTGTGAATTACAAGCCAAGCAATTTTTTTTTTATCAGGTTACTTCTCCACAGATTCAAGAAAGATGTTGAAGAACTGGTCACAACAGTATTTCTTGCATTTTTTTTTCAAGTCCCTAGGCTTAGTCATCAGACACAAAATACCAGATTACCAGCAGCCTCAACTGCTACATCCATAAAATTCAAGACACTGGGACTGCGTTGCGTCCTTCAAAGAAGGACGCAGAGCAATAGTTTTCATAAATTAAGGCAAAATTCAGTTAAAAATTGTACGTTCTCCACTTTCAAACAGCTTTATGACCTCACAAGTTATCCATCAGGCTAAAACGTAAGGCTGCCTCCAGCTGCGCAAGGAAGTTGGACTTCCATATAGAGACATGTAACAGGATCCACCAACGTACGTTTGCCAGCAGCTCTTTGTTGCACAGGTCAGCTCGCTGCAGGTTTAAGTTTCAGCTACTCTACTGAATGAAATCTAACATTTGCCAAGGAAAGAGATCTCCCGTGGAAAAAGAGGGAATGGGGGAGGAGGCGAGGAAGCAAGAAGTCTGCAAGGGGAAAAACGTGTATTAAGCAGGGGAAGGTGGCAGTGGATTTGCTGCTGGTGAGGTATGTGCAGCGCAAGAAGGTGGTGGTACGGGAAAGCACGGCTGGAAGAATCAGCCCGTGACAGAAGTAAAGATGCTGGAACGCCGGCGGAAGCAAGAGGGGCAGGGGGATGGGAGAAAAGGAATGGGAAGGAGAAAACGCACAGAAGAAAAACGGAATGAGGAAGAGAAAACATGTGGGATGAGAAAGACAAAAGTAGCTATTGAAACAAAGTGGCCTGTGAGGAAAGCTGAGCATTGGAACTACCAGAGATATAAAAGCTGGAACTTGTTTCTCCTGAGGATGCACAAGAACAAGGGACCATCCACACAAACGTGCAAACTAAAAATGCACCACGCAAGATCATCTCATTGTTGGTACAGACACCCAAGCCCCCCAACAAAGAGAACTCGCGATTGTTATAGTGAATCACTTTGGTGAGCAGGGAGGGAAGATGTATAGAGTGTGATTAGGGATAGAAAAATAAAATCAAAACACTCCAAACACATCAAGTTGAGTTTCTGCCCCATCCAAGGGGCAAGAGCTCCTAGGAGAACTACCAGCTTGATTTTCCAAAAGGACGTAAGAGTTTTACGCTCTACACTTGACCAAAAGCTTTTCCTTCTTGCTTTCTTCTGTGGCATGATGCTTTTTAAGTCCCACATATGTTTGGTCCGTAAAACAACAAAAAGATAAAGAGGGGAAAAAAAACAAGTGACACCAAAGTTGAAAACAGTAAGGTACATAAAAAGACCCTTTTGCAATAGGACGCTCTGATACCACAGTGATGGACTCTACAACCTTATAGATAACAAATCCGCAAAATTTGTGAAGACAAGTTATTTTCAAATTTTCCAGGCATTTGGTTTAACGTATTCATAACAATAGCAAACACGTGACTTGTAGGCAGAAGTATCTATGAGTGGGGGGAAATAAAAGGACTGTCTGTTTTCATTTGATGACATCCCTGCAAAAATTGAAATCTTAAGAATTGATTTCTGGAATATCATACTCTGAGATATTCCATGGAAACTAGAACCAGAATTGCTATTTTCAAGAGCCTTTTCTCCCCTCTTCGATTTTTTTTTTTTTCCCCACCTTTTCTTTTAATAAAAGGGGTTTTACTGCACGGTACAGCTCACACCACCAGCCTGGGGCATCCTGTTCCTATTTCCTCTTCCAGTCACCACAAGGTATTTGACAAGGTAAGATGAAGAAAGCCAGAGAAAAGGGATAGGAAAAACAATAGAAAACAGATGCTGAAAGAGAGGAACACACAACGTACGGCAGAAAGAAAAGAGGTAGAACGAGGGAAAGAAATATCGACCCAAACTAAGAAACACACCGCGTAAAGCTTCTGGATCACTTCAGTGCAAGTTTCTGAATGTAAACACGGGACAGCAGGACTGGAGGAAAAGTGCAACTGTATTATGTATGGTCGCAACTGTATTCCCATAGAAGGGCACTGAAAAAAAACTTACTCGCTTCATTACCAGGAAACACGTTCTCTACTAGGAGAGGTCACCGAAGCCACTTCAGCTCATACTAGAATTATTAAAAGGGCTATCTGATCCCCAAAAGGGCTCAGCGCGCACTCAGAGCCCACTTCGGCTTATCCCGAAGGCTTCTGGAAGGTCTGCTGGTGTCTGCACCGCGACACGGAGGGGGATCAGAAAGCCCTCCCCGCTCCTGGCAGTGCCGCAGCACAGACCCCCGCGGCGGGCAGGGCCGAGGGGGGGCTGAAATACTTACGCTCCCGTCCCCTGGAAACGCACGAAGCCAAATCTTTGATTAAAAACCAGCCCCGAGCAGAACCGGCCCCGGCAGACCCCCGTACCTGGATCGTGGAAAGGCACCAAGGCGAAGTTGTACAGCGGCCTCTTGGGTCTTTTGAGCGACGTTTCCAGGATTTTGGACGCCCCTTCGATAACTTGCACCAGGTCGTCGTACATAGAGCCGGTCACATCAAAGACGAAGGCCAGGGTGGAGGCTCCCTCGGGCACCTCCTGGCCGCGGGGGCACAGGGCGAGCAGCAGCAGCAGCAGGGCGCCCAGCCCCGCTCCCCACGGCCCGCTGCCCGCACCGAGAGCCATGTTCCCCGAGAAAGCCGCCGGCACCGCCCGGAGCGGAGCCCGGAGCCCGGCGCCCACCGCCCGCCCGGCCCCCTCAGCGCGAGGGGCAGGAAGCGCCGCCGCTTTTGTGCGCGGCCCCGCTCCGCCTTTCTCACCGGGCAGGGCTGGGGCAGCGCCGCCCCGAGGGAGCAGCCGGAGCCCCGGCCATGCCGCGGGGCGGTGGGGCCGGGGCTGCCGCCTCGGGGGCTCCGGCTGCGGGCTGAGGAGGTTCCCGCCCCGGCCCCGCCTCCCGTGGCCCGCGGCGGCCCCTGCGCTCAGCACCTGGCGGGAACGGGGCTGGAGGCGTGAGGTACAGAGCGTGGCCTGTGACACACCTGCCAGCGGGGAGCACGGCGGTGCCCACTCCAGCTCACCCCTAGCGGAGATGGTTTCTTTTTTTGGTGTTTATTTATTATTTATTACTTTCTAGAAGCGGAGCGACACTGAGGCTGGAAGGGGCCTCGGGAGGCCCAGCCTCTGGGTTTCAGGTAGTAGCTGTGGAAGTGTGAGCGGAGCTGAGAGGGGAACCGGGGCAGCAGCGCACGGAGGAGCGATGGCCGCGTCCTGTCACGCATTTAGAGCGATAATCACACAATCACAGAATGTTAGGGATTTGAAGGACCTTGAAGGATCATCTAGTCCAATCCCCCTGCTGGAATTTCTTCTCCTCAGTGCGGGTGCCAGAGCCTGGCCCAGGCTGCCCAGGGAGGCTGTGGAGTCTCCTTCTCTGCAGACATTCCAACCCGCCTGGACACCTTCTGTGTAACCTCATCTGGGTGTTCCTGCTCCGGCGGGGGGGTTGCACTGGATGAGCTTCCGAGGTCCCTTCCAACCCCTGACATTCTGGGATTCTGGGATTCTGTGTGATTGTTTTATCGCTCTAAACGCGTGACAGGACGCGGCCATCGCTCCTCCATGCGCTGCTGCCCCGGTTCCCTTCTCAGCTCCGCTCACACTTCCACAGCTACTACCTGAAACCCAGAGGCTGGGCCTCCCGAGGCCCCTTCCAGCCTCAGTTTCCCTCTGCTTCTAGAAAGTATTCCTCTCGTGACTGTTAAAGTGGGTAGAAAAGACCCCAAAATGTGTCCAGGACCATGGCTCCAGGCACAGGTGGTCCATGGTGCAAGAAAAAGATGGGACAACGAAGAGAAAGCAAGTGGCCGGAGTGGTGGTTTGACCCCGCTCAGGCCATGGAACAGATTAAACACGAGACGTTTCAGAGCTCCGTAGTTGTTCAAGGACGAAGCAGCATCTCAGAAGGTGGATCCACGCCTCCGAAAACCCAAGCCGAGGCGGCTGACAGCCGGTAAACAAACCCACGCAGCTGCACCCGTGCTGTCCTGAGCCTCCGTCCCCATCGCCACACACAGCAGCACCGTGCGCTGCGGAGGGCAACGCGACATCGTTTAACGCCAAATCAAGGGAAATTGCATCCTTTGTTTTCAGCGGGATGCGTGAGGCGCACGGCTTGGACCATAAAGCAGTGTTCACCTTGTTTGTTTCCCTCCTTATTTTACTAATCGGTGCTAGAACTGTGCAGCCAAGCCCATCCTATTGCAACTGGAAAATTAATCGTTGAGGAACATTGCTTATCCTAATCAAGTTATAAGCCTGGAATTGAATTATAAAAAACAGATGTTTACATTCTTTCTCCCCTTCAGCACTGATGTCATGAGAAGGAAGCACATAACCAGAGCTGTGCAAAGCATTCACAATAAAACCCCAAACCATGGAAAACTTGCCTCATCTGTAACTCTGCTAGCAGAAAACTCGGACCAGGTTTGTCAAAAATATTCACAAATCTTTTAAGTAGAAATGCCATATAATAAGAATATGTATTTTGAACACCCTAGAGACTGGCAGCACTTGGATTTAAGGATTTCCTTCAGTTCTTTACAAAGATGAATCCCTGTTATATTTCTCCTCACAAAGAAAGCCAAAATGTTATTTCTGTCTTAAATTATTTCTCATTTTGATGTAAACAAGTCAGAACAAACCTAGTGTCTATGAAAAACATAACCTTATTGGATACATAGTGGTGCATCTCTAAGAAAATTGTCATGTAACATGCGTTTTAAGGTACAACATTAAGAAAAATCTCAATTTCGTAACAGTGGAGACTGATATTTATTTTGGTTGCCTAACACTTTCCACTATAAAACATCCTTGAAGCTGGGAGGCTCTAACACTATTATTCACAGCGGGCCTTTGAAATGTGCAGGAAGAAAGCCCTGTGGCAAGAGGAACCATTTTTTTTTTCTTCTCCAATGAAATTATTTTCATAGTTTGCCAAAGAATCATCTATTAAAAAAATATAAAGGCTGTGTTCCTTCTGACATGCTCTCCAATGAAGTTTTGACAGCGTGCCAGAGCAATAACTGTGCACAACCACGGCGGGGTCGGCGGTGCCACGGTCACAGCACAGAGTGGCAGAGACACCTGGACGTGATTCGGACGGGGACTTGGGGCTGGGGGGCACCAGGGCACTGATTTGGGGTACACTGAGCGGGGAGAGGTCCCCACACCTCCCCACAGACCTGGCTCTACCCCAGCGAGCCACCACCTCTGCCATTCCCGAGAGTCTTGGCATCCGTGTGTACAGACATCACAGTCGTCTTTGACACTTCCTAATTTTGAGCATTTCTCACTTAACCTTGATATTCTTTTCGTGCCTGTTTTGGGCTGGAATTTGACATTTTGGTTATGCAATTTGGCAGCATGAAAGAATTCAAGAGATGTGGACCCAGCTGTCTAATTCCTTCCCACCACACGCCCAGACTGCTGCTCTGAGTGCGCGGTTTTACCCCTCTGGACTAGGTATTTATGCTGGACAGTTGTAGATTATTAGATGAGGTGGGGTAAAGAGTTAAGTCATTTAACTCCTCCCGTCTTCCTAGCTTGTCTCAAATATAAAAAGCATAGAATTTGTATGCTGTGGGGAAAATACAGTACTTTAGAAGTCTGGGCAGGAAATAAAGTACTTTTCACCCTTTGCACTTGTGTCTGAATCTGCTCCATTTTGTAATTTGCAGCTAAAAATTATGACTATCCAAGGAAGGAGTTGCCAGTTTCAGTCTCCTTCATAGCAAACAAAACCTGAAGTTTCCATCTGAGGCAGAATATCCAAATGATTGTTTTGAAAGCTGATGCTGCTCTGCAATTCCAGAGCAAACTGCTGGTACCAAAGCAGATGCTCCTCCTGGGATCCCAGGGACCACGCTCAGCAGGCTGCATTGCCGGAGCGCTTTCTCACGACACCTCTTTGCTGCTCAGCAAACCCTGCACGTACACCAGATCCGCAGGACTGTGTTGTCACAGACGTCTTGCAATATCTCCATGCACATCTAAAGCTTTTATTCCCACTCCTCCTCAAAGTCCCATCCCGCCTTTTTTTTTTTTTTTCCTTTTGTTTGAACTGGAGTGGTTCTTGTGGAAAAGAGGGGGAGTCGATGCTGTTTGTTTGGGGTATCTGCTTTGGCTCTCTCTGTGAGAAGCGTATATATTGTACAGTAAAATCTCTCCAGTTTGCAGACAGAGTGTTTTCTCAGCCTCTCTTTATTCCTGCCTTTGTATTTTATGTGTATACACACTCTAGTCCTGCATACGAGGGGTACAACTTGGTTTTTATCAAAGCCATTCACTATTCTGAAACTGAAAATAACGTTTGGGGTCTCAAGTTCTGAGTTTTGAAGGAGCGTGCTGGCAGAACCGATGCTGCTTTTGGGAAGGATGGGGTTAAAATGCCATCCTAGAAGAGGAATGCTCCAACAGGAATTAGCAGGTGTGCTGAGGAGCCTGAAAGGTGAGGCAGCTGGCTGCTAACAGATCCGCAAGGAAAGGCAAACAAGGAGCAAAAAAGAGAAAGGACTGATGGATCCGTCTTTGGTTTTATGTGGCAAAATCCTCATATTCATTTGCAAAGACCATGAAAAGCCCAGCACTACTTTTGGGGGGAGATTCTATCATGTGAATGCTGTTATTTGAGGGTTCAGACTCCAAAGTGATCAAGTAAACACTGACCTTTTTCCAGCCAGTGACTCCTTTTTATTCAGCCGTGCAGCTGGTCTCACGTTTAGACTGGTGAGTTTTTAGTTCTCATCTTATCTTTCTGCGACCAAGGCATTTTGCCTGATGGAGTTAGAAGCTTTTCTCCAGACAGCATTTATACCAAATAATCTCAGCGCCTCTTAGTGTTTTAGTCACAGTAGATTCACATCTTCCTGTGGGATGCATTACCTTTGCCAACTACACAAAACCTGTGACTTAATATAAAAATGGCATGTATCTAACTTTTGGTTGACTTCTGAATCCTCAGAGAGGTCATATATTGTAATTTTTCTCCCAAGTCCATATGACTAGAAACCACCCACTTTTGTTAAAAAAACCAAACCCTGGGATTCCAGCATTCCGTCAGAATTGGTGCTTTAATCCAGATTCTGAAGAACCGCAAGTTTCTGATCTCCACTTTTCCAAAAGGTTTGTTTGAATCTGAACAGCAAAATCAAGCTCCAGGTTATATTCCCTCCTCCTGCCTTTCAGATCTCAGTATAAAGAGATCAGCTGGACCCAGAATTGTATTTTGGACTGCTCACACCTTGCCTGAATTCCGACCATCCAGTGTCCCATGGCCACTGTTTCCTTTTTAAAGTCCGTCTGCGGCAGGAGCCCAGCGATGCCGGAATTTTTCAGGGCTTTGGCAATTAATGCTTTACAGCACAATCAGAGCACACAGGTGAATGCTGGCGATTCTATTTGTTCCACAAACCCTTCTAGATGGCAGAGGCTTTTAATTGCAAAGACTGCAAAAATCGGACATTTTTAAGATGCCGTATGTTTCACATAGTAAAGAATCTAAAAGTCGCACAGAGATAATCTTTTGCCATTTTCAATCTCCTCCGCTCCACGGAATTTTGCTTGAATATAAACGTCAATTTGATTCACAGGTCAACACATTTCAGAATATCACATAATGGTGAAAAAGAGCTGGGCGCACAAGCAGTAAGTAGCTGTAGCAACTGGAGCGGTTTGTTTAATAAACCATGTCCCTGAGCCAAGAGACCGTTTCACCCCGCTACAGCACTGAATCATCTCTCATCCGCAAGCTGAAATCACTTTGCTTTCGGTTATAAAACATTTGTTTTATAAAACAGGTCATCCTGTGATCATGACATAGAAGTAAAAGGGGCCAAAGGTTTGCTTTCTGGCTCCGAAGCAGACTTGCTGCCTTTATTCAGACATTTATGTATCAAGATCAGGACCAAGTTATGGCCTGCTGTGCTACTTCCTTGCTTGCTTGGAAAAAGGAAAAAGAGTGGATAAAATGATGGAGGGACAAATAGAATAATCAGAAGTGTGGGGCCTGTACCTACTGGGCAAGGCAGTCTGCTCTGGAACCAAGGAACAAGCGCCAGGACCAGAGGAAACGGCCTCAAGTTGCGCCAGGGGAGGTTGAGGTTGGACCTTGGGCACAATTTCTTCCCCAAAGGGCTGTTGGGCATTGGAACAGGCTGCCCAGGGCAGTGCTGGAGCAAAAGAAGCAAAGGAAGAACCATGAAATAATGGTCATTTTTCAAGATCAGCTCCGTGAAGATCAATAAATCCTATACCTGAATTTTTAAATTTCTGCACAGGGAAAATACATGCTGATTATCCACAATTCCAAACTATTTTTACCCACAGTCATGTCATCATGCAAACCTTACTGGTGGCTGTGCATTAAATAGAAGAGTCACCAAGTCACTCACTTGATTTCTCCAAGAGGTACTCATATACATACATTAAATTGCACTCATAACTTTCCATTAGAAAACTGGACGTATAGATATAACGAAATGGTTAAAATCATGTTACAACACATTTGCTGCTTTCACCACTTGAGTCTGTTGGACTGGGAATTTTTGCAAAACTCCTGTGGCGCTATTATAAGGGTATTCGAACAATTTTATCATTGAAAATTATGGTATTCTCAAGAATTTCAAGATATTCTGTTGGCCAAGTCAGGATTTTCAGCAGACTTTACAAACAATTAGGCAACCATGCTGTAACATGAAAATAAGCGTAGCAAGTTTAGGTTGAGCTTCAAGAACCCTATCTCCCTCTGCTGGTAAATTGGAAGGAAATGTTTTGAAAATGGATTACAAAAAGTATGGATTTTTATACTTATTTTTCATAAAGTTAGAGAATATAATATGAAGTTACTTTTTTTCAGAATAAAGGTTGAAAACAGCCTTAAAATGTCACACAAACACACACGGACACCGTGCCTATTTCCAAACGTTTTGTGCGTAACATTTAGACAAGTCTTTTCTACAGGAAAGGTTTTCCGGAAAGTAAGTTTAGTTGCACAGAGAGATTCGAGTCATGTGAGAACTCAAAAAGCAAGTGTACTTTTTACTTTTTGGGAAAAAGAAAGATTTCTTTAGAGCGTATTTTTTCAAAACTGACCCAGAAATGATACATTTGTTTCATTAATTTGACCAGAGAAAATCTATCATTTGTTAGTAGCTTGATGTTGTATCATTAACACTTTTATTTTACGTTCTTTTACTTCTGAAACTCTGAAAATCTGCAAAACTCCCATCGCTTTATGCAAACAGCAACTCTCAGCATGAACTATTCTCCATTATCTTATTATTAGAAGCAAGTCACATGCGTTGAAGAATATCTGACATTAGATATTTGCTGCAGTTCTGACAGAATCAGCCTCTCCAATCCCTTATCTCGCAGGCAAGCAGCGATATTTCCTGGCTGACAACCAGGATAAGTTCCCAAAAGAAGATGAAATGACTTAAGTATCATAACCCTGTGTTACAAAGGGCGGCCGCGTTGCCGCTTCGCTCCACAGACCTCAGCTTGTTTCGGAGTCGATGACAGATACCAAATTAATAGATAATATTCCAAAGCATCCCATTCCTCTCATACTGGGAGCTTCTCTCTGGAACACGCTTGGCAGATTTGCAGCCCCCAAGCTTAATTACCGCACCTTGTGCCTTGGAATGAATTCTTCTGGTTTTAATTTCTCGAGAGGAGCTCGTTGGGGCGCAGAAAGGCAGAAAGGCTTTCCCATTAACAGCTGCCCTACAGGTGTATTCCAACAAAGCTGGACTAAAAGACACCTGGATTCCTAAAGCATGAATGAAAACTACTCCCTTAAACACCAAGGAAGTTCAGGTGTTCGTGCCATCCACATAAAAAAGAAAATAAGAAAATAAACATTTAGTTCCACACAGCTACATGCTTTCCTCCTTTTAAACCTGTAAAAAAAAAAAGTATTTTGTTTAAAAACAAACATAAGTCCAGATTCCAGGCACCTGTCTGTGCAGGCTAAGCCTATGATGAAAACGACCTGGCACTTCTCCCACTACCCGTCCTCATCCCCACGGACGTGCTAAGGAATGAGCTCACGCTTCTCATCTCTTTGTGTGTGTGTGTAGACTTGGCCGATTTAAATATTTCTCACATTATTAAATATCCTCCTTCAAACTGCTTCAGCAGGACAGCACTAAATATCGTTGGGCACGTGAAGTGTGTTTTCCTGGCACTCGAAGAAACCGAGGTCACACAATTGATAAGTTCATCATTTTTGAGTGATTTTTTTTTTTTTTTTTTAGTCGCAGTTTCGGTTTTTACATTTAAGCCCATAAAGACCAAGGTGTCCTTTCAAATCCTGCCAACCTGAGTTAGCACCTACCAGTAGTTACCAAGTATAACTTTCCAAGACTATAAGTAGCTGGAGAGCTAGTTTTACTACCAAGATGTGTATTATCCGCAGTCACACTCTTCTTGGCATAATGGAGATGTTCTTAAAACTTTGAATGTTTTCCACATCATTTTTTTCATTAAAGCTTGATGCTCTTTCTACTGGGAAATCAGAGACTTTTGTCAGGCATATGATTTTCTAGGGTTAAAGGGATGAGCTAAATAAGAATGGACTCAAGCTTTTATTTATATCAAGAATAAAAAGCCATTCATAGGGAAGGGGGATAAAAAAGGCTTCCCCGTATGAAAAACAGTCGTTCCATGCTTGCACACATTGCATACTCAGGCGGCTAATTCATCATTTATCAGAAAGTTACCCGGCAATTTCCACCACGACCCTGTTTTCAGGCTTCCTTTGTGTTGTTAGACCCGTGGTCTGGCCTGAAATTTTCCAGATAACATGTCTGCTTTGAGGAAATGTTGTTGTTATTCAACCAAAAGAGCCCAGGCGTTTCCAAGAGCACTCACTGCCCTGGCGATGGAACGGATTTTAAAACTAGACCTACGCAAAGAGCCAAATGGTGCTACAAATACCACTCGGCATTGCTACTGGGGTGCTACAATGCGTATACACAACTACTCTGATTAGATCTCTGCTATTTCAGCATGCGAGTGTCTTTTAAAGCAAATAATCTGGCATATTAAGGATCAGACTATGTTATTTAGTAGCCACCTCATAGTCTACTACTCTGTAGGCTTTTCTCCCATATACAGGTGTAGAAGGATCTCATGTTCTGGTCCTGAAATACCTGTTTGAACAGGCAAGCACAGAAAAGAAAGAATGGCATCGTGTACTGGGTTTAGTGACTACATACGGAATTGTACAAGCTGTTGGTATGAGAAAGGGGGTTCTTTGTTGTTTGGTTTCCTTTTGCCACTCTAGAGATCAGGATGCTCAGACTGTGAGTGTGTTAGTCCCTCAGAGAGACTATAGAAAGGACTGAGGGAGGAAGGATGGGATATTTCCTTCATAAAAACTCAAACAATGGACCTCAGGAGGCTGGTGCAGCGTGGCAAGAACCCCAGGTCTGAGCAGTTAAAGCCAGTTTTAAGCAGCAGCAGGGATTTTTCCTACGGCCACCAGCTCCCTGAGCACAGCAGGTCGCTGTCGCTGGGTCAGGACCTCCGTCTAAAACGAGATTTGCCAGCACCACGTCACGGGCTGGACTTCTCAAGTCTAACTTGCAAGAGGGAAAGTGGGTTTGCAGCCAAGCCACGGTGGCACGTGAGACGAGCAAGCCCTTTCTACTCGAACTCAGCAGAGCATCAAGTGACGCTTTGGTCATTGCCTGTGGTTTGTCTCTGCTCCAAAAGAGTTAGCTGCATATTTTCCTTACTTTGTATAACTTGATGACAAGCCCTTTCTGAAGAACCCCAGCAGATCTTTAGAAGTTTACATGCTGAATAACTAATATGAGCTGAGCTGGGGGAACTAATTGTTCCTGCAACTACAGCTGCTGGCTTAGGCACAAGAAACGTTTCTGTGTTTCTGTAAGGAAATGATCGTGGCTGTGCTTAAAAAGATGAATTTCTATTTAAATGCTCCGTTCTTGCCATGTGGTCATCTGCTCAGGTTAGATCTACCTCCCGTCTTCAAGCTCCTGGGTCCAAGAGTCTGAAAGCAAAAGGTTGTCTGTTATGTAGAGAAGGATCGGAAATAAAGCTGATTACTGTTAAATATAAGCAATAACTTGTTAGTGGCCTGAAGCTCATGAAGATTAACGAGCTTCTTCACTTTGTTTTCAGCCATCTTTGGATCAGACTGTGGCTTTTTCTACAGGCAACATGATTGTACCCGGAATAAACTGCTACTTCAGTGCGAGAGACCACGAGAGGCTACACGACTAGAAGCAGTCTGATAAACTTTCTTGTATTTCCCATTTGTGCACTTAATTTCCACCGTCATGTCTATTGTTATGTATGAGAATTCAAAACCCGTAAGGACCAGAGTGGAGACCTCTCCTTGCCAAGGCTTGAAGACTCACAGAAGTTGAGGGAAAACAACCTTTGCATGTCCATCAGCTACATTTAATCTAAATTAAAGTGAATTTCAACGGTTACAAAAAGGTTTTTACCTTTAAGAAAAATCCCTGCTGCTACTAAACCTTCCTTTTTTTTTTTTTAGTTCATCTTGGGGACAGGTTTAATTGCTGCCTTTGGTACATTTCAGCTCTGTAAAACACACATATTCTATTTGCCCAGGCTTCCTGAGCTGTGGAAAAGATTTTCAAGATCTTCACACTTTAATAACTTCAAATACAAATGTATGCATGTACAATAAAATTATTCACAAGAACGTAAGAGAGCAGATTTTTTGGTTACGCTTCTTGAAAGCCATGATAAAATTTATTCCTGCTTAATAAGACTGGTGGCAGTGACACAGGGGCCGTGAATTTCCTGACAATCAGAGGTTCTCCGCAGCCTTTTGGGGATAAAAAAGGTTGTCTGTTCCACAGCTGGCGATTTGGAGTCCTGAGCCGCGCTTAGGAGATGCCCGGTTGGGTGGGGACACAGGATCACCCAGCCCATCGGCGTGGCCAGTGCGGACCGGCGGCTCCATAGCTCTGCTAAAGGTTAAGCAAAGTGCACCCAACTCCACCAAGGAACGCAAACAGCATCCTCCTCCTCTTCTCGGTCTCCTTTAGAAACAGGACAGAGCACTGAGCCACTGGTGGATGTGCACATTGTGTCTGGAGACCCCAAACGTCAGCACTTCTCAGTGACGTGATTTTTCAGTAAAAAGGGCAGTGGAGCTTCTAGCCTGTGGCATTTCATCGCACACCAAGCACTTTCGACAATCCACTGCTTAAAAACAGCACTGTGTTGTCTGTTAAACAGCAACACAATAGAATCATAGAATAATGGAATTATTTTTGTTGGAAGAGACCCTCTAGATCATCGAGTCCAACTGTTAACCCAACCCTGGCACTGCCCCATGTCCCTGAGAACCTCATCTCCGTCTGTCCAACCCCTCCAGGGATGGTGACTCCAGCACTGCCCTGGGCAGCCTGTTCCAATGCCCCACAGCCCTTTGGGGAAGAAATTGTTCCAAGATCCAACCTCAACCTCCCCTGGGGCAACTTGAGGCTGTTTCCCCTCGTCCTGTTCTCGAGTGGGCAACCACCACTGCAGTGCATCATTTAGCTCTCGGTAGGAATCCTCACAGAAAAGGCTGATGTGAAATTATACTCTGCCTTTGAAGACGGATTCTGTCTCTTAAAGCCACTATTTTCCCTTAACAGACACCAGACGAGCAAAAATTTTTACGATCCCTAAAAAAACCCAATCAACATGAATAAGGTATTCTGTATGACATGCAATAATTGGAGACAAAAGCTTAGGTCTACCTAAAACACTCATCTTTTATAGCATCCACCTTCAGCATTTAGTGGTAAAATAATAACGAATTGTTACAACAATGGCTCCTAAAACACACTAGCGCTGAGTGGCCTGTGCGGCTCATTAGAAAGCCAAAAGGGGGTTGCCTCATGCTGTGTGGTGGCTATTTTTATTTTCTTACTCTTGTGGGTGGATGGCCTGCCTGCTTTGCACCAGTGACATTAGGCAAATTAGTATTGCCCTAGCTGAGCTCACTGCTAGCCCGATCTGTGAAGAAGAGGCCCGTGACAGCAGATTGGGTCACCAACACTTGGCTATGTGCACACAGCATCTTCTGAGCACAGTTCCACACACACCGACCTGGAAATAACTTCTGTTTGGGTCGCCTCAGTGTCAGCCTATGTGTCAGTACCCACCAGCAGCAGCCACATACAGAATTGCTCCGAACCAACAAAGTATTAATTTGAATTAAAGTCAGCTATGTCTATACAATTTCTGTGGAGATGGGTTCTCCTTTTGTCCATAATTTTCCACTCAGGATCCGCTCAGAGAAGTGCCAGCATCAATAGCGTGACACACAGCTTGTGTATTGCTCCCTACTGGGTCCCAAATATGCTCACAACTTTTCTTCTTGTCAGCTCTACAACTTTTCTAGTTGTCAGCTCTAAAACTCTCCTTTTTGCTGCCCACCACACTGTGTCACACAGATGAATCTTAGGACCGAGTGACAGAAGAGCCCAGGAGACCACTGCCTTAAAGCCACCTTTCCATTTACTGTATATTTTTAAGGATTCACAAAAGGCTATTCAGCAAGGTAAGAAGACGATTGCGAAGCGTACAGCTTGGCTAAGTTTCTAAATTAAAGGATATTAAAGCTGCACATTTTACAGGAGCAGCCACGAGGTGGAGACCTTCACAACGGCTTCGTCCAGATCTGAGAACACCCACCTGCTGCCCAGGCCGGGCTTTCCAGCACCTCCGCTTGCAAACTACTATTTCTCGTGGCATGCTGGTGTTACTGGTTAGCACTGGGACACACTCTGCCAGGTGCTGCTGTCTCCAGTTCCCAGTCACATGCAGCAGGTGAAGCGTGCGAGAACGGCCCAGTCCTGCCCAGGAAGTGTCGGCTTCAGAAGGACATTCGGAGAGGAGAACCATTCCATTTGTGTTCAGAAACACAAATGCTGCTGGCATCCAGTTCTATTTTTCGATACAGTCGCTTAGTTAGAGATTGGTGTCTTGGGGCTGAAAGACTTGCTTTTGAAAACACCCATTTAAACTCTTTAATACGTTCTTATTCCTATCATTTTCCTTTAATTAATAAAAAGCATAGTGCGGGGGAACAGGACCAAATGAATATAAACCAGAATTGTTAGCTAGAAACTGAGGACAGACTTTTTAGCAGGGCCTGTTGCGGTAGAACAGGGGGTGATGGTTTTAAACTAAAGGAGGGATATTCAGGTCAGACATGGGGAAGGAATTGTCGGCCCTGAGGGTGGTGAGAGCCTGGCCCAGGGTGCCCAGAGAGGTGGTGGAGTCCTAGCTGAGCTAGGACTGAATTGTTTCAAATTCCCCCACATTTTTGCCTTTCTTTGAATTGCATTGTATTTTGTCTTAGCAGAAGAGCTTTACAGGAAGGGCAGAAAATTAGATTTAATGCACTTCTGTTTAATTTTTGGCTTTGACATTGAGGCAGCTGTAATTCCACAAACCAGAATTATAAACAGTCTGTAGGTAGGAAGTAGCAAGCCATGGGTATAAGTGCAGACTGTAGAATTAAGTATGTTAAGGTAGTGGGAAATCATATTTTTTTTCCAGCATTTGGGAAAAAATAAAGGGCTAAAGAACTTTGTGCCATAATATGATGAAACACGGAAAGGGTCTCCTTCAGGAGGAATAATCTCTTTCAGAATAAGTGGTCCACAAATTAGCAACCAAAATAGGCAACTACTACATCCTGACTGTAAAGAGCTATGAAATAGATAGTATGTGTAATGCACAAGAGGCATTATTTATGCTACAAACCCCAGAAATCATGCTGTGAATCCTTCAGTATCATCACACCCGTAAAGTCAAACTCCTCTCCATGCCCAGTTCTTTCGAGAAAAACCTACTGTTCTCCCTGAACAAATCCCACCACCATCCGATCCTATTTAACGCATCTGGCAATTGCTAATCAAATACTCACAGAGTTACCAATCTCATTAAATTTTATAACTAGTCCCAGATCTCAGATTTAGCAGATGACATAAGAATCAAAACTTGCGTAAATAAAAAACAAAACTGTGAAGACCACCCACCCTGGGAGCATCTGTATGGTTCCAAAAAAGCCAGTCCTACAGAAATGCCCTCCCCTATCCAGCTAAGAAAAAAAAAGAAAAAAGAAAAAAAGCGATCACAAATTTTAAAACCACAGAATCCCAGAATGTCAGGGGTTGGAAGGGACCTCGAAAGCTCATCCAGTGCAATCCCCCCGCCGGAGCAGGAACACCCAGATGAGGTTACACAGAAGGTGTCCAGGCGGGTTGGAATGTCTGAGAGAAGGAGACTCCACGGCCTCCCTGGGCAGCCTGGGCCAGGCTCTGGCACCCTCACCATGAAGAAGTTTCTTCATGGAAGAAACCTCCTGTTTTCCAGTTTATACCCATTTCCCCTTGTCCTATCATTGGTTGTCACCGAGAAGAGCCTGGCTCCATCCTCCTGACACTCCCCCTTTCCATATTGATCCCCATGAATGAGGTCACCCCTCAGTCTCCTCTTCTCCAGCTCCAGAGCCCCAGCTCCTCAGCCTTTCCTCACACAGGAGATGCTCCACTCCCTTCAGCGTCTTCGTGGCTGCGCTGGACTCTCTCCAGCAGTTCCCTGTCCTTCTGGAACTGAGGGGTCCAGAACTGGACACAATATTCCAGATGAGGTCTCACCAGGGCAGAGCAGAGGGGCAGGAGAACCTCTCTGACCTACTGACCACCCCCCTTCTAATCCCCCCCAGGTCCCATTGCCCTTCCTGGCCACAAGGGCCCAGTGCTGGCTCATGGTCACCCTGCTGTCCCCAGGACCCCCAGGTCCCTTTCCCCTACACTGCTCTCCAACAGGTCTTTCCCCAACTTACGCTGGAACCATTTTAACATTTGCATCTCTAACCTGTTTGTTGCGTACTTACAACTGATAAATCACGGGACGCAAATGCAGCCGCTCCCTCTCCGAGACAAAATCCTCCCAGGTTATCTTGAAGGCACCTGCAGCAGAAAGGAACAGAGAATGTTCATTTCCATTCATCGTCTTATATTTCCCTAGCAGATAATCAAAGGCTGTAATGTCCACTTTTTAATCAAGCCAAATGTGCTCATAAACAGTGCTCTTGAGATGATATTTCAAAGCTTAAAATTTTGCACTACAACTATAGTAACACGTAATTGATGGAAAATTGATGTCATTCAAAGGCACAAACCCTTCTGTAATGCTGAGTATTATGATAAGAAGAACCGCAAGAAACAGTTACTCAGCTGCTTACAGAAGCTATGTTGGATTTTTGTCTTGCGTTTACTTAGCTCAAGTGTTTTTCAACACAGAATATTCTTTTAAATCAGCTTCACAGTCATTAACCTCCAATAAAGTGCATCTACAGACCTAGAGAGGGATACAAATGGAATATTTTCACTTTCAAGACAATGCAAAACCATGTCTGTAGGAAAAGCATGGCATAGCCAGCTTTTTTTACATAAACTTCTCGAGTTAACATTGCTATAGGATCATTATAATAATTGCAAAGTATCAGATTCTTAACAGAAGTCGCACTAGATCTATATTCATAAATGCACAAGTCCTCATCTGCTTGCTAGAGGAAGCCAGGACTATCTCATGACTCTTTCCCTAGGATGCAGAAGAGGAATGCCTAAATTCAGCCCAGCTCCGGAGGAGCATGTTTCACATCAAAACCCAAACGCTGCGCAAAGCTTCCATTGAGGCACGGCCTTCGTTAAGCACCTGGTTGATCTGGAACATCTCGACTTTGTGGGTGTCTCTGCAGAATCAGCTCGAGAGACACTAGATGTGTGGAAGACAAAGCGAGCCAACGCGCAATCTGCTCGGGTATGTGTTCCCTAGAGCCAACACATCCCACAGAGAAAGGCGTCCCGCTTCTAGGACTGCCTTTGGACATTTGACAAAAGGAGATGTTGTGTCGATGCTGTATAGTTTTGGGATTCTTGAGATTTCCCTATGTGCAATGTCTTCTTTTCTAACATAAATATTGCCACAAATTAATGAGAAAACTCTTAATAAGGAAATAACAGGTGGCCATATACAAAGCTGCTTGTATCATTAGGCAGCTGGTCTCCTGTGCCAGGTAAAGTATTATTTTCATGAATACTGGATGTATATATTTGACAAACCAAAGGCAAACCCTACACCACAAAAGCCTGTCCTGCAACAGCAGCAAGGCATGTGTTTCCACACAACTAATTCACCTCCCTTTGCAATTAGTTTTATGTACAATCCACTCTTGTACTTTAAATACACAGCATATCTTTCTCAATATCTGGTTTCATACACACACCACATATTGAAATCAGAAACTGATAAGGTCAGGAGCTGCAATATGTACAAGGCTCTGGGTTTATTTTAAACAAAAGCACAAAAGACTGCATAATATTAGATGGAAGCATAAAGGAAAAGGAACGGGGACAATAAATGTCTTGGAGGGCAGATATATGAGATTGAGTTAGACCTTGCAAATGAAATGAAAATGAAAGATTTAAAATGAAAGTTTTAAAACAAAAAGCTATAAAAATAAACATACGAAAATACCAATTAAAGGAAATCCAGACCTGTTCTCTCACTGCTGCTCAACCTGTGGCCCCCATTAGTGTCCCCAGGATATCAGACAAGTGGTTTCAAAGCCACTACACAGGAACACAAACTCACATCCACATTTCCACATGTTTCAGCAAACAAACAAGTAAACCAGAGGAAAACACAGGAACAAAAGAAACCATTTAGGCTGATTTTTTAGCTGGCTGTAAATGTAAAAATACAGCACGAACTGCATTCATATGTTGGTGTTTTCCCCAAAAAGGCTAAGCAGTTCTTTTTAAAAGATTGAGAATCTCTTTCTACTGTGCACCAAGGATGGAATTGAGGTTGAAGGTGATATAGATACAGCCCCCAAAAGTAAATGAACATTTTGCCTCGGTTAGCAATAAAGTGATGACATAGATGGAGCGAAGATGCAGCAAATTTGTGGGGCTGGGGAGGATCACGGTATCTCCATAAAGAACTGGACGGCTCAGGATATTATAGTAAAAATGAGATCACATTTCACAATACAACGTCGTGCACATACACTTGAGGAGCAGTTACAAAATTTCCAGCTGGAAATAAGAAAGAAATAAAAAATTAGTCACTTGAATGCATTAATCTGAAAAAATATGTCTATAAATTGCTAATGTTGTGCAATGAAAAAATGAAAAAGCAAATCTAAACACTGGCGTGTTAGAAGCAGTTTTCCATGAAAAGCACGGAAGTACTAGGACCGTTGTACTGACACCACGAGACTTCATTTGTATACAATTTTAATCATATAAACTTACAAAAAAATGTTCCCAATGAAAGCAAGAACAGAGGAAGGCTTGACGAAAGATCACAAAAGGAGTCAGCTCATTTACATTGGAAAAACGTGTAAAGAAAGAAAAATCAAAACAAACAAACAAACAAACCTAAAACCAAACCACAAACTAGCAAACAAAAAAAAAAAACCCAAACAAACAAAAAATAAACAAAAAACAACAACAAAAAACGCACACAGGAAGCCAACCAGCTGGTCCCAGTTAAATATGAGTGGGCACTAAACTCGACTGAGCTGGTCATTCAGTGGACAGATGGACTTTTTAGCTCTGCAGGTAATTTCTGGAATAACTTCTTTGAAGTTTATGCCCAAACTTGTAAAAAACCAGATGAATCTGAACACCCCAACATTTAAAGATGGCTCTTGCATATTGCCAGATGCAGAACTACCGGACTGAAGGAAAGAAATCCTTCTTTAGGTTTGAGGACACTAAGACATGAAGGGAGTCAATAAAAGGTCAATTAAAACCAGAGTCTTGGCATGGATATGGATATGGATATGGATATGGATGTGGATATGGATATGGATGTGGATGTGGATGTGGATGTGGATATGGATATGGATATGGATGTGGATGTGGATGTGGATGTGGATATGGATATGGATATCGATATGGATGTGGATGTGGATATGGATATGGATATGGATATGGATATGGATGTGGATATGGATATGGATATGGATATGGATATGGATTTTTTTTTGTTCTCAGTTCGCTGTTTCTAGGTTCTGCCAGTTAGAACATTTCAGGCATTTTCAACCTCAACGCAAGAAGCATGAACACTTGTATCTCTCACTATGAATTTATCATGTTAAACACAACGGGCACAGAGTAAAACAACATTCTCTATTCTGAAGAAAAGCTATCTTTTATTCTCAAAGAGAATTTTTTTTTTCAGGAGCTACCTTAAAGATTTCCACTGCAGGAGTTAAATAACCTGGCAAGAGCAATGACCTGCCATATAACTTAAGCATCACTGGGATTAGATATTAAGTATGAATAATTACAGCCGTACAATCTTCCTCTTTATTACCCAGATAGCTCCCTTATGCAACACAAATCTAAATAAATCTGAAAACAGTGACTCATACCGATCTACTGTGCACTAAACCCCATGGTATGTAACCCCATTGTTCCAATTTTAATAATTCCATTCACAGCGATCTTTTGTTCCTCTGCTTTGTCAGTCAACCCACTTTAATACCCAGAGAGGCTGTTAAATCTGTAGAGCTGATTTTTGCGGGGCTCATCTTGTTCCAAAAGCTTATTACACAACATAGCGGTTCTTTTCGTGGTATACGCTGATGGAGAACGGATACGTTGCTGGAGCATCAGGCTGCTCCAACCAAGGGATAAGTTCAAGTGAACGAGGTGCATGTTTGCTGGCCACAGATGGTACCCAGCCTCTGTGTTTCACGTACTTTTGCAACTTCGATTGCTTAAGGAAGATTATTTTCTTTGCAAAACATTAGCATGGGACTTACTGTTAATTTTATCAATCTACGTAACCCTCTTTTTGGCAAGGACAGACTTCAAAACTGATCCAGCACAAGTCACCACTTCTACTAAAAGCTCCTTTTGTGAAGCATTTCCTAGGACAGGCTACAGGATACCGTCTGAAATTCAAGATTTCTGCATACTGTTCTCAGCCCTGGGCCCTGCGTGAGACATTTAACCTCTTTCTCACTCAGGTTCTTTACTTCTTTGCTAAAGATGGCAACAGCAACTTGAGATTTTAATTACTCTTGTCAAGGTACCTCAAAACCAAAGTCTACCGTCTCACATCTCCAAGCAAATGCCAATGAAAAATTCAGCAATGAGTTTCCAGACACCACATTTCCCAGAACAGAACCCGTGACACTGGAGGAGAGGTTGAAACTATTGGGTTTGTTCAGCTTTATGGGAAGTCTAAGGGGAGATGTCTACAAACGCCTCATGGAAAGGTGCAGAGAAGATCAAGCCAGACTTTCTTAGAAGTGCACAGTGATATGGCGAGAGGCAACAGACACACGGTGGAACATGGGAAATTCCAGTCATGTGCAAACAATGTCCTTTTCACAGTGAAAGCGGTAAAAAATACCCTGAGTGTGTGAAATCTCCATTACTGGAGATAAAGAGGCCTAGACTGGATGAGGCCTGGAGTGAGCAGATCTAATTGGATCCTCTTCAAGCAGGAGGTTGGACCTAGATGGCTTCCAGAGGTCCCTTCCAGTCTAAATTATTCTGTGATTCAATGACAAATTATTCCTTTGTCCTTAGATGAATATTCCAGGAAGTAAAAGAGCAGGAAAAGGTCATTTGTGCCAACACGCCACCTCTCTCCTGTCCCCAGGCCTTTTTCCTATATTTTTGCCAAATACTAAACAACCTTCTCCAGGGAAAACTCCAAGGTAACTTCAACTTTTCTACTTTAACGGTGATTAATTCATTGCCTGTTGAACAGCATCGTTTGTTTTCCCACTTCATATTGTCAGGTAGAACTCTGAATATAAAGTTAAGTGGGAAGCCAGACTTTTTTGCAAACAGT
Source organism: Caloenas nicobarica (assembly GCF_036013445.1). Lineage (NCBI taxonomy): Eukaryota > Metazoa > Chordata > Aves > Columbiformes > Columbidae > Caloenas > Caloenas nicobarica. Next base: position 2,642,379 of record NC_088264.1, read on the forward strand.
GAGAACAAAAGCCGTAGGCCCAAGGACGTTCATACTCTGATGATTTCCAAATATAGCACTAAATTTTGTGAGCTGGGCCATTCGGTGTTCTCACCCTGGAATTATGTTAGTTTCTGGCAAGAAGTCGCAACTCACCCACGCTTACTGCATGCATTTGAGGTGTTATTTGCCAGCAGAGGTGTTTTAATTACCTTTCGAACCCGGTTAAACAATAATGAAAATAATAATAAAGAAGACTCACTTCATTAAACACAAGAGAAGACAGACTTGTTCATTTTCTTGGATCAGGGTGCACTGATGGTTTCATTTTGTAACAGTCTCAGTGCTTTCAGATGATGCATTTACATTAAAATAGTCTCCATTGTCTCTCCCTTCCCAGAACTCTTATCTATTATATAACTTGTTTCATTTAGAGATCTCAAAGCACATTTTATTCATGAAGATACTGAACAAAACAAGCAGTCAAAGAACTTGCCAAAGTCACAATTTGCAGTTCGTTGTTAAAACAACTCGGTACATCCAATTCCCTGCTACTCAGCCCACTCCTCCTCTTATCCAAGTAGCTGCCTCAAAATGCTGCACGTCTAGGAATATTGTAAAGTAGCAAATCGTTCTTGCTTCAACTAATGGAAGAGAAACCCAGTGCAATTCAAATGGCTGTGAAAACAAAAATGCCATCAGCAGCAGCTAATAAAGAGTTAGATTATCCGCACTTCTATATTCAAAGCAGTGTTATGAGTATTAAGGAAGAGAAAGAACTGGGAATGTTCCCAAAAGTTCGCTAAATCCTTTTCATCCCCAAATGAGTGGAATTTCTCATGCATATCTACACGATGAGTTCTGTATACAGAAAGGACATGACTCTGCTTTCCATGGCCATCAACACGCTTAGCAGAATTTTTCTCCCTATTTGCACCAACCCATTAAAACGTGAGACAAAAAACATTGTGGGCAAACACAGGGGAACTTAACAGAGAGATTTGCTCTCTCCAGTTTCTGTTTGTGCTTCTCAAGCTCACTCTGCAGTTAGAATTATTTTGCCAGAGGTTAGATGATATTTGAATAGTTGATCTTAGTTTTATAGAAAGATAGGCTCATGATTCCGTGACATAGTTTTACTTCTTTTTTCCCCCTTTAGTTACTTCCGAGCTCCTGCTAAGGGGTACTAGCTTGATAGTTCCAGGTGATAAAGTTGTCCCATCGACGCAGCAGGTCAAACTGAAACGCAGACTCTGTCCAAGCCGATGGGTCTGTATCCCACACTCCCCCTTCCACCAAAGCAGAAGGATGGATGTTGAAATGCCTCATTCACACACCCCATGTGCTGTGAATACTAACGAGGATTCCAAATGTTTGTCGACTGATGGGGCAGAGTCACCACGAGAAACCTCTCCAAAGGGTTGCTGGTCCTTGGGCACTGCTGACTTGGGCAAGTCTGATGTAACGATGGAAAGTCTCTTCCTAATAACCTCCTACCTGCCTCTTCCCACTGCCTTCATGGATATAAGTGACCAGGTTGTTCTTTCAAAGCCCTCAATTTTTCTTTTTCTGTTGTATTTTTCAAACTCAATAGCCCACGGTCCAGTAGACAAATGCCGCAGAACTGTCCTCCCCTGTCCACACTTCTAGAAAAGTTCTATGAGGTCTTTAAAATCTCCTTGAACAGCGATCACAGAATCACACAATCATAGAATCATTACAGTTGGAAGAGACACTCAAGGTCATCAAGTCCAACGATTAACCCACCCCTGGCACTGCCCCATGTCCCTGAGAACCTCATCTCCGTCTGTCCAACCCCTCCAGGGATGGTGACTCCAGCACTGCCCTGGGCAGCCTGTTCCAATGCCCCACAGCCCTTTGGGGAAGAAATTGTTCCCCAGATCCAACCTCAACCTCCCCTGGCGCAACTTGAGGCCGTTTCCTCTGGTCCTGGCGCTTGTTCCTGGGGAGCAGAGCCCAACCCCCCCTGGCTCCAAGCTCCTTGCAAGCAGTTGCAGAGAGTGATCAAATAGAAATAGAAGGAATCAAAGATTAAACTCCGTCAGGAAGGACAGAAAGACAAAGCCTTTCTGCTGCTGGTTGGAAGGTAACACCAGCACTGAGCTGAACTCAAGGCCCAGCTCCTAGGAACTCAGGAGACCAACGTGTGTTATGGGGCTATAAGAGCTTCTCCACTTGTAGGAAGACACCTGGTGCATGATGAATGGGTTTTGCTCTTCCCTACTCTCAAGACCCACAAGAAACTTTAGGGGACTATCCAGTCTTTTATTTTACTATACTATGTTTCTCATCTAGCAGAGGGGATCTGTCCTCTAAGCAGAAGGTGTGTGGCATGGGAAGCTCTCAAAGAAGCCCATGAGTTCCCATCCCACAAGCTCTTCAGCACAGGCAGATCAGTGGAAATTCAACAGAGACACCAGGACTTTGCAAAACACTGAGTTTTGTCCCAAAGTTTCTCAAGAAACCTGTGCTGTTTACAGAGGGAAGGCAACTACATCAGTCCTAACAAAAGCTGACCAGACCGCTTCATCTGTGAAACTTCAACCTTTTTAAAGACAGAATGATGGTTACTTGTCACAATTCTAAATGTAACTTTGAACTTTTGTATTAAAAAAAGAGAATATTGTCCTGTGAAAAGCTCAACTCACACCACAGGCAGGAAAGCAGGGGGGAATCTGGCTGCTGCGACTCCAGTTCTTCCTCGAGCGAGAAGATGTGAGCAGGGGGAACGTCGGCTGTAAAAACATGGAAACAGGTCAGCCCTCAATCCTCTTAGAAAGTCTATTTCTTTTAAATAAGAAACATCTTCCAGATTCCACCTAGGGAAGAGGATTGAAGCAGAAGAATATATTAATATAACTCTTCAGTTCTCCCCAGCTAACTGCAAAGTAAGCTTAGAATTGTTTCCTGCCACGCAGAAAACAATGTGCTGGTGGCACGTGTGCCTGTGTCTGTGCCATTGTTTTGCATGTCCGTTGTGTTTGTGTACATCAATATTAATGAAATACAGGCCAAACAGGAACCGAGCTCTCGCTGGGAACTGCTCCTTCAAGGCATACCCAGGGAAGCAGAGAATGAAATGTTCAGCAACTGTGCAAAAATTGCTGGAAAACAAACACCGCTATCTTCTGTTGTGCCTGTCTTTTGTATAAAATAACTCCGAGAAACTAAACAGGGGTGTTTGTGCTGCTCTCAAGTGAGGTTTCTTGTTGTCATTTTTCTTTTGTTTCATTTTAAACTCTAACTTGATTTAAATACCAGAACAATCCAAAAAGTTATTCTCCTCGAGGAACTTATACAGCAAACTTGCTTTTTAATACCCAGGGAATTCGCTGATACAATTTTGGCTATTTCAGCAAATATTTAGGAAAGATTTTACAAAGTAACTCTGCAAGCCTTTTGTGTTGCAGAATAAACCTACTCTCATGATTTTCTTAAGAAGAAGCGACTGTATCTCAACAGACAATATTTACAGGGGAAAACTGCATTTCTTCCGCTGTGCAACGAGACCGTATCTGTTCCGCTGTGCGATGGCCGTTCTGAGGCCACATGAAATGTTTCGTAATTTGCATTGGGTAATAGCTGGAGCTCCAACGTCGCTGGATTTTACATGCTACGCAGACCAACTTTGCCAAACTCCTCCACTTTGCTGTTCCATCTTTTACTTCTGTTTCCCATCTCTGGCCTGTACACGTGCTACAAATCGTTGTCCGACTGTTGCGTGCGCAGACATAACCTGATCTGTATTTAGCCATTGGTACCAGCGGCTGAGAAACCACATATATGTGTCCTGTGATGTCCAGAGCTGTCTTGGGCACCAGTTTTTTTCTCAAACATATCGCTGCTGCCTTTACAGCAGAACATTAAACACGCAGATGGTGTTATTATGTACGTAGGGACTCCATACCTCAGACAGGAAAAATGTGCTTTCTAGGGAATAAAAGAAGCCATTTATAAAGAAAAAAAAAAAAAAAAAGCAACTTCCTAAAGGAGAAGTGGGTTGTGTGGTTTTTGTTTTATTTCTAAAAGGCTGATCAAAATTATTAAGTGCCGAGGCACTGATTTTGAGAGAGCAGCCAACTCGCTTCACGTGAGGCCCTTTCTGAGGGTTCTGGACGAACCCACCTTTTAAAAATCTTTCTTTAATTCTTGCTGTGACTAGAAATTTTGTAACTATGACAACACTGTCCCATCCGTATGACAGGATCCTGTTATAGTATCCGTCTGGTAACTAAAGGATTACTTCACCAAATCTTACATTTTAAAACCCATGAAGTGGGAAACGTGTTAACGCCGGGTGGTTGGAAGGGAAGGACACAGGACAGCGAAGAGCTGGAAACTTCCTCGCCCAAACGGACAGACCATCAGCACACACTAAGGTTTTGAGACGGTTAAATGGTTAAAAATGAGCCATTACTTCATCTTTTGTCACATTACACCTCCCTCCTGGCTGAGCCAGAGGGACCCGTGTTACCGACAGCTTAATCCAGAGCTCTGGTTTCAAAGAGCTGACGGGCAACACCCAAAGCACCAACAAAGCAGGTTTGGGGAAATGCTGTACTTTAAATATTTTCCCATTAACTGTTTTGTATGAAATACAGAAACCTGAACTCCGGCTTTGACACTTTTTTTATTCCCATACTTACACAAATGAGTCATTAGTGAATTTTACATGCGGATGAAAGCACCCAGAACAAGGAAAGGGATTTATTACGCTTTGAAAAGTCATGAGAGGAGGAAGAGAAGCAGAGAGAAAGGGAGAGTAAAATGGTTTTAAAGAGGTGACTTTTTGTATCTCTTCTGTGGAATTAAAATTATTTTTTAATGTTTCTCAAAGACAAATGAGATAGGCTCTATCCAAGCAGCAGGAAGGTTTAAATCCACCCCGTATTTGGTATTAGTTCGTCTCTAGTAAGAGAGAAAAAAAGTGAAGCTCCATGAGAGAGGAAAAGACAAAGAAGAGAAGAGGAGAGAAGAGGAGAGGAGAGGAGAGGAGAGGAGAGGAGAGGAGAGGAGAGAAGAGAAGAGAAGAGAAGAGAAGAGAAGAGAAGAGAAGAGAAGAGAAGAGAAGAGAAGAGAAGAGAAGAGAGAAGAGAAGAGAAGAGAAGAGAAGAGAAGAGAAGAGAAGAGAAGAGAAGAGAAGAGAAGAGAAGAGAAGAGAAGAGAAGAGAAGGGAAGGGAAGGGAAGGGAAGGGAAGGGAAGGGAAGGGAAGGGAAGGGAAGAGAAGAGAAGAGAGAAGAGAAGAGAGAAGAGAAGAGAAAAGGGAAGAGAAGAGAAGAGAAGAGAAGAGAGAAGAGAAGAGAAAAGAGAAGGGAAGAGAAGAGAAGAGAAGGGAAGGGAAGGGAAGGGAAGGGAAGGGAAGGGAAGGGAAGAGAAGGGAAGAGAAGAGAAGAGAGAAGAGAAGAGAAAAGAGAAGGGAAGAGAAGAGAAGAGAAAAGAGAAGAGAAGAGAAGAGAAGAGAAGAGAAGAGAAGAGAAGAGAAGGGAAGGGAAGGGAAGGGAAGGGAAGGGAAGGGAAGGGAAGGGAAGGGAAGGGAAGGGAAGGGAAGGGAAGGGAAGAGAAGAGAGAAGAGAAGAGAAGAGAAGAGAAGAGAAGAGAAGAGAAGAGAAGAGAAGAGAAGAGAAGAGAAGAGACGAGACGAGACGAGACGAGACGAGACGAGACGAGATGAGACGAGACGAGACGAAAAAACATCCTCCAAAGCTTAAACACCAAGCAGGATTAGCAAACAGCCCAGTTTGGGGCACACAGGAGTGAGCCAGGTCAAAAGCAGCCCGATGACAACGTGGTGTCCACCTGGAAGGCTTGGTGACTTCCCCAGCCAACTGTTCCGAGACTTGCAACCCTAATTCACCTGAAAAGTCAAGCCTGAGTGAACTTCAGCGTTCAACAGGTTGATTCCATCTCAAATGCAGAGGTTGGAGGAAAAAATCTACTAGCCAAGCTACTTTGAGTTGTAATCTCATCAGGTGGCACAAACTTATCACCTCGTGTCCCTATTTTTTACTGAAATTATTAGAAATGTTTTTCATCCAGCTACGATGCCATAAATCTCTATTTTAACAAGAAGAAAAGAAATTTAGTTTCCATCCATAATTAAACACGTTGTTGGCATAGCTTGCCTCAAAAATATTTTTTTTCTCAAAAAATTTATAAAGATAACATCTTCCCTGTATGAATAGTTCCCCCTATCTGCTGTTCTTTGTAAAGTGAAGGAGGTGAGGGAGAGAAATAAAAAAATTGACCTGTGACCACCTTTGGGTGAAACTTTCTGGCACAGAAATGATGTAGCTGCTTCCAAGGCAGACTCAGGACCCTATTTCTGAACAAATTTTGCAGTCCAGGTACATTCTTTTCACAGTTTTCATGCACAGATGTTAAATCAAGTGGTCCACATGTTCTTTGATCTTAAAAAGGAAATAAATATAATGGGGACTTCTCAAAGTTTGCCGGCGGAAGGAATCCTATCAGCTTTGTTGGGATACAGCAGTTGCAGTGGTACCTAAAAATAACGCAGGCTTCTCTGATTTTCTCTTTGAAAAGCAGTGAAATATTGCCCTGCATTTAGGGCACTGGCTTGAGCGCACCTCCTCTCTCGGCTGCCTCTTCTTGTTTTCTCCAGCTGCGTATCATAAATATTTTACATAATTGGTCACGCTCCTGCCGTTCAGCGAAGGTGAGATATGGGTCTACTGCATTTCCTTTCAACTCATCTCCTGCTTAAGAAAGTCATCAAAAAGAAAGCTTGCTCGAATTAGGAGTGGTTTATATGGATTTAGAAGAGCCACATCGTGCTAAGCATTACAAGAAATGGTCTCCCCTTCCTTTCTAATACCCTAATTTCCAATTACTCACAGGCAGCCAAAATAGCGAGTTGAGCACGCCAGCAATGCTGCCATAAATCCCTGGCATCACACATCAATATGCTCTTTCATGTGAAATTAAAACCTCCTCATTGAGCATTAGCGGCAACAAAAGACGGGCACTCGAACAGCCAAAGGAAAATCAGAAAACGGGGAGAGAGGCGATTGGAACAAATTGGTCTAAGTTAACCTGTCTGCTCGACTCGAACAAAAGGGCAGCTGAAGAAAAACATTTTCTGCTCGCCTGCTATCGTATCAGCCACAAAACATCCCAGGAGGCTTATGAGCAGGTCCTGACCAACCGCAGGTGACGTTTGGTGCCCATCACTCATTGCGTGCAGTTTCTATAGGATGTCTTCCACCTAAAAATCCCACGTTCAAAGGTTCGGTGGCTCACCTTTATACAGCTCTCCTGGAGTGACCTGGGAGAAATCACCTTTTTCTGCATTCCCCATACACAAAAGCAGATAAAATATAATATATGTAATGAATTTTGCCGTATTTTAGTCAGTTTTGATGGTGAGGTGGCTTGACATTTCGAACTAAAATGTATTATAGAAACGTTATCAATATTAAAATCAGATGCTTGATTTATTATTGGTTTTAATGAAATGTCCTGAATTCTACACGCATCAACACGCAAACCGTTTTGACTTGAGCGTAGCGCTGTTTCCAACCACAACCAGCTGATTTCTCCAGTATGTAGGTGAGACTCAGGATAACACTTTCACTTGGCTTAACAACCCACCCATTTTGCAACGTCAATAAAGTGCTGACAGTCCTCAATTACAGTCTAGTTCTGTGGCTGTTCTTGTGTCCCCAGGAAAAAAAGGAAATGAGGCGAGAAAAGGACCTCCCTGTTCATCAAATTCAGTCTCCTTTTGCCACAAACAGTATAATTATTATATAACCCCTTTCATAGCGCATCAAGTTCCCTCGCTCCTCCTGCGAGGAAATCTAAGAACCTCGTTACTCTGTTTAGAAGCTGATTTCCAGCTTATGCTTGGACAATTCACAGCCTTTTGCTCTCGTGTCGACATCTGCCTTCGGCTTTATAGCTTTTCCGCCGCTGTTACGTGCCCCCCCAGCTCTGTCTGTACCCCCCACACCCCTGGGAAAGCACCAAAGGGCTGCTCAGCTCGTTCCGACAGAAAGAACCACAAAATAAACCAAACAGCTCTAGAGACCAAACCAAACAAAAGCAGGAAAAACAGAGTTTTGCTGCACGGGCACCTGGAACCTGCTGCTGCCACAGGCCACGAAGGACACGGGCACCGAGCCGGACTCGCCTGACCCTGGTCTGTCTCGTTAATATTGAATCTGCTTGAAGCCCAAAAGTATTTTTCCCCCTTTTTTGCCAGGGTTATGCCAGGCACAAGGAAATCCTCGCTGCTGCTTGTGCGCGGGAAGAGGAATCTGCAGGGCACACGACGCTGTTGGCGCGCCAGATCTTCACCAGAGCCGTGACGGATTTGCTGTGAATGTCTGAAACATCAATTGTGTCCTCAAAATAGTATGAAATGTCTCAGCTGCACCTTGGTAACCTGTTTGTGCCCAAAGGTGGAAAAGAAATGGACACAGGACAAAAATCAATGTAACTATGTGCTCTGGGGTTAGGGGGGGAAGGTAATTTCCCACGTTTGAAGAAAATAATTCCAGGAGATTAAAAGAATTCTCAACTTTTTTTTTTTTCTTCATAAAATCCACAATAAAAACAGACCATATTAAGCAGAAACGAGCCTACCAGAACTTATGAATAACTTGCATTCTTTCACTGGAGCCCAGCCAGTTACCCTTGGAAAAAATTCCTGTTTACTTTGTAGTGAATGTGAGAGACACGCAGTCTGCCAGAAGCTGTTACGACAGTAAAAACACAGCCAGAGGCTGTCACAAATGAGGAAATCACAGAGAAAGTTAATTTGTTAACTTCAAGGACAAAGATTAAAATAATATCCATTTGGTAAGAAGTTATTTACTTTATCACACAGAAGACTTGAGTTTACGTGAAAGCTATTCTAGTTCAAAGGCACATTTCAGATACTTCTTCAATAGTTAGCTTGTTTTTAAAATTTTATTAGATTTGCAAAGAAAACTTTTATTCTTCTTGTTCTCAGCTTGGCTGAGGTGAACATTTTGCACTACAGCTGCATCTTTGTCCCACAAAGCCTCAGCAGGATGGTTGCATTAGGAGTTCAGATGCCAGTGTCCTTGCTCAGAGCACCTCTCAAAATCTTGGGGGACAACTGGACACTTCTGGCTCATCTGCAGCTTAATAAATACATAAATTATGTCCCAAACTGCATGCCTGTAATTTTAGAAATCCCAGAAAACACATATTTCCAGTAGCCACAAGCCTGAATTCTGAAGCCTGATTAAGACAAGCTCATTCGAGAGGAAAAAGAGGGTAATGTGTAGCCCCTACAGCTCGTGCATTTTTGTACCGTAAGTTTAGATTTGTTCTTTTCTGATCTTCAACAAAGGTGAATGCATTTTTTAATCAGTTTCTGTACTTTTGTGTACAGTATTTTTATTCCTCCTTTCTCAGCAAAGCTTAATGTAAACCATAAGCTGAACATAAATGCACTTTCTCATGTGCGTTTACGTTCTTAATTCATCTTCTCATTTAACTTCTCTGTCTTTTATAAGCAACCTTCCTCTTCTCCCACAAACTAATCACAGGCTTATGATGTACAGATGGCTGCTGTCCCAAACCAGCCACGTGCACCCCAGCTGTCATAACTTCTTTCTGGCTCTGATATATTCTCCTATTGTCTATCTCATCCCTTTAAAGCACATTTTCTGGGCTTTGTTGTTTTGCTTTATTCTTAAGACCAAGAACATGTTTAAGTCTTTTTTTCCTGGACCAGAATCCAAGAGCTGGTGATCTGATAACCTTGTGAGGGTAGTAAAAACAGGAGACAAATCTCACCTCAAAGAGACACTTGCGCATATCTGGCCTTGTCAGAAACAGGAAATACCAGGAGTCTTACGTAAAAGATTTCTAACTTAAATTTCCAGACCCAAGGGGCTGGAACGGCTTCAATATGGTTCAGATAAACATCCAGAATTTCTGATGATTATCCAAACTCTTCGAGAATCTGGAAGTTTGGAGGTTCGCTAGTCAGCGCTACCTTGGGAACATCCTGGAAGCCGCCTGCACCTTGGAGCCAGCAGCGATAAGGCCGTGCTCTTCGGAATAAAACCTCTGTTCAGAAGTCAAGTAACTTTACTTCGACTTTGGAAATGAGGCCAGTTTAATTCTGACTACGATTAACTACCCAGAGGCTCAATGCGGTTTGGCTAATCCATGTTAAAATCACATTTTTAGCTCATTTAGATTATTGCTTAAGTGCTCCTGCAAAGGCGAGTCCTAAATCTCAGCAATATTAATTGGCCAAAAGAAAGGATGCCTTGCATTTAAATGGTGTTCCTCCATCTGCTTCGCAACATCTTAACTTGGAAATCTGTTCAGCGTAGCGTGTTAAAGCATCAAAAAAAACATTTTAGGCTGCAACAGGCAAAAAGCTGAGGGGTTTTGGTAAAATTACTCATAAAAATAAAAAAAGAAAGTATTTTCAGATCTGGATGGTAAACACACTTGGTTGAAGGATCTCTGCAGACAGCCTGAGGATTCAGGTGAGTTGGGGGTACATACAAATGTTCTGTAATAAGTGGGTGAAGAAAAATTCACTGTCTCTGGCTCCTTGCACTGCTTCTTACTGAAAAAAAAAAGCCTGAATTTCCATTCGGTCTCAACCACCGATTCACATAGATTTGGTTTTTTTACCTTTAGAGGGCAAAAGTCTAGACACATACAACTCAAGTCTTTCTCGCGCTAACTCTGTTAGCAAGAAATAACACATTTTGCCAAGAACCTGATTTATTTTCTTCCAGCTTACTAATCATAGCACTCACAAACCTCTGCACTACCACCAAACCATAGATACTCCAACCCATCTATTTATTCCCACTTATTTCATGGACTTCAGACAAGGGCTTTTGCATTTGCTAAATACTATTCACAGGCCCAGACTGCCAAACCTGAATCAAAATTGCTCAACTCCAAAACACTTCTTGCCAGCTAATGCTTTTAATGAGCTGAAAGCAATCAGCAGCTCTGCTCATCAAAACCTCCAGAACGGCGCGTCTGACCAAACCTTTGTCTATTTTTCCCCAATTACAGTAATTGGTCTCTTAGGCGATGTTGATTCTTCCTTCACACCTTGTGCCTCCTCTCCCATGCTGGACTCTCATAGCGTTATTCAAAACATCCAAACTTGTCCATCACATCCCATAACCTCTTATAACTCCCAGATCAGTGACCACCCTTAAATAACCCTAATTATGTCACTTTCTAGCATTTCTTTAGAAAGAAACAGCATTTATGCTGCTCATAAGTCAGGATTTTATACGCCAGCCCTGCTGGATTTAATATTTTCTCAAAGACGATTGAGAGAAGCAAAACTCTATTTATAAAAAAACTCTTAGGGGGTTTTAACAGGCTCTCATGCAATGCCATTGTTTTGCTTTCTTATTTGTTGTCCCTGTGGAACCATAACCCCCAGCTCTAAATTGCCCACTCACATCTATTCATATGTGGCAATGAATTCCGAGACACCACAGCTGGCTGCTAGTGCCAAAATGCTGTACGGATGTCTGCTGCCAACTGGCATATTTTTACTTCAAAGGAAAAGATTAATGCAGATTATGGAAACGATCCTCAGTCTCTGCATTTCCACTGACCCGTTTTCCCCCCACATATCACATAATGATTTGTTAAACTACGGGTTAGCAGATCTACCGTGAATCCATCGCGGTAGCAGCTTTTACAGCCGTGGAGACAGGAAGAAACGGACAGGGAGAAAACAAGATAACTGTACTATGATAACGCATCTAAACACATGAAAGTCAATTTGATCTATCAGATCAGCAATGACAATGTCGGCAATATGCGAACTTTTTATCTTATTTCAGTTCTTAAAAGTATCCTGAAGTTTTGTGACACATTATTTACATTGATGCTACCTATTCTACCTATCCGTATCAACCCCATCTTGACCTACGTTACCAAAACATTTCTTTAAAGACATGAAGCATGTGCCAAATCCCAGTTATTTGCAGAGATTTGGCACAAGTCACCTGGGGACATATTAACCATGTCCCTGGGAGCACGATCATCTAAGCGGTTTTTCAGCTGGATGGACAACCAGGTGGGTAGGCTGTAACTCCTCTTCTGTGTTTCGATCAAAAATTCGCCCTTTCATGTAACACAAAAAGGGTTTCATTTCGTTTTTCAGTGTATTCTGGAAGATGCTGGTCAAAGGATGTTGGAATCATTCGGATGTGCAAATGCCCTCCATGTGCCATTCAGTGAAGTCAGCGCTGATTTTGACAGAATATTTAACACAATTAATGCAGCTGATTTTGTCACTGTAGTGATATGGAAGAGTTCAAGACATTGTGATAGAAAAATAGCCTGAGAAAATAATTCATTACTAGGTTTGGGGTTTTTTTGCTTGTTTGATTGATTGGGGAGGCAAGGGGGTTAAGATCAGCTGTAACTAGAGCAAGCACTGCTGGCACAATGGGTGGAAACCTGAAGGAAAAGGTTGTGGGAAAGTCTGTGTCAGGGTTGCCATATACCCAAGTAATTTGGTTTGTAACCAGTCTCTTAGATATGCTAAGTTGTGAAGGAAAAGCGTAGAAAATGTTCCATCAGTCATTTCCCCCAAGGCCTGTTTATTTTCGTCACAATATCAAACTCGAAAAACCAGATTGTTTGGCTGAGCCAGGCAGGCAGCAGCCGGTGGTGATGTAGCGCGGAAAGGGAAATCCCCCTTTCCCTGCCTTAATTACCGATACCTTTGATTAGACCAACCCAACAGGACTTACTCAAATACATTTGATGTAACAAAGACAGATAGCTCATTGTACAGAACCACCCCACTTCCAAACAAGCAGAATGGGGGTGGTGTTCAAATTCACAGTACAGGATTTGAAAAGCTACTTACAGTCCTTAAATAAAAAATAATAACAGAAAACTTTTTAGATATCTAAAGTTAAGTATAAGTCATCTCATCCTTAGAACCAAAGTCTTCTTAGTCAGTAAATGAGGTTACCCAGACTTTGCTGGGGTGATACTTTGGTTCTATTTTGTTTAAATGTAGATGTATTTACATTTCAAACCAACTTATTAAGTCATTGCACATTGATGCAATTGCAAATACAGCAGATAAGTTTAAAAATAATTTTTTATGCTGACATCTATTTTGGAGGGATTTCCAATGCCAGACAATGTGCCCATATTGGGTAAGTGTTTTTCTTTTCATCTACCTGGTTTCAGATAATATTTTTTCCAGGATATGTATGCAGCATCTTACTGATAAGAACAGTTACAAAGGTACTCTTCAGTGCCAGAAGAAAAAGATAAATCCGTTGGAGTATCTCAATAGCCTCCTGTCTATCTAGTGGGCACAGGGTGAAGATTTCAGCTAGTGCAGAGACAGCCACGTTATCTAGAGCTTCCTAAATGTGTCCTGTGCCAGCCAGGGGGACCCAAAGCTTGATCACTGTGTGATCATAAACTTGATACACAAACGCAAGCTGGCTTTTAATTTCTGGTACATAAGAAACTGAATGAGCAACTTTTTTGTCCCTGTCAATCAAGACTTACGTGCCCTGCAATTACAATTGACAACAGATGGAAAATTGCAGTGACTAAACCCCAGAAGCTGGTGCTTTTCTAATTTTAAATTAGTAGTTTAGTGGATTAAGGTTAAGCATTTGCCTATTGCTGGATCACCCTGAAAGTATGTTAAACACTGGGTTAGGGAACAGCCCTGTGAGTAGCTGAGCAAACACAAAATCTGGAACCAAACCTTGGTTCACAGGTACAAAAAGAGCAGAGAGACTCAAACAAAACTCCTACACCCACAAATGAGCTTCTGTGTGTTTTGTTAGAAGCACCACATAATAGTATGCAAAAAACCCCCTGCTTGTGAATGTTTTGCACGTGCAAATCCAGCCCAGCTGAAGAGCTGACTTGGATTTTGGTCTTCAAAGGCTGAGTAATGGTTCTGATTCCAGCATGCGATGGGGAGAGGTATGGAAAGCCCAAAGGAAAGACGCAGAGATGGCCTGCGGATCCTGCAGCCAGGAATCGATATAAACGTGGAGGCAGATCCTGCATGATGCACCCAACTCCCTTCCAGGGCAGCCGCCACCCTGTAACCTAACCAGCAAGGCCACGGCAATTGTGGCTGTTTATTACTTACAGTGAGTAGAATGACAGGAAAAGTTGCCATGAGCTGCAGCATTTCAAAGGAGGACTGATAAGCAGGAGCGTCTCTGCTGTTTGGCAGCCTTCAGAACAGAGGGAAAGGAAGCATTTTAGGTCGGGTGAGGGAAAGAGGAACTGAGGCAACAGGAGCAAGATGAAAAGGTAACGAAGTAATCGAGGTATAAGTCTAAAACTAGAAGTTCAGGGGCTATTGTTATTCATATCATCAGAACTTCTTTTGACTTACGTGACTCTCAGCCGGATTCACAAGATCCAAGAGTGAAGTGTTGGAACGGAGATAACCCTAGCCATAAATAACTGAAAATAAAAGAAACGGGAGATTTCAAGGCTTTGCTGATTCAGTAAGAGGCATGAAATTCCTCTCACTGTTTAAACACTTACTCAAAATAGAACTATTAAGAGCTAAAAGTAAGTATGTTAGGAAATAAGGATATGCTGACAGCCCTCATTGATCTAATACTCTTGTTTAATCTTTAAAAAATGTAGGAATGGGAATGTGCAAACCCTAAATTGCAAAGCGAGCATCTGCAAACCTTTATTCAAGGTTCCTAATCGCTCTCTGATTCAACCAGACATGTGGCTCTTTTTATTTCTTATTTGTGCGTATTCAGGCAAAGTGACTGGTATTATCACATGCCTGGGGAATGGCCTTTTTTTCAGGGAGGTGTTGGCTTATTTCCATTTTGTTTTTAGGAGGTCAGTGGTTTGCGACCGGACTGAAACATTTCAAAGACGGCACAAACAGTTCTTTTCTTTCAAATTAACCTCAGGGAAAAATAACGGTCTGGCCATTGCACAATGTTAAGAGTTACAGCCCTACTTCTGCCAGCACTTTGATCCATGACTTCACTAACGACAATACAATTCCACAACCCTCAAGGTGCAGTTCAGCACCTCGAAATGATCAGAAATTGCCTTGTAGCTCCAAGACCAAAGGCAGACGCTGTTTCCGAGCATGTACGTGTAATACTAAGAGGACAATTAGTGCTACAGAAATAGTCTTCAGAGCCTCTGGATTAATTTTAAAGAGTACAGTAATGCTCTGTAGTGCTCTAGGTCATTGATTTTATATACAAAATTGTACTGTGCTTTAATTGCACAATCTGTGGCAAGAACATAACCAAAACTCCCCGGGAAGACACTGCAAACACAAAGACAAAAGGGGATGAACGATGTTTTAAGCTCTCTCCTAAACCAACATGATACGCATTATGATTAGAAGATGCACTAAATAGCCTAGATCCACTAAAACACAGATCCAGGCATGTCTCTATTTCACCTCAAGAAAATGATACCCTAAAACATGGATAACGGCACTAATTTCCCCATGGCAGAGAAGATAAACGTCTGTTAACACCGAACACGGTAACCTCAAGAGACACTGAGGTGACCCTGGTAGGGCTCTGAACGTACCTCTGACTTCCAATGCTGTTAAAATTATTTATTATAGGTGCTATGCTATTAAATCCCTTTGAGTTATTCAAACAAATCCCCTAATTTGTTATTAGGTCACTAGAAGGAGAGAATTAGACCACCAGGATGTTCCTTACTTTAACTAACACCCAAGCAAATAACTCAGGGACAGATTACTCCATCAAGGGGCGGAGAACGGCTTTAGGTCATCAGAAAGGCAAATGCAGAGCCAGGAGTGATATCTGAGACCTTAGCAAACCTCCATCCCGCGCTCCTCCCCACCCACGCCACGCCGACACGCCAGAGCTCAAAGCCGTGCCTTAAGCCATCGTCACTCAGCCCTTGGCTCACAAAACCTCCAAAACTGCCGGCAGAACAGAGTGAATTTCTCTAGACAAGCATTGGGGGCAGTAGAAGGAACCAAACGCATCTCCCAAGGTTTTACATATTTCATACGTGCAGCAATTTGCCGTTACAATTTTGTAAAAGCTATCAGACTGTTCGCATAAGTGCTAAGCTCTAAAAACTCCTTTCTGCAGCCAGACTACGGACTAGTTTGGAACACAAAGCAGACGCGATGCCCAGAGGTTGGGAGAGGCAGGTTTTTGCCACCCTCACAAGGTGCTTTGGAGGAGCTGGCTGTCTCTCTTGCTTTCACCAAGATCACGTCTGGCTTTTCCACTCGCAGATCGCAACACCCTCCTCCTCACACCACTACAAACAGCATTACAACACCCTAGTGTTACTACACCCTGGTGTTACTACACCTTCCAGCTACTGCAATTTTTTTGCTCTTCAGCTTTTTGAACACAGAATCTCTGCTTTCATTGAAAAAAAACTACTGTAGCCTCATTGTTGAAGACGGGAGCTTGAAAACTACAACATCAAAAGATATCGGACTTACATTGTTGTTGACTTTGCAGTCATAACTTGTTAACCATCAGCAACAGGCTGCAGAAGTCCTTCTCCTCCGTGTAGGGAATAAACACAAGCTGATTTCTGAGTTGGGCATTGTGACTGCACCTGCAAAAACATATTTTCTTATAGTCATTGTCTTCTTTAAAAAGGGGAAAGTTAGGAGTGAGAATACGTGTGTTATTTACAAATGGTTTAAGCCAATTTAAATTCTGTGCTGCAAAAAAGGCAGGTACCCACCTTTCCCTAGTCCTGCCCTCAGAGCTGGCCCAAGTCAGTAGATCCATCTGCTAATTAACAGGGAAAAAAGGATATATAAATGGATTTCCAGTCAGATCAACTCCCTCATCTGGCTGGCAAAGAAGTCACGGAATCCTTAGTGCTGCTGCTCACGGAGAGGTATGACCGGCAATTTTAGAGAGAGCAAACTTCAAATCTATTAAGACAATTGTAACAATGTGTGTTCAGCGCATCCCAGAAGAAAAGTGACTTATTTTGCTTGAGCTGAGTCCAGAAAGAATCTCTTGGTCTCCCTCCCCTGAAGAGGAACCCATTAAAAAAAGGATATATACCACTGAAGAGAAGCATTAATGTTTGAGATATTCTACGTGTCATTTGGAGATACGGAGCCAGGGAGTATCTGGGAATGAGAAATAAATGTGATGTGAACTAGAGAATGAAGTGAGAGGAGAAGCCTTTGACCATAGGCACGAAAAAGCGATAAACAGAATATGTCAGGAGAGAAAAACATCTGAAACTGGGCCCTGCAAAGATAACGCATGCTGGATAGAAAATTACATGTGAGGTTTTACCTCCACCTCCTACCCAGCGTAATGGATTTACTCACTGCTTGGGAACAGCTAGCTCCACTTGAAACTGGCCTTTACTTGCCACAGACTGAAATTATCCACTCGAACAACCAAATATATTTTACATTCTATACAACTCTACTCCATTCATATTCTATAAGAGGTCTTAGGACCTCTTATAAAAGCCCAGGTTTCAGAAAAATGCAAGCACAGCCCTGCATCCCTAGAAAATAAGTTAACAATATTTCCCAGCGTATTCAGTGAATATTATTGCCAGCACTGTGAAATCTGCTTTCTGCAACTTGAAAAACAAACAAACAAACAAAGCGGGCATAGCATAAAATAGGAAGAAACAAAGGAAACCATAAGCACACACCACAGTCTGGACTTCCTGCTCCTTCCTCAGCACTGCGTTTGTTTTTCCCCTCACCGCTGTTCAGATGTTAGGAGAGGTCAGGACGTCAGCCGTAAATCACCCGAGTTCTCAGGCAGCTGAAGGTGCAATAACTCACTGCTCATGTCTGCATTTGGAAGCAGCGAACACCCTTTTTTCCAGCCGTGTTTCGCTAACTGCAAAAAGATGCCTGAAGAGGCCTAGATATGGTCCTACTGGTATCGGTAGCTAATCTCTAATTGATTTCGCTGGAGAAAGACTGTATTCAAAACTCAAAATACAGTTTTATATTCACCCCATCCTTTCCCTCGCATGAGTGAGGGTTCGGCTCAGCAAGAGCATCCTGTTCCTCAGCAGAAAGTGGAGCAGACCCCGCGGGCAGAGCAGAGCAGAGCAAACACAAACCCTTTGGGGAGTGGGGGAAGAAAGGGGAAGAAGGAAGGGAAAAAAAATAAATAAAAAAGAAGGGATTTGGGGTAACAAAATAGGCAGGGATAAAGGAGTCTGGTATATTATCTGTGCAGCTGTGACCACACCATGTGTCATTTGTAGCATACATCCCCCATTCGACTAACAGGAGCTGTAGTTATTCTTCTCCTGTACTTTTGTTATGTCTGCACACAGCAAACCCAGCTCAGCAGAAAATAAAAGAAAAAAAGAGTGCCAGTGTATTTTAAAACACTTTAATAATGGGCAACAAATAAAAAATGGGGCTTATATATACCTGGACGCAACTTTGGTAGTTCCTAAGGATGTACCTGACTTGATCACAGATTTCTTCCCCATCAGACAATCTGTAAGATCCCAAACTCCAGTGACTCATGCCAAAGGGTTAATGAGTCCTCAGCTCTCTTGCTTGTATCTACAGAACACGGAGCATTTCAGTCACCAGCGTAGTTTCACTGAAATGGGTAGAAAGAGGTGGCTGGTTCTTCAGCACCTTGTGTTTTAATTGCTTGTAGAAGGTCCTATCATGCTAAAACTATTGAGCAATTCACCTACCTGAATATAAACGCTTATTCCGGGTAAATAAATGCAACAGGCAGGTAAGTAACAGTTTGATTTCATCGACATCACCCTCACCAAATTATTGAGTTTTTTACCTTGGAAATTGTGTGGGTTTAGCTGGGCCTGATACACAACTGCAGAAGACGGATATCAGCCTCGAGAAAAAGCAAGTCCATGTGTTAGATGGCTCGGTCGCTTTTTCAGGATGCGTAGAAACCTTTCAGCGTATTATGAACCAATATTTCTAATTTTGCATCAGAGCAATGGGAGACTGAGTTTGCCCGCAGCACTCCACGGAGAATTCTCTTTCTGCAGTGGATGTTTTTGCCTTGTTTAAACACGGAGGAAACAGCCTGATGTGATTTCAGACCCCTTGCCCTTTTCCATCACTAACCTAGAGCTGTTTGTGTATCCAAAGGAAGAACACACACGTGCACTCAACCAGACACAGCTGAACTGCCTGCAGCCAAAATACAAAAGATTGGATATGTAATTTTTTTTTTTTTGGGGTAGTATAATCATTCTGTCATGTATAATGGATGCACAGGCATAGTTTGGGCTTTTGAAAACCTAAAGCAAAGCTTTATTTGATTCCTGTAAATCTCATGGGCTTCAAATTGAAGCATTCCCTTCTGTCAGCAGCACAAAGCTTAGCAATGAAATTCCACAGCCCAATAGGACTTTAAGGCCTTAATTATACTTTTAAAACAGATTGTTATTAGTGATTTCGTTACTTTCAGCAGGATATGAGCTACACGAGCTTTAATACATGTGTAACCCATACAGGGTGCGGGGAGGAAGGGACCAAACAACTGATTGCCCCCAAATTCTGGGTTTTTTTCAGATGCATTTAAGACTAAAAATTTCTGAAGGTCTAAGAGTAGAGGAGGCTAAAGGTTTGGGGGGGGTGGTGCAGAATTTCTGGCTGTGGAAACAATTGGTTGGTAAATTCCCCAGCCCTCCAGAACGGAGCAGGCAACTCTCATCAGTGTGCTTCAAGTGCAGCAGTGCCGAGAGCCATGGGCAGCCAGGGCTTTTTGCTTAGAAAGATATTTCAGATAACAAAATCTTGTTTCTCTGCTTGACAAGACAACTAACATCTCATAATGCCATGCATCAAAGTACCTCGAGTATGTGGCTTCATTTTCTTCACAGGAAAACCAGGAATGTTGTCAGCCTTGTTTTATTAAAGGGAAATCTGGCCAAAGACCAGATGGCATGCCCAGAATCAGCCGTGAAATCTGTGGCTGAGGTGGGAAAGAATCAGGGTCCATCTTTTTCAGATGACATAACTGCAAGATCATCGTTGCTTTCCTAAATGAAAATCGTATTTTCACATTGCTGACTCTGAACCGCAGCGCCCAAACTGTGATGAAAGCTTTGCGCGCCTGGCATCTGGGGCATCCACCACATGATTTCTGCGTGATTCCTTACAAAGGAAGAGGCCAGTGACCACGCTTGGATCCAGATTTGCAGTTTTTGAAGCGCTCAGTGCTAAAACGCCGGTTCGGGGAGCCGTGGTTCTTTGTGCCACCATTGCCTGCAAGAGATACAAGCCCTCCAGACAAATGATAACAACCCATGTGCTTGTGACCTCGTCGTAACACCTCCTAGGTCATAGGCCTCCGTTTGCAGCCATAATTTCAGTCCTGATTAGTTTTTAGGCTCAGCAGAGTCAGGAGAAAATTCCCGCAGCTCAGCCATGCTGCGACTATCCAGAAGAGGGAGTGCATAGCATACACAGATGGAAATCAGGATTTTGCTAAGCTACGTCCTCACTGCGGAGCATAGAGCTTCTGCAAACATCCAGCTGGATTTTCCACGCTGCCACATGTTCGGTGCTGCTTACAGCTCAGGGAAATACCCACTGCACAGCTCAGCCAACAAGATATTGCTCCTCTTTGCTGTGTGGATGCTTGAGATTTTCTCGGATGTTTTCAAATTAAAACATATTTATTTTTGCCTTTTGGTAAGCTTGCTTTATATATTGGCTTGCTGGTCAAAATTAATTTCTCAAGCTATAATTTAAGTCAGCTTGGTTCCAAGTCCCTCTCGATTGTTCTTGCTCCCTGATTTGATAAGTAACTTGCAAGAAATGTTGCAGAATGCAAATTCATAGTTAATTGTTCTGACTTATTCAAGAGTGAAGTTTATAAATTCAGTTTCTGTGCACAGCAGTTTTTCCAGGTAGAACTTGCCCTTACGTTTGTCTGGTTTTGTAACTGCAGACCAAAACGGTACCTAGACAGCGGTGTAGGTGACTTTGACAATTAAAAATGCAGTTGACCATGAGAACAAAGCCACAGGCAGCCACCAGGTACAGTCATTAACCTGTTAGACCTGTGTTATGAAAAGGAAGCAAGAAATAGGCAGGCATATTCCAGCAAGTTCCTAAAGAAAACAATTCTGATCATGTTTTTCTTAATTTCTACATCGAGATTTGTCCTCTCCCTCCCCCTCAACACAGAGTTCAATATCGCACTGAATTATGTTCTTTTTATATTGGGCTAAATCTCTGACTTTGGTTTGACTTTTTTCCATTTTGTTTATCTTTCCTTTCTCTCTAGTTCAGAAAAAAAACCCCACAAGACTAAATTTTGAAAGAAGGACTAAAAGGCTATGTTAACTTCGTTTAGCTGCTGGCAACAGTATAAATAGTAATAACAGGATTATTTATATCATTATTACCTGTTTTTACGTGCCTTCCTTAAGCTCTCTTTTTTTTAATGTCTTTTACAGATTATCAAGAGCTAGCATTCTGTTTACTTGTTATTCATTAAAAATGAAGTTCAAGGTCATTGCAGCTACAACTGATGAATACAGGTTGTTATTATGGTTTTGAAAACAAGTAACTTTCGTTGTATGGCAGTAAGCTTTTGAAAAGAAAAAAATTGAAAGCAACTGCCTGTGCTTCATTATCAAGCAATTCTGTATAAGTGGGTTAAAAAGTCACTGCTGTGATTTAAATTGTCGGTACACTATATGGCTTCATCTTGCTCAACTTGCACTCTCTTTCTGCAGAGGAACTGAAGTAGCAAGGGCAGCGAACAGCTCCTGCTTATCTTCAGCAAGGTAAATAACTGAGGAAGTAATCAGTATTAGCTTGAGATTTATTAACATTGTTTCAGCTCTGTTATCAAGCCCTGGAAAGTTTAAGGCCCAGGTTGAGATCTCTGGCTCCAGGAGGAGCAGAAGGAGCCCAAGGAGGGGCCAGACTGAGGTGCTGCAAAAGCAGAGGTGTCTCTTACATCGGTCCTGGTTGTAGAAGGTTAATTAATTAATAATATTACTTAATAAATATTATTAATTAATAATAATAAATATTAATTAATATTTCTTTTGGAGGCTGGGAGAAGAGGCAGCAGTGGCATGCCACTCTGCCTACATTTCTTTTCCCTTTTAACATGTTTCTTCTCCCTTTTAACAGACCTTGCATGGTGCTTTTTAAGAAAGAGCCAGCAGTCGATTTTGCTTGCTGATAAAAAGTCAATCTGACTTGTTTCCACGGAACTCCCCAGGCTTTTCCAGCGTAAGTGTGCAGAACTTGCACCTCAATGCTTGGCAAAGATACTGGCTTTTGTTCAGCAGCATCCAAAGGGCTAATAAACCACTTATTTATTTGCAATCAAACATACAGTAAAGCCATCTGCAACAGGATTCAGCGTATCAGCTGCCTCAACCCTTCGCTGCGGTTGCTGTGAATGGGGGGGAAGTTCAAAGGCCTGGAACAAATAATCCTCCTCTGGTTAGACGCATCAGTCACTCAAACAAAAGAAGAGAACAGCAGTAAATTACTAGTTGAATAACTAGTATCAATAACAACAGTCATGGAAAGTGGAAAATGATGACAAAACTTGAAGCCAGTGTCGCAGACTGCTGGAATTCTGGTATAGAGCAATGAATTGCCCTCACCTGACTTCACTTTCTTCCGAAGACCAGGGTATGTTGTTCCTTTTACTCCCTGCTCCAAGGATGGATTTGCTCGTTTTCTAGAAGCTGAACCTGTTTCCAGTTGTTATTTTTATTTTACTTAGAGGTTGAGCTAAGGTTCTGCTGAAAAAAAAAAAACAACAAACACCCACAATAAATATAAAATCTACACCATGCTGGACTCCAGTGCAAGCTTTTCTACAGGAGTTTCCCATGAGGAGAAAACAAGTCTCTGCTTGTTGACCCAATTTCTGGGCTGAAGTCTGGAAAGAACAAAAAGCTCCAGAACATCTCCTTGTCACACAAACCAGCTGTTCTTAGCTTAATGTAGGAGCTGAAGCTCTCTGTATAATCATTAGAGTCTTCTGAGCTACTCAAACTTCGAGACCTTTCTCCTGCTGCTGAGCCCAGAGGGTGTCTTGGTTCACAGGTTGTGGCAATAACTTCCAAAAATACTTATAAAATAGTTATAAGTTATAAATCTGGAATACCTTGCAGGTTTGACCATCACTCCTTGGGTTTTTGAAGGGATTTGCATACCTACGTTAAAAGCAGGACAATCCATTTACCTGTCTGATCTGATAAGAAAATTCATTTCCTTCTAGGTTTGGATTTTTATTTTTTTTATAAATATGAATACATGATACTAGCCATCAAAGATAATGAACAATTCATAAGGCTTAGGCCCCGGATTTTAACCAGCAAGATGATACTAACACTGACGGTCTGTATTTTATCTTTTGTTTTCAAAGCTGTCAAGTAAACTCAAGGCTTCCAAAGAGATTCACAGCATATTTGAGGTCCTATCAGGTTGTTTGAAAAAAGAACTACAAAGACTTCAATGTATCTTTCTTTGCCTTGATAGAATCCGAACAAACAGGACACAGAAGGGTTGAACAGAGATAAGGAAGAAAATCACCAGAAAATCCCGTTGTATGGTCATTTGCACAATTCCCATCTCCCATGTTTGGAAAGAACACAGACATCAGACGTGCCAGTGTTCTCGGAGAGAGTCCGCAGCTCTTGGGGCTTTGGTTTGGTTTGGGGTTTTTTAGGAGGTCTTAAACCTTACCAGCTCCCAGCAGGGGACTCCACAAAAAACCCCAAACCAACAATAAAGATAACAACAAACCCCAACCTCCACCACACATCCCTGTTCTGTATGTTGGGAGGGGAAAGGGGGGGGCGCTTTTCATTTTTTCAATAGATCATTTGCTAATTTGCCAGAATGACACAAGACATTTAACGAAGCAGACCTGTGCCTTAACTGCAAAGCTCAGCCACCAGAGCAATAAAACGCAACAACTCACATTTCAGTTCTCCAAGCAGTTTCATTATTCCAGTTCTGCAGTAGACCTGTGATTTTGCAAAGGGTTTTCTCTCATTGGAAATCTACTCGAACCACCAGTTCAGCAATAGAGTAGTAGTACAAAGCAAATGGTTCTCAAAAAGGTCTGAGAAAGAGACAAGAGAAAAAGGCATGGCCAAGCAGATGAAGGGAAATTATCAAGCAGGCGTCCTTCAAAAAGCTGAAGTCAAGTTCAAAGGAAGACAACAGGAAGCACCGCAAACTCCGGCAGGTTAAACATAAAACACAAAACATTAAGGTAGGCCAAGCCAAACTTTTTTTGTAAAAGGCAAAGACGAGGTTCTTGAACAAAGACAACACTGGAGCGTGAGCTGACGTCAGGATCAGATGGTGTTCCCTCAAGCGACTGGTGACAGATTGGGAAGGATGTCAGGGATGTGACTGATGGATCACTAACAATGGCACGGAGCGTCTCTCTTGAACCTGGGAACTTGGGAAGAGCAAGTAACACATCAACTTGTAATATGGGTACTAGCAGAGATCTGGAAAACTCCGAACATCTGAACCAGACATTTTAATTTCAAAAGCTTTTGATTTTAAGACTAAGGATCTGAAGTCTGACAAAACCCAGTGGAAGGCACAGGGTTCCTGTGGGCACGTTGCTCTCATGGGCTTCTCCTCAAATGTGGATAACTATGGACTGGAACAGAGGGGGTTTGTGTATTTTCCAAAGGTAACCCCTACCTGCAACAGTTTTACAGTATTACAATCTTGAAGTAAGTCACAAATTACTAGGACTAGCTTTCTGGTCTCTAAAATAAAGGATAATTTCTTCTTCTCTTTTGAGGTACCCCGGCAGTGTTGCAGGCATTGGTTTTAAAGTTTGATTTTGGAAGCTTCGAGGTGACCACACACCAGAGCCATTCAGAAGATTAATGTTTCTCCAGTTACTTTTGAATATGTATGTTTGCAGGTTTCTTTCCTTTTTTTTTTTTAAAGTAGTAAGTTCCTTCAGTATTGACACATACATTCTGTCTCAGAACACTTTTTAGAACTAGTTCTTCACGTTCTGTAACATGTAGTGCAATTAAATACACTTAAAGGACAAATATATTTCATATTCAGTCTCTTCTGGCTGGAGTCTGTTTCCCACGAGTTCTAAGAATGCATCAGGTCTCGTTCTGCACTTTCTTCCCTACCAAACTCAGTCCATGAAGACAGATCGATTTATAATTTTCCCCTCCTTATTAGTAGATCTCAGCTATCAAGATGAGATCATTCGCATTTACTCTGTCTAGTTTTATTTGAGTTCTCTTGATTTTATATGGATGAACTGCAATCAGTTATGAGAGCGGAAAAATAGCATAAACTTGTCCAAGAAAAGATCAGTGCTGCTGAAAGCACGTTAAAAGCACCTGGGTCCCTTTATAGTCATCCCTGTGACTGTGTGTACACAGTTTTAATAGCTGCTAGAATTACCCAGAACAAAAATGCACTATCAGTTTGTGTGTAGACCTCACCTGCTATTCTGAGCAAAATGAGTGTGGAAAGAAAAATACTGGGGAAGTTACTCCTGACATTTGGAAAAAAAAGACTGATTAAAGTAAGCACACAAACCCTTTGTCATGAGAGTAATCCTTTCCCCTGCAAATCATTTTATTGACGTCAGGTGACGCTCCTTGTGTGAGGCAGGATTAGTTACGCGACCAAAGGCTTCCAGGATTAGGTCCAAACATGATTCCAGAAAGAGTCCTTACAGGTCTCCAAGATTATCTTAATTATTTTGCCCTTTGTAAAGTACTCATTCAGCTGAAAGTCCCTCTGATAGATTCAATCTCTTCTCTAGGTTTTCTATTGGGTTTAGTTATTTTCTTGCACTCATAGTGATTGTAACAGAGAGGTAAGGTTTCATTCAGAAACATAAGGTAACCCTGTTGCTAGAATAGCTCACATTTAACTCCTTATATAAGCCTGGCTTTAGTTCGTCATTACAAAGGATCAGAAGTGTTCAAGCAATAGCAGTATATTGCTAATATTTCCCTTGAACTGCTTAATAAAGGATTCCAGTGTCAAATTATTACATCACAAATGCACAAATCCGGCTCGCACAAAGCTGTAGAGCTTTTAATATATAAATGACAGAATAGTCTCATTTTCTCATATTGTTTCAATCATATTATGCTCCTATGGTAAAAAAGGATGGTCTGTATTGTAACAGCACTTAATACATATCAGTAATGTATCACCATAATAAAGTCACATATCATATTCATCCTTTTTCTACTGAATTTTTAGCCTTGCTCCAATCTTACACTATTATTAATTATACAGCAGTGTATTTAGAAGATCACTACCACAATCTTAGCTCAATAGTGTATATATTTTATTATGTACAATGGAAAAGAGAAAACAGTTTTTTCCTATTAGAAACTATCTTCTTTGACACCTGTCGAAATAGTGTTGGCCCTTAAAACTGAGTGTATTAAATTATTCATCTAACAGAATACTGTAACGGAGTGAACGGTATGAAATTGTTCACACTGTGGCACTTTGAACCCTCTCTCTTAAGCATCAAAAGAGAGCTGGACGTGCCCTTGTGTCCCCACATGGAGCTGGACATGGGACCTGTGGATGTGCACATGTTTACGTACCTTTGAGTTCAAGTGCACAAGCTTTCTCAGAAACGGGGCAGTTTTTAGTTCTGTCTCCTGCTGTAATCCCAGCACACTCGACTGCTCTGACGGATCTTGCAGAATACTCCTTAAATGGCCTCAAAACAGAGAAGGCAGCAGCAGATGGCCTCTTAGTTTTAATCTTGATACAAAAGAAAAGTATACGCTGGCACCTCTTACCAATTAAGTCATCATCTGATGTCCGTTTTCCCCCACGGCCACACAAAAAACTGCTGATCAGGTCCAGGATAGACAGAAGTCCCACTGCTTTCCAGAACAGCACTGGCTACAGGACTGATAACATTTAGGCTTGCGACAGAGAAACTCAGATCAAACCACCGAATGGATGTGAATCCCAGATTTGCAGTTAGAAGTAATTCCAGTTATTACACCATACCTAATGCTGTTTCTAGATTTAACATGTACGCACGCACTGAGCTTTAGGAAAATTCTGTTACACCAAAGAGGACTCGGACTCTGGATTTTCGCAGTGTCCATTTTGAAGGGATAGAGTTTGTTCCGTGATTTTGGCTGATGACCCATCAACCATTTCCACAATTGCTAAAGCAGTAGATGATACACAGTCCTAACTAAGGGCAAGAACGGATGAGTAACGAGGCATTTAACATCATTTTTTGAGGAATTTGTATCTCAAAGGAGCTCAGCTGGCACAAATCTTGATAATGACTAAAATGAACTTCTAAATTATAAGTTTCCACCATCGCAACATAGGATCCCAGCCTCAGCACAAGAGAAAAACCGTTCTCAGTTAAGGGTCTGATCAGCTGGATTCCCTGTGCGGTGTCAGGTTTACATGTTGTCCTTAAACCAGATGCACACCGGGTACTCTTTGACCTGCAGGAGTGACTTTTGCTATATTATTGGTATGTAAGAGTAAATAGTGTAAATGTTGGCTAATGGCACGGGACTAAAATGTAGCAACGCTTCGTCCTCGCACCTGCAACCGAATACACCTATTTCATGGGATAGCAAGGCTGCTTAAAACTAACACTAACCAGCTACAGGGGGTTTGCACTGCAACAGCTCAAGAAAATATTAATACAAAGGGGGGGTAACTGTAGAACCGGGATCCATAGCTAGATGCTAAAGCTAGTTGTTATTGTGTTCAGTGATGCTCAGATCCTCATTTTGATTTTTCTTTTTTTTAAAAAAAAGAGTCACTTGCTAAACACAGATTAGACAGAGTCTCAAACACCTACCCATTTAAGACTGGTGAACAGTGAAACACTGGGTTTAGCAGTGAAACTAAGATGTAGGTATATATGTGTCAGAGTGAGGAAGATGTACCTGAAAATTCAGGGCTTTTTAATAGGTTTAGAGGGGGGAAAGAAATTCTGTCTTGCACAGAATGCATCATCAAGGATCATAAAATACCTCATGGACAGACAATGGGTCATAGATGAAGAACTGCAAAGCAAGAACTTCTGTCATGGCTCAGTCACTGCGGCTTTAAGATGTTTCTCTTGGATTCCTGTTACTCCCATCTTCTCCAAAAGTGAATTTTAGTGATAACACCAAAAGTCTTGCCTTACATTTACATGAACCACTGTGAACCCTAAAATGAACACAGTCCTTCAGGCAATTTGATCAGTGTCACAGAATAAGCCTGTAAAAGAGTCAAGAACAAGTATTCAGGAGTTTCACTTCCAATCTACATGGTATTTGATTTCATTTTTTATATTGTTTGCTTGTTTGTGTTTTGTGTTGGGGTTTAAGGGTTAAAAGCTGTAATTCTGCCCAAAATGGCGATACTCCATATGTAAATGAGAGGAGGAAAAGATAACACACAAGGTAAACGTGGAAAAATACTTCATAGCGCAAGCGGCCAAGTACCCTCTTTGTCACCGAAGGCTGGGGTAATGAGCAATCCTGCATTTTTGTGGTTTAAAATAATCTTTGGGACTGAAGAAGCGGTGCAGCAGGGCCACCATGGGGTTAGGGATATTCACATCCATGCAGTGATGTGAATTCACATCCATGCTTGAGCAGCTGGCCAAATGTTTGAAATGAGCTATTGCACTTTGCTATGAGTCATTTGTTTATCGTCAGCTTTAGCAGATGAATCAATGACCCCGTGTATCAAAGTCTCTAATGGTGATTTGGTTTGTTGTCTTTCTAAAATGTTAACTTGAAACATCTATTCCATTCACCAGGTGATCTTGCAAATTATTAACACTGCAATCCATAATAAAATAAATCATCAACAGCAAAGCAGAAAGGTCTTACGAGGATAAAACCAAGCATTTAATAACAGCCCAAGCATTAAACACTAAATTATTTCTTTCTAATTTGAGTTGCTTGTATTTCTGTTTAGGAAATGTGATCCCCAAGGCAAAGCTTTCCCAGCAAAGATCAGCAGCAGCTCACTCTCTGGCCAGCATCTTTACCAGCTTGAGCAAAAGGAGAGAAAAGCAGGACAACAAATCTCCCAAAACCTGTGACGTTTATATCATTTCAGCTCGATGTAATTGATGGAAAACTGATCACAATGTTCTTTCCCTTCTTCCCTCAGTAATATTGTTTAAATTCAGCTAACATCAGTTCAAAAGAACTGCTCATAGGCTATTTTTCTGGACTTGTGCTTCAGCTAAACGAATAATTTCTTTCCAGTGATAGCACAGCTTATCAGCAGAGTAACCCCATGAGAGATTTCAATGCAGAATTCTAAAAGAAAGCATCAGACTCCGAAAATATTTTCCTTCTGGGACCAACACAGTCATTTTTATCAATATAACAAAGAAACCATTCGCTGTGAGAAAATGTCTTCACTGTATTACGAACATAATAAACTAGGGCCAGTTGCCTGGAATTCTAATTTCATTTAGGCCACTAAAATAAACCTGCAAACATTTAATTTTGCCTGAACTCTAACTATTTGTTCTTTCTCTGAGGATATTCATGTGGGAAGACCTGAAACTCCCACGTATACCTCTATTTCTTTCTATTTACCTCTTAAAAATAGAAAAGTGTCTGATCAGCGATGCCTTGTGTTGGCTTTTGGTGTCGGCCTTCCTCACCTTACCAAGCTCTTTAGGGACAGACGAAAGTCCTAAAAGGTTAAGGCAAGGCTCCAAATAGGACTTCAGATTAAGTTTTGATACTGAATTCAGATCTACATCCAAGTCTCTGTCTTTTAACATAAGCATCGGCTTTTTAATGAGATTTTCAGCGGCCTCCCAACACAAGTGTTTCAGGTCATCCTGCCTTACAAACACTGACCAAATGGACACCAGGAGTATTTTTGCTTTTCTAGAGCCACTGGCTATGGGGGAGCACCCACTACCACATATTCAAACTCTTACGCCGAATTTTGTCCAAGAAAGGGAAACAGTGAAAAGTACTTTTCAGAAGGTGGTGTTACCATTGACTTACTACCTGATATATTTGCATAGCAGCTAAAAGAAGCAGCGTGTTAGAGGCTCCATCTGCAAATTCAGGTATTTCCTCTGTAATCCTCAGTTTGGTTTACATTTGTACTTAGAGAGTAAAAGGAATAACTTTCTATAACTTTACAGTTTTGCAACAGTTCGCTTCCCTCCATGAAAAAAGTTTTCCAAGTTGTTTTTCTTTAACACAACAAATATTGATCTATTTCCCAAGACTGAAAGCCTCATGTATTTTGTCTTTCTGCCTTATCAGACTCGGACACGTGGCCTATTTAGTGTGTCATGCCTTTTACAAAAGTCAATTTTTAATCAACTGCAGTCTTAGTGACCTCCTTTGGAGCATTCAAAGTACGCTCCAGGCTTGGTTTACATATTGATAGGTTACTCCAGTACAAGACCAGTGAGCCATGGAAGTGTTTCCACATGAACCTGAGCCAATGGCACTTGCTTCCAACAGTTCATCATATTGAAAAACATCCTGAGCACGCATGGTAACCACTTTTTCTAGCTGATACCAGTGGGCACTACTTTATCATAGTAGGCAAACGACTGATGTACACGTGATACATGTAAAACTGCTGGCGGAGAGTCAGCCTCAGCTCCTGCCACCCGGAGATGGGCGAAAGCAGCAGGAGATGTGGAAGCAGCAAGAAGTTTCCACGACATTTGGAAATTGTTGGGTTTTGGCAGCCCGGGAGCCAGAACTGAGTGGCCATAAGGACACATTCCCATTGAAGAATGGCTGCCTGCTTTGTCCTTCGGTGGTTGTACTCGGTGGAGAAATGGAGAAGCAGCCAGGGATAGAAAAACATATAATAAACCCCATAAAAACACCTACCTATTACAGCAAGAAGTGTTATTGAAACAAGTGACCCAAGCAGAAATAGATGCACACAAAGGCAAGGGAAAATATGAGCACAGACTCCTCAAAGTACATCAGAATTTTGCTCTTTCTGCAGCTATCATAGATTATCCCATAGCCGTTCCTGGACACTGTTGTAATATTTGTCTTGAATGCAGAGTAAGGAGAAATACGGTGTCTTCTGTTTTTTGGAAGAATTTCCCCAAACCACTGGCAGGTTTATTTTATCCTATAGAAGTTTATACAAGGCTACTCTCTACAGCTAGGTAGAGAGATGGATGGAAATCTTGCATTTCCCTGTCTTTAGCCAGCTTGCTGTTAGCTCCTTTCAAAGTGCCCTGAACATCTGATGAATGGCAAAAATCCAGAGTGCTACATAAAATTGGATCTACTTCAATGCTAATTGAACTGTGCTACCTCCCACCGCTTGTTTTGTACACAATAGATAAATAGTAGCGATAGTTTAGCGGAGTTACTATGGGAATAGGCTATTTCTGTTTCCCTTCCCAAGGCCGCACAGTGTTCCCTCAGCTTCATACTTCAGCTACTCCTTGTGCTCACATTGTGTTGATATTTTTGATCACCTGAAATCTATTTGTTTTAACGACCCTTATCCTGATGTCAACCCGGCCGCAAAATAAGCAAGTCTATAAAAACCCGCTGGGAAGTAGAAGGTGAGAGTTCAAAGGCAGGAATTTCTGTTTTGCCTGGGTTAAGGCCGTGCTGGCGGGGATCCAGGGAGCAATGGTTGCATCTCGATGACACAGAGCTGAGCAGGTAACCCGCTCCTGCTGCAGGCATTTGAAATCCTGCTGTCCGGTGGGGTACCTGCCTGGGGAAAGGAACAAGCAAAGAGAGCCCGTGTCTGGCAAGGTCATTTTTCCATCGTCAGGGGGACAGCTAAAAACTGCCCCTCCTCCTCGTGGTTTGTTTGCAGTTTGAATCAAGATTGCACTCTTGCAAGTGCCAGGTCCACTCCTGGAACTTGTAAACACTCCTATTTCCTTTGAAATATTTACAGTGGAACAGAAAACAGCACAACTGTTGGTCAGGTTGCCCCAAAAGTGTGTACAACCACTGTGCAGTTACAATATTCATGCAGTCTTGGACTTGTCCCACTCCCACCCAGAACATAGTCCTGTGCAGCACTTTGTGCAAAGATCTGGGCTAAACCATTCCCTTTTTTCAACTCAGATCACTAGATGAGGCCTCTCCAATAAAGTACAATGTGTGTTGTGTCCTGGCAGAGATATGGACTGTTTATCTAAGCGTTCTAAACCAGGATTTGATTTGCAGTATGTTGAGCAAATACACCACTACCTTGAAAAAAAAAAAAAAAAGGTAAAAGGAAATCTGAGGTAATGTGTCAGTCAGCCAACCTTTAATCCCTCGAAAACTCATGCGCAAATATGAAACAAGAAGACAGGTCCATTTAAAAAAGGCAACAAGTTATTTCCAAGCAACGTACTTACTTTCTTGGAGTGGTCCAGTGGGAGGAGGGGAAGCCACAGAGGTTTTTTCCCTGCCTTGGTAAGGTGCATTCCCCCAGGACATTCTCATAAGCTACCAAATCACAGATGTGCAACTCACTGAAAAGAATTCCTCTCTAAATGTAGAAGATTGGTTATCAAACCCAAAGACTATTGCAAGCAGAATCATATCAGACGTAGGGTGAGTTTAGAAGTCATCTCTTAATGCAGTGACTGGGGTAAGAACAGAGAACACCTGCTTACAGAATTTGCAAAGCAATTGCATATGCTTTGGAGGACAGGGCCAGAACTCGAAGGTGTCTTGACAAATTGAAAAGTAGGTCAAAAAGCAAAGAAACAGGACCCTAAAGAGACTATCTTACCTACCCCTCTGACCCACACAATCAGTTCTGTCAATATGATTGCTTCCAGTTGTTTGTCAAACTTATTCTCAAAATCCTCTTATGGTAAAGTGATTCCACATGCTCCCTATGTCTTTTTTTCCCCCCAAAGCTTAATCACATTTACCGCTAGAAGAACTTTTCCAAAAAACAACCCAAATCTCACTTAATGTTATTAGAGGGTGGTTTTTTTGTCTTGTACAGTGCAGACATAGAGGACACAATGTTTACCTTTGTTTTTGCAGCAGCTTTTTAACCTCTTACAGATTATGTCCCACTCCCTTCAGTTGTTCGGAAACTGAAAGAATCAGAGTTGGTTTAATCTCTCCCTAAGAGCTGTATTTCTCAGAGCTCTGACTCACTGTGTCCCTCCAATCAGCCCACGTCTTTCCTGAAATGCAGCATCCAAAGCTGGACCTCGGTCTCCAGCCAAGGTCTTACTAATGCTGAGTGGAGCAGATCCATGACTACAGTTTTCAAATAATGTTCCTTATTCATAGTCTCATACAATCTTTACCTGCTCGGTCACAGCAGATCACTGCTGATTAGCACTCACTTTGTGATTCCCGCTACTGGCCTCAATTCCTTTGCTGCAGAACAGCTTCCTCGGTGCACGGGGTCGCACTAAATGATCTGTTGTAACCAAACGAAAAGCTGAGGGCTTTAAAGCCAGATGTCCACATCTCCATTTTTCCAGGGGAAGGTCAAACCACACAGGTAGGTACAAGCCTGGTTGGTGGTATAGCTGTGATGTTTAGCAGGATTGGTAAATACTGTTGCTTTTTGGGTACCAGTAGGCAGAGATTTTGCTGGTTTACACAAGCGGATTCATCCCTGCAACGCGGAGCTGATTTGCCAAAATAAAGACAGTGCAAAAACATCAAGATACACATTCCTAGCACTTTCCTTGTCTGTGACATTTCCTTCAAGCACCTGCATAAACCTGACTAAGCCTGTCATCCAAGTGACACCCTGCTTACCGAGGAACTCGATTCACTCAGTACATGTCACATCACCGCAGGCAACAACCTCTCCCCTCCGGTCTTTCAGGAAGACCTTTGTACGGGCAGCGTCTCCTTTGATCCCTAAGCTTTGGCAAAACAGCTCCAGCACCCGGGTCAGGTCAGGTAATCTGAATCTTTAGATCTCTTACCTTGCCCGGGTTTCAAAGAGCATTGTTTGGGACGCTCCTTACGGGGCGTTACACTGCCCTGCCTGAGAGGTTCCCTCCTGCTGCCCAGGCCTTCAACATACAAGGGAATGCGCAAGACTATTTTTTCCCCCTTGTTTTGTTTTCCTTTCCTGTACTTCCTTTCCCTTTTTTTCACCCCTATTCTTCTTTTTCACTCTCTCTTGCTCTTTCTCTCCTCCTTCCTATAAATGCACACACTCTGCCCATATCCACCATATATCTTATCAGCTACAGCTAATACTAATTAATAAGCCCACTACATTAAAGACTTAATTATTCAGCCTTATATTCCATAAGCCACAGCACGCAAGCATCCCATTTCCCATTTTCAGCGATGTCAAAAAGTCAACGCTTTAAAAGCCCACAGGCATTCTTGGCAAATCCTGTAATCCCATTATGGATGGGATTTCTATTCAATTAGATAAACAAGAACACAAAATAGCACAGCACCCCCACCCCTACCCCCCAAGTCACACTGTCACCTACTGCTATTCCTGCTTAAAATCGATATCTATTATTAAAGACACTTTGCAAATGCGACCCCACAAGACTCCCGGCCTAAACTTATCCATAGGAGGGTGATGGATACAAACACAAGCATTTCCACATTGCCCTGTTGTTATGGTCCAACCTTTTGTAGGTACAAGAGCAACTCAGCTGCTGTCAAGGTGACTAATAATTAGGCAGTGAGAGTGCTAAATGGAGCACTAATAGTGCAAAACCGGATATTCAGATTTCCATTCCAACCTCTTTTTGCCCTCAAGCATAATGAAAGTGTCAGTTTGCCACTTCTTCGCCTCCCTCCCTTTTCCCCAAAAAAATCCCTTTTCCAATTGTCTTTCAAATCTGCAGAAGTAACAATGTCAAAAGGAAAACATGTAAGAGACCTAAACATCATCTTGCAAACCTTGTCCAAATAAAAAAAAAATAGTAGAAGGAAGGAAAGGAAGAATGCAAGAATAATAATTAAAAATACCTGAATTTCTGAACATAAGAACATCCAATTCACTTTCAAACAGTGAATCATAAAAATTCACACATGCAAGTAAAAGTTTCCACAAAGAATTTTTCATTCATACTTCTGCAGAAGAAAATTGATTTTTCAGGGACCCTTAGCCACAAAATGCAATGCCCAAGAAGACAATACATATAATAAAACTTGTTATATCCTCTCATCTTATCCCATCAGACACAAGAAAAGTTCCAATTTTTTTCTTGACAGTTGCCAAATCATGCATCACTGCTACTGCGTAATCTTAAATCAATAGAAAACAACCAGAAGAACTATTTGGTTTTTTTGTCCTTCTTCCTAAGAAACCATGCAATCAATACAGCCCATAGTAACTGATCCAGAAGAGCGATCCAATTCTCCTATTTCACTTGAAGAGAAGGGCGTTGGCTCACATAACATCTCTTGAAGAAAACTGATCTTGGTCTAGGAACAGGTAATTGAAAAAAAAAAAGCCCAGGAATGTTTAAAAACAAACAAGTCAAAGCCACAAGCTTAAAATACAGACCAGCAAGACCTTGCTGGTAGGATTTTCGGCGGTGAACTGCTTGCAGTGGATCACTAGCAACAATTATATCAGCTTGTGGCATTTCTACAAATTTCTCATTAACTGAACGGGTAAGGTGATGTTAGTGACAATGCAACTTTTTCTAAATACACCCCTTTGAGTGTGAAAGCCAACCTGCTAACCAAAATTTGCAAATATATATATATATAAACTGAATAAGTAGTCTTAGCAGGACTCATTATTGAGGTGAGGATTAAGCTACAACAGAAAAAAAATTCTTCCCCAGCTTTTGGTATTATTTAATTTAGATCCCAAAATACTGTGAACCTGTCAAAAACCAAATATTTTTGGTAGACGTTTTAATTGTTTAAGAATATACTCAAACAACACAACCGATATTTTGCTGAGTGCATCTAAATTCCCCTGAGGACAGAGTCCTTGTTCATACTAAATACAAGACACCCTCCTCCGTGCTAGAAGTCAACTACTTCACACAGGATTAAGATTATCCACATGGGAAATTATCCGATCTACATCCAAGTAATTTTCCCACCTAGGCAATCCTAGGTTTCATCATGTTCACTCTTCTTCATGTGGGTAGTTTCAGCGGAGTTTAAAAAGACAATTGGTATCTCTTTTCCTAGAGATACCTTTATTTTTTTTTTTCTAGAGACTCTTTTTGATTTTGCTGGAGCAATTTGCCCCTTAAATATGATGATCCCATTTTCTAAGCATGGCAGTTACTACTTTCCTTATCTGTGTTGCCTTGGAAACACAGGCAAAGATTAATTTTCTTAAGCAGGCTATTGATTTCCTCTCCCTTATGTACTTATCCGATCTTACAGCTGCAAGAGTTACGCTCCAATAAACTCAAAGCTCCCTTTAATGTCATCCAAACAGTTGGTATCACAAGTCGCTACTGATATGACTCTTCCATTCCTACAATTCATCCATGCTTGAAATACTAGCACAGAAAAAAAGAAGCCTGTATCTAGTGGAGTGCCTCAAGGGTCGGTACTGGGACCAGTATTATTCAATATATTCATCAATGACTTGGATAAGGGAATAGAGTGACTGTCAGCAAGCTTGCTGATGACACCAAACTGGGAGGAGTGGCTGACACTGGAAGGCTGTGCTGCCATCCAGAGACCTGGACAGGCTGGAGAGTTGGGCAGGGAAAAATTTAATGAAATATAACAAGGGCAAGAGCGGAGTGTTGCATCTGGGCAGGAACAACTCCAGGTTCCAGTATAAGTTGGGGAACGACCTGTTGGAGAGCAGCGTAGGGGAAAGGGACCTGGGAGTCCTGGGGACAGCAGGGTGACCATGAACCAGCACTGGGACCTTGTGGCCAGGAAGGGCAATGGGACCTGGAGGGGATTAGAAGGGGGGTGGTCAGTAGGTCAGAGAGGTTCTCCTGCCCCTCTACTCTGCCCTGGTGAGACCACATCTGGAATATTGTGTCCAGTTCTGGGCCCCTCAGTTCCAGAAGGACAGGGAACTGCTGCAGAGAGTCCAGCGCAGCCATGAAGATGCTGAAGGGAGTGGAGCATCTCCCGTGTGAGGAAAGGCTGAGGAGCTGGGGCTCTGGAGCTGGAGGAGACTGAGGGGTGACCTCATTCATGGGGATCAATATGGAAAGGGGGAGTGTCAGGAGGATGGAGCCAGGCTCTTCTCGGTGACAACCAGTGGTAAGACAAGGGGTAATGGGTGCAAACTGGAACACAGGGGGTTCCACTTAAATATGAGAAGAAACTTCTCCTCAGTGCGGGTGCCAGAGCCTGGACCAGGCTGCCCAGGGAGGTTGTGGAGTCTCCTTCTCTGCAGACATTCCAACCCGCCTGGACACCTTCCTGTGTAACCTCATCTGGGTGTTCCTGCTCCGGCGGGGGGATTGCACTGGATGAGCTTTCGAGGTTCCTTCCAATCCCTGACATTCTGGGATTCTGTGATCTATATGCACATCCGAATCTTCAGAAATTTTGAGGAAAGAACACAGCTGGCAATTTTCAAAGCTTCATCCAGCAAGCAATTTTTGTTTTTCATTCTCTCTTTTACTTGCCTTTTGTGCTGTCCTTTCCTTCCTGTTAATAACCTTACGAACGTGGGTAATTGGAAAACCCAGCATTTAATCTTAAACCCTACACATTTTCCCACTGGGTTGACTCTGAATTGGACACTGAATCTGACCCAGCTCACGCAAGCAACTTCTGGGTGACACTGACTGTACTTCTATTTGCAGCGGAAAACGTAAAAGACCTGGAAAATGCCAGTATTTCTACTTTCTCAAGTAGTTGCAAACAAAAGCTTTTCCTACATTACCAGTTTAGTAGGTATGACTGAGCAACAGCTGAAGACTCCTTCAAAAATGCTGCATTTCAGAAGCCACGATATCTATTGTCTGACTTCTCCCAGTTTGCCTCACAAAGCTTTGCAGGTTGTCTGTTCAGTGCAGAAGGCTACAGAGAAAAAACTCGGTGGATATGATGAGCACCTACATCAGGTCCCCATAAAACAGCACAAAAAACCCATCAGAATTTGTACCTCATCATGCCGAGTGCCATTTAAGCCAGTAGAGTTAACTGAAAAGTTGCACTGAAGCTGCATTAGTCCCAAAGATCACATCTTTAGTTCCACAGCCAGTATTAAGACTTGTAAGGAAGAATCACCAAAGCCGCTTATTATAT
Organism: Caloenas nicobarica; assembly: GCF_036013445.1. Classification (NCBI taxonomy): domain Eukaryota; kingdom Metazoa; phylum Chordata; class Aves; order Columbiformes; family Columbidae; genus Caloenas; species Caloenas nicobarica. The sequence goes on from NC_088264.1 coordinate 2,680,528, forward strand.
GTCCACATTAAAAACTAAGGACTAAAAAGGAAGGAAAAAAAAAAAAAGACACAAGGAGAAGCACAGAGATTTAGCCTATATAGGGCTACAGAATGCACGGGGAACACAAACAAAATGCACACGCTTTGCTACAGATTTAGAGAGAGTAATGTACAGATGAGCATTTACATCAAGATGTGTATGTAACCTATGTCCAACGAGAGACACCTGGAAGAACTAAGAGAAGCAAGGAAAACAAACATAAAATATCTTGTAAAAGTCAGATTTTCAGCACAACAGCAGAGCTCAAGAAGTTCAGTCAGTGATTTGTACCCACTTAATATTAAACAGTAAGAGACATTATTCCAAGTAAAGGTTTATCTATGTTGTGGGAAATAACAGTGATGTAGATACTGGAAACCTGTCACTATGAAATACTGTAGTCTAGATTCATGAGTAAATAAAAAATTGAAAACCAATGTGAGGTTATTAAATGGAATCAGATGATTCTGTGATTTTTAAAACATCTCTAAAATCCCTATATTAGCATGATATCCATTTGATTATTACTGATCTTTAACTGTAACGGCACACAGGGTAAAAGTGCTGCGTTTCAGGCAAACAGGGCTTTAACCATCCAAACCAGCTTTTTTTATGAATGGTATTAGGTACCGCGTGGAACAATCTTATTACAGGATGATGTTCACGCACTGAACACAGCACATTAACGTACATACCCTGCTCTTTGTACTATCTCCCAGCAGAGTTACTGACATGACGATATCCCCGAGCCCCACGATGCCCCAGGAAATACAGTCCCAGAAAACACCAGTGCATTTTTATCGATTTAGGGACAGCGGAAGCAAACCAGCATTGACAGCTAGAGATGAACACAACCTACAGCTGGCAAGTGACACGTGGGAAAAATCAGAGAATTGCAGCAACAAAAAGCCAATCTCAATTAGCTTGTATTGATCCTGCTGCATAAACAGACCAGACAGCAACATTAGAGTAGAGCTCTAGATGTATTTTTTCCTTTGTTGGTTTTCTAAAATGTCCAAGGGAGCAGAGATACCAAGAATATTCCATCCTAGCTGCACATGCGGCACAGCACAGAGCCGCCTTAACGCACTTCCAACACAGACCAAGCCCAGAGAGTAGCTGAATCATAGTCTGGGCACAGGCTTGAGCAACTTCTGGGGAAAAAAATGTATAAATACAGACTCAAAAATTAATCTCGGGAGAGGAGCTTTCTTCAGCTTCCACAATATTTTCAAATGGAAAGCCTGTTTTTATTCATGGCTCCTTATTATGCTACCAAAGCTGAAGTCCCTCACCAATTTTGCTGTCAATAAAAATGGCATTTCTAAGCAGTTCTGTTTGGTATAAGAGGTATTTCGTTGAAGAAGAAACTACCAAAAAGAGCTTTATAAAAGTAATGAGTTAACAAATGGGTATTTGGATAGGAAGAGACTAACATTCCCAATTAAAACTGGCACCACAGGAGACACAAACACAGATCAAGAAAACAGACTTCTCATTACTTACCTGAGGAACAAGGTTTATGTCCAGTGCAGAGACCATTAATTAATTTTGCCTACCGAGGGAATGTTCATTGATCAAAAGTCACACCAAACTGTCGTTAAGATACTTATGTGGCCATGTATTAGTGAAAAGCCAAGAGCAGAAGCGTTGATGATATTTACTGTTCTGGACAGTGACTGTAGTAGGTACGGAAATTAGCAGGAACACATCAGTTGACACACAATTTATTTGATCAACCCTGCAGGTAACCTAGTTCAGACCTAATGTAACCATGGGAGGGATGTAGCAGGGAGGGGGAGCACGAGGGATGCGTTTTGCTCTGGTACACAGCAATTCAGTTTTTAATCTGAGAAGAAATTTGAACTGCAACAAACTTGCTGAACTTGATATACAAATTACTCTTGGTTTCTGTGGACTTGGGTATATGCTGTCTTTGTTTGTTAGAGACACTAAAGGTCTCAGGCAGGAGAAGCGCTTTCCTATGTCTGGAGAGAGTTACTCTGTTCACCTTGTCCAGGAGTTCTTTGGGGAAGCTGAATATCGCCTTTTTTCGAAAAACATTCTTTTCATGACTTTCCCCTCGTATTTCCAAGTGGTGGGAGGTGCATTTCTACTGACATCCATTCTGATTCATCCAACCAGGAGTCTGGCCATGTTTCACCTCAAGCACAAAGCCGAAGGGATGATACGTCAAGTGTACTACAGCTTTGCATCATGAAGAAACAGCACGGGATGAAGCATTTCTAATGCATATGTTAAAGGGCAGCCTTTTTCCCAGCCCCACGAGGACTACTACTGCTACTCTGAAGCACGGGTTGAAAGCAAACATTCAGAGACTGATTTTAGCCATACAAGTACAGAAAATAAACATGGTATTTAACCAGGAAGGAAGGAAGGACAGAAGGGAGAAAGAGAGAAAGAGAGAGAGAAAGAGAGAGAGAGAGAGAAAGTTTCAATTGTTTCACCCTTATTAAATCCTTGAGAATTTGTTCATGAGAGTATCTTAACAGAGGCTGACAAACTATGAAGATTTCAAAGATATTGTAAGCATTAGACTATTTACATCCTTCAGAACGCTGTGCTCCAGACAGTGAAATTAATTTGAGCTGGCTTGCCCTATTTTTTTTTTTCCAGCTTCTCAAGAGATTTTGCTACTGGGTTCAATAATATCAAGCTGGTAAAGAACAACGTACCCCAAGATTTGTAGAACAATCTGTAGATCGCATGTGGAATAAAAGTTCAGGGAATTAGATCAACTTGAAATAAAGGAACTATAATTCAAAGAATAAAGTGAATAAAAATGCCCAAAATAGTGATGTTCTTACCAGACGGTAAGTCATTTTGAATCATTTTGGTTGGAAAAGACCTTTAAGATCATCGAGTCCAACCATAACCCACCCCTGGCACTGACCCATGTCCCTGAGAACCTCATGTCTGCATCTGTTCAACCCCTCCTGTAGTGGGGACATGGCCGTTTCCCAGAAAATCCACTGCAAACTCATTTTTTCTTGATGTTATATCTTATAGATTTCATGGACATGGAAAACAGAGTAGTACCTTTGCCCTTACAGCAGCTTTGTAATCCTTGAAAACTTCTATTCTTTGGTCTCCTTTTCCTTAAGCTACACAATCCTTATGCTTTTAGATTGCCTCATACGCCTTATTTACCATATCCCTGCTAACCCTCATCACTCGTTTATGGATTCTTTGCATTGTTCGACCTCATTCTTGAAATGTCTACTTCAAACACCAAGAACCGAACATCTCTTTTGACTTAAGGCCTTGCCAAAGGCAAAAGCTTCTTCCCTGAGACCACTAAGCAAGTTTTCGCTGTGGGAGAAAGAGACCCAGACCTTGGGAGTTGGACTGAAGGAAAAAGAAGTTTTGATCAATCCTGTAGTGGCAGAATGACTAAAAGAGAAACACTAATATTGCTTTTCGGTTTTAGATTTCTATGATTAATCATAAGCATGTGAATGTATTTTCAACAACGTGAAGGTATTAATAATATCACATTAATTATCCATTACAAAGCACGTGTAATTGCAGATGGCGTAGCTCTGTTTCATGTATTCTGTGTTACACAGCTATGACTATGGTGACCCCAAACTGCCAAAACAAGATATTTAACACTCATTTCAGGCCAAATGTAGAAAAGACATTAAGATGCCAAAAGATGCAGATTGAAATCGCTCAACCTATTAAAGTTAATTAAATTCAGCATGGATATGCAAGTATGATCTTGTAAATAGCTGTAATGAAAAATATTATTCATTAGTTTTGGAATTATTAAATCAACATTTTGAGCAACTACAGGAAAACAGACACAGCAAGAACGAGGCTTTAGATGAAGATTTTCATAAAATCATCAACTTAGTGGCTGGCAGCTGTCAGAAAGGATAGCCATGCCTCAAGAGTTATTACGAAAGTAATACAGCATGAAACAGAAAATAACATGATGCCATTACATCCAGCCAAGGTTCTTTCACACCGAGTACTCTGTGAAGCTTTGGTGAAACATAAAGCATTTAAAAGGTTCATGAGAGAGCAATGAGGATGATTAAATGTATGAAACAACTTCCATATGAGGAATGGTTGAGCGGAAACTCTACAGCACAGAAAACATTTGACTTAAAGGGGAGATTTTAGCTGTTTACATATGGAGGAGGTGAATAAGAATCAACTGTTCATCTCATGCACCAGTTCTTGTGCTGGAAGAGCCACTGAAGACGGCAGAAGTCAGCTTCAGAACAAACCGAGATTGCTGGGCCTTCCCAAAGCACTTGTCCAAATATCGTTCAAACGAATGTAAATTTTGTGCATGTACAGCACCCTTTGGTGAAGAGTTGCACAGGTCTACCATAAGCTATGTAATGAACTGTCTCTGGGTTTTGGCTGTGGAGTTCTACTCAGTCAAATCTCACATGTACGTTCTCTGTACCTTTGTTGCTCTTTCCGTTTGTTGCCTTTTCCATTTTTAATAAGCAAAAAGCTTACATGAGATCTCAAGGTATCTGGCAGAGCACATGGGATAGGCAGAAGGAAGAGAGGGAAAGATAATATATATTATACTTACCCTCTTTTTACTTCTTTCTTGTCATCCATCCACTTCTGTCCAATACTGGAGTCAAAGTAGGAGGCCATGCGATACCTTGGTCCAAATCAGCATGTCCATTCTCACGAGTCCTAAAAAATAATAATGTACTTTTACTTCCCAAATTATACAGCATTTACTGTTCCGTCTTGAGTTGATATGCTTGGAGCACAGTGCTTAGTGGTAGCTAGTAATTAATAACTAGTAATTGGTAAATAATTATTGATAGCATTGGGAATCTTGCTGTACAGTTTATGATTTCTCAAGATGTTTTGTGAAGATGCATTCTCACGACTCAGTTTTCCAGGATCATTTTTTCCTTCAGGACTCCTGTAAATTTGCTGTGATGACTCATTCCTGTTATTTATTCTTCGTGCTGACGGCACGGCTGTTTTGTGAGAACAATTGACCAGCCTGATGGATTATCACCAAGACTGAAGCAAAAGGGGATGGATGGCTCCAACCTTTCACACAGTTTTAACGTTACGAGACAAACTGACCACAAACTGATCTAAGAGACACAAACGAAGTCACTCCAGATTTTGGGGGATGTCCAATATTCTGACAGACAGACGTTGTTAAGAGACATCTTACTCCCTATCTTTGGTAAGGCAAAGGCCAGAAATGTGTGATTTTGTGTTGCAAAAAAGCACACACAGATGCTTCCTGCTTGATATTGCCAAAGATCGAAAGAGCCCCCAGTAGCAGCGGTAAGACCTGACACTGGCAAACAAACTCTTTTATCTTTGCTGATATTTTGATTCCTTTGATCCTCTTATTTCAAATCTGGATCCAAAAATTCCCAATTTATCTTTATTTTAGGCTCCACTGAGAGAAAACAATCTTTTAAGATCCATGAAACTTCTGAGCAGTGATGAAACGATATATTCTGAAAACATGTTTTCAAACGCTGCAGCATTCAGAGGGCAAGGCTGAGCTCAAGAGCAGGACGACTGCCCGTGCCAGCACGTTTAAGGAAAATTCGGTGCCCTGTTGTAGCAACACTGGCTAAAAAAGCACACTGATTTTTATTGCCTCTTGCAATAAACAGGTTCATTGCAAGTACCAGACAAGCCTCACACACCTTAGGACTCTACTGTTCAGATTCGCTCTGAAGTTTTCACATCAAGAACTTCCATATACAAAAGAGGAATGTGAACCAATGCTTCAGCGTTGTTCTGTCAGGAAAACGAACACTTTTGCGCAGTTCTTATATTTGCAAGGCTACATTAGTTTACACACCAGTGTGCTGCATTCATAAATTCCTTTGCATGGCAATATTTGGGGAGAAGCAGGATGAAAACTTTCCATAGGCACAGGAAGCCAGGAAAACCTTGCCGTGGAACAACAGTGTCAGCTGCGTAAGCACTTTTACCATTCAAGTTAGAGATAAGCAAACAAGATAATTTCTAGGCCTAAAAAGGGAACAACAGATCCAAGTGGATGAAAAATGTATTTACTGGATGCCCTTTGGAAACTTCCTTCCCGTGAAGACTGCACGTGGTGTCACCACCAACATTCACAGCGAGGCAATTGCCATTATATGTTACACAAGTCAATGGTAGCAGCACACACCTCAGAAAATAGAGGCTGTAAATTAGATTCCTTTATTTATAAGGAGGCTGAAACAAGTGAACTAAGCTCCACAATGCATCAGAAGCAAGACCTTATTTCTAGTATAAACATCAGCAAAGTGACATCGCAGAGGAAAGACATCATCATAAATCCAATTTACATTGTCTGATCTTCTCCAGAGACAAAGACACTTAATTCCTGGAGAGGTAACCTCAAAGCAGTTTACGAGACTGATCACCTTGCCTTTGTAGGCCAGCCCGTCTTTCCTACCCCAAGAACTGTGATACTGACCTCACCTGGAAATTTGGGTCACTTGTATTTTGTCTTTGCGATTACACACACTTCATTTATTCCGCTTCAGGGGAAAGCAAAGTGCGTACGGAGACCAACGGCCCCTCTCTCAAAGGAGGGAAGTAGGAAAGGGCTGCTGAGAACAGCAGAGGAAAAGAGATTTACCTGTAAAGATCAATCAATAAGGAAGCAATAAAATAATGTAGCTATGCTACACTGCAGAGTGCAGCATTTCTGCTACAGGTAGCAATCTGGCAACAGAACAGACATTAGCAGGAAAACAGATTGTATGGTACGATATTACTTCACAGAATGCACGATTTTTTTACATAGTCTTTCTATGCAAGCATTGTACTTTATTATACTAAATTTAAAAGCTTAAAATCTGATTTTTTTCATGAGCCGCAAACACAATATTTTGCCACGCTATTTATTTAAAGCACCGCAATCAAAACTGTCACTTGCTGTGGTCAGACGCTTCGGAAACACAACAGTTCCCAAAAGTCTGCGGAAAGGTTTATTTTTTCCTTTGACTACTCAGACAGTATTTCCTTTTAGCCCTGTCATACTGCTCTTTCCACCAGATGGTTTGCTGGTTCCTATTCTAGCTAAGAAGGATTTCACCAGCTTGAATTAATCCTTACAGTTGTCATCAACTAAGTGTTAATGCCGTGACACTGATCTAATCCCTCGGGATTTCTTTCCCCTCTGTGCCCGCCGTGCCTTTTGGGAGGGAGGGAGGGAGGGAAGGGAACGTTTGTGGTGTTAAGCTGACAGAACAAAATAAGGTTGTGCTCCATTTCGACAACAAGGTTACGGGCACCCACCAGCACAGCTGGATAATCTAACTGGGTACAGTCTCATGGGAGATACAAATGACTGAGAAAGAGTTAATCTTATACTAGGAAAACTCAACAATTTAAGTGATTATATGTGAAGCAGAAGCCAATAGAAGTGCAAAATCTTGCTCATTTGGTTTACTGAGGCTATTTAGTGTCTTTCACACTGTCCTAGTCTTTTTGTTTTCCTCTTTTAATATATTCCTTTTTAACTTCCAAAACTATCGTGTCTTTTAAAATAACTTTAGCTCTGTTTTCTTTCCTTCTAAAGTCCGTATTTCCCTCTGTACTGCCGAGATTCTGAATCCAATATACCTACATGCCCTCTGCGTGCACTAAGAACAACTCTTGGAATTTGGGTCATTAGCATATCACTAATCTCTGGAAACTAATTATAAAGCACATGCCCAATTTACACTGACCTTTTCACCATGTGACTCAGAATCCAACTAAACAATTGATGAGCTCTTAGTTCAGTTCTTCCTGCTGTCCCTCGGGGAACGACGGATTATTGGGTGTTTCCAGAAAGTGCAGCTGTCATCTGCTGGGTGTTTAACATTCTGTAAGAGATGGAAATGTTGGTCACTTAAAGAAGTTAATATTCAGGGGGAAAAAAAAAATATTAGAAGCAGCATTGATTCATAGGCTTATAATCTACCCCAGGTAAGTTGTCTCAACAGCAACCAGACAACCCTAGACCTCCCAGCTTTAGTAAACTAAACATGAAGTAGTTTAGCAGAATTTAGACCATGATCTCACATCCACTGAAATTAATAACCATTCACAAGTATGAAATTAATACTTCTAGATGTTTGCAGGGTGAAGTTTTAAAATAAACTGGTACTGAATGAGCAATTTCAAAAGAAAACATAAATCTTCTCTGGTTATGGCTGGGATCCTGAAAGAGTCAATCGCATTTCCAATTCTGTCTTTTCTTTCAGTTGCTGTGGGGTTTTTTGTTTTGGTTTTTGTTTGTTTGTTTGTTTTACTTTTTGCACTAGCATTTTAAGAACCATAACTCAAGTGTTTCTACAATAGGATAAGTGTACATTTATTCTACTTTCCTGCAACGGTTCCAAGAAGAAGCAAAGGAATTTTGCTCGGGTTTTCTAACACTAATCTTCAAACAGCAACAGGTCATGCAGGACTTCTGGCCAAAAATGAAGCGGGTAAAAACATGTTGGTATAATGGAAACTTTAGCAAGACTGCAGCTGCTATGACCAGGTTCCAGTATTAGGGTTCAGGTTATATTTATATTTCTATATGTATATTATTTTCAAAGTCTTCTCCTATCCCTTCACATGTTTACATGCTTTGTTGTATGCCCTGCTTTAATGTGACCACTTTTCTTCCCCACCGCAATGCCTGGGCTCTGGCCTCTCATTCCTTCCACAAAGGCAAAGACAAACAAGCACAACTTTTCTATCCATTTATGTGAATTAAGGCTCCTGAATTTATACAGCCTAGTTAATTTTAAGCACAATCTCGAACAGGGATACTAGAAGACAAAAGGTGATGCAAGTACAAATGGGGGGAAGGTTTAGTGTGCTAGGACAGCTTTTATTATCCGTTTTCACAGTACACAGAAGTTTGTTGTGTACTTTTAGCTCAGACTGGCTTTTTCTCCTCCTGCTGCTCCATTCCAAATAATACCTTATGATGTAAAGATCCTCACTGAACTCGGGTTAGGCTGAGACCAATTTCGGTGGGCTTTGGGTCAGGCTGGAACTGTTAAGACTGAACCATTTTAAGGTCTGAAATCCTTTTCTCCTCCCTCATGTAACCGAAAGTTTGCTTAAAGTCAGGAATTGGCTCTCCTGTCTCAGTTTTTGTGTTCAAGGGCCTTTTGTAAGTGAGCAGAAGCAGCTCAGGCAGGGTCTGCGATGGTTCTGGCTTAGCAAAGCATGGCTGCATGACTGATTTTCAACGCCTAAGTAGGCCCAGCTCAAGCAAAATCATTATTCATGCAGTTACAGGTACATCTGCGGTGCCTGCATGAGCCATACAAGCGCATGAATCACAAACACCACCCTTCCTCTCACGTCACTGATCCTTTTTTCCTAGAAGTTGAAAGTATAAATCAAAACACTAAAAGGAAAATCGGGATTTTGCTCTGCCCTCCAATTTTCACCCCCCCGCCTGTAATGGAGACACGAACGGCAGTTGCAGCACAAGCCTCACGCACTTGCAGCAAGAAACGTGCTTTGACTCGAGCTACGTGAGCTCTCATAAGAAAAGGAAAAAAAAAAGCCTGATGATAATAATTAATTTACCCAAAATTTAATGACAGGCTGTTCCTGGGTGGGAGGCTATCAGAAACCCCAGCTCTGGAGTGCTCCCCAGCCCCCACGCAGCAGGTGAACCCACCTCCAGCCCCAGCCCCACTGTATTTTTGCATTTCCACCATTCACTGTCAACCGCACCGCAGATTTACCCCAAATGTGCCCTGGCCACCTGGGCATGAAAAATGGGCCCTGCCCGGCTGTGCCCTGAGGTGGGGACAGGCCGGGGCTGAGGACAACGCAGGTGCCACGGGGGCTGTGGGGACACAGCCCTGGGCAGAGAGGGGTCTGGCGCTGTGAGGCAGCCAGTGCTGGGGGAGGATGAAGCTCTGCCACGTGAAGTGGGCTAAAAATGGATGAGGAAAAGAAAAAAATATCCTAAGGCAGAATGGATGGCAGTGACCGTCGATGAGAAGCCATTCAGTGCCCTGTGGGGAGCAACCAGGCTGTGGCCTAAGGGAAGACCAAGAGAGACTTTTCCGCTTGAAAATGACACCTTTCAGGTGCCTTTTCTAAGCCAAATCTCGTCGCGGGCCGAAGAGGGCAAATCCCTTTGGGAGGCCCCACCACAGCAGCGCCGAGATGGCGGCCGGTGTTGCTGCCTCGCCTCAGTGGGGCTGGCGGGGGCTGCAGGGGCCATGGCACCGGCACAGCGGGGTGGAGAACGAGCCCCTCGACAAGGGAAAGACGTCCCCACGGCTGATGGAGAAGGTTGCTCTGTCCCCCTCGGTCCCCAAACCCTCCCACCACATGATGTGTTGGTACCACCCCAGCCCCTTGTTCTATGTGACAGAGTAGACGATGGGACTCACTCAATGCCAACAGTAGGGAAAATTCTATCTAATCTATCATTAAAAGCATTTCCAGTTCTTAACCATTGTTCAACAGATATGATTAGTTACCTACTACCCCTACTTTAAACATCCATAACGTCAATTGCTGTCAACTTGTTTTATTCATGCGAATACGCTTATGCGGATATTCGCTGCACCTCCTGCCACTGAATTCCCCGTGTGTCCATTAAGTACTGTAAGCCTATAAATAAAAACTGAACAGCAGCAAGTAATCACATTGCAAATAATCACAAGAACCAGTGCTCCATCAAAGTTATTACATCCAGCACTGAAGAAAGCCCGGGCCAAACACTTCGAGTCTTCGTGGCAATAGCTTAGTCTGATAAAATGGTGGTGACCTACAGAGGGATATATGGTGATCTAACATATGATTTCCCCAATGGAAACAGCGTTCTCCTTTAGGAGGATTATCCTTTTATAGTAATGCCCCACCTCCTTAAACTGAGCTCCTAAGACTTTTTTTTCTCTGCTGTGCTCCAGAGGTTGAATAGATTTACTTTGGTTGGGTACAGCACACTTGAAAATGTTTTAAAATTTATGGCCATGACTCTTATCCCCTAAAGACTGTTAATTAAAAAAAGTCTACTCATTAACATTGCAGCATTATTTTGCTTGATGTCAGTGATTACTTCTGCTATTACTCAGGACAACGTCTTGTGTGAACCTGTGTCTCACAATTAATAAGATAGTAACTCCTGGTCAAGAAAGAGAGCCAACAATTATTCTACTCACATTCTTCACTTAATTTAAGCCCTGACATGTACACCTGCTCATGTTAAATACCACTGTATGTATGGTCTTTTATTCAAACTAAGTATAAATGCATATTATTTTAACCAAACACAGAGATCTGGCTAGAACATGTTATAACTAAGATTCTTGGTCTTGTCGTAACCTGCAAGGCTCACCATACTTTCCAACAGTCTGGTTTAATGTCTGCTTTTATGAATATTTTCCCTCTGCTCACTGGTTAAAATAGAGATGGAGTTCACCCGTGCTAGTGGGTGCACGCTGCTCGACGTACCGCCTCATCTGCTGCGGCGAGATGCAAGAAAGGGGACAAAGGAGCACACACAGGACTGTACAGAGAGGGAAAAAAGCACACACATGGCAAAAGATACGTCCCGGTGCTGCAGCCTCTGACAGAAAGCAGAAAAAAAGACTTCACAGAGCAGTTCACTTCCCCGCAGCGGGGACAGAATAATGCAAAAGCAGCGGTGGAGTGATTTCTGCACTGATGGGAGTCAAAGCCTGTTCCTCTCAAATGACCCTCACAGGAGGAAGATTTGGAGAAGATAAGAGACAGCAGATGTCTTCTGCATTAAAAACACCAACCTGATCTTTACGTATTGATTTAACAGATGCCAGGAAAGGAAATGCTGCACTCTATAGCATAACCCCTCTGTCTGAAATATCCTTGTGCCTGGAGCAGCTGGCGGAGCTCCGGGCAGCACACCCCACCATACTTGTCTGTCCAAAAAAATCCAGTGGGCTCAACAAATACTGTTTGATTGAGACATTTTCCCAGACCTCTGTCCTTTCTTGCCCTGCTAAGGCTTGAAATAATCTCACAACCTCAGTGTCTGTTTGGGTTGGTAAGTCCCACATGGCTCTGGACTAATCAGCTACCTAGCTACCTAAAGCCCTTTTTAGAGGTCTTCAGCCAAAAACAAAATCAGAGGTAAATTAAAATGTATGGTTATTCTATATGCCACTGCAGGTACTAATAGGAAATTGCAGAACCCATGTTGGATACCTTGTTTTGTCAAGTTCACAACAGGTTTTTACATCCATGGCTTTATTACAGGAATCTAGAGCTCTGCTTTCAAAGGAAATAGCTTTAGGCTGCATCATATATTATAGCTCCATATGGTGATAGTTATAAAACTCTTTTCTTAGATATATCCAGGAAGACTCAGAGTTGCTGTCAAGGCTGACATAACAGTCTGTTTTATCTCCTTAGTGGATGAACAGATTGAAATAACCTTTTTCTCACAGAATGCTAATACAGTTCTATATATAAGCGCATGGAATTATTGCAAATCTGCTGATAAAACTAGCATTACAATAACTTCTGCACACTACTGAGTGATTTTTTTTCCCTTTTAGAAAATCTGAATATACACGAAGTACTTCTTATTTTAAATATTTTTTAAAGTTGCTTTAGGAAAACAACATCTTTTCAGTGCACTCCAACATTTCCTAATTTGACAAGCATCCTGGAAAACAAACATGAACCGAACAATGCTAATTCATGTATTTGGGCTGAATCTGTCAGCTAGATAAGTGTAATTAAAGTTGTATATATGCCTTAACTTATCAAATGTCCATCTAATAATATCGCGCCCATATCAGTTGCCAGCTTTGTTGGCAGTGGCAATTCCTAACCCCGTCTGGCCGGAATTTAAACTGGTGGCCCACTTTCTGAAGGCTGCACACCACTGCCAGTCACACGAGCTCTGCCTGCTCCCAAACACCCTCCTGTCCCTTATGGCTTTGCCAGAGGCATTAGTAAATCCTCCTTTTAGACAAATATTCTGCATACTTTTACTAGCTGATGGTATGCCAGCACTCTTCTCCTCACCTGTTTCCAGTTCTCCAAACAAACCTTTATGCAAATCTTTTTAATAACTTGAAAAAGAAAAGGGGGAGGGTTATTCATGGTAAGCTTTCCATAGTTTTTCTTCTACTTTCTTCTTCCGAATTTCTCCTTTCTCTCTGCTGACGTTACTGGCAGGTTCTAACTGCTTCCTCACTGTGGATGCAAGTTCAAGATCTGATATAATCCTGACAATAGACCACACCTTGCTGTGGAAAGTTTCGAAGGTGTGGTAACAATTACTGTGTCTTGCGCTTGGAGGGATGGGTAAATAGGTAAAATGCAGCTGGATTTGTAAGTATATATATAACAGATAATGTACCCAACTTGAGCTCCAATTATGTAATAATGCACTATTTGTTTGTTTTCTTGAAGTTCTTCTGAGTAAGCATTTTTTTTCTGGAGCATAATAGATCAACACAGGCTTTAAATATGAGAATCATCCTTTAATACTATTCAGCAACCATTTTCCATTTCCTAGTAATTAGTAAATGCTGGCCTAGATACACCAGAGTGAGAGCAAAACAAAGGCGAAAGAAGCCTTGGATAAAGCCAGAGGGGAGGGGTACTGTGTCTTGTTTTCTATCTCGGCAACTTGTTTATGGTGCTCCTTTCTTTTTGAATTTGTATGTGGGGTTTAGGGATTGTGGCTGATTTTTTTGTTTTGTTTTTTAAACGACTTAATTTTCCCTAAATACAGAAGATCATGCAGTGATATCACAAGCGCAGGCAGTTGTGCTGGCTGTCACCTCCACATGCTTACACCAGACGCAAGTTTGCACAGAAAATCTTGGCTAGCCAGACATCCAAAGCAGATAGAAATTCAGGAGAAGATGGAGTGAGTTTGCGCGTCAGATCTGGTAAAGTGACACTGGCATTCTCCTTTATTACTCATGCACTGACTAGCTAGAAATCACTTTTAATTCGGATAATTATACTACTTTCAGCTCTGATATTTTGCTCTTAATGCTCCTGTATCTTGCCCACCTCCACTTACTGAGGTGACATTGTTTTTTAGGAAGGGCAGTTCAAAAACTGCCACAGAAACTGAAGCTGAGCCATCCAGGAAAGTGCAAGATGTTCCCTTCCCTTCCTTAAAAACCATCAAGCAGAATAAACATGAAGAACAGATCTGGAAGCACAGTTTGCTGTTCCCATTATTATTTGCACTGTCTATGTGCTGGGGATGGCAAGAGAAAATAAGTCCGCTCTGAAATCTCTTTTCATTGCTCCTGAATAGTCCAGTTTGTCCGTATATCCAAACCTCTCATTATCCAGACAGTCACTCCTGCTATTTTCACCTCCTTGCTTTGTTTATCCGCGATAGCATGACTGACTACTTTTCTCCCCTACCAAGCAAGTAGGTGTTATGATTTATGCTTTGTTTTCTCAAATAACCTCCTACGATAGACTCATTCGTCTTCAAAACACCATCTCCACTGTGCTTTTATTCTTTCACAGGAATCAGATCAGGTACCGTTCACGCTGCCATTTCTCTAACCTCAAAAGAGGTAGAACTGAGCAGTACTTACTCAGCAATTACTTAGAGCTGTCGGTCAGCCAGAACCTTGATGTAAAAAGCTGATTGAGGGGCCATGGAGAGAAGGGAAGAGCTCAGTCTTCAAACCTCTGCAATGCTTGTCCTTTTTACTGGAACGTTTGGGAGTGGAAATACTTGTCCCTCTGGAAGAGAACAGAAATCCCATTTCTATCTGGCCAAACCAAATCATGCCAAACCAAATGGAAACTGATAAAACTGAAGATAAAAGTAATAAAATCTCATCCTTCAAACCAATGATTCTTTACCCTTGAACATTGCATTTTCAACTCTTGAATAGAATTAAATCATTGTGGGTTTTGCCCATAGCAATTTCAGGTTGCAAGTACCAGTGCTGATGTATGACTTGTGCTGTTTTACAAGTCAAAATGACAGAAATCTTCCATAATACAGTACAAGAATTTCCAAACCAGCTAAAAAATATGTACCTTTGCAGATGAAAAAAAGTATTACATTACTTCAGAGAAAAAAAAAATTACTTGACAGCTACTGCTGAAATAAAGGATAGGAAATACAGGAGTGTCACACTGTACTTATTATTGGATACACACTTCTCAATTAGATTTGCTATTTCCCAAATACGTTAAGAGTAGTTACATTACAGATTAATTACACTTGGAGTGAAAACATTCTGAAAACTTTGTCACTAGGTAAGTATTGTCAGATAAATGTTTAAGTTCAATTTAAAACACTTTTGTCCAGTTATGCTTCATCATGTCCTACTGGGCAATGTTTTTCTATTAAACATCTTTCTGAACTGGTTTTGCTCTGCTTCATTATTCTTAAACAATCTCTAGAGGAACTTCATGGGATAGAGATTTATCATGTTTTTCCAAAAAAAAATGCCTCCCTTAGAATCTGCTGTCGTAACAGTCAGGAGGCCTCCCAGCCCAGTTAGTGTCCAAGTAAGAAACAAAATATTGTACTTACAAGCTCATGATCTTAGAAAGTTATAAGCACAAAAGAGATAAAGCTAATCAGATGCTTATGCCATGTATCTTAATTCAAACACCCCACTTGGCTTCCCTAGAATAAATCTGCTCTTCCACAGGTCAGTGCAGAGATTTATGTGGGAAGCAGATGTTGAGATCAAGCACTTTTATTTCGCTGCTCTTCAGGTGAAGCCACTTGACCTCCTTTGCAGAGGCCACTCTCTACTCCTTGTGTAAAATAGGGAAGCCGCAAGTTTACTCTGAGTTTGCCATTTACAGAAGCTATTTTGTAACGTAGCCTCGTCAAAGCCCTCTGCGCTCGAGGAATGAAAAGGTTGTAGCAATGTGGCATAATTTTTTCTGATAGAATATTGCTTCATCGGTATGAGACAGCTTCTACTCAGCTAAAACTTTTTTTAACCCAAGCTACGTTCATGATTTTTGTTTGTCCTGGAATCAGGACCCTTCGACCCATTGCGGATCTGTTTTTTTCAACATATAACACCACTAATAGTGAGATACCTCTGTTCTCTGACCATGAGAACCTAATTATATGTACCATATAGCATCCTCCTTGCCTCAAAAATCAAAGAGCTTTTCATCTCTATGTTAGCTATCTTTGCATTATTGTCATTATAAAAATGGATATGTAGTTGAAAATGGGTCATGTAAAAAAATAGACCTTCCAGAAATGATGCCCCAAGACATAATCAGAACCCTTTAATATCTATATTTCACTGGGTTTGGTGGAGCTACAGCAATTTAAGTAATTCTTTTTATGGTAGTCAATGACCAGAAAATATTTCTGCATATTCAGTAATGCTTCATCACTCATTCTTTACACACTGTAATAGTTTATTTTTTCAATTTATACTTAGGAGGTTGGTCTCAGGAGGTTAGTGGTATTTCCACATATTCATATAAGCACTTAGTTTCATAAATGTAGTGTCATGAATAATTGTCGTCACCCGAGAGGGATGTAAAGCCTACCAAGTTCTTTTTTAAAAAATTGAATAAACCTTATCTCACACCAGGGATTTCTTGGTTTTAAGCATCTCCAATTAATTACTGTTGCCTAGTAGATTCATAAGCTATCCAATATTTCCTGGAGAGACAGAGAGGCAAAATTCTTTCAGACAAGCACATCCAGAAAATAACACTTGCTCACTACAGATAATGCTTCCCACTGATTCTGTTAACAGCTCATGTTTCTTACATCTTGAACAATTTCAGTCTTGCAAATATTTACAACTTAGTTTTATCCTCCCTTTTCTCCCCTCTCTCCCATGGTGTCATATGAGATCTGTGTATAATTAAATTTTTCAAATGTCCTGCATATAATTTGGAGCCAGGCTGTTTTCATGTGAAATTAATTTAATGGATTTTAAGTAAGAAGCTCTTACTCCATCTACTAAATGTGGTTTATGTTAGCTTCACCCTTCAAACTGCCTGAATGCATGAAATCTCCTGAAAATTTACACTGTGTATACTATGAGGTGACACTTAATATAGCTTATGCTATGCAAGTCTGATCCAGTTCCCATAGAAATAAATTAAAAACATTGTGATGACTTAATGAAAATTGGATTTGACCCTAAAAGGGTAAGACTCTGCATATATGAAGAGAAAGGAGAATATGGTATTTCTTCCCATGCTTAAAGTGAGAATGAAAATTCAAGAATCTCTTATGAAAGAGGAGAGAGATAAAGACATAATACCAGTGAAGTCAGCAGAGATAAGCTGATATAAAGGCTTTGAGATGAATCGGACCATTCTGACAAATGATGCAAAACCATAGTAGCTGTTACAGCCTCAGGTTAAAATCAAGACACAAAAATGTTTTGCATGATGGAGACTCTACTGCATTTATGGATGTAAGAACATATATTCAGGTCAGCATTTTCATCTTTTTCATTTTATACTTGCATTTATGACCTCATCTAGGCTTCCTGCCCTTGTTTTCTTAGCAGTCATAAACCTGCTACACTCCTCGCTTAGGGACTTCGTGAGCTATTATGGACTCTGCTCGGAGAATATATATTTCAATCCCTATGGAACACTGCATCAGTGCTATAAGCTGGCTTTTTGTTTAACTCGTATGCTACAGCTTTTGTATTTTGCAAACTGAACTTCATGCAGGGATAAAGAGTTCCCTGACAAAAACCTTAGGCACTATTAGAGACGTCCGGAGATATTGCTCTGCATACACTACGTTGGAGAAAACAAGTGTTCCTGAAGTTCCTGGCACGCTATTCTTCCTCCCTTGGATCCTCTAGAAGGAAGCCGAGCAGCTGAAAAAAATGAATTACTCTGTGCCATTAAGATTGTTTGTGACTGGCATTTTGAGCTACCTGTAATTAGCCACAAAACCCCACACAGAAGCTGCTACCACTCGGTGAGCGGAAAATGAGGTGGCACCTGTTTGTTTTCTCCTTAACTACAACTGTCTGCAGCATTAATCTCTAATAGGATAATCACTGTCTATCTAGAGCCACCCTGTAACAAAGTTGGGCCTTCGATGGTGAATAATCATCAGCAATGAAACGCTGAAGCGGAAACTATTAAAGCTTCAAATACTTTTATACCTACAAAGGACAGAGCAGTACACATATCCAGAATCTCGATCTTTGAATATCATGCTTAAAGATAGTAACATTTTACTATATATTTACTAGCCACTATTAGAGAAAATGAAGTTGCTGAGCCTACAGTCAGATTATATGCTTTTTCTAGTTAATTGATCTGGTTTTGCAAATGAAAAAGGGTATCGGACCTTAAGCCCAGCTATTTTTTACTGGGACAGCAGCCTATTTTAAAAAGCAAAGTTAAGGTAATGTAACGTTTTGTAATTAGGATCTGTTCTACAGCCCACTGGAGTCAGATGCCGTTTCCCACTCAATCCCCAGCACTAAACTGAGCCTTATTAATGTGAGATGTTTCGTACTGGGGAGAGTAATTGCTCTCAGGTCTGTCTGCCATCTGCTGAAATAGTGTATTTACCACTTTTCTGTAGGTGAGAAAGCGAGAACCAAAATAACGATTCAAGCTCTCTACGAGGTTTTCCAGCTCTATATTGCCGGGACGCTGTGGAGAGCAGCAGTGACCAGGAACGATTTGCTGCTGCCCGACCCTCAGCAGCCCAGTCTCAGCAAAACCCGAAGCAAAGGCAAATTGCTGCCAATTCTCCCACTTACACAAGGCCGGTGATGAATTTTGTGCCCACGGATGGGCCAGGATCCACATCGGTGCTTCCCAGCTGTGCTGTGTCTTTTTTCCTTCCGAGGGGAGAAGTTTGGCTGGCCCGATGCTGCTGACTCCGCGCAGATCCCAGCATCTGCCACCTCTCTCTGGCAACGGCGTGCTGCCAGTGGACCGAAGACCTGAACTCCAAACAAACTGTGAAAGGATAGAGAGGGATAAGGTAAGTGTGAACATGAAACATTTGAAACCATATTCTCCTATCTGCAAATTCTCCCTATATTTTGCTCAATGGAAAGGATTTGTCAATGGAAGCAGATAACAGTTGTTTATAAAAGTGGCAGTAATTGTTATCACTGTGAAATAAGAGCAAATCTTGAAAAAAGTACAATTATCTAAATTATGAGAGAGGCAGTTGAATCCCACAGTGCTGGCATTTAGAATTGTAAATACTCAAATGAAGCAAACAAGTGAATAATGCCTTTCCTCAAAACACTGCTCATAATAACTGATGTTTTCAGTCCCTGTTGTAATGCCTTGTTGTACGTTAAATACTATTGCCACATTAAAATACAAATTTCAGATTCGAAATGTTACAGATATAGCTCCTCACTACCTTGAGGAAAGATGTCAATGTCAAACAAAATTAACTCACCGGCAAAAAACCAGCTTGCCTTCTATTATGGATGGACCGCAAAGAAATAAGAAGACATTTGTACAGAGGTAAACAGATTGGGAGTAGGGGGTTATAATACCCTTCTGGAGGAATCTGATGTGTTATTAGACATTATATTTTTGTCTGTGTTGTATTGTGCTCATCAGCTGCTGTGCATCCAGTTTTGCTCACTGAACGGCTGAGGTTTATTAATAAGAAGTATTTTTAATATTTGCTCTGCTACAGCCAAATAAAATTTTGCATTTCAAATTGAATCAATGTATTAATTCCTTCATTAAACAACCTATTTTTCAGCTGGAGACAGGTTTTGTATTTCGAAGTGTTAATATTTAAAACTAATATCTTCCTGTGTTGGGGATACCAATCAAAACAAGGATCCATCTCAACTGGCCAAGTCACTTCACATCTCTCTGAGATGTCAGCACTCATGACATGAGATTGATAACACTTGTCTCCTTCATGCAAGGTTTATTAGCTCTTTGTAAAGTTTAAATGAACAATATTGATCCTGCAATGTGAAGAAAATTGTGATCTTCCTCCCAAGCAGCGTAAGATTCGTGTTTCACAGTCTGAAGCTGGGGTGGTTGGGCTTGAGCCTATTGGCCTACTGATTTACTCAGACATTAAGGTGAAATAAGCAGCGTGTAGCTGAGCATTTAAACATCAAAACCTCCTCAGTTTAGGGTAAATTGATGCCAGATTAAGCGGCTCCCATGAAATTTAGCTTTTGCACTGAACAGTGCACCCCACAGGTGAGGCAGACCAGCTCTTCCTGTGTTTTGCTGTTACAGATGACTTTTCTCAGACTGTCACCACTCTGAAGGTGAAGGTCCTGCTACAGTGTGACATTTTTAGGGCTTAACAGCACTTTCTATTTTTATATTCATTCTCAGGAAGTATTTGCCTAAGACTTTACAAGCATGTTGTTCTCAGCGAAGCAGGTGTGTTTGTTTATTCTCAGATTGCTTTTGGACTTACAGATTTTTCTAGCATAACACTTATATCTGAATTACATTCCAGATTCCAAGCTTAAGCAGAACAAGCTAATTGCTAAGAGACTTCATGTACACAGAGCTATTAATTGCAATTAGAGTATAATACACAAGAAGGCTGGCAGATTAAATTTTGTTATCTGGCCTCAATCAACGCACAGGGACTGGGGTTGTAAACTTTATTTCCCATCACATGACTTGTCTGTATATTCCTTGGTAGTCACCCTTGAAAGACACCAGTTACAATCTGCAAGCCCTATTAAAGTTTCATAAATATTCAGCTTTGGTGGTGATTTGCTGAGCGCCCTGTACTTAATGTTCTCTTTCACCCTGGAGGAATTTCCCTTGATAAACACTGATGAAAATGCAACCAAAGTTAATTGAGACAATTTCCCTTTTTCATTCTGAGTGGAGTCGCTCTCGATTTTACTCCGTTGGCACGAGTCAAGGATCGGTTGTCTCAGAGAAGGGCTTACCGTGCCTGAGAGAGATGGTTCCCTCTTAAGCACAATTTTTTTCCACAGTATTTCTCTGACAATCTCCTCCAGTCGTCCAGAAGACTTTTGCCAGTCATTTTCATACTCCAGGACAGCATCAATCTCATGGTGGAAAACCTTATCAAAATGAAAGTTGTTGTCACCATCAGCAATCAAGAAGCCCGCCTCCTCTTTCACACAGCCCTGCAACTTCCAAGTTGCTTTCCAGAAAACAGATATTTCTTACTCTGTTTTAATAAGAAATAGTTAGGAGTACTTTTTTGAAAAGTACTTTTTAGAGGTTTAGTTTAAGTGCTGGGGTATCGGGAGCATCATCATGAAGTTTGGCAGCGTTTCATCTCTCCTAAACAGAACTGATAGCGCTGATCTATCTCTAATCAAAGCGCACCCAATATTTAATGACAATACCAGCTTTGTTTGCTTAGAAATAACTGCACCACTTGCTACATTCCTGAAGGTTTTTACTACATTTGATATTGAGACTTCAAAACAGGAAGATAACTGGAAAATATAAATGTATTTTTGTAACACTTAACTTTGTTTATGATGGCATTATGTACACAGAATCTTTTCTGCAGACAGGCCTCCAGTTTATGTATTATTCCCTTGCTCGAAGCCCTCCAAAGATTAGTGAGTATGTCAGCATCGGTTTATACAAAAGCAGGCTCCAGGGTCAAAACGTGACACTTGTAAGGTTTGAAATTCTACAGTAAAACGTCTTACACATATGAGTGTGTCACTTTATTTTTAGCGTAAGTTAAAAAGCCGTATCAGTATATTAAAAATTCCAAATGTTTTCTGTTCCCTCCGGTTTTATGGCAAATTTGTCATTGTGCTCCCAAAGATTCCTGGGCTTCAGCAATTTTAAAAATCTCTCTGCAAAATTTTCCAGTTTTGTTCCCTTCCATTTGCCAGGTCGTATTCCTGTTCTCTTTTTTCAGCTGTAGCTGCAGAAGCCAACCTGGCTGCCTTTAGGTTGCATGAGCAAGACTGTGCAGAGGTAATCAGACAAACGAACCTGCCAGGGAACGAAACAGGGTCAAAAAGCATCGAGAAAATGTGTGCATTCAGTTGTGTCCGCTCTCATCTTTCAGCTCACCGGTCGCTGCAGGGCCAGCTCCGCTGAGACCCACCTGCTACTATGTCCAGCCTCATCGTTTGTGGATTACCTGTGATCAAACCATAAGGAAAATCAGCACAGAGGCATTTCTGAGGGAAAAAAAATGACAATTCCTTTTTTTTTGTTGTTACGGTAATGATACAAAAAATTAATCTATTCCCTAGTGATTGCATTTTCAAAGGAAAGCCACAATTTTAGCATCCAAAGTTGTTTCTCTTTAACATTAAATCCTTAAAAGGAGGTGTTTGGAAGTATTTAAGCCTTGAAAGATAGGAAAAGCTTCAAGTATTTTTTAAAATATAAGCAGGCCTCTGTATTTTTCACAGGCTAAACAGCAGCCTTTTTTCTTGGAAAAGGTGCAGGGGTCCGTCTCTTTGCCCCAAAGGTCGGGAGATAAAGAAAATAGTGGGCCTTGGCTGTCTCGTTCATCATTTGGGGAGAATTCATGCTTCTCTAGACAGATATTAGGCCACAATTAGGTGTATTGTGGTTAAATAGTACAGAGCTGCATACAGAGGTGCACGCAGCGACCCGTCCATGGGGATTTACTCTCCAGCCAGCCTGGGAAGCGAGATGTGAGTGGAACATTTGTACCAAGAAGCATTTATTTTTTTTCCTGCAGGCCATAAAGCTTCTACATTGCAAAGCAGACATGGCAAAGGAAGCAGAAACCATGTCTTGGGCAGTACATGTTCCCAGGTGAGCAGGTCTGCACCAGGGATTTTCTGCATCTGGGGGATGACACGGAAGTCGAGGGGGAATGGCAGTGGTAAAACCCTCAGGCTCGAGGGTGGGCACCGTTCTTCTGCGCTATGGCTGTGCCATTACTATTTGCTTTTGTCCTTGTTTCGGTTTGGATAATGTTCATTTTCCTCCTAGTAGCTGCATAGTGCTGTGTTTTGGATATAAGAGGAGAAAATGTTGATAACACACTGCTGGTTTGGTTGTTGCTAAGCAATGTTTATACCAAGTCAAGGACTTTTCAGCCAGAAGGCTGGAGATGTGCAAGGAGCTGGGAGGGGGCACAGCCGGGACACCTGACCCAAACTAGCCAAAGGGACATTCCATACCATATATTTGGGGGGAAGTATATATTTCGGGGGAAGAAGGAAGGGAGGATGTTTGGAGCAATGGTGTTTGTCTTCCCAAGTCACCTATCCACTCGACAGACCCCTGTTCTCCTGGCAGTGGCTGAACACCCGCCTGCCGTGGGGAGCAGTGAGTAAATTCCTCATTTCCTTTGCTTTTGTGTGCAGCTTTTGCTTTATCTATTGAACTGTCTTTATCTCAGCCCACAAGCTGTATTACTTTTCCTCTTCCGATTCTCTCCCCCATCCCACTGCGGGGGAACGAGCCAGTGGCTGCGTGGTGTTTAGTTAAACCACGAGAGCTGTTCAGAGATACAAAACCGGTACAACATAGCAATACAACTGGTACGATACAGTCACTGAACTCAAAACCTCCTGAAGTCAGTGGAGTGACTCCCATAGATTTCAAGTGGATTTTGCTCAACCTCACAGGACCAGATTTTCCAAAGATATTTAGATGCCTAATGGGATTTCCAAAAGTACCTTACCACATTAAGCGTCTAGTCGCCCTGAGATTTAGGCACCTAATTTGCTTTTCATTAGATTTTCTTTTGAAAAATGTGATGTCTTGGCACCAGCTGCATTTCTAGGAACACAAAGATCTCTGAAAATTGGACTCTTAGCAGAAGCACCAGCTCTGCAGTCGGTGGATGTGGCTCTTTTGTCAGAGTCACCCTTAGGTGTTAACGACACGTCAGTGCATGAGTCTGTCTGGCCGTCATGATTTAAAAGAACTGTCAATAAAGATATCAAAAGTAACTCCTTGTCCTCTCCATCTCACTTTTTGTGGAGGAAATAACACATTTTAGTAATTATTAGTCATGATGGGGGGAAGGAAAATTTGAAATCCACTTTAAATTTTGGCTTTAAAAGTTTGAATTAATTAATTTTAATCTCCTTTGGAGGTATTTTTTATTTTCCATAGCGGCTGAAAACTTCTTGTGCATCATATTTATTTCCTATTTATCTAATTTTTAAACACCTTCTTTAAAGCTCTATGTCCTACAGTCCCTCTTATTTTTCATGGAAATTTTTAGCTTAAAAAAAGAGGAGCAGACAGAGTTTGGGTAAAGGATACCACTTTATTTAACTCGGCCTCTGCATGGACCTACAGATTTGTTTGTGATTTGCAAGGTTTCTGCTTTCATCCAGCAGAAAATGGTTGCTAAGCAGCAGCATTGCTTTCTAAAAGGCAGAGCACGCTGTTATTCGCAGGGTTATGCCCAAGGAATGGGAAGGAGGTAACCTAGACATAATTCCCACCTATACACTAATATACATCTCTGTATAACACATCTAGGTGTGTACCTGTGTGTATAAATACATGGACAAACAGATTAAAAGAAATGGTTTCATTCTTATATGTATTTCTGGGTGCAATTTGACTTAAAACCTGGTATCTGTCCTCTTAAATGAATTAATAATTACCTAAACTGTGGTGGTGGTATGAACCTGGTCCACTGATTTTTTGACTTTAAAAAAAGATCACTGTATTCTCTCGTCATAAAAACCTTGCATCAGGTTTGGGTTTTTTTGAGTTTCCCGCCAGACATCAAACACAAAAGTGAAAAGCGTTGAAGCAAATCTGAGAGGTTCATAATGTATACAAGAACTACCCGGTAATGTCCCAGCCTTTCTTGCACTGTCACGCCTCTGCCATTATTTTTACTAAAAATTATGCATTTGTTGAAATTTATGCAAGCGTGCGAGATGCATGAAACTGTAAAAGCATTTGGAGATTTTGCTCATTAATCCGCTGCTGGATTTTCACATTTGATCTTGAGCACAGCAATCAGGATGATGCACGCTGTCTTCTCAGCCCATAAAACAGACCACAAGCCTTAGAGGAGATGAGTGCAAATATGCAGATTTCATGTATTTATCAAATGAATATATGTGGATATCATACAATTTTAGAGGTGCAAATGATGTGACTTCAGCAAATCCAGTCTAAACTGCTGTTAATCCATGGTTCCCACATAGTACTAAGGATTGGTGTGCTTTTCATCTTCAGAGCCCTTTATACACTTTATCTAATCCTCATCATTGTCCTTGAGAGGCAAGTTGAGTGTCTGGGTGCTGGTACAGCACCTGCAAAGCCAGGCAAAGCACAGCAGTGTTTTTTTAAACCTGTAAGAGCGAGTTAGATTGAGGTTTTCTAAATTTCTCACTTCATGAGCCTTGCAGTAAATAGGCCGGGCTGCAACCCATAAAACCAACTCGTAAAATTCCCCCGATCTGCCACAGATCACCAGGTGACTTGGGAGGAACCGCATCGTTTATCCACAGCTTGTTCTCTTTGTGTGCATGACGCCGTGGTCTGGCCGGGCTCCGTAGGCACCCAGGAGATACTAGTCATAGAATCATAGAATCATTTTGGTCAGAAGAGACCCTCAGGATCATCCAGTCCAGCCATAACCTAACTCTAGTACTGACTCATGTCCCTAAGAGCCTTGTCTAAATTCCTTTTGAACCTCTCCAGGGGTGGTGACTCCACCACTGCCCTGGGCAGCCTGTTCCAATGCCCAACAGCCCTTTCTGGGAACAATTTTTTCCTAATATAATACCGTGATAGCAAATGGCGTGACACACGTGTGCCATATCGCTCCGTCTGGGGATCTCAGCAGAACTACACACAGGGACACGCTTCGATAACTGGCTTCAGACCACTGTATTCTCTCTTTCCTCCACCACTGCCTGCATTTTTGTGGCAAACCACACAGCAGCCAGAATTAAACAACAGGGAGATGAATATTTTCAAGTGTAGCCACAAGGAATGAGGTAATTTTTCAAACGAGCTTCTGCTGCACTGTCTTTCCCTGTTACTTTTATAAAAACAAGAGACTAAGTGAATGGCCAAGAGGACTGCAGCTTCTTTGTGCCACCGGAGGAGTTTTGGGCATCAAACAAAGGCTGAGGCCACAGTCTTGTCCAAGTGTGATGCGATCCGAGACCCAGAAGAGGAGCGAGGTGACATTGCTTCAGAAGAGCACAGGAGTTCCCTCAGGAGGTCCGTGCAGCTCAGGTCACATCCCTGGCACAAAAGCTGGAGCAAAGCAAAACACGGTTCAAAAGCCAACACTCCCACATCGGTGTGGCACAAAGACCAGGTTGTTGTACCTCTGTTTGAAGTACTGGAGAAAGAGGACAAGGAAAAGCTGGTTTTAATCATCAGTGGTTGTCTTGTTAATCCAGATGGGATTAGACAAAGTAATTCAATGGGAATTTCATTCTCACCCTGTACTCATGTTTATTATTTTTTCCGTATATCCACTTTCATAGGTTTTGATACTTAACTATTTATGGACACACTCCTAGAAAAGTGGGAGTGTAGCCTAAACGTCTCATTTTTTCCTGCTGCTACTAACATTAATTTGCTTTTACAAGGTGTTCCAGCAAACAACATTTTAACCACTCTGATGCCTGACTTGGTCAGAGAAAGTCTAGACTGCCTGGTTATCTAAAACAGCCCCAGCAGCTGTGTTTCACTATTGCTTAAATAAATTATTGTAATACCTCCAACCTGAATTTTAAATGTATGTAACCATACATTACTTCTCCAATATTCTACAATATTGTGTAAATATCAGAGTTTAAAACAACTTCGCAACACACCCTTAGCAGCATATGAAAACTTAATGTTTTGCCCAAACCTGCAGTTCTTGGGAGAAATTATTGCTGTTTCTCTTTGGTGTTGAAAAGCAAAACTGACTTTAAAGTATATTTTTAAAAAGCCAGTGGGAAGTTAAAAAGAGAAGTCATGCACATGACTCATGGTCCTGGAAACAGCTGTGCTGCTTTTGGTGACAAAGGGCTGGTTTTATGCCTTATGTAACTTTGGGAAAATCAATATGCAGCAAATGTACTGAGCCAGAAAGGAATCTGACCCAAAGTTCTAAAAATAATACAAGCTGTCTCCTCTTTTGTCATTAAATGGGGTTTCTATGTCGCTCCAAATATCTTACTTTTTGTCATGTCCAGAGAAAAGGGTGAGCATCACCTGGGAACAGCAGAGATCAGAACAGGTTCAAAGTTAATCACTGCTAAAATTAGAGTGTTAACAACATAAGGAGTAGGTTGGTCAATTTAAAAAATGCCAAAACTCCCAGTGGCACCCAGCCAAACCACAGGCATCTTCATGGGAGATAAAAATGCCCACATGGTACAAACGCATCTGTACAGCAGTTACCTTCCTCTGGATTTCAGTCACCAGAGATCCCTGTAAGAACTCTCAAATCCCTCATTTCCACACCTCCAAAGCGCTAAGGAAACCAGAGCAGGAATGCTGGTTGTCTCTCTTGGGCACAAATTAAATTCAATAGCAAAAATGTTGGACCATAAAAGAGTAATCTCTTCCTTCAGTACGTATTTAAAAATGTTATTTTTGTGCCTGGCTGTGGTTTGTTTCTCAAGACCCCTGACAATGTTTTATCTTGTGTTTACTGTTACAGTATTGCATTCACATACTATTGGGTACTGTACTACTCAAAACTAAAGCAAATCCAAATATCCGAGATACATATAGCCACTTCATGCTATGGCACTGCTTGTGCCTTTTCCTGGTCTTCCTAAATACCAAGCCAGTCATATCTAAGGATACACCACCCAGACTACTGCTGTCCTGACACCGTAGCCATTGCATGTCGGCTGCAGTAGCAAAAGTAGGTGTAAGAATTGCCACCCAGCTGCCCATGCCCATGCAATCTCAATCTGTCGAATGATTCAGGTTAAAAAAACAGGGGGAAAAAAAAAAAAAAAGTTATTTCTTAGTTTAGGTAATTTCATTCTCCTGTGTTACAGCATGTCCCAGCAAATAATTGCATTGGTGTGATGGGGAGCGATAAAAAAGCAACGGTGAGCCCATAGGGCTTGCTCTTTCCAACCCTTTGTTTCTTCAGCTGGATTTGCAGAACTGCAGCAACAGTGGTAACACGTAATGAAGGGAAACATGTTTGCCATGTTTCTATTTTGTTAGAAACAGACCTTCACAAAAAACCCCTCTCCTTTCTTCACAATGAATGGAATTACAGATGATTGTAGAATACATCCCCTTTGCTCCTTTCTTTAACCCTAATTTGCAGAAGCCTGTAACTTCACATCTAACAGAGGTATGTGCTGCAGTGTTTGTCCTACCAAGCCTCCCAAAGTTACTGCAGGTTTTGGATTCACTCCTGAAAAATAAAACGTCATTCCAAGTTATCCAACAGGCTGTGCAATAATCTACGTTATCTCCTCTGTTGTGCAGAAGAGTTCTGTACAGCAGCAAGAAGGGAGAGGTGTGAGAGGTGATTTTCAAGCAGGGGAGCTAGAGGTGTGTCAGGGAATGTGAATGGAAACTGGAAAACCTGGCTGTGGATAAGGAGCTCAGCAATTCCTAAGGTAAGGAGGAGGCAGGACTGGCAAAGTCAAATTAATCAAGAGAGTTTGTGGGTGAAGATGGAATGAGACTGAAGATGGAAAAGGGTAAAGCAAAATCAGGTAAGGGATACGGCTGAAAGGAAACATGTTCCAAAGTGTCAAATTGTATCTCCTACATTCTGGTTTTTGGTATTTGTTTGTTTTTTATTCTGAAATTCAGAAGACCTGGAAAGCTTGTGAGTGTTTCCTTCTTGTAATCCCTCCACCACACTTTTCACTATGATCACGCCACTACCCGTTCTTTCACCAAAAATACAGTTTCCCAGTCCAAAGAAGTGGCTAGGAAGCATAGGAAGATACTACAACAATATCTATAGCTAGCCTGTTATTTTGGCCATCAGCCTTCTCTGATGACTTAATAAATCTCGAGTTTTGAATCTTATCCAAATGATAATGCATGTTTCCAGATATTTCATGCTGGGTTATTAATATTTGTAGTGGTTCTCTTCTAAATGGTTATACAGAAGAGAAAAAGAAGCATACATGCACGAGTCACATATTATACTTTGCATCACAACAGAAGAATAGCTTTAGGGTGAAAGTGTTGACATAGGACTTGGGTGATCCAAATTGAATTCACAATTTTCCTACGTTCTTCCTTTGTAACTCAAACCAATGGCTTCACCTTTTTGAGCTTCAGTTTCTTAAACTGTGAAATGAGGTCTATGAATCTCTCTGAGTTGTTGTGAGACTACGGCCATTAATCTCGGCGATGGGATCAGATATTTCAGTGGGGAAAACTTCAAGTAATTATAGTAGAATTCCAAATAATGACAGGGCACAATCCTGATTCACTCACAAAAAGGGAACAACTACAATACCAAATGCAACCCAGGTTTCACTTACAGATTTGAAACGTGTTTTCCTTCTCAACACTGTGGCTGTGACTCTATAAATGGTTATGCCACTTCCCCTTTCCTATCAAACACTTCAAATCTCATTCATTTATAAGTGAAGGGAAAAGATAAAGCATCCCATAGAAGTATCACAAGTAAAGCCACTGGTGATTGTTCGCTCTTGTGAAGAGTCTGTAATTTATCGCCTTGGTTTTTGCCAAGTGACATAAAAGCAGACAATGAAAATTACTGCCAAAAGGACATTCAGAAGACAGACAATAAATGAGCAAGAGAAAGCCAGAGAAATGAACAAGAGGCAAAAATTAAGAGATGAAGACAAATTATCAGTTAACTTCTTCTGGGGAAAAGCACGATAACATTCTCCATTTCTTTTCAGAACCTCAGGTCTCAGCAATACAAAGTGAAAATGTTTCTTTGGACTGATATAAAATGTTCACCTGCTTTCTTCGCCCTAGTTACCACTAGAATTCACAAAACTTGAAACACACTATAGATTTCAGAGCAGCTGTCTATTTTTTTTTGGTCTGTGTGTATTAGCCGAACACTGCTTGTAGAAAACCACTCGTACCTTTCCCTCTTTTTCCTAAATACAGATCGTTCCTAGTGTTAGACGCATGATAATTAAAAGTGTAAAACTGTAAGTAAACTGTACTGTGACTACTTGAGTAATTTGGTTCAAATCAACACACTGATCGGATGAGTGAAGTAAATGTTACTGAAGTCTATTATTTCACACAGTTACCCAAGGGGCCACTTCTTGTTCCCTGAGAGTTCAAAGGTAAATACGTTTTTAATTATAATAGGAGTAGGAACTTGATGTTGATGGGTAGGGATGGCCAAAGAGCTTTGAAGGTGGAGCAAAATACACATGGCTATGACACATTGGTAATTATCTTGGCACCATAACCATCTGTATATCAGCATGTAACAAACTCCTTGTCTTAGGTATGATAATAAAATAACTGAATCCTTAATGTGAGGGCAAAAATACTGTATTTCGTCTTAATAAAAACTGACTTCATTGTTTAAATTCCTTTCCTGAGTATCCTGGTATGTTAATATGCAACACATAAGCATGGCACTTTGTAATGCACATATTCGTACATATACATTTAAAGAAATAAGCTGGTAGTTTCACCTCAGTGTTTGGCCAGATAAAGACACTATTGATACTCTAGTGTAACACGAGGCAGCCTGCAGCAATTATCATCCTCTGTGCTAAAAGGATGGAGCCAAAAAGTGAGATGTATGACCTTAGGATGGAATCTGCAGACCTCGGGAGAGCAGAAACATGTGACATTGAGTGTATGTCACACACTCTTGTTGCATTTAGTTCATTCCCATTGGCCGCCATCATGCTGGAATTTTAAATCTCTGCAGCATTTTTGTCTCCTCAAGGCTGTGTGGTAATTCAGATTCTTGAAAGGATGCTGGTGCTGCAGGAA
The DNA here is from genome assembly GCF_036013445.1 of Caloenas nicobarica. Lineage (NCBI taxonomy): Eukaryota > Metazoa > Chordata > Aves > Columbiformes > Columbidae > Caloenas > Caloenas nicobarica. The sequence continues at coordinate 2,711,368 of NC_088264.1, forward strand.
AAATAGTTTCTTGCTCCAAAGACGGTCCTTTACATGATCCCTCCGTGCTGCTGTATGTTCCATAAACCTTTCAGTGCTCGTCCTATTTACAGTTGCGTGCATCTCTTCAAAGTGCATGGTATTATGATTACACAGATTTTCTGGGACTGCATTACGAGGTGTTGCTAACCTAAGGTTGCTTCTGTGCATGAACTGATTCCTGATTAAACCAATATGTGGGCTGACTAGCTCTAAAATAAGACCACTTTGTTGCTGTTTACTTGTATTTAAATTCAATATTCTTGTTAAGGAGAAACTTGCAGTTACTTGTGTCCTTTTATTTTGAGTATAGATTGCCCTGGTTTTCATTTTATTGTATTCTCTCTAGATTCAAGTGTTGGGAAACTTACTTTCTGTCAGTGTTGCCGGTTCTTGCACTTCTGTGATCTCAGGCAAATCAGGCAGTCCTCTTCATGCAGTCCACTCACCTGTGAAAACAAGCAACAACAACAAAGAGCAAACCATAAATATAAAATAGTTATCTCCTCCTATGCATTTCTACACTGCTGAACTCATTTACATATAGTTCTGAGGTCTTCAAACAGAAAGTGCTACAGAATTGCAAAGCATCGTGACTCATGTGAAATAAATAATTTCAACACAAACTCTGCCGACGGTTCCAAGGGACCTCATTTCCACGGAAGCGTTCCTCAGCCCTACCGAAATTATCTGTAATCTGCGGCAGGCCTGTTGAAGCACTCATCGGTGTTTTTGGAAACCAATCATACCAATAAAAGATAACTGGTTCCAGATGTTAAACAAAACAAAACAAAAAAAACCCCCAACAAACCAAACCATGTTGAATGAACTCATAATATTGATGAAATCAAAATCAATGAGAATTTACGTGTAAGAGTTATTTTTTCAGACACTGTCAAGCTGCAGCGTAATACAGAGTGAGGACCCAGCTACAATAAATTGCTGTGTTCTTTGGAATAAATTATGAGGTTTTAAGATTAATTTATTGCTCTACATCAAGAAACAACATAGCTTGTCTTTGGCTTGTCCCTGTGCACATCTGAAAAACAATCTTAAAGGAGGTTTTCTCATTAAACTTCTGCCTTCCTGCTGGCATGGATACACAATGGGAAAAGCTTTCCTTTCACAGCACATAAAGGTTTTCCTACATTTTTCTTCTTTTTTTTTGACATGAAGTTAGTCATCACATTATTGTGGCTAAAACATAAAAGCAGAGTTAAAGCGGCTTTAGAAATAATGCTACTCCTCTGCTTGTGCAGAGATTACAAATGCATAGTCCAACTCTTAAACCAATTTCATTCTCTTTAGCTTTAGATGTTAGTATTAATTAAAAAAACAAATGAAACCAAAATAAAATAAAACTGAAGGACACTGGCTTCTTCTGCAAAAGCTGAAAAGAACTTTACTTGAAAAACAACCACTAAAACAGGAGCTTTGGATCTACTGGTACGATTCTCATAATGGAAAATTTCTACATTCTTTTCCTTTACATTCTGACTTTTCATTAGGACCATGAGTGAAAGTTATGATGTAGGTTCGGCAGGCAAAAAAAAAAAAAAAAAGAAGGAAAAGCAAATTGGGAGCTATCAGACTGCAGCAGAGCCAACAAACATATTTTGTGAATGCATCATCAAGGACAAACAGTCCAAAGCTCAGAGCTCCATGCGCAGTCAGGAGCTGGCACAAAGCGTAAGGGTCACGAAGGCAAACAATTTAAGAGCAAACTGGTTTACAGCCTTTTATTGTAACACTCTGAACAGGGTGTTTCAGCCAAAGAAACAATGTCCTTCTAGAAGCAATAAAGACATACGGGTGTATGGGAACAAGTCAGCGTTTTTATAGGGAACAAGTAGAATATATTTGTAAATATCACTGCCGAGCAACCATAAATTAATACAGCTGGAAAGCATGGGAGAGTTCATTTAATTTTAACTGGGCTAAAGAAGCAATAATGAAATTTCAAGTTCTACAGGAAAGCCATAAACTAGAGACTTTTTTTGAAGGCCAATTCCTGACCCAGTCCTTTGGAAGCTTTTGAGCATGCACAGTCCAAAGGACCAAACTTGAAGAAAAGTCTCTGTAAAATGTCTCACCGCATTTGCTGGGGAATCAGATCTGAATATCAATTTTTGATTTGTTTGCTCGGGGAATGAAGACAGGACAGGTACTGTTTTGTGAACAGTTTACACACACACACATCCATACTTTCAAATTAGTGTTACGCCTGAGTTAAATACCGGCACAACTGTCCCAGGCCAAGGAAAAATATCGTGTAAACATAGATAAAGGTAGTACCTCCATGCACAGAATGGGTCTGACGACAGTTGCACAGTGAGAATTGTCTTCAAAGAGCTATAATTTTTCAAAAACGGTGGCTATTTTCTCTATGCAAGGTATATTTGCAGCTGGGAGCTCTCATGATGCTTCATCCTAAAAGCTGTGTTGTTGAGATGGCAGGACAGGCAGAAGAGGGTTTTTTCAAGACATTAACTAGTGGCTCCATCAGAAGCCACTGAATGTTTCCTACGGATTTAATCCATTGGAATTAATTAAACAGACTTCTGTTTGCTTAATGGAACTGAGACAAGACGGGATTTATAATGTTGGTGTGGAAGACAGCCTCTGGTTTTCTGTCCAACACAAACCGATGTGAAACCAGGGAAGGCCACTGTGGTGGAAGAATGGCGTCTCCTGAAACGAAGGAGGAAAGTTGTTTACCTCACTTAAGAAAAATGAACAGAGACTTGATAGAGAACCTGCCTTTAAAATGTAAGGCCACAGCTATTAAAATTGGGTCTTTTAATACTCTTATGTACTGCATCTAAATTGCCTACAATCTCTGCTCCTAAGTAAAGAATTCATCCAAGATGATTGTTGCTTTGCCTAAGAACAGGGCGAGGAAAGGAGAGGAACTGGCCTCCTCGGAGCAGCTGTTATCAGCCAGCCAGACGGCAAACGACGTGCCAGAATTTACAGGAAACAATCCAACACAGATCATTAATTCCAACGCAGCCTCTACACCCCAAACACCATTAAAATGTCACTGCTGAGGACTCTGAGAGCCAAGGCACCAACAAAACATGTTCTACACCAGCATTTCTGCAACTATAACAAACTACCAAAAATCCTTCCCAAACACAGCAAGGAAAAGTTATGGAACAAGTAGACTGGTATATGAGATAATTATGGAGAATCTAAATTGTATTTTGTTTCACAAAATGTCTTCTTTGTTCGTAAAAACCATTTTCCTTTTAAAAGAAAACCACGGAGCAGATCCTTGGCTGTTCGTGTACCTCGCTCAGGTGCTGCACTTCACTGAGCTGTACTAATCTGTGTCCAAAGAGAAACGCTACGTGATGTTAGATTTAAAGCTATATTGTAGAGTGGCTTATGCGCAAACAGGTCTTATTCTTCTAGGACTAACATTTTTTTTCTACAATTCCTCCATTTTTAATGCAGCAATCCAAGGCACATATTTTGCTCTCACCAAATGGAATATTTTCCCTTCTCAGGTGGTCTTCATGACTAAGCTTTGGCGGAAGCAGAGTTTAATGTTACGACGTTAAGCCCTTGCAATATCCAGAGATAACAAAAGCGGCCTTTCCTTTGGACACCAGGTCTTTAGATTAGGCATTTGGAGGCCCTTATAATGAGACAGGGACCAGCAGAAGAGCCACAGCAGAGTCAGGGACACCTACAAACCACGTGATTTGGGAGTAACACGCCGTTTGGAAGAAAAGCAAGAAGGCTTTCCATTCATTAACCAGGAAGACTCTGTCTTCCGTGGTGGGAGACAACAGGCGTGCAGAACATCCAGAGCCTCTAAAAGCGTAACTTTTGTAATTTTTTTTTTTTTTTAATACGGTGTTGTTAGAGAAGCGGTTTTGTTAAAGGAGTGCTCTCTACATCTCTAGGAACACTGCTACATGGAAGGACAGTTGTCGAACCAGGAGATCAAAGACCCTAATGAACATCATCTCTGCTCTGATGGTTGCACGTGTGCTAACCAGTGATTCTGGCTTGGTTCCCAGTAACTCAGTTCGCTATCCACTCGATCACACTGCTCCCTTTCAATTAAGTATTCTTCTTTATAAAACAACTAAGATTTAGCAGAGGTCTCACTGGGAAGGATTGCAAAGTATCTAGCGTATTGGAATAAAGTTATTTGCATGCTATAGAAGTCTTCTCCATCATCATAAGAAATACAGTCACATCTCAGCTGCAGCAACGGTGTTTGAATCATCGAATGTCCTGAGTTGGAAGGGACCCGCAAGGATCATCGAGTCCAGCTCCTGTCCCTGCATATGACAACTCCACAGTTCACACCATGTGTCTGAGGGCGCAAACTCATTTCATATTGATTACAAAGCAAGAAGCAGAGAAAAAAAAACCACAATTGTTTTCAGTGGGAGATGAGTTTGGGTGCTCAGAATGCAACTTGCCCAAAGCAGGTGCTGCGTGAGCTCCCAGCTCCCAGTTCACAAAATCCCAAACGTGTTTTTAGGTGTTCCTGCTCTGGCAGGGGGATTAGAGTAGATGATCTTTTGAGGTCTCTTCCAATCCCTGACATTCTGTGATTCTATGATTCTGTGTTCCCCTGCCACAGGGACCTAAGCAGAAAGAACTGGGAACACCCCCATCCGCTCACCCTGTGCTGTCGGCAGGATGCTCTGCGTGCTCTTTGACGTCACCTGCAGCGGCTGATGATTAAAATTAATGGTGATTCACAAAGACATCTCCTTTCCAAAGAATACTGCAACAGCAGCTTGCATAATCCTGAGATCTACTTAATGAAGGAGCATCCCCAGCACTATTTTATTTGATCATAGTTTCTATCACTTGTCTTCACCACCCTTTCCTTCCCGGCTTTACTACAAGTGCCTCTGATTAGCATGGCCTTAATAAGAAGCTTCATTCAAAAAGAAAGCAGGGAGGGAAGGCAGGCACTGAGGTGTGGCTGGTGACTTAAAAACATGAAAGGAATATAAATGTGTCAGAGAGAGGCAAGAAGTTGAGAGGGTCCTGTTTGGCAAGAAGAGAAGCTGAAGAGAGGGCCTAGTGCTATCATATATATAATCTCCAGAGACAGAGAGATATGTATAGGCGAGGAATACACCTATGGCTTAACACCTCCGCTGAGACCATTATTTTCAGTATTTTGAAGCGCTTTCCGCTTAAAACCCCAGAACTGTCCAACTTCAGTGTTTTGAAATACGCTTCTCCACCAAGATTCTGGAAGAGTGTCAGAGAAACGGGTCAATGTTATCATGTATATCACACACATGATGGCCGAGACACTGAGGATGGATCTGTTAATAACATAATCTATAGGTTTCCTAGTTTCTGACCAAAGTGGCCTCCAAATCAGGAGAAACAACAAGGGGAAGGAGCGTGGGGTAGCATATTGCTGTCTCAGAATCATAGAATCATTTCAGTTGGAAGAGACCCTCAGGATCGCCGAGTCCAACCATAACCCAACTCCAGCACTAAACCATGTCCCTAAGAACCTCATCTAAATGTCTTTTAAACCCCTCCAGGGATGGTGACTCCACCACTGCCCCGGGCAGCCTGTTCCATGCCCCACAGCCCTTCCAGGTGACTTTGTTGTTGTTTTGGACAGGGAAGGACACTCAGGCTTTCTCCAGCCCCGTGTTTTATTTTATTTTGCAGCAGCACTCAGGGCCCAGCCGTGAATGAGAAACCCGCTGCGCTACCTAGCATGCAAACACCTCACAAACAAAGCCTCCAAACACCCCTCGTTCAGCAGCAGGGATGTTTTAAAACTACCTTGCCTAGCAAGATAGGATTTCTTGTGAAAAGAGTAGGGGGGTGGTTTTAATCCAGACGGGAAAATACCTTTTCTGGAACAATCCAGGGGTGACGGAGCACAGGCAGCATTAAATATGATGTTTTTTGGTGAAGCAGCTAACGACACCTCGAACCACAGACCCGAGCGCTGAGAGGAAGTCATCGCTGAGGAGAAAAACCAACGCCACGTTCGAAAAAAATAAAACCATGGAACCAGGGAGGGCTTGTGGCCTAGAGCTACGTGTAAACGACCGCGGTGGCACTCCCTCGTAGAAACGCGGCGGATCAGCCCCAGATTTCCTCGGGTCGGTCCCCTCAGCGCCCCCCGCGTTTCCCGCCCCCTCAGGCGGGCAGCCCCGGCCGCAGCGCCCCCTGCCGGCCCGCCGCCTGCCCCGCCCCTGCTCAGGGAGCGGCGCGGCCGGGACTTGTTTCTCGGCGGAGCGATGCCGCCCGCCCCCGCGGAGGCGGAGGGGTACGGGCCGCAGCGCCGCGCAGGCGGGTGTGTGCGAGTCTCCTCAGGCGGATCTCAGCGCCGTGGCCGCGGTGTCGTGGCCGCGCTTTCCCGCTCCCGCCGCGCCCTCCGCCCTCCGCTCCCTCTTCCCGGCCGGCTGGGACTGCGTCTCCGCGTCGGCTTCCCCCTCAGCCTGGAGGCTCCCAATATGAACAGCATCGTCTGCGCTGGGAGGCACCAGGTACGGCTGGGCCCAGCGGGCCGGGCTTGAGGGGAGGCAGCGGCCGGGGGTTGCCGGGCCCTGCGCCGCCCCGGCCCCGCCGCTCTTTGTTCCCGTTGGGCGCTGGGGCTGTGGCCGCGGCGACCCGGCCTGGCCCCCGCTCTCCTGCGCCGCCGTCCCCTCGGCTACAGGATCCGGATCCCTTCTCGCTCCGCCACTGTTGGTTGCTTGTTTCTCCCGGATCTCGAAGTTGCCGGGCTCACCGAGGCGCAGTCGTGGCCGCGGCCGGGGGTCGGTTCCCTCGCGGCCCCCCGGGGGTGTGGGGGCGCTGCCGGGAGCGTCCTCAGGCCCCGGCAGGGGCGTGTTGTCCCCACGGGTGGGTGTCGTTCCGGGGGCACCTTTCCTAGAGCCTTTGTGGTTAAATGTGGGCAAAAGAGAAGCGCAAAAATCCCGGACTTTGTAGCCGTTTGGGGCTGGAAAACGTGTTCTGACAGCTTCCTGCCGATGTCGTGACCCTCCCTGTTGTCTGTAGCAGTTCTGGGGAATAGGAGACAGATAATACAGCGAAACCAGGGGCTGTTGGTGCTTCTGGAGAAAGGTGATGAGTGTGGATGACCGGGATAGGGGTTTGGGGGGGTTTTCCCCACTTTCAGAATATTTCACAGGTGCTTCAAGGTAGAAAATACCTTTTCCTTGACATTTTTGCTGTTACTCCCAAGACTCCAACTGAATTGGTTACAGTTTTATGCAGGGTGGAAAACCATTGATGAAGTGCGAGGAGATGCGTCCGATTTATTTACAAAGAAGGACAGCAAGACTGAGCGGTGATAGACGAGTGGAAGTTCAGTATCATGCCACTCTCTGTATTTGTTGTGGCTTGTGAAGGGGTTTTTTTTTGATTTTATTTCCAGTGATCAGTGTGTAGACATCACATTTATTCTGTTCCGTCAGGGATCTACAGAATAAGGAACCAAGCAGGATGTGGCGCTTTGATGGGATTGGTTTAATTTTAGCAAGCGGATTTTGTAGCCTAACTCTGGGAGCACAGGACGCAACAGCATGGGGATACTTTCCAGTTAGGAAACTCTAAATAGGTCTCATTTTGTTTTCCTCAGCTTGAGTTCTTAAGGAGCAGGAGATGGCAAGAAAAGGCAAAAACTGCCCAGGGTGGGAGACAACAACACACAAACAAAAAACCCACCGGTTTGCTGGTTGCGTGACAAATGTTTGAAGAAGTGTGTGTTAGTAGAAAAAAAGAAACCTGGGTGGAGGGGGAAAAAAAAAGGAAAGAACTTTCAAAGGTTAAAGATTAATTAAATATTTTAAGAGAGCATACGTGAGGCAGAAGGCAGAAAAAGAAGCTGTTGATAAAGGCAGTGACAACAACAAAAAAGGTATGACGTGGTGGAAAAGGAGAGGAAACGCAGAACTGGTATGGAAAGGGGATGTAAGGGCCGGGATGGCCTTGAAAGCAAGTAAATGGTGCGTTACAGCTGAGTTGTACTTCCAAGAACAGTGACATTCAAGCGTAAAACCTGCTTCTCATAATTTTTTTAGGTCTACATACATAAATGTGTGTTTGAAAGAGCTCTCCAGGCTTGCTCTCTATAGAGGACAAGCCAAGTAGTACATCTTCCTGGGCTGTGTGAACAGGTTTTGGGAAATGTCTGGAGTCGTTCTTCCTTCCCCTTTCCTTCCTTCTCCCCTCATTGTGGGGGAAGCGCAGCTGAGGTTGGTTTGCAGCGAAATAGAACAACGTTGTTTACAAGTCGTATTTCTCAATAGACTAAAACTTTAGGGGAAGACAACTGGAAAGTAAATATGCGAAACAAAATTGATATAAATTATGTGACTCTGATTTTTAAATCACTGGTGTAAAGAAGTTGAATGTGTTTAGTGGTGTAAAGTATGCTGATACATGTCTTGGTCCACAATATTTTGCCCAAAGGCAAACTCAGACATGAAAATATCGTGTGCTTTTACCATAAATGAATGCTGCTGCATGAAAGAAGAATGCTGAGGGCGTTTGGTTTTATGTTCTGATAGAGGTAATGGACTCTGAGTAGTCGTAGATGTGACCTACATTTCTGCTGAACTAGGCTGTGAACAGCCAGAAAGCACCGGCTGGTACTAAAGATGAGAGTTCTCAGGTGAGAGGAGAAGTAAATACTACCTGTGTTGTTAGGTCATGGGCAAGGTGACTTTTTACTCGTCTTTTTGGTACCTGACCTGAGACCGCAGCTCGTGGCTCTGCAGTGGAGAGTCCCAGATAATGGGGTTTAGATCTTGGAGAAATTCAGCAGTAATCACCGTGCAGCAGGATTTTTCAATGTCAGAATCTTTTCTGCAGCGAACAACTGTTTAAAAAAAAAAAAAGGGGGGGGATGAACAGATCCTAAATTCTAAACACAATAAACAATATAAAGTGTATTAATTATGACACTTATTTGCTGTTGTAACTGAGCTAATAATATTTCAGTAGTATTTGCAAGATGCATGTAAGAGAATAGGGTAGTGGAGGATGAGAAGACTTAGTATCATTATTATTTGGGTGAGTCTTCTGAAATGCATCTTTAAATGTGTATACAGTGAAACAGATGAGTTTAAAAGGGAGAAATTTCTCTTCTGGAGTCCGTTATGTGCAGCATAATTCTTCTCTGAGTGTATTATGAGCCATGAATCTTTGGTGGTCGGGTGGTACATATGTGTAGCAATTGAAACAGCCTGTGCATAACAGTAAGTGTTTAGGGAACACAATTATTAGAACACAATTCTGTTTAAATCAAGCAACTGGGCAGACGTTTGAGAACTGGCATTCCCCTGCCTGGGAACGCACCACGTGAACGTTCTGTGGCTTCTGGCCTCCCGTCATCGGCACTACGAGAGCTGCCGTGATCGACTCTGGAGCGAGGGGGGCGCCTCCAGGCTCTAATATTAAAACTGGAATGGAAATCTGTGAACATCATGCTTGATTTAAAAAAAAAAAAATCCTGGAAAATTGTACAAAAAGCTGCCGACTTGGTGTGGTGAGCTAGAAGGGTGTATAAGCGGAGGGAGGGGGGAAGGTAATGAAAAGTTATTTAGATGCTTAAAATAATTTAAGAAAGGAATTTGTTTGCAGTACCTGTTTACATATAATATTGAAAGCAGAAAATGCAGTGTTCTTGGCTTTTCGTTGAATTTTGGCTGATTGTTTGGCTTTTGTTCTAGCAGTAGTATGCCTAACCAAAAAATGCAGAATGTAATGAATATGCTTGTGCTATTTAATGCCACTTTGAGTAATATTATCCATGGTTCGCACACAACGTTATTGAAACTTTGGGGCAATAATAAAGATGTTCAAATTCCTAGGTATTCAGATTAGACAACACTATTAGATGCATAAAAGCAGAATGTGTGGTTTAGATCTCAAGCACAAAGGAGGACTTGGAAAGACAAAACCCGTGTGAGCAAGGTGGATAACCTCATGTGTGGCTGGTTTTCCGCTCAGAATCGAGCAGGTTGGTGCAAGGCTTTTCACCTGGAACTTTTACAATCTGAAATGATAGAAGTCAGAAGTGTCTTAGTGATAATTGCCTTGTGCATTCATTTTGGTGAAGCGTAACTTCTGGTGGCTTCTTATAACTTCGGAGTTAATTCATTGCAACACTCGCATTGAAATAATACCTCTGCATCTTTGAAAAACTGAATGTTTCAGATGAGGCAAATCTGTTTTTAAGAAGTGAAATGTTTTGTTTGCGTTAGAAACTCAAAGGGTTATACTAGTTGTACCAACAAGAGAAGTGTTGACTTCCGAATACTCAGTTAAATAATATTTGGTAAATAGAGCTTGGGTTCCATTTCATAACTTGCCTGTAGGATTATAAAAAGAACATACGTTTGATTTATGGAGTCAGCATAGGTGACTTTTTAATTTGTGACGCGGAGAAATGAGCTGCACCTATTTTTAGGAAACCTGGTTGCCCGTGTGGCATTTTATCTGTAGATACAAATATAGTTTTGGAACTGAAGTGCTTGATGTTTTCCTGAGGTGGCAGCAGGGTCATGGAAAGTTCCAGAATGGGTGTTTGTTGCCTGTTCCCTCCCCACTGCTGCTCCTCCCCTTCTCCCCTCCCCAAAAAAGCCTGACATAAAGGGCCCCCTCGCACACAGAATCCCGGCAAAGCTGCCCCACAGCTTGACTAGAGCTTAACAGATTCTGTTCCCAGGGTAGCACAGAGACTTTTTTTATCTAAGAAGGTTATTGTCGAAATAGTGATTTCTTGACTTCATAATTTTTGTGGAGGTACCGAAGACTGGAGAGATGCCCAGTCATTTCAGACGTGTCCTTAATCCATCTTCAGTCCCTTTCAGGCGTTCAGTAGAAGAAGGATATAAGTAGATGAGTACAGGAAAAGCAAAAGGTAGGAGGCATGTGGATTGGTTTCTTTTTTTAGATTTAGTCACTTTTGTTGTGTTAAGTGAGAGTTCTCTACTTGTGGAAGCGAGCAGTAATGATGGAGGTATCGGAAGCGCCGAAGGTTGGAGTTGGGGAGGAATTGCCTAAAAATGGCATTCCGCTCTTCTGCCTTTTTCTCTAGGCACTAATTCAGCCACTTCCTTGTCTCTGGGGGTATAAAAATTGATGTGGTTGACCTCTCATTAGGTACGAGAATGTATTGGTGTCAGTATGGAATTTTTCAGGCTGTTTTATTTTTGTGAAGAAACACTTCTTTGATTGGGTCAGGAACTTTTAAAAGACTATTAAAGTTTTATCTGAAGTACGTGGTAGCACTATGTAGTGTCCTTACTTGATATCTTCTCCTTTATTGCAGGTTATGATGCATGATTATCACAGAAGAAATTCATGTCTATAGCTCTTAAGGACTTTATTACATCATCTTCAAGCCTGATAGTTTTGGAATCCCTTTTGCAGCTGCAAAGACAGGTCTGCTTTTGCATTTCAACAAACATCTTCCCTACCAGAAGATACTGAAACCCAAGTGCTCTGGTTTAACACAGCGATACCATTGGATTATTTTAAGATCTCCCAATTGACAGTAATATATTTGCTAGGTAAGTTGATACTGTTAGCTGTGTACGCAATAGTTAACAATTTTGATGAAATTCTGTGACTTTAAAACCTTGCTGTCCTCTTTTTTTTTTTTTTTGGTTAAATAAGATACAGCAAGTGAAAGTCTATACAAATGGATAGTAATCTCTGTAAGTAAGATTATTCTTGCCAGTTTAGGGTCAAATGCTTTCAGTAGTAAGTAAAATTAAAATAAACAGATCAACACTAGAATTATTTTGTGAGGGGCTTGCTCTTTCTATTACTGATTTTTGTTATCCACTTTTTCTATTTTGGGACTTTTCTCTTTCAGTCTGATCTTCAGAATTTTCTTAAACTTCAGATGGAAATATAAATTGTTGCTGGTAACATTAGTAGCATCCCACATATTCTTCTCAAATTGATGAGGAAAGCATACTTTTGCATATGTTAGCAGCTCAAACTCACAAATTTGATATATATATAGAGTTGTTTAATTATGAGTTCAAATTCATTAGGTGACCTCAGGGTCGTATTTTAGTATTCTTAATTAGCTTCCTATTTATAAAGTGAACTTTTCTTAAAAGTGCTTAGCTAAAAAAAGAATCAATTAAATGACCTATAAAAATAGTTTCCAAATTCAAACGTTAGTTTCCTGAATTTATTTTTCCAGTCTTGGTCCAATGTACCTGGGATGGTCTGTTCGTATATGGGCAAGATCTTCAGGGGAAGCTCTTTTAGCTTCGTGGCGACTTAAAATAAATTGTTGTTGTTCAGAATGTGTTTGATTCTGTCTGTTTGTTGGTGCTAATGTTCTTTCATGACTTCCAGCTACTCTAAAATATTAAGTAAAGTCATTAATTTAGTCAATCCAAAGGGGTTTTGTCCAGACGTACTTACCAGCAGTAGTACTCTTGTAGGCTTTTTTTGGGGGGATGGATCTTTCTTTTTTTAATTCCCCATAAATGTTTGTTTGCAAACACTGTGTTAATCGTCCTTCTATACCGCAGCAAAATGTTGTCTCTCTCAACTTTACACATTCTGTTTTCAGCCAGACCAACACCAAAATGATTCCTAATGGATATTTGATGTTTGAAGATGAAAACTTCATTGAGTCCTCTGTTGCCAAACTAAATGCCTTACGTAAAAGTGGTCAGTTCTGTGATGTCCGTCTCCAGGTAACTTTTTTCTGTCGAGTATGATGGTGGAACGTGCTGGGGTTTTTTGTTACGCTGTGTAGCGCTATTGTGCCTCAGTGGTTGTGAGGCATGAGATTTTTAGAATGATTTTTCTGAAAAATGAGTACATTAAAAAAAATATATATATATATATTTTGAGAGAAGTGACCCTAACATTTTTTTCAGCTGATGTAAATTGGAGACTATTGATTTGAAACATTGATTTGAACTGTGACATTCACTTGGGTAGGCCTTTATACTAGTATAATACAAATGTGCTTCAAAAGAAGGCTCATCAGCATGTGGGTTTCTTACTCGTGTTTTAAATCAAGGTGTGCGGACACGAGATGTTGGCGCACCGAGCCGTGCTAGCGTGCTGCAGTCCCTACCTGTTCGAAATCTTCAACAGCGATAGTGATTCTCACGGAATTTCCCACGTTAAATTCGATGATCTCAATCCAGAAGCTGTGGAAGTTCTGCTGAATTACGCTTACACTGCTCAGTAAGTAGTCTTCATAGAAACTAGAGGGAGTAGCTTTTCATTTTAAAAAATCAAATATTGATGGCAAATTTCTGCCTTTAATAGGTTAAAAGCTGATAAAGAACTGGTGAAGGATGTGTACTCTGCAGCAAAGAAGTTGAAGATGGAGAGAGTTAAGCAGGTACAGTTCTGGGCTGTGCTTTCTCAGGCTGACAGCATTATGCTTTTTTGTGTTAGTGAGACAAAAAAAATGAAGATTCTGTTGAAAAAGCGCTCGGCGGATAAGCTGCTTTTGATGTTCCATTAGCATTGGATTGATTGGAGTGACAGCAGTATGTGTTGCTTCCAGTTGCGTTACCTTTGTGCTGGAGGCTTCTCTGAAGTTTAAGTTTTGTATTTGTGCACCCGTATCAGCGAAACAGCTTCTGAGGCACAGCTGGTTCCTCACCGTCAGGTTTGTGGGAGCGGTGGTGTGTTTGGTCACATTGGGGAACATAATTAAACCTATAAATCTGTGGCAGTATGAAAAAGAGAATAATCCGCACACTCCTGAACACAGGTTTTGACTTGAGAAATATTTTCTCTTGCCGCAAATGGGGTACCTTTGCTAGGGTAATTAGGATTCTTCACTTGGCTGCTCCGCAGTTTTGAACAGGCGTTAAATCGGAAAGCGTGGGGTCAGTGTATTTGAGTAGCTTTCAAATGTGTATGGCTTTTAGTACGCTCATATTCCGATGGAAGGCAACATTTCATTTACAGCTCGGTCAGAGGGGTGACAACAGTCACTGTTCTGCAGTTAGAAAACAGCTGCTGCTGTATGTTGGGGTGGATAATTGAAGCATAAAAATCTTGTTGACTTGTAAATTAAGAGGCAGCCTTTTTTCTTAAAAGGTTTGTGGTGATTATTTGCTCTCCAAGATGGACGTTCAGAGCTGCATCTCTTACCGAAACTTTGCAAGTTGCATGGGAGACTCGCGTTTGTTGAACAAGATTGATGGCTACATTCAGGAACATCTTTTACAGATTTCAGAACAGGAAGAATTTCTCAAACTCCCACGGTTAAAGGTTAGCTCAAGTTTGTGGCCTTTCTTCTGGTACGTGGTAACGAAGGCTTCCTTTTGGGGAGCAGGAAAACATGGTGTGAATTCTGGATCTGTATAATATTTATACGACTGTGAACCTTGACTGTAGAGAACACGTACTATCATCCTTTCGAAGCGTAAAAAATAAGCTGTACCTAAAACGAGCTTCCTAATTTCAGCGGCACAGGCTGAAAGCTGCTCCTAGGTGGTGTTTTCTAGCTCTGCGGTAGAGTAACGCTCACTGTGTAAAGTGCAGTACGCTACAAATACGAGGAGACTAAATTGTCTTTTCCTCTTCTAATTCAAGCTGGAAGTCATGCTGGAAGACAATGTTGGCCTACCCAGCAACGGCAAACTGTACACAAAGGTAATCAACTGGGTACAGCGCAGCATCTGGGAGAACGGAGACAGCCTGGAAGATCTCATGGAAGAGGTTAGTCTTTAAGAAAATGGGATTAAACATCTTCTTTAAAAAAAAAAAAAAAAAAAAAAGCCGATATGAAGGATGATCCCTTTTTCTTTTCTTTTTTTTTTTTTCCCACTTTTTTAACTGTGACCCTAAAGAATTTAAATTTTACTGTAGGTACCCCTAAGCTGAGAAACTGGGGGGGTGTTCAGGTGAGCTGAATGAACTGTTCAGTCTGGTCTTGCGCTTTCCTTCTTTGCTCACGACGTGCTGTGTAGTAACCTCAAAGTGGCGTGTACCTTGCTTTAGAATTGGGGAGGTGGTAACTGAAACTTGCTGTAGACTTCTTGATGTTTTCCTCTGCAGGTTTTGCTTGTAAATGCAAAGTAGGTAAAAGCTTCTAATGATTGTTCCTCCCCGTTGGTTTATCTCCCCATAGGTTTATTAACAAAACTAGGATACCAAGGCTGAAGAACCAAGAAGAGCCCTCAAGTGTATTGACACGTACAGAAGCAGCAGTCCTGCCCCAGTTCTCCTAAGAAAATCCGCTGTGGGCAGAGAACGATGATGATGATTTAATGGTGTTTACTTACTCCTTTACAGGATACCTTTTCTTTTAAGTTGTGTGTTATTAAATGGCTTTACTCATGAATACTAATACTAGATGTAGCCTGGGCAGTTTTTAATGGAAAAATGAGCGGGGAATCTAAATTTTCAATTGGCTGGAGAAAATGGACTTTACAAAAACCCGTGCGACCTCAGAATTTTCCCAGTTTGTTATTACAAGCACGATACGTCTTCGGCAACACTTGTATAGGCAAAAGTCCGTGTTGATACTGTCGTGTATGCTCAAGTGTACATTTCCTCCTGGGATAACTCATTTTAAAAGCTTTGATCATGTTGAAATCTAGATGCATTTCACTGAAACAGTTGCATCTGATGTTTAGTTGTGGACGGCAGTTTCCTCCAGAACTTAAATTTGTGTTGTCTTCCCTCGTGCCCATACCTTTCTCTTAGAGCCCACTGTCGGCTACTCTTTAACTTTTTTTGATCGAGATAAATATGTGTATTTTTCAAAGCAGAAAACTTGTTTGCGGGGCTAACGAAAATGCTTGCATGAGATTGTGAATTGTGTAAATTCTGCAAATTAATGTGCCTCTTGCTTGTCTAATGTTTCTGTGCTGGAAAAAAAACAGCCGAAGTCCTTGGAAACCGAAGATTTCTCTCAAGCTGAGAAAGTAAGGAGCCTTCACCCCATGTTCGAAGATTCGCCACCATGACATCTGCTTCCTTTTAGTTTTGTCGTTCCGCTAGATTGAGATGAGCTGACGAGAAGTACGCTGGCGACTGCCTTTTGTAATGTGCCTGTAGCTTGGGAGCAACGGAGCTGGTAGCCACCTGGGTGTTCTGTTGTTGTTTTTGCAGGTTCAAACGCTGTACTACTCAGCTGATCACAAGCTGCTTGATGGAAATCTGCTAGATGGACAGGCTGAGGTGTATGGCAGTGATGATGACCACGTTCAGTTTGTGCAGGTACAACTTGCAGACAGTCTGAGGTAACCCCAGATAGACTGGAGCAGTTTACAGCACACCTGAACTCTCGGGTACTGGAGCAGAGAAAGCAGCCGTAGCTTTAATGGAGAAACACGTGGCGAGAAGGGATCCATCTGGAGGTGACCATTTAGTCTCCACCTCTGTTTTTTTTTCTTTAGACTGACTCTGAGGCTTTGCAAAATGAAACGCTTTAGGTTTGACTTCAAAACAACTCCTAGGCTGTTAGCAGAAGGAAGAGGCAGAAAAGCTGTAGCGAGGCAGCCGGGGCTTTGCAGAGATACTCGAGAGACTAAGGAATCGTGGGCTGCCTGGCTTGCAGTGGAGAGTGGCTTATGCGTCTGTTAAATTTTGGCACGGAAAAGGATTCCAGACATAAGTTCTAATCCTTCAGCTGCCAGCGACTGTCTCTTTTGTTCAGCCGCACTGCTAATGTGCAAGAGAGATTTAAAAAAGCAGCAGTAGATCACTTCTGATCTAGACATAACTGATGCTTTGACTGTGTGCAGATCATCTTGTGCTTTTTGAGATGATTTTTAAAAATTTTCTTGTAGTTCTAGCCGGTTATTTCTACTTGAAAAATGCACAGCGTAGCACAATGGAGGCTGTTGAAGAAGCGAAGAATAAAAAAGGGCTAATAGATGTAAATTATTAGTTGGTTTATACAAATTAAGGGTGTTTAAATTCACTGAGTTAAAGCAAAGATATTTTACTCCTAACAGTGGAATGTGCTGATATGGATGTATGTTTCTTGAAATGTTTGTGTGAGACACTCTTCATCCCAAAACATGGATTTTTAGAAGGGAAAAGAGAAAAATGAAAAGCCAGCTCATTTTTCAGTTTCTTAATGATTTTTAGTAAGCCTTCTCAGACTTTACCACCTTTGGATACCACTCCACACCTGCACATTTTTAGAAACAAGGCCAATAGTTGTGCGTAATTTCTATGACTGTTGAGGCAATTTAAGGAAAGAGAATCTAAGCTCTTAATTGGATGGAGGTTCAGAAATAACAACGGTGCTCTCCAGAAAGGAATTGGGTTTCAGGGGGAGCTGCGTACAGCAATCAGTCGTCCGTGTGAGGCTACCAGTGAGTTAGATGATGTATTTCTGGAGATCAGACTCCAGGGAAACACGCGAGCATTGCAAACTTGTAATGTGGTCCAAAACTTCTCTGCTAAACAGGGTAGACACAATGTTAACTACTTGTGTTTGGTTCTTGAGAGACAGAAAAAGCCTGAACGACAACTAACTGTGCAGCGTAGTCTGAAATGTGAAATTTGGGGTTTTTTTCTTCATCGAGCAAAATAATGTAGGCTACAGGATAAATTTAATTGAAGAAGAAAAGAAAGCAGAAATGTCCTGTTATTGGGAAGTATCAAGGGAGTAACATCCAAGAAACAGCTAATCTGAGCACAGAGAGGAACTGAGGCGAAATTAATTTGTCTTCAGGGAATGAAGAGAACAGTTAATTCACTTCCAAATAGCGTTATGTAATTAACTCCAGTGCCAGAAGCAGAGCTTGCGAGTGAGGCTTCTCTTTTGTGGATCGGTTCTGTCCAAAGGGATGCAGGTTTTTCGGAAATCCTGCTAGTAACACGTGCTCTGTTCGAGGGATGTGAAATCGGTTCTGGTCAGGCAGCAGCAGCGTAAAGGTGCGGTCACAGGGTGAAGTGAGTTACAAGAGGAGGTGCAGGGTGGGTTTTGGCCACTGTTGCTGAGTAGGCAGGATGTTCTCTGCCAAAAATGTAGCTGCGCTATAAATTACGCTCTGCAGAGGTGGTAGAGAGGTGTCGAGTGGTTAGGTATGAGCTCAGAGAAGCACATGTAGAAGGAGCGTAGTCTCTGGCTAGGTTTCTGTAGCTGCCTTTTGATTTTGCAGAAGAAGCCACCACGTGAGAATGATCACAAGCAGATCAGTAGCAGCTCCTCTGGAAGTCCTTCTCCAAATGCTACTGTTCAGAGTCCTAAGCATGAGTGGAAAATCATTGCTTCAGAGAGAACTTCGAGTGAGTAACCAGGGTGGGGTTTGTCTGAACGATGCGTCTGGTATCATGCACCTCCCACCTCTCCTCAGGGGTTTCCTTCAGCATTTGTAAGAAATGCAGAAGTGCTTTTTCTTACCGATTATACAAATTGAGTCATTGGATTGGCCTAGTAATCTGTGGGATGTTTCTAACGTAACTGGGGCCAAAGCGGGATCACTTACATCTCGATTCTGTATCAACAGGGCCATGCCAGATCCCACACTGTGTATAATCAAAGGGAATTGGCAGCCTGTAATTAATTACCAGAGCTGTTTGCTGTGTGCGTGTGAGGAGACTATCCCCTGGCGTGTCTTTATATTGCTGTCTTAGGTCTTTTGAGCACTATATTAATCACAGAATCAAAGAATGGTTGGGGTTGGAAGGGACCTCTGGAGATCATCTAGTCCAAGCATCATCTAAATCATTTAAAACTCATATTTCTCAGTAACTAGGCTAACACTTGGAACCAATAACCAGGAAAAAAAAAAAGAGTAGTTTTCACACTTACAAGGGGAGCAGCAGAATCAGAAGACCCTAGATGGTATGCACCTGAAAATTTATTCTCTTGGTGGTCTCTCCCGACGACAGGTAACACCTACCTGTGTCTGGCCGTTCTGGACGGAGTGCTGTGTGTGATATTCCTGCACGGCCGCAACAGCCCTCAGAGCTCTCCCACGAGCACGCCGCGGCTGCTCAAGAGCCTGAGCTTTGAGCCGCAGCGCAGCGACACCGTCGAGAAGCCCATGTCTCCCATGCAGTACGCTCGGTCCGGACTGGGCACCGCTGAACTTGACGGCAAGCTCATCGCCGCAGGTGAAAGGAATTATGACAATTCTTTAACTTGCGCGGTTGGGGTGAGGGGGAAGGTGGTTTCAAAACTCCTCAGTGTCAAAGCAGTCGGTGTTTGGAGATGTGACCTCCCCTAATCTTTGGCTTTCAGGTGGCTATAACAGAGAGGAGTGTTTGCGCACGGTGGAATGCTACAATCCGCAGAAGGACACCTGGACGTTCCTTGCGCCGATGAGAACGCCGAGAGCTCGGTTCCAGATGGCGGTTTTAATGGTGTGTGGTGGGGGCGGATCGGGTGGAATGTGACGTTATGTCAATGCAGGTGGGACAAACATGGCAAACTTGACAAAATGGTAACAGAAGTTGCTTAACTGTGGTTAAGTGCTAATGGTTTGAGTTGTTGTGTACATAGATGTGAAGCAAGTATTTAATTTTTTGCATTTAGGGGCAGCTGTATGTTGTGGGTGGGTCGAACGGTCACTCGGATGACCTGAGCTGTGGAGAAATGTATGAGCCAGAAATAGATGATTGGACTCCTGTTCCGGAGCTGAGAACCAACCGCTGCAATGCAGGTAACATGTCTGCAGTTGATCGCTGTTTTTTAAAAAAAAATATTAATTTATTAGCTTACTTATTCTTTTCTGTATGAACAGGAGTATGTGCCCTGAATGGAAAACTGTACATTGTTGGTGGTTCAGATCCTTATGGCCAAAAGGGACTTAAGAACTGTGACGTGTTTGATCCCGTAACAAAATCTTGGACAAGCTGTGCTCCCCTTAATATCCGTAAGTGTGTTGTGTAGTTTGGGAAGGAGGGGGGAAAGGGTGATGGCAAAACTGCAGGTTTAAAACCAAATGAAATTTTAAAAAAATTAAATTTCAGCTGGCGTGGTGTTTGGTAGGGCTGTGCCGGGCTGTAACTGCTGCTCTTTGATTGTAGGGAGACACCAGTCAGCGGTGTGTGAGCTGGGGGGGTATTTATACATCATTGGGGGAGCCGAATCGTGGAACTGCCTGAACAGCGTGGAGCGTTACAATCCCGAGAACAACACCTGGACCCTGATAGCGCCCATGAACGTGGCTCGGCGGGGAGCTGGAGTGGCCGTTCGTGACGGTAGGCGGCCGCAGGCTTGAGCACTCGCTCGTGCTTGATGAACTGTTTGTGTTAAGCTAAGCTGCAAGTGGAGTACAAAGCTGTGTTCCCCGCTTGGGGAGGAGACAATGCAGTAAGAAATATGGCTGCGCCTCCGATTTAATTAAAACTGTAACCAGCAAAACAAAAATATCTTTCTTTGGGGCACCGTGTAGCTTCTAGAACTGCATCTGTTTAAATTTGGACTTTGTGCTCACTGATAAGTTTTAGTCACCTCTAGTAATTGAGAGACCCAAAGCAGGTCAATTCTGTAAGTTTAGACCTTGACTAAGGCAAAGATTTCTGGCAGAAAAACCTGCAGTTCCTTCGTTTTGTCATTGCTTGTCTCCCCGGAACGGAGGCTGCGTTTGGCGACAGAGGTGAAACATTCACTTTTGTTTGCGTTTGACAGGAAAACTCTTTGTCGGAGGAGGCTTTGATGGCTCCCACGCGGTGAGCTGCGTGGAGATGTACGACCCCGCCAAGAACGAGTGGAAGATGATGGCGAGTATGACTACTCCGAGGAGCAACGCTGGCATCACCACGGTGGCCAACACTATTTATGCAGTTGGGGGATTTGATGGCAACGAATTCTTGAACACAGTTGAAGTTTACAATCCCGAGTCAAACGAATGGAGCCCCTACACAAAAATTTACAAGTTTTAAGTGAATTAAATTCCCCTTTTCAAACTAACAGGCTTAGTGATGTAATTGTGTTTTAGTAGAGGTACACATGTGAATAGGGGCGGGGAGGGTGTAGATGTTGCCGACAGCAACACAAAGCTTTTGCATATTGCATTATAACATGCTGTACATATTTGTTTTGGAAAGAATATTGAGATGAAGGGTTTTCTGTGTATTTTAGAACTTTGTTTTAGGTTGGTTTTGTTTTGTTTTTAAGATTTCAAAGATAATGCAAGAGAAACTAGACTGGGCATATCATTTCAGGAGCTTCCCCCGGTGTTTGTTTTGTCACTTTGCACATTAAATGACTTTTTCTGTAGGATGTTGTTCTTGGGGCAGGAAGCATTAAGTTAAGGGGGACAGTTGTTTTTTTTTCATTGGGCCTTGTTTTCCTTCAGTAACTGGAACAATCTCTAACAAGAAGCCTTATTTAAATAGATATAACGGCTATTTTTTTTATTAAAAAGAGCTGACATGCCTGCCAGTACCTTATCTTTTATGATTGCCTTTTTATAACAGTTTTTATATACTCAGCAGAGTATTTTATCTGTTGATGTGAAAATGGCAGATAAATGGTGGTTGAAGCAAAGAACCAACCTTGGAGCTCATAGGGACTAAGTGAGAGAACTGACGGAGTAGTGGCTGGGAGCGTCTGCTCCACCGTTACAACTCTGTGTGCAACACCGTTGTTAGCGCTGGATGGAGTTTCTGAACAGAACAAAATTGGAAATGGGAAAAATATTCTGGCTCCAACTATTTTAAGAGGGCAGCAGAGGGTGTTTTCTGTACAGCAGTTTTATTACTCTGGGTGAGCGAACGTTTGTAAACCAATAACTTAAATGTGGGGGTTTTCTCATGGTTTTTAAACTCTTGCCAGTTGGCAATGACAATGTACTCATCTGATTAACTGTCTTCAGTTTATTTTTCTAATACTACAGCTGAAAGTGTGATAGAACACAAATAACTTGATTTTGTATGTGCTCCTAGTACTATGTTTTAGTTCACTTTCTCTATTCCTACGGACAAAACGTTGGGTAGGACGACTCGGTGTCTAATGTGTAGTGCTGCACATCTAACTCCTGGTGCCAAAACTCGCACTGACTGCTTGCTGCCGCTGCAAACACATTAAAGGTACCTTTGGGGAAATCCTTGCACCACAGGATGGCTCTGACGTGTCTTTGTGTCCTTTTCTTTACCAAGATGGTTTACAGACAGAAGTTTGCGACGTAAAAATAGACATTTCAAATGCCTGTAGGTTTAAGACACAAAGTAGGGTGTTTAACTGAGTTAGTATGAGAAAATATGAAGTATTTGCCTCAGTCTGTCAAAAGTAGAGTGTGCTAAGGCAGACATTGTGCTTGAGTTGATCCAGCCGCCTCAATTTATGAGATGAGTTGCCAACATAGGTGTAGTTGACCATTAACATACTTACCCCACAGTTGTGGGATAACAAATGGAAAAATCCCTTTGGCTCCAACAGTAACTCTGCCACCTCTCCTCTGAGTTCCAAGCATCTGGGGGCAAGAACTGCATTAAACTTTCATCCACAGTAATTGGGCAAAGAGAAAAAACGAGCTACTCAAAGAAACAGCCACGTAGAATCAACTGCCATTTACTGTAACAATAGATCTGATTTTAACAATAAAAGATTTTTACAAATACATCCAAAAGTCAATATCAAAATAAACCCTTTAGAACTTTGCCCGTTGTCTCTCTGTACAAGTACATACACACAAGAGGTAGCTGTAAAGGCCACAGCAGCACTGAAAATGGCTTTTAGAAAGCTCCATGGAGTTAAAGTGGGTTGGGAAAGCAACAACCGGTACATTCAACCAGAGCCGAGGCACCAAGGGGTAACCACTCCTGCCTCCGCAAGGGAAGGTGGCAAAGGGGAAGGACGAGGACTTTCCCAAAGGAACTTTGTAGAGGCTCCTGCTGGATGAAGCTCAAGTGGGTATTTCAACAAAGGAAAAACATCCTTTTCCTCTGAGAAGAGGTGCCGGACAAACACACCTGCATGGGGGTGGGATTTATCTTGCTTTTTGTGTTTAAAAAAGAGCATCAATCCATTTCTTTCCCCATCCTATATTCTCTCTTCAGTATGTAGTGCACTATATAGGATCCCTACATTGCACTTGCGCTTCAGTCCTTCGTGTCCATATCCCAGGCAGCTGATTCTGCAGCCGCTCTCCTCAGACCCCCAGTCTCGCTTGTGACTTCTCGAGTCCCAGCAAAATAAACACCTTACGAGGATTTTCCCACGCAAGCGTTAAAGGGATGTAGGTCCTAACACAACATCTGGAATTCAGAACAGCAGCCCAGCACATCTGCTGGATACTCAACCAGCTGTATCACTCCAGAGCCCCTCGCTGGAGACCGACAATTCTATTACCTGCCCATTAGCAGAAACTCTGACATTTAAGGTACATATGGAACGACTAGTTGGGTTTTTTTTCCTTCAACTCACATATAAAACGGCACCATTGAGAAGAGAAAAGGCAGATTTTTGGCTTCTCGAGTGTGTCCCTCGCGCAGCCCAGAGGAGCCGGATGTCGTCTGGATGAGGGCAGGGCAGGGCTGAGCTCGGCAGCTCCAAACCTCGGCCCCAGCGTCACAGCCAGCCACGGTTCTTGGCCTCGGCGTGTGCCGAGGTGTGACACTGCTGGACGGCGCGTTCCAGCTGCGCCAGCTGGCAGCAGCCCACCTCCAGCCGCTCCCTGCGCAGAGACGAGACGCGGGTTAGCGGGACGCAACCCACCCGGTTCACACACAGGAAAACGTTCCCATCTAGTCCTTTAAAGCAAAATTCAAACGGATTCTAATAGGCTTTAACTCCGTCAAAAGCAGAGAATACTCAGTATGTCTGGAAATCGAGATGTATTTGGCTCTTCACAGCAAAATATTGGGTTTATGCCAGAGCTGGCTGAGCCTTACGTGTTCCCAGCTGCCTCCTGCGATGGCACCTTGAAAAAGGGACAATCTAAGAGCCACACAGCAAACATCAGTTCAGTCAACCCCAAACCGAGCCTTTGGATAGAAAACATTACTGTTTTTTTTTTTTTTACTGAATGTGTTTAAGCTGCGTGTCAGCTCTGCATTTCCTAAAGGTTTAATGGGTTCTATCCAGTTACGATGTGGTCAGAGACTTCTGGGATAATCCGAGCTCAACGTGCAGCTTGTCCTGTACCTCTCGCACTTGGCTTTAACAAACGCTGGCAAAATGGCCAGATCCAGGATGCCGTTCCCCACAGCCAATTTCATAAAACTCCCGTGTGGACACTGAATCACGGCAGGTCCCACTGCATTTTTATTTGCTCACACACTTTGACCGTCTTCCCTGCACAGTTTGCCTTTTTTTCAGCAGGAAAACTGTCAAAATACCCGCTCCTGTTTTTCTATTTGAAGTTGGAATTAGATGGTAAAATTGGTCAAATGGTAAATAGTGAGGGGAAAAAAAAAAAAATCCTTGTTTCTTTACTTAAGTTAGAGAATTTTCCAAACATATTTGCTATTAGAGTTGGGGAGAAAAAAAAAAAAAAGAAAAGAAAAAAATTAAAAAAAAAAAAAAAAAAAAAAAACAACCACAGAGGTAGCGGCTGAATTCTACAAGTTCCAAAAACGACCTCATCCCTATGTAAAAATCTATATTTTAAACAATTAGCACAGACTTTTATGATCTTGCTTGTACAAGGATGATGTGCAAGAGGTGCAAAGGTGATGTGTATAATCGAAGGCAATTTCCATAAAATCCAAGAAGTAGCCAAGACTTGTGTTTTAAAGCCGGATTTTATATGAACACCTTAAAACAGCCAACCTGCAACTCAGCGAAAAGGCAGAGCTCCTTTTTCTTTTTGCTTTTCATTGCATTATGTAGAGGCAGTTTTAATAAATAATCAGCATTCAAAGGTCACTTCTATCAGCTTTCTTGACAGAATGTGGATTTTGGAAGGTTGAGTTCAAATCGTGTGTAAATAAATGTATAAAAGACAAAAAAAACCCTCTTGACTACAGTGGTTTATTATTTAGACTTTTGTTTCACCAGAGGAATTTAATCCTGATTACGCAGAAAACATGCTGTAAGTTGGGTTTTCCATAAGATACCTTCTCAAAAGCCCATTTAAAGGTACTCCTCAAAACAAGAGAATAAAAGCAAGGAGAAGTCACACAAGTGCAGCCTTAAAAACTAGCGCAGAAACATATCTCAGCTGAGATGCAAGTATTTCACTACTCTTCCCTCAATTAAAATGTTCCCTGTGTTATTCCAGTAACCACTGAGTAACAGCTGAAGTGGTAACTAGGATGATACTACACGCGGACTTTTATACCCAACAACAGTGCAACAGGTTAATTCCAATGTAATTACTGCAGTAACGAGAAATTATGTTAAACAGGGCAAGAGAGGTTGTTTCTGCGCCTTCAAAACCACACTGCAAGGTAGATACAACCAGGTGGAAGGGCGAGAAGAGCAGCGTGAAAGTCCCACGCAGCTTTCAAGTGATTTACTTCGATGCTCAGCACTCCAAACAATGTATTTTCTTAGTTCAGACAAGATCAGAGGCTTGTGAAACAAAGCCTGAGTAAGTCTTTCTACCACTTACCCCTTCCATCAAATTGTCATTTATTAAATGATACAAACTGTTCACTGCTTGACAGTGAAAACTCAAAAGCCTTAGTACTAAATGAGTAACTTGCTTTTTAAGTCTCTGCATTAGCTCCTTGCCATAAAAAAAATACAGTGACCTCTCGGAAACGCCTCTTGCAGTCCAGCAACCCACTGGCCCGGCTCACACCTGGATGGGGAGGGAGGGAGGGAGGAGGAAGGCTGGGCTTAGCTAAACCTCTCCTAATCCACCTTGTTCTCCTGCTGAAGCAGCTCAGGACTGCAGCGTGTTCCCACTACTCAGAAGGGAAAAAACTTCCTTCCAGTTAAGATTCTGTGATTCTACACAGCGTCTCCACTTTTTTTTTAGGTAACTAATTGCCCTGACCTGGCAATTTGCATTTTCAAATTCATGGAAGGTTTGAGAAATCAGTATCAATCCAGGCAAAGGCAAGTTTTTTAGAATCATTTGCCTACTCAGATGAAAATAATCTTCAAGCCTCTTATGCAGCTGATGGAACCAAGCTTCATATCCTGGCATGTTCCAGCCGATTCATATCCATATAATGGGAACATCAAAGAAAATATTTACCTGTCTTTTATTATCCACTTCAGATTTATTTTAAAAAGCATTATGGCATTTTAAGAACATCACAGAACCTGGCTTTACAAGCCCTCAACTCCACAAATTCAGGTAGAAACCTTTCATGAGCCAGAAACTTTACCGTGTAGAACTGTAAAGCCCGCACGACACTCATTTTTAGATTAATATTTTCAAGGCCTTTAACTCAGCTGTACAACAACTGAACTATAAAAAAGCTTCCTAAAATGGAAACAGCATTTGCAATTTTCAGTTTGTTTCTCTTTTTTTTTTTTTTCCTAACTGTACTTCCAAATGGCTGAGTAACACCCAATGGCTTAATTTATGTGTTTAATAACGATGGGCCACAACGTAGCGCGACGGCAGAGCTGCTGGTTCTCATGGTACAGCCCCATCGCTCGAACTGCCTTGAGAGTCGCAGGGTTTGTTCCTTCGCCGATTTAACCACGTTTCTCACAATAAGGTGTTCCGTTTCAACAAGTACCTCGCCAAAAGAGATTTTCAGTTCTAACCAAATTCATTTAAATGCAACCTCATGCTCTAACCCCCACTCACCTTCCTTATGCCCCTCCTACAGTGGGAATTTTTATTTCTCCAAAGGATTTCTCTGATGGTAGTTTGGTTATTATTGTCTCAAAATACTGTCTCAAAACCCATCTGACGTGGTCAGTAATTAGCTTACCGATATATCTCTTGTGAAACACACTCGTAAAGCTCCTCAGCAGTGAATTTTATACTGCTGTTTATCTAAAACAGAAGAACAAAGCATCAACGTAGCAATTTACCAAGTATCGCATTCCGATTACAGTTAGACAGCTGGTATAAGAGATCTGGTTAATGTATCACCGAACAGGCTCTCAAGTTGAGACGGTACATTAAAAAGTCATGCTATAGATTCAAATATTACAAATTAACAATCATTATTGGATATAATGGGAGTGATAGGTATCACACTCCAGCTCCATTTTCTAATAATTTCTGTACAAATCTAACACACCTTAATTCATTCTTCCTCCCCTCTCGATTTGCCCTACAGTTCTATTGCAAATGAAGTTCTGACTCGTGTTAATTCCATAGACAGAGTCACCCTATACGTAGAGGCCCAAAACCCAAATATTTTTTCACGTATAGAGAGGACCGGAATCTGAAATATGTCATATACTAAATGGAAAAATACCTCTATTCTACTGCAAATATTCATTTCAGCACAAGTCAGTTAAAACTTCATCAATAACTGGTTATTTCAATTTCTCTTTTTTGTTTTCTGTGAACTGCAGCCAATATTCTCCATAGAACTACCTCATACAAAGTACTCGCTCGCTTCTTAAAATGATGTTTTGGTGCCTTCAGCCTCAGGGTTTTTCGCTCCCCAGAGCGAGTCGTTCACAACATGAGTGCTCAGAGAACTCAACTCAAATACCAGTAGAGATTCAAACAACTTTGGGTAGGTGCCAATCAAAAAAAACCCCAAAAAAACCCAAAAAAACCCCTATATTTTTATGTCCAACAGCTAATAAAAAAGAGCAATTCTTCAAAATTCTAGCTCAGTGGAAACACAATGACAAGACAGTTAACTTCATAGTTACTTTAAATAAAAAACCTGTAACCGAAGTGTATTTGACAAAACATTAAAGAAACCTTCATACCTCGTTGCTTATGAGGAAGTTATAGAGGGTCCAAATATCTTGGAAACTACTGGTTGGGGCCAAAATTCTGAAAGAGAAGAGTTTGGGGATTTTTGGGTTTTAAGCAAATATAAAAGGATTCTATGGATGAGTTAAAATACTCAGAAGTGCTTCACCAACAAGAAAAAACAAAAAAATTTCTTTAACAAAAAAGAAACTTCTGATCTTTGAAGAATTATCCCTTCCACCCATCCCTTTCCCCTCCTCTAAAAGAATTAAACGAGCTTATTCTTTCTGTACGGACTTTCTGCAAAGGTTTTTCCTAATTAAAAACTCAACTGTTGGTTTTCTGAGCAATTTCGCTATATAGAGGAGGAGGAAAGCAGCAATAATTAAAAGCCTTTTGTTTCCCATAAGCAGAGCCCGCCGGATGAACGCGGAGCAGCAGCGAAGCGACACGCAACGCTAAACCTTCCCGCACCAGCTAAAGCTTTAACTCATTCCCTCCGCCATTCCAACTTACAGCTCAAATGCGACAATTTCCACACCGGTTTTGCTACTTCTCCTAATAACCAACTCCCACTCAATATTGAGAAGTGAAAATAGGGTTTGACAGCTGAAGGAAGGTATTTTATGATCCATCAGGGAAGCAATTATCTCAAAAATTAATTATCCTGATCTATTTAAGCACGTATAATTTAGCTATTCCTCAGTGTAACCTAATTTGCATCTGCTAGGAAAATACGGAACCCTCTGAAACATTACAAGATGTACATTAAAATCTACATTAAAAACCCCGTAACACTTTACATACATTAAGAAATACTCATAAAATTGTGCCTCATGTTAAGTTTTAAGTATGTAAATAATGATTAAGAAAATGACCGCATTTGGTAAAAAAAAAAAAAAAAAAGAAAAAGAAAAAAAAATCTTCCTTTTGGAAGTTCTATCTACTTTCCCATGAGAAAGTGCCCAAATTCTCCCCTCCTTCCCTGTGCAAGCTGTAAGCCTTTATAAATGAATTCATTACAAATTGGAAAACAGAGAGTAAGTTAAAAATCCATGTTAAAAAAGACACTGTACTTTCAACAAGGTGGAAGACTGCGCCACACCACAGGATTTATCATCAGTAGCAAGCCCGCTGCTTATTTTCATCCTGATTTTTCCATCGGAATTATCACTCTAACAAAAATCAGTCACACATTCTTTCCTCCTTCATAAAAAGATGCACCCTAAATCTTTTTCTTCTTAAACCAAACTGCTTAACCTG
Organism: Caloenas nicobarica; assembly: GCF_036013445.1. Classification (NCBI taxonomy): domain Eukaryota; kingdom Metazoa; phylum Chordata; class Aves; order Columbiformes; family Columbidae; genus Caloenas; species Caloenas nicobarica. The sequence goes on from NC_088264.1 coordinate 2,740,317, forward strand.
CCAACTAAAAAGAAAAAACAACCAGAACCAATTGGCTCGTTTTTCCTAAAAATCCCTCCAAGCGAAAAGCTGTCACCGGCTTTGACAGCGTCAAGCGCTGGCAGCGACAATTTGGCAAACGCCCCTGGAAACGCCGGGAATTTTGGCAGCCCGGAGCCCATCGCAGCCACGATTCCCACCAAGCGGCTCCATCCGCACGGGACAACGCGGCGGATTTAGCTGTTGCACCGTGTCGGCAACATAAATAAAGGAGTATAACCCGGCCTGGGAAAGCGCGGATTCCTGTTGCTGATGATTTTTGGTACCGTTCTGCCTTCTGTTTCATGCCAAAAGGAGGAAAGCTCGCGGGGTTGTTTTCCTAAAGCGGAATGCAGAACTGTACTAAACATAAAAGGGAAGATTTGACTATTAACTTCACCTGAAGGCCATTACATGTTGCCACACAATATCTTGGGGCAAAATCACGGTATTTTTCTTGCTGCGTCAAGGACATATATGGAAGGATGTATAAGTAAAGCAGCTGCTGCGGGAAACCCAGCCAGGTACGTTTTCTATAGGAAGGATGGAGCGGGGGTGAAGGGCGGCTGGTGAGAGAAGGAAGAGCTGGAATAATTATGGGCTTCTTGATTCTGTGGAAGAAAAACGTATGTACAAGCTACGTAAAGGTCAAGGAAAAGCCTGAGAGCAAAGTGGGAGGCAGGATTATTAAATCGGTGCTGCCGTTCCCTTTGACACAGAGATGAGGGATGTGGGTTAGTCCCAGGGTTGGGTTAAGGGTTGGAATCGATGACGTTGGTCTTTTCCAATTAAAACGATTCTGTGATTCTACACGGCGTCTCCGCAGGGCTGCTGCTGTCGGCCTGACTTCCAGCTTCCCCGGGCCAAGAAGCGACTAGAAAGTTCAGCTTTCACTCCACTGTTCTCAGCGAGGCTACACTTAAAACCAGCTTGAAAGTCATTTTCAAAGCACTATTAGACTGTAATTCCCAGGTCATTTTTAGAGCCCTGGTTTTGCAAAGACCTTTATTTGTGTCGTGTGATTTCAGCCAACACGCCACCCACATTCCCTTTCCTTTCACAAACCGAACGCCACAAAAGCACCAGCATCGCACACACATTGTATTTGATCTTTTCTCACTGAAGAGAGCACTTTTCAATGATTACTAGAGAAAAGAAACAATTTATTAAAATTTCTGAGCCTTGACACCACTCAGCATGCCGCAGACATAGTCCACTGATGCTTCCCAGTCTATGCACTCAGACCCTCACCACTCATTGCATTCATTTCTTCATACATAAAATTTAAAAATCATTTCTGTGCTGCTGACCACAGTGTACTAACAAACTGCTAACACGATCGGTTTAGCTCACTGTGCGTTACCAGACCTCAGGTGGATGGACAAACCGGCCACGCTTCCAGTTCTTTGGTAAAAAAAGAAACTAAAATGTAAGTAAAGAAGCATACAAGCAACTTAACGTTAAATCCTGTAACTTATTTTATGGAGTTTGCTTGGATTATCACAGCAATTGCTTCTGAGTTTATAAGGTGACATGAGAAGCCTGACATTTGGCTCAAAGCTTTACAATATCTTCAAATAAAAGACATTTGTTGTTTTCAAGGAGGAACCATCGCTACTCATGGAGTACTGAAAAGAAGTCGGGGAGAGAAGAGCTTGTGCAGTAACTTCCCCCACAAATTCTTACCAGGTCGGCATTCATAAAACACGCTTATTGCTGCTTTCAACTAACAAGGAACTGGAATACAGCTCCAATCTTGGAATATATTTTTCTATAGAAAATTCCAACACATTCCTGTCTGCAGGGCATTGATTTCACACCACCGCTGCTGTCATCTGATGTTTCTTTCATGTCCTGTAGCCACCATTCTGTATTACGGGAAATAGAACTTTTACAAGCTGTACACTGGGAACCCGACCACGTTTGTATGCACATCGACTCTGCATCTTTTATTTCACTAAATCAAGTTGATCTCATTTCCATCCAAGCTTCTCAGTGAAAAAAAAGTCTGCCTCAGCTACAGAACTATGTCTACAGAACACCCTTTAAATTAATGATACATGAAGCAAATGGGCTCTTATGCAAAACTCTTCTACTGAGAACCTGAACCTCGGTATTGTGACCTCTGCACTATTAACCACTGCTTTTTATTTTATCTCAACGTGACATGAAACGGATTCAAAAGCAGAGGGTGGAAACCCACTGAGTCACTTTGCCTTTCCTGTCAGCACAGCCATGCAAAACCAAACCACAAACAGCCCCACGTTACGTACTTCAACTCTTCATTAATCCAAACATCATGCTCTGAGCAATGTGTTGATCAAGCTAAAAGCTACAGTAGGGTTGTGTGCAGTTTTCTGAAAATATTTAGTACGTGAGGTAGAGAACAGCATGTCATAGAAAGACACAAAAAGTGAGTATGGGTATCAGCTACAAAATAGAGGTTAGATATTGTTAGATATTGGAGAAAGTGTCAGACTAATGATTTCTATCTTTTAAGCAACAGGGCTTCCCAAACTATTTGGTACATTGCTTTAGCCTGTCACTGCTCTGATGCCCAACGCATGCACAGGGTGGAAGATACGATAATCAAGAATGGAAGTGACAGGAAAACAGCTCACGATCTGGTTCCTCACTTGTGCACAGGGAAGACCCGGGAAATAAGGAAAGCCTATTTGGAAAGGATTGGAAAATTAACTTATCAAATAGAAGAAAAATTAACAAACAAACAAACAACCCCCCCCCCCACAAAGCAATGTGGCAGTGAAAGCAGCTCAGTCTGCCGGCTGCTCACAAACACTGAAAAACTTGGCAACGACAAGTGAAGGATGTGGATAAATTCATGCCCGACTCTGCGCGAATTGCTCTCAAATCTGGCTGAATTCCTGTACCTCGGCATTTGTCGCACCGAGCCATTCCTCTTTACCAGCTCTATGTAATCGCCCGTGCCGTCAGACCGATAAGACTGTCATAAAGCGTTAATTCAATAAATCCGTGTGGTTCATCAAAAAGGCGTATGACTGAACTGCGAAAGTCAACGTGACCCATTAAAAGCCCCATTTAACCTCATTGCTGGAAGATCAGGGAAACAAAAGAGATGAGAAATGGCAAAACAAAGATTCTAAGTGGCTTATCAACCATTGCTCGTTACGCAGCACTGCAATAAGGGGTTCAAACTGCTGTTACAATGATCTACACACGCCAGAGTTTCATTCAACACCAACCTAGGGAGAAATCAAGGGGATTCTTCCCAAAAATCAATTCAAGTTCATGCTGGCTTCCATTGTGGAAGTAGTTCGGATGCCAAATCCTGGCCCGCTTTGTCCAGGTGCCGGTTCTCCAACTTTTCAAGGTCAGAAAGGACCGTGGCTTTTACAACACTAACTCATTTATTCCCATTTTTCTGGTTTTCAGACTGCTCTAAAGGTAACAAGGCTTAAGCAGCTGCCACAGCAACATCTCTGCCCTGCGCCTTTTTAAGCGGTGGCCAGTTTCGGCTGTATTTAAGAGAGGCAGAGGTCTTGAAACTCTTTAATTCCGTACAGTTCTCATTAAATTATGCAGAAAGGTAAAGGACACACGTGGACCCTGGCAGCAGAGAAAGCTGTAGGTAAATTCAAATGTAACAGGAGATGGCAAACAATCCATGTAGGAAATGCTGCAACTAGGAGAAAATGGTGGCAGTCTGACTGCGTGTGGTCAAAACACTCCACCAAGTTAATTCAAAAACATATTCGATCCAGTCATTAGTTCTAATACACGAACGCTCTGTTGCACTACTGAGATGATCTTAAAAATTATACTTTTAATTTATAAATGTTTACAAGAGTCGTCACCTAAATCAGTGCTTTCCAAACACATAATCATTGGGAATTGGACAGAAATGCCATTTAGGTAATATAAGCAGAATTCAGGCCACTTACTGCAGTAACGGATAAATATTTTCACAGCCAACATTATATTAGTATAAATATGTATGAGTATTATACCCAAGAATATATGCTGTAAATTGTGAGTGATTTTGAAGTTGGCAGATGAACAAAAAAAATATTTCCCAGTGAATAGATTAAAAAAAAAAAAAACCAAACTAGAAATAATTACGTCAACTCAAAGATGAAACGTTCTTTTTCTTTTCTGTTAACAAGGATTTCTTATCTAAAAGTAACTTGGGTAGGAAACATGAGGACAGGTAAAATTCCCTGCGGGTGCATAGACACCCTAGAATCAGAATTTCAGTGAGTTAAAAGAGAAACACAAATAAAGCGGAGAGAAGTTACGATGTAACCGAAGTACAGAGTCAAATATATCTCAGTTATCTATAGCCTCCCAGCAATACCCTGCAAGGCATTCTGCACTTCTTAGAAAGAGTTAATTATCTGTGCTAATTACTGAAATTTCTCTCTAAGATGGACCCAAACATCTTCCAGCAGAATCAGTGGAAGAATTTCGACAAGCGATGAAAAATTTAGGACAACCTTAAGTTGTAGAAATAGTTCTGTTGCCTCAAAGAGCTACTTAAAAACTAAGAAATTACTTTAAAGCTAATTATTTTAATTTATGTTAAAGATCTTATTTAAGAGACCTTAAATTAGGTCCCCTAATTAACTAGTTCCAAATAGTACCCAGCCCAAATAATACACGACATAAATACAAACTGCCACTAAAACCAGTCAGAAATATTATTAAATCCAAAAGTATTTAAAAACATGCCACGGTTTTAAAGTTTGACTTGAAATAGGTATATTTGTTCATTCCTAGTCAATGTAATATATGTCAACATATATTATACCCATGAAATAGCGCTTTTTCCCCTTCCTTTTTTAATATCTGTATTTGTCACAAACATGTTCTGTTCACCAAGTCCTAACAGCTGCAGCAGTGCCACTACTGTAGTATTTTTATTGTTACGAGGAAGGGTATTGTTACACGTTTATCCCAAGAAGTGTAATTGCACTTTTCTAATTGTCTTGAACAATCTGAAAATCTGAACTTTCAGCGTAACTTCTTTGTAAAACTTCAGAACTTTCACAAGACAGTTGCTCTCTCCTTTCTTCTGGACAGCAAGGAATAGAAGGGAACACAGAAACCACTTGTATTTTATCACTAAAAGCTGTATTACCTCCAAATATTCAAGCTAGGACTTTTTTGCTACTTTTTCTCCAGGTGCCTCCTTCTCTGCAATGACACCATTGGATTAAGTCTAAGTCACTAAAAGGAATTTTTTCTAAATAAATAAATCAAGAAAAATTAATATACTCTGAGTTCAGTTTTAGAAAGGCTGAGCGACCTGGGCCAAATGAGCCTCTCTCTTGCTTTTGAAAACTTCAGACTTCTTGTTCTAATGCTCTGTAATACAGATAAACATACAATGATTCATAAATATGGCTTCTGACCCTCCAGAAAACCTACTCAGAAGTCTCAAAATAACTTAAATACCTACACTCAAGACTGAAACAGATGGTGACATGCTACAGTCTCTCTGAATTTCTTGCTCCGTGATGCCTCCTACTGCAGATCTGCAGAACAAACTCAGGGCAGGCATTGGGAAATGCAACCCTGTAAGGAAATTACTCCTCTCCGAGCATCATCCCGGTTGCATAAATAACGTTCAGCAGTAGAAAAGAAAACTTTAAGTATGAAAGGAATTTTTAAAGCCATTTCATAAATGTTATTGAGTGTCATGGTACAGAAAACAGCCTCTTCATTTCAGATAAAATCAAATGACAGAATTCTGTTTATCTTTGCTTCAGATATTCCTATGGCTCTGAGAAAGTACATCTTTTGTAAAATAGATTTTTCTGATATATTGTTAGACCCTTGTATTTTTACATTTTTACATTTTTCCTCATAAGGGGAAATACAGGAGGCAAACAGCTTTCACTGAAAGGTTTTGAAGAAATGTCTGCTGTTACAGCCACACAAAGTGTTAATGAAACACCTCTGCAACACAGAAATAATGATCTTGAATCACCATATTCCCATTAAATGTCATCCACCACATATATAAACTGATAGCCACAGGATTTTTTTGTAAGAACTTTAGGACTGCAATGAAAAGAACTAAGTTGAGCAGTAACCTGCTTTATTAAAGCAATTTCTTCAGGAAAAAAACCTGACATTGCCACTACTAAAGTCTAATCTCAACTGGGAATACTAAAGCAATCAGCAATGAAAATTAATCAATCACTGCCAAGCTGCTCTAGCTCACAACTCTACCCATATTTTTCTGTTTCTGTTTTCATACTATTTAGACCATTTATCTTTGAAAGACAGTTATTTGAGTAGATTTGTTCCACTATTTGTGTGCTGGACAGAAAAAAATCAGGCCTACAACTTATTGATGCAGGATGGTCTTTCCTGCTCATGTGAACACACCACTTCACGCGAGTGTACCTTGACGCTTGTTTGGGGCCTACAGAACAGACATATTTCTGAAACACTTTAACTCAAGAAATATTCTTTTGACCATAATAATTAAAAAAAGGCAATGAAAACTTATTTGGGAGTGGTGACAAGTGAAGCAAACGTTTGCATGTTTTATCATATTTTTTTATATATATAAAAAAAATAAATAGCAGCTACAGATGAAAATGAGCTCAAGTCCCAAGTGACAGGTTTTTGAAGGGCCTTGACAGGTCAGACCTCACGCCTTCCAACCGGGATAACCACACATCCATACTCGGCAGGACCGTTGTGATAACTGTAGCATAAGGACTGTGATCCATCAGAAAAGACTGTAATGAACCTCAATAAGGACTGATAATGCAAGTTTAAAAGCTCACTACTATGGTAGAACAATAAAAAAACCCACTTATTGGAAAAAAAAGTATATGCTTATTAGATAATCTCTAACAAAGCTATAACAGCCTGTGGCAGAAATGTAACTTAACTCAACATTTACCTAAAAGGTAGATTGTTAACGTACAGGGCAAGCTCGATTGTTTAGATGCATCTCTTTCACCATTTTCTAACCTATCTGCATTGTTAATATGCAAAAGAAGTGTGTAAAGTGGTGTGTTTTCCCAAATCAAATTGTTCCAGCCACTTGGATTCACAGCCCGTCTCACGTGAGGATGCTCACGACACTTACTGGCACTTTAACCACAATTACAAACAAGTTCCTAAAAACACTCGTTAAAGTAAATGGGAAACTGAGAAACTCCACAATCATAAGAATGACAATTTAAAGTATTCTTCCTGTGGCTCTTGCTGTCAGTGAATAAACTTCATTGCTATAAAAAAAAGGACTAAGCTAACACTACACGGGAGATACTTTATTCTTTCCAAAGAATCATTTCTATTATTCTGTACTCTTTAAAAAAAGGGAGAAGGAACACAGAAGGAACATTATCCTTCCTAAACTGATGAGTCCAGCTGATTTATTGTCACTGTTACTGCTGCAATATAGGTTTTGACTCATAAAGAACACTCTAGAACCGGTTAACAGTGAAGTCCCCAAACTTTATGTCCTTCACTCTATCAGAAATTTGCCCCAGTTCCCGTGGGCCTCGCATTTGAGAAACAAACGTTCTGAATTATTCAATGCTCTTGCCATCAGAGCTAAGGTATTAGTTCATCATGTCATAGCTCCGGTGACACTCTGAGCAAAGTCCCAAGTCATAAAAGAGAAAATGCACTGCGAGAGATCTATGCGCCTGCAACCATTTCTTATGCTTTTGCTACCAGAAACGGTTCTAGGTAGCCTCGATATCAAGATTTTTACTAAAAAATCATGTAACTCAGCAACACATAATAAATTGCGAATTCATGGGGTTTATGACTTCATGTGACTGTTACTATCACTATCTTAAATGCTTACCTACTAATTCCTTCACGGATATCATTCACAGCTGCCAATAGTTTCTGCAGACCTAAAAAAGCTTCTTCAAACGAAGACTTTGCAGTCACAGCTACTGCGTTGGGGTCCAACTTTTGGAAAATTTCAATACTAACAGTCAAAAGAAAAAAAAAGAGACATTGAAAAGCAGTCAAAAAATCCTCAAAATTCACAGAAACCCATTATCTATTGTATGCATTGTACTTCGACTACTAAACAAAATCTTAGAATAAGTCTTAGAATAAATGGCAGAAAGAGCATCCCCTACAACTGTACTTCTGTTTAAAATTTTCCTCGGTGACTGTATTCTTTAACAGTATTTATCACTAATCTTCCCTTGAGAATGAAAGAGTCTCTTCATGCACGGCCTGAGTAAGCCTCTCTTAGAAGAGCATTCTTAGGTTAAAGAAACAAAGAAACAAAGTATTAGTTATTATCATACGATATATATTAGTTATAATATAGTGGTTTCCAGCAATTTTCCAAGCAGCTTCATTTTCCAGATTTACTGGAAGGGGCTCGACATTTTCCCTGCAATGGTTGCGTTGGGACCATGCGCTGCAGCGTACTCATGAAGAATTATCCCTAGTACGATTTTCTTGACATGAACAAGAAGAATGTGAAGTGAGCTTTGATTCTAAGATTTTATCCTCTTTTCACAGCAGGTGGCGAGAGCCAACAGTTCAGTTGGATTTTCATTATAAAATGGTACATTTGAAAGGGCTTCTCCTCGATGCCTGTATGAAATCTTCAAATTCACAATTACTATCCCAGCAAGAAAACCGTTAAGATTGTTCTCTGGTTCAGATCCTCAACTGACCTGAACACCACACCAAGTCAACTCGAAACTAGCTTCAATTCGGATTAATTTGCACTGGTGCAAACCAAGAGAAGTTGCTGGTGCAGCTCCATAGTACATTCAAATGCCAGCGTAGAAGTTGCCATTACTGTTTATTAAGTCCTTTATTACCGTTTATTAAGTCCTTAATAGACCACCAAAAATAGAGTTCCTTTCTGCTTGACGTAACTCAGTCTCTCTTTTGAAAAGATTTCAGGTCAAGACTACAAAAAGGAAACGCAGTATCTATTCAGATTCTGTGATAGCATCCAAAAGTATGGCATCTCAGTGATGTTCCAGCAGATTTTTCAAAAATAATCAAAATAAAAACAACGGTAAAACAACCGGACAGAGAGCGGTTTAATTTCACGCAATTTTGAGACGATATAAGAAAGGAAATTCATCACTAGATTCTGCATGTGGATTTTACAGAGTGAGGGAGTTCGCTTACCAAGAAAACTTATATTTCAAATTGATTAAAGTTTCAAAAAAAAAAGTAAACAATTTTGCATAGTATACCTCCACAGGATTTGGAAAGAAAATACCCACAAGAAAACTTAAAATTTGAGTGCCTCTTTTTTATAAATAAAGATGAGATCTGTCACTCTTACAGAGTTTTCAACATCGTTCTCTAAGGCAACTTATTTCAGCCACTATCCAGAAAAAGAGCAGCAGACTAGAGAGATCACTGACTGCACCCACGTAACAATTCGCACGCTCCTAACTTCTCTGTGTGACAAGTTGTGTGATTTTTTTGGTCAATTTTAAGTAATCACTAATAGCTTCTTCTCTAAACTAGGGGGAAAAAAGCCATTTCTAAAGCGCGTTTGGAAATTATGTAAGGTTATGAAGAAGTTCAAATTTCTTTAGTTTTCCGTACCTGTACAAGTTCATTGTATTCCACACACCTTCAAGGACTGACCAGATTTCCTGGTGCCTGTTTTCTTGAGCCACATGAAAGCTTGGATGTAACTTTTTTTCTTCTTCACAGTTTTGAAGATTTGGTGTCGTGGCTTCCATTTTTTCACATGTAGCATTTTCTGAAACGACCATGATGTCTTCTGATAAATCCTGCTCACAGTCTGACCTCACCTTATAAAACAGTTCAGCAAACAAATAATGAATGTGTTTGGTTCCCAACTTAAGAAAACTTGAACACTTCAACATAAAGGCAGATATTTGCTACATGAAAAAAAAAGTTAAATTTTGAAAACACCCTAGCAACAACATTTCCTGCAATATTTTTTTTTTAAATTATGGGCATAATTTAGAAATCTAAGCAAGGTTTGCAATATGAACATGGAGAAACGTCAAGAAGACGTTAGGTGAACCAATACTAAAGCTCCCCGTACCTCTGTAAGCGTTTGGTGCAGCTTATTCACTTCAGCGTAAGCCTGGGGAAGAACGCCGTTATAGTCTGACCTTGAACTGAAAGCATGGAACAATTTTTTGGATTCCTGGAGCAAGATGGCTGCTGTTGAGGAGTCAACTGTTTTACCTGATATTTAGAAATTAATACAGAAAATAGAAAAAAAAAACGTTAGGAGTTATCAGTTGTAGCATTTTATACGTTTAATACGCAGTTTAATACGCAAATATCTGGAATAATTGAAGCACATAAAAAGCCTTGGAAAAGGTTCAGGAGCATTAAATGAAACAGTCTCAAGAGAAACATGTGCGAGGTTAAGACTTCTCTCTTCTTCATCAAGTCTTCCAAATTTATCCCAGGATCTGGCAAGAGGATCAACTGGCATATCTGAAATAATTCTGTAGAACAGCAATAGCCCAAAAGAGGGATATCTGTCAAAATCAAGTTCTTAAAGACATCTTTAAATAAATGAAAGGGTTGGGATTTTTTTTGTTGTTTGTTTGTTTTGCAAACAAACCTCCCTGCCCTCATCTATTACGTTAATTACTCTTAACTCCCCTGTAATTTATTTGGCAAATGCAGATCATTTTGCCACACATAACATTGTGGATCAATACAAAAGTAGATAAGACTGACCAAGGTATGGCTCCACATAATCTTAAACGAACAAAAAAGCAGAAAAGAACATGTCATTATTTGAACACAGAAAGCACGCACTTTTTCAAAGTATCTACTTCTGTAACTACTAAAACCAGAACATTGAAGGTTTTTACAAGTTTATAGTTTACATTCTCAGAGATTCTTACCTGTACAAAGGTGTTTATAGAGACATTCGACGGTTGAAAGTAAATTCCTTGGCACAACGTAACCAAAAACAGCCATCCAGTGTTTCTTATAACACTTCAGCAAGTTTGCTAGCGTCCATGGTGGCTTCAGATACAGTATCTGAAAGATAATACATTATAAATTCAAATATAGACATATTCCTATGCATATTCCTATGCATTTCACAACTGCTCTGTTCTTCAATAACATTATGATTTATGCTTGCTGAAGTAGAATTTCAATCATTCCTCAGAAATAAGGTTATATGCAGATTTAACAAGTTTATCTATAAATAAAATATTTGATTCAACAGCATCATGGGTTAAATAGAGATGCTTATGTAGAACTGTTTAGTGTACAATAATAATCTTTCAATATTTTCGTGATTTTTGGTTCCCTTTTTCCTCAAACACACCAAATACTCTTGAGCTATCTCTTAAAGTTATTTAATGTGTTACTTGTGCACAAATCCAGAACAACAGTAAATATGCCTTTGATTATCTAGTGTTGTTAAAAAAGTAAACGCATCTCTCCTAGCTGTGACTACGTATACATGAAATAGTATACGCGTATTGTAATAAAATTTAAATTTATTACCACCAAGTGAAACCAGAGTTTGAAAATATGTTAACAGAAATTAATTAAGCTCACCAGAGTGCCTCAAAGCTTATCAGATAATCAAAGTTCTATCTTGTGGAACAACACTCATCTTGTGCAGATTTATTTTTTTTAAAGCCACAGAAGCTTGTCCGCAATAAATTCAAACTTCTAACTAGCCCTTACCAGCTATGAAATGGAATCTACACCATAGCATGGATAATTTGAAAGTGCCTTGTACACAAGTATTTATTTTCTGTTAACAACACTTCTGAAAGAGTGAGTGTTTGGAGCTTCTCATTAACACCCTTGTAATTCTATATCTGTATTATAACCAACGGAGCTGTGAACAATTTTATCCGCATGATATCTAAAAACAGCTGTCCTGAAGGGGAAGAAGCGCCTGCAACAACAGTGCCTCAATATCATAAAACGTGACAGAAAAATTTCTGGAAGGACGTATTTACAATGCAGTGATTTAACCACACTAGAAAAGCTGAAACAGAAAATTAATGCAACTAATACAAAGAGTTCCCAAAATTCACACTGAACAGCCGGCACCTCTGTTACCTTTTTATTAAAATACTACTCAAATACTGCACAGTCATTACTGGTCAAATAGAATAATCTTGTTATCAAATGAAATAGTAAAATTGAACACTTGGCTGTTCACTGTTTCTGAACCGTTAGATTAGTAAACTAGGTGACTTAGCTGTTTGGCTTAGCACAGGTACTAATACCATTAAAATACCAAGGTCACTTAAACCTCTTAATACTTGAGACATCAAGCAAGATGACAAAAGAAACCACCTCCATCCATAGGTTTCCAAATGCAATTTTCATTTCAGTCTCCAAAATACGAGATAAAGCTTCTCCTAAGATCTTTTCAAGGTCTGGAAGCGTATTTGGGAATCGCGCAGTAAGACTAGCGTCACCTCTTTCTGTTTTCTCCAATTCTGCATCTGTCGAACCAATGATAACAACAGGTACTCATTGCAAATGTTTCTGTATCTAATTTAAATTGATAGCACACAAATAACTCGTTCCCATAACTAAAGACAGACAGCACTCACACTTTATGTTATAAATCAGGTGGGCTACATCTAATTACATTTCAAGTATTTCTAGTTACACTCACTTGTACTGTGGGTATTTTTAATTATGAGCTACCAACCAAAAAGATTTATTTCCCCAGAGCAACATTCATTTGTTATCTTACTCCAGATTTCTTTTTTTCCTTAAATAACTTAGATTATATACAGGCAGTGGGGTTATCAGCAAATATAAGAAGATCACTTCTTAATACTGTAAGCTATATTTATAGCTTTGGAAAAAATGAACAGGCAACCCAAGGATCGAGTTCTACTCTTTGGGATGCAAGTAAAAGTATTAGCGTAGTATGTACGGGTGTGATCGCAGCACACTGAATATTACAACTGCTAAGAACAGGACCCAAACTAAATCATCTGGAAAAAAAATATTTTCAGTCATAAGAAGTTCAGGACACTTTTCAGATGATTATAAACACAGAACATTTATGTTGTGATTTTCTATAAAAGAAAAATAAGTTGTATTTTAATTTCCTAGAACTCTACAAGACAGATGTTTTAATAAGGCTCTCAAACTGTTAGAAAGCCATTGATCTTTGAAAATAAAACAATCTGTCCCCCCGCCCTGACATTCCTAAGGATTACAAGTATCTGAAAAATGAAATTAGAGTAGAAACTACATAGAAAACATACTTCCACTCTTACACTGATTGTTACGTGTCTCAAAAGCCACCGCATGTGTCTGTGCACATTAAACAAACGTACCACACTTTGACTGTTGCAGCTCAGCACAGTTCTGGTGCCTGTTCACGTTCAGATTCCGCAGAGCAGTAACCAAGTCAGCTTTGCAGAATGCCTTGACCTCACTCACAATGGCTTTATTACATAAATTTTTATCATCCCTAGGAGAAGAAAATTAATTGTTGACATAAAACTGACATTATTGCAAAGTAATAAAACCAACACAAGGAAAACTTTGTCTTCAGTAAGCTTATCTTGTGAGCCTCATTATATATGAAGTTTTCTTTCTCAAGAAATTAGAAACAGTTCAAAAAAATTAAACCAGAAAATTAACTAAAGCGGCTATTCTGAAAAAAATAAAAACATACTGAAAAATGCTTCAGGTTCTAGTTCTGCTTTAAGAAAAAATGAATATAAATACTACAGCAATGAAACCTAGCTGCTATGACTTTGGAATGCAAACAAGGCAATGATCTAAGACAGTAATATCTGATTTGATTGCTACAATTAATCCTTGTTTTTATCACCTTTTTTTTGTGTTCTATTGGCCAAATAATTGTCCCAAAAGCCTCCTTGAGTTACACACTGCTCTAGCAGAACTACTATAAGGACGCAGTACAAAGTTGGACCAAGTACTTTCTCGAAATTTTCCATTGCTTACAATGATAAAGGATAAAGGGATTTTTGGATGAAAAGCACTTCTGAGGTCAGCTCCTGTTCTTTACTCAGAGAAACCCCAAATCATTATCAGTAGTCCTACCAATGGTGCGACTGAAATAGTCTTTTCACAGCAACCCAACCCACACACGCCACCTTACACAAACCAACTGATACCTGGGCTCTTAACCCCACACTTCTTGCACCTACATGGGTTTCAGCAAAGACCAAAGCTGTTCACAGTCCCTGTCAGGGAATATCGGCCCTTTAAAAACCAGCTTCGTGTGACTTGTGTCAAATCCAGAATCAATACTCACAACTCAGCTGTTATCCTCACAGAACAAGAGCAGAGACAAATCCATCTCTATCTCCTCTCTTTCTAAATATAACCCTCAATGCCCATTACCCTTCCCAAACCAGAGGCAAATTTATCTCCATCTTTGCCCTTTTTAAGATCAACCTCTGACAATGTTTATCACTGTTCTCAATCAGGTGAGCAGAAACAAAGCATCTAACTGAACCTCAATAATTAATACAATTTTTCTTTCTATTTTGTAACTCCAGCAATATTTTTATGAGAAATCAGAATAACATCTGAGAATGCTATGCTTTGAAAAGTTTTAAAATTGAATATTGAGTAAATTTAACTCTACTTCAGGCCTCAAGCACATGAAGGTGATTTAAGTCTACAATCTGTGTGTTTTATTATACCCTTCTGCTCTAGCTTTTAAGGGGGTGATTGCTCTTCAAAAAGCTTACTTCAAAAACAGTAAGTTTCGTCGGAAGATACAAATGGAAAACAGCGTATTTGGCATGAGACCATCTTACGCCTCATAAGAGACCCAAAACCACGCAGGAACTCACGTGCAGAGTACGACGACAGCTTGAGGAAAGAGGTTCTGATACTGCAGACAACACTGTAAAACGCGATCGTCATTGTTCTCGTCACTCAGGCCATCTGCAAATCGAGTGAGGAGAGTGCTGACATCTTCAGAAGGAACTCAACGTAAGATATACTTCAGTGTAGTCATGGTACTGTTTTTCAATTTAACACTCCCCAAGCAAGGACACAGAAGCATAACCTAAGCACAAATGTGAGCCTTGAATTCTTTGATACTACTCCACGGTTTTGCCAGAAAATATCAAGCAAGCCACACATAAATTTGAGTATGTCAGATTTTGTGATGACTGAGTCAAAAGCAAAAGCCCACAACATATCCTTAGATCATAAGCAAAAGTAGTAACTAGATAAATTTTCATTAAGTCCCTCACTTACCAAAGATGCAGTTGAAAGTGAGAAACAATTGACAAAATAGCAAACAAAGCACTAATGTGAATAAAGTATTTGCACACTAAAGCCTGAAGGCTGCTGCAAGCTATTAGCTAATTTTAATTAGCAAACTGCAGACTGAAGACTGTATTAAACTCGAAATTTAGTGCTAAGGTTCACACTAAGTGAACTGCAAGGATTAAGTACCCAAAGCAAATTGATTGCACATGTATTACATATTTTTTGAGAAGCAAGCTGCATGGATTGCCCCCACAATTTTGCATCTTGGTTTTTGAGACACATGTAGATGAACTGGACTGCAGGAATAGCTTTGTCCCGAACATGCTGCAACATTTTCCCCTTCTTCAAGTTGTCCAACTCTTGCAGAACGACCCAAGGAATTATTAACGCAAGTCTGTTAACCCCTGAAAGGAAAAAAAAAAAAATTAAAAGTCATGCAAATTATTACATTTAACTTCTAATTCAATATCATAATTACATAAGCTTACATGTATCTTTTTTGCCAATAGTTTTCATATTCCATGCTCAAGAGTATCTAACATTAAAAAATAAACAACTGAAAAAGGCCAAGTACCCCGTTTCCAATCTAACCTCAAACTGGCACTACACTGGTTACATGTAAAAGCGCCAAAATTAGGCGAACAAAAGGAATAAGCAATTTTAATCAACAGAATACTTGGACAGCAGTGTGTAGCAGTGTTGTAAAATATATTTGCAGCAATTAATGTCCTGCCATACACTGACTGTAAGATGTTAAAGCAAACGGTGACAGCAGCTGAAAGAACAGGCTGAAAATGCCTGAATGATCACAACAGTCACTGTACAAAACCAATCGTCAAATAAAAAGGAGTGATGAGTGGTGCTGATTGCCAACCAGTGTTCCTAAGCAAGGAACAGGAAGTATGAACATTGGACCATGGTTTTATCTGGATATAAGTATGGTTTGAACTTTAAAACTATTACATACAAAATACACAGTAAATCAGAAATTTAATGACTGTTCTGTACAGTCAATTTTGGAAAAATATACATTCATATCCATCTATTTTGTAATAAACAGGTCCAGAATGAGCAATCTTCTGAACCTTTTGCATAACGAGCCTAGTGTAGGACCAGAAATTGAGAGCTGAAATATTCTAAAAAAGACATTTGAGACTGTAGCTCCCAGTATTACACAATGCAGCACCGTTCCTAACATGGGAAAGAGAAATACAGTCTGGCACACTCTTGAAAATTGCTCAGGCCCTTATTAAAGTTATGTTCCAGGTGGCCAGAATAAGTGTTTTCACTAAGTGAAAGCATCAAAGGACTGTAAATATTCCGATAGATTCCAAATGTCTACCAACAACTGACATGCACTACCCTAATCCTGCTAACATTAAATCACTAAAAGCCTCACAACAAACATCAAAGCCGAACATCAAAGCCGGGGTTTGCAAGCAGAATTCCTGAGAAATTGCTCACACATCTCATGAACTCTGTGACTTTTACCAAGACACAAATAACACACTGAGTGACTGCTTATCAGATTTTAAATGTTTCTAGATTTCTAGGAAAAAAAATGCTAAAAGAGAGTAGAAAACATCATCACCACTAGTATTGGATTAAATGCTTAAAAGTATGTTCTTAGAGTAGGTAAGATTTATTTACCTCTAAGAATTCATGCACATTCCTGGAATGTTGACCATGATGCTCTATAGGTACATAGGTATAAGAGGTAGCCTGTTTGGGTTCACAGAACCAGCCTCGATATGAAACCCGCTGCCTTTTTAAGGAGCCCAGCCTAGAGTTCTTACAAAATCCATTCTTTTCTTAAAATGTCTAATTGATCATCCCATATTCACGTACCTGGTATATCCTCAGATTTCAGGGATCTGACAAATTCAAGGTGACTAATCATTATATTTGTGTCAATCACCACTAATATGTTCAGACCCGAAGTAAAAGCCTCTGAGGGAGTAAAAGAACAAACAAACACACACACACAGTTGTGAAAAAAAAAATTGGTTGTGTACTCTCTACTCAGAGCATTAATCAACTGTAATAACAAGGTGTGTGTAGATACCAAAGAACATCAAATCATGACATACCAGCAGAAATATTTAAATCCTGCTCTGGAAGATCTATCTCCATACTTGTAAGCTCTCCGCAAGTCTGTACGACAGGCAGCGCCATCCTCTTTTGAACACGAGCAACATGCAAATCTTCAACTATCTGCATCTACAATGAAAAAAATTTGCATTATTATCAATTGTAAGCAATCCCTTACGAATTATTCCCAAAAAATATACTTTTATATTAATGCTGCTGTGTTAAAACTGACTAAAAATGAAACAGGAAACTTTTTAAGTTGGTGCAGCAAATGTAAAGCCGTGAGAACCTTCTGCACACCCTCCACTGTAAGAAGCCCACAAAAGTTGTCCAAAATACAGCCCAGAAGGAAGATGTGTTTATGTTCTTTCTACCTGGTAGCCAAAAACTTTGTTCCATTTTTTGCTATGTGGACTGTCAGTTTCATGACAGGTTTTTCTTAAAAAAAAAAAAAAAAAAAAAAAAAGTGTCTCTTTTCCAGCTTAGAGGATGGAAAATGAGATAGCTAGAGTATGTAGGCAGCTATGAAGGCCTCCTACATTGAGGCAGATAACAGAAACGCAATATTTCTGTCTCAGAAAGTTCCTGATTAGCGATACTTTAGCAAGTTTGTTTAGTGTTTGAAAAATAAATGCTCCACACTTTTGGAAGCGTGGATCGTAAGCCAACAATGCAAAATACTAGGAGAAGTCACGGAATGGTCCAGCAACGCAACCTCGGTGCCATGAATTTTTAATACGAGTTGGAAGTGCATTACTAACCTCTTGGTCTGCTTCTGGATTCTGACTGCCTTGAAGGGGTAGAAAAACTTCGAAGTTCTGTAGGAAGAATTTTAAAAAAAATCATACCAATACCACAAAATATCAAGGAAGACTGAGGAACAAGTGACCCCATGTCAAGAGTTCTGGAATATAGCTCTTTAGTACTCTCAAGTACATCACTAACCTTTCGGGTAGACTTTATGTCCTCACCGTCTTGGTAGGAGTCAGATGTGCATGGGACCTCAAAAGTCTAGAAACAAATAGGAATGGAAGCAGGACACTTATCAGTCTTTTAGAGAACACTGAATGTTCCCTAGGACACTTAGTCTTTTAGAGTGCTTTTTAGAGAACATTGAATGTTCCCAAGTGAAATGAATAGGTAACAAACATATTTTTTATATCCATGATGCAGCATCTACAATATCATTTCAAAAGGACTTAGAAGGATGGCTTTCATTTAAAATAAATATAGTGGCTTATGCAGTGAGCCTATTATTCCAGTCTCTTGTGGGTTTGTCATTATGTGATTCTTGCTCTGGGCTTCCCAGTACAAGACAGACATGAAGTTAATGGAGTGAGCTGAGCAAATGGTCACTAAGATGATTAAAGGACTTGGGCATATCATACAAAAGGCTGAAAGAGCTGGGATAGTTTGGCCTGAGGAAGAGAAGGGGAAATCTTATCAATGTTTATAAATATCTGATGGAAGAATGTAAAGAAGATGGAACCAGACCCCAGATAAAGTTGAGGTGCAGAGCCAAACACAAGCCAGAACTTGGAAACAAACCCATCATGGCCAAAGGTGAAGTTCTGCAGGAAATGTACAAATTTAGTTCAATGTCTACAAGTTCTCCTGGCACTACTTTGTCAGCAATTAGCACCTGTTAGGCAGGCGCTATTTTCATTGGTTCCGGTTATTCATTCAGAAAATGATATGACAATATGAATCCAAAAAAATTTCTGCTGACTTACACCTAAATTGAAGTTATCGCGCACCCCCAGCAGCAAAGTAACACTATGAAAGCATTTGTGCAGACACAGTCCTAAAACGCAAGACCTTTATTATTCTAGTTTGTTTAACCATTTAGCAGAGAAACACTTCAACACAGTTTACACTGGGTTCAAGAAAAATTCATCAGGTTAACTAAGAAATCGTGTTATGAATTTGTAAGAAGACGGTCTGCTCACATAAAAACTGCCTGCCATTCAGAAAGTAGCCTGAAAGATCTACCAGCATAATGCAAAGAGTTAAGTTCTCATTACCTGCTTAAAACATAACGCTGTGGCTTCAAAGTCCCCTTCTCCAGTTCCTGAAGCACCAGCAGCTTTACCAGAACCATCGTCCTGTTTTTTCCGTTTACTGAAGTCCCATTGTTCTGGCGTTTCAGTTAAAGCACGTGACTGTGTGCGTTTACTCACATGCCGTTTTTTCATAGAAAACTCCTTATGTTCTTCGTCATACTCTTCTTCCCAAGTCCTAGATAACGTATTTGACTTCTTAGTCGAAGACCTATGGTCATCCACAGTCCCTGTAGAGGTGTCATATGGCTTTTTGGGAATTCTGACATCTTCACTCTGTTTTTTTGATCCATCTGCCTTTTTATGCGGTACATGTGAATCATACGCAGATGACTTAAATTTTTCCAACATCGTTTGTTCCGCTTTTAACTTTAGTTTGCAGAGTTCAGCTTTCTCTGTCTTTTTCTTCATTGCCTTAGC
Organism: Caloenas nicobarica; assembly: GCF_036013445.1. NCBI lineage: Eukaryota > Metazoa > Chordata > Aves > Columbiformes > Columbidae > Caloenas > Caloenas nicobarica. Next base: position 2,760,110 of record NC_088264.1, read on the forward strand.
CCTCTGAAGTGCAAAGCTATGCCAGAGTCTTTTTCCTTCTGCTTCATCAAAACGACTTTTGTTATGACCTTCCCTGCTAGAAGTCACTACATCAGGAGTGTGTGTACTTTTTCCATGTTTAATTTCTTTGGCTTTAAATTGTATAACTATTTTCTTTTGCTTTTCAGTTTGGATTAAAGAATTGTCTGTGATTTTGCTTCTGTTTGGAGATTTTCTTTGGGATCTTCCATCACTACTCTGAGAAATATTAGAACTTTGGTCTCGCTTCTTCTCTTGCCCATCTTTCTCTATTTTGAACCTATAGAAACATTACCAAAAAAAAAGCAATGTAATCTACTTCAGTTAATGTAATAGAAAAGCAACAACAACAAACCAACAAAAATCCCAAAAAATAACCACAAAAAAGCCTGCACTTGATTTAGGCAGATGCAGCTAACTATTTATGAGTACTAGTTTGGTATGTTCTTAAATATAAACTTGCAGCGACATCCACCCTTTAAAATAGTTTGATACAGTGGTTTTAGTATTTACATTTTTACCAGTTGTACAGCTATTTTAACTTACAAAACTGAGAAAAGCTTTTTCTGCATTCACTATCAGTCTAGTTTCACCTTATCAGAGAGTAATTATTTTTCTGAACCCTGTCTTCTCAACTATCTCAAACTACCTAGCTTAGACAGAATCCACTCATTAATGCAACGCCAACACTTCGTCAGATAAAATATCTCATTTTAGTTGGTAACAAGTCAAACGAATTTCTTAAATTCAATTTAAAACAATGACAAACTTTTTTTCTTTAGTATTTTAGTGACGCAGCAAGATTTTACCTCTGAAATTCTGTACCGCCTTTCACAGTACAGTTATAAGATTTCGTGTCTTCGGAGTTCTGAAAGAAGAAAAAAAATCCAAGTAATTTTTTCCTTATAGAGGAAACTGCAGTTAAAATCTTCATAAGATGGAACAAGCTATTATCTAATACTAGATTCACTATGATTTTAAGTTAATCTTGAAAAAAAGCAGCCACATACCTTGCTATGATTTAGTGTTTAGATTTTGTTACATTTAAGAACACCACAAGGGGAAAAATTGAATGTGGCAGAGTCCTGGTCATAAATAGAGAAAGACCAAATAATTAAACACATTGAGGATTAATGTGTTTCATATACTCTACAAGTAAATCAGTGTGTAAAATACCTATTTTTGTATATTTATAACAATTCTTAGGGAGAAGAAAGTTACCTGAAGACTGTTTCCAACTATCCCCTAGGTAAGGCCAAAGAGAGGTTATTTCTATGGGAGGTTTTTGTGCAGAAGAGATGTGTTGTTAATTCTCATCAGATTTACTAATTAGTAGAACAGTGTGAAACTACAGTTACATAGGCCTGGTTAAGAGTAAAGATAGTCCCCAAAAAAAGAACTTGAACAGACCTTGTTTAGAAAGCAGCTATATCACTGCTCTATATTGCAATTTGTGTTGCGTTAATGTTGCAGAATAACTAGAAGGTGACTTCAATCAGGTCAGAACAAAAAGCAGTTTATTATTGCAGCTATGGGAGTGAACACAGAGCAGCAAAATGAGACTGCTGATATGAATTCTGTGCAATGAGGCAGGTAATTTTTATACACCTTTGGGTTATGGGACTCAGTTTTCCCAAAACTACAGCAGGGTGTAGGAAATTACAACAGGGAATGGTAGCATATGGATTACTTCAGGTAAGGAAGCTCTAGGTAGTACTGCCTTTCACAAATAAGTCACTCCTTCGGTAACCGGGTCATGCTGACTCAGTGAGGCCATTAGGTCACTGCCACAGAGATTTCCCTAACAAGAGAGGCCTGCAAAGGCCTAGGAGGCCTTAGCTATTCTACTTCCCCAGTAGAAAGCACTTCATCAAAAAATAAAAAGGTTGCAGAAACCAGCGGAGTCCTAATGAATTAAGGAAATCTGGAGAACTTCTGCCTGTTGTTGGTTCTGGAGTTGTAACAGCAGCAAATCCAACGAAATTGTAACTTAGGAGGCTGTTAAAGGCTCCTGCCACTGAGAATCGTACCAGTGCAGCTTGCTGCGGGAAGACCTGTTCGACTTGCACAATTATAATCAAATAGGAATCAAAGTGTTTTATTGGTTTATTAACAAATCAATTAACTGGCAATCAGTGAACTACACACTAAGGATCAATACTAGCAATAAAACAGAAAAATTATAATAATAGACTACTACAAAATGATACCTCTTAGCATTATCAGTTTGGAGTAAATATCCTCTTGGAGCAGACTGCTTTAGGTGTTCTGTTCACAATTCCACAGCTATCATATCACCTGGCACTATCTGGGCAACATTATCAAGAAGCAGCAGTGCCTCTAGTCCCCCAGACAGCTCTGTTTAAACCTACTCTAATCTATACTGTGACAAATGTCCTTTTGCTTACGGAATTATATGCCGAAGTACTAAAAGCCAGCAGGCATCCAGTTTTCTCTAACCTGTGGCCATGCTGATACCACATTAAAAAAAACCCCACCTAAGTTACTTAGATGGCTTACTCTCACCTGTATGAGCTGAAGATACCTCTTTATCCATTCTGTGATCACACTGAAGAAACACTTGCTACTATTCAGAGATTTCCTTATCTTTTTGCTATTAATAGTTTGGGTTTTCACTGCTGCTTGGTCAACGTCTGCAATATTTAATTCTGTCCCATACAGATTGAAATCATGCAACGGTTAAAACTCTATTATTTAAATTGGTATAGGCATTAGCAATACAGCTATAATATGAGGGTTTAAGTCATGTTTTTACCTTTTGTATTAAAGAAGGAAAAAAAAACCACCTTAGAATAAGTTAATGTTAAAAGACATATTGAATGGTAATAAGGAATTCAGGAGAAAAATAGTTACAAGTATTTGTCTTAGAACAAATTTTCCTCATGAGCAAAAGGCTCCACATGTGCATAATTCAGTTTCTGTTGCCAAGATATCATGCTCATTTATAAACACTTCCAAACTTTTTTTTTAACACATTTATGACAAGACAGTTAAAAGCTCCCTTATTTCATATATGCCTTACAAAATCCAAGTGAAAAAAATCTAGCAAACTTAAGTACGGATTTATTAAACTACTGATGTATTAGATATGTATTACATCACTGGTGGGAAATAACTTCCCAGAAAGGTATACAAACAATTAAAACAAAAAAAAAAAAAAAGGGAAGCTACATACAAGCATGACCAGAAAGATTAACATCCGTGTAGCACCTGCATTTTACAAGTGGTCCGGTGAAAGCTTAATCACCAAACACAAATATGTAGCAGAGTATACTAAGAATCTACATCTGATTTTGGTCACTGACTTAGGCCTTCATGGTTAAGAGGAAATACCTGAAAGTTGCTTGCTAAAATAAGTACAATTTGTGATTAATTAGAAAATTAAGATTTATGGTCCAAGATACAGAACAACCCAGGAAAACAGTGGTGGTTTCGATAGCAGTTTTAAGCTCAATTTCCTCAACCAGGAAGACACGCTAAAATAAAAAAGTTTATATTTTCTGATACCCACACTACTCATAGCCTCTGGAGAAAAACCTAAGCTAGTTATAAGGCTAGAACTTGCAGTTATCTGAACAATTCAACCATCCTGCTGTTCTTAATGACCCCACCTTTAAATTTGATTAATTCTTCTATCACAAGACTACTAAATAACCCATGCTTTTTTGTTGAATGCGGGAGTTTGAATTTAAATAATGGTAATATTAATAATACAGCTGTTCCTACTTTGTCATCCCGGCCATCCAAACAGTCTTCCTTCCCAGTTAACTTCTTTAGTTTCTTTTTAGACATCTTCAAATCCTACAAAAAACAGTGTTGCCGTTATTATTTATTTCAAGTTTCATTTTCCAGCTGGTATAAAAATAATTTTAACTGTGTAGAAGAAAAAAAAAAACACCCAACACTCCAATACTCCTTTTTCTCTTCAGATTACAGAACTGCAGCAGATTTTAAATGTTACATACTGACAGCTTGCTAGTAAGATAACTTCACAGAAAAAAAAAGATGGCAAATGGCTGGTGGTCTCTGCTCCAGAGACACGTATGTTGTACCAGCAAACACAGACTAAGAGAAACAAACATCTTTTAACGGCTACTCATACAAACGTCGAGTTTTAGGCTACAGAATTCATCACTTCCACTGAGGGAAGGTAATAAACACGGTGATATCTCCCAACAGCTACACCGCCCCACACACAAACCGGCCCTTAGAGCCAAACAAACAAGGAGAGATTTCAGAGGGCTGTAAAAAACCTTCACCAGAAGCTCGCAGAGCTCCAGAGGTGAATGTCTGGAGTCCAGATCACCCGCCTGACCAGGTGAGGCACAGCAGCGGCTCGGCCGTTCCACAGGGAAGGCGGAGTTGAGCAAACGCACGGCTCTTCAAGCAGCCGGGGCGGAGTGACCGCGGGAACGGCTGTGACTGAGGGAGCAGGAGCCTCCTGCCCCGACCCCACGCGTGAGGAAACGCGGGCTGAGCCCCCAGCCTCCCCCCGGCCCCTGCCAGCACATCCCCTCCCTCCTTCCTTCCTTAACCCCCGGCAGCAGGACAAGGAAGGCCCCACCTCACCCTCCTGCCGACGCCGACAGCGGCTCCACGCCCCCAGCCCGGACGCTCCTCAGGGGGCGCCCCGAGCGCGGCCCCGCTCCCGGGCCGGGAACTTCCCAGTCGGGCGCTGCCCGCCTCAAAAACCGCCCGGGCCCCGGCTCCTCCCCGCCGCGGGGACGCGCTGGGGACACCCGGGAGCCTCGCCGGGGACGGCCCTCAGCTTACCCGAGGCGCTCTGGGAAATGTAGGCGGTGCGAGCCCGCCTCCCCTCTCCGCCCTTCGTGCGGGGCCGCCGCCGCCGCCGCCTTGCCCCCCCGCCTCCCGCCTCGATCCCAAATAAGAGGCGTGTGGGCCCCGCGGAGCGTCCTTCTGTGTGCACTCGCTCGCCTTCCCCCGCTGCTTGTGGAGAAGATGGCAGCGGAGGCGGCTGCGGAGGCCTCGCTAGCGCCGCTGCCTCCCGAGCAGAGGCAGCCGGGGCGGGAGGACGATGCTGAGGAGAAGCCCGAAGGCGGCGACGAGACCGCGGCGCTCAGTGAGGGCCGGGCGCGGGGAGGCCGCGGGCGGGCGGTGTGGAGGCAGCGGGCGGTGTGGCGGGCACCGGGCCCTCCGTTCTTCTCTGGGGGGAGCGGCGAGGAGATGCGGCGGGCGGGCGCCGTGCGGGGACGGGGGAGAAGCGCCCTGAGGGAACCGAGGGCTTGAACTCGCACAGCCCGGCGGCCCGAGCCGCCTTCGCGCCTCTCCCGCCGCGCTCCCCTCCCGGCGGGGTGAGGGAGGCTCCGCTTGCCCCGTTTTCCCGACTTTGTGTCAGGCCACACGTGCTCCTGGGGCCGAGCCTCCGCCGGCTTTGAAACAGCGAAACGGGGCTTGTGTCGCCCCTTTCCTCCCTTTGCATCTAATGGGAGATTTTTGTGGTTGCTAAAGATGTTTTTTTTACCTCAGAGCGCAGTCTCACAAGGTTCTGTTACGGACCTGGGGGGGTGGGTGCCATGCGGCTCTTGCCCCATGGATTTTCTCCTCATTTTTTTTCTCCCAAATGTGTTTAAATTGGCTGCCCTGCCCCTTGAGTTTTCTCCTCGCTTTTTTTTTTCCTGCCAAATGTGTTTAAATCGGTTTTCCAGCCGCGCCAAATGTGGCACTGATGTTATTTGCTGCTGTAACCTTACGGTTGAAGCAAACTGACTCTTCTAATTTTTTAAAAAAAAAATATGTATATTAGGCTCTTTGAAGCATCATTATGTTTGTGCATAATTAGTGATTCCTCACGGGCATTTAAAAAATCCTGCAATCTTGCCTCGGTACCTTTTCTTAATAATTTAGTGTGAAAGGTTACCCTTCTTCCTATATGTATACCAACTCTATGTACAAATATATGCATACTTTTTAATTTTTTCAACTTTTTAAACCTGTAGACTTGTTCTGAAGATGCAGATGATCTAACTCGGGTGGATTTTGGTCACCGCTGTGCTCTCACTATGCGTTTTTATAAGTGTTACCAGTTTTTCTCACAGCACATGTAGTTGTAATTAATCATTGTTCTTCTTGTGCATCTCTTACTAAAAATCCATTCACTTTTTCGTTTTCTTTCTCCTGATAAAGTTTGTAGAAACTATGACCAGGCATCTTGCAACTTTTTAATTGAGGAGTAGGTGGGAAATATTTAATACAAGTTGTTAGCTTAAAAATGTTAGAAATACAGCAATGCTCTCTGAGTAGCAATGCAAGGTGTTGATGTATTTTAAAGTGGGTAGAAAATTGTTAGAATTGTCTTTCCAAACAATTTCTCCAGCCCCCTGCCTTCAGGTATTACTTCAATTTCCTCTTTTTATTTATTTATGACAGCAAAGATTTGTATCCAAATGCAATGTTTAAAAGAAAACAAACAAAAATACCCCAGGGGAATCCTAAGAATTGCTGTAAGATCCTTCCAGCCCTTGTTTTATCTTCAGTTAGTGGCCAGGAGTAGATGGCAGAACACAGCAACCACGTATTAATGCACTCTCCAGAAATATCTTCACAAAACCCCCCCAGTTTGTTACCCCCTGTTTTCTTGAGCCAAAGGTCATGGGTTTGTGTTTAAAATCCCATCGTGGATTTCTCTTCTGTAAAATTCTGACTTGGGCACTTGTAGACCTGCAGCATCCTTGGCAGGGAGGTCTGCAGCTTTCATGTGTAAAAAGACATTCTTGCGCTCTGACTTTCTGGCTGTTCTGACTTTGCAGCTGACGTCTCCAGTTGGTGCATCGCAGTTTCTGTGCTGGAATAGACAGCGAGTGGTTGACTTCAGTGCGCTCTCTGCATCTCATGGTTTTATACACATCTGTTGGATACAGGCTGAAAAGTCAGAGCCTGCTCCGTTGCTTCCCAATAGCTAAGAAGTGGTGCCATAGCTTTTTTTTTTTTTGAAACTTGCCTGGTTCTACCTGTCCCTTTAAAGCTTGTGGGATCAGGGACAATACTGTTCACCATGTGTGGCTTTCCCTGTAGTGTCAATTGGTGGGGAGAAGGACCCACCGCTTCTGGGGATTCACATTCTTTTCATCAAAACTGGATTTTAAGATCCCAAGGTGGTGGTCCTGACTGGTGATGCTCAGCTCAGAGTCCATCGATCCATTCATCTGTGAAATCAAGATGAGGGGTTTTTTCTGAAGGCCACCACTTAACTATTTTTTGTCCCCTTAAGTACTTTTGGAATTCTTCAGGTGGCCCATCTCTGCACTACCTCAGATAAGTCATTCATTTGCAAATACTCATGGCACCAGCACTTAACCCTTATCATGGCTCCTGATGATAGCAGATTCCTTCCTTCTCTTTTTTAAGATGTTCAATTACTCACAAACGGTTCTAAACTTTTAATTTAAAATTTTCTTAGCTGTTAGTATATTGTTATGAGTATTTGGACCCCCTCCTTGCCTGCTTTGTCTTGCTAGCACTGCATTTTGCCAGAAAATAAAATGTAAATATTATTTTGTTAACTTCAGACATCTGATGATACAGATGAGCAAATAGTTTTGTCTGTCCAGGGCGGCCTTATTTCACAGTGGTTTCCAAGGATGAGCAATAATTAATCTCATGTTATTCTCAAAAATACCATTTTTTTTCTCCTTCACACTGGTAGTTATTTTAGCCTGTAAGAAACACCAAATTATTGGAAACAAATGAACATATTTGTATAATACAGTTATATCAACAACACTTTCACTGTTTCGTTTGTTTGATTTTTGTTAAGATGGTGTAGACTTCTCTGGAAAAGTGAAAAGCAACAACCTGGATGTGAAAGTTGAGTCGGAATTGGAAACAGAAGAAAAAGGAGTGGAGCAAGAATCCACAAGGGAATCTGATAGCAACATTTTGGATGTATCATCAGATTATCCCAGAGGTTTGTTAATAAAGTCTAAGAATATTTATTGTATGCTCAAGGAAAGGAGAAAAAGGTAGAAATAGGGGGGAAGGTAAAGGGAATGAATATTTTTTTCCTATGCTTCTGAATAAATTATTTTACTAAGGCATTGGAAATCTCATTCAAATGAGATGCCATTTCCCCCTTACTAACATTTTTAGAAATTACTGTGGAAATCTGCACGCATGTAGTGCCAGGAGACGAGGTTAGGTGGGGTGTGATCTACATCTGGCTCTGATGCTGAGAGCAGAGAAAATCTCTTGCTAGGAATTGCTTTAAAACTCACCTCTCTATCCTGAGCACATGGATCAATGGGTATCATTGTTTCACATAAGAAAACCTGAAGATTCATCCTGTAAAAACATCGTAGAGGTTTAAAATCATTTATTACTATAAACTGGAATGTTCCATGTGCTGAAACCAATAAAGGCGACTTATTATATAAGCTAATTCTCTTTTTTTTTTTTAGCAAATGCTCCACTGTTGCCATTGACTGATAGCTGAAAAATCAGGTGGTAAATTTAAAGGTTAAACAGGGAGGGAAAAAAGTTGGTAGAATGTGATGTATCCCAGCTGTACAGTGAATAATTGTTACTTACAACTGGCGCACTTGTAGCTGATCTCTTTTTTCACACAGTTCATAGGATGTTTTTAAACTGTTTTGTGCCTGATTCGCTCTAACTAACAATGCCAAGCAGTAAAATCAGGAGTAAATGTGACTTGCTCTTTTCAGCTTTTTTTTTTTTTTCAAATGGAGTTCTTTCTAGTTTGAGAAATCTGATGTGTGTCAGCAATAGATTTGAAATGATGGATGGAAAAATAGCAGTAAACTGATTTATTAACTAAGAATGTCTAACTTCTAAATATCTCTGCTTTTTAGAGAAACATATTTCAATTCAAAGACATCTTGCTGATCTAGAGAAATTAGCTAACCTGAAAGAAGGTGAGTTTACCATGGCAGTATCCCAGAACACAGATCATCATGTTACAGGTATTTACTTTTTCTTTCAGGTTTTATTTTCAAAACACCATATATATTTTAAATGTTTGAAGACGAGGGGTGTCATAAATAAATACCTTTATGGTTTGTTCCCTTTCTTGTTGTTGTGCTTCTTTCATTAAATATAAGGCCTTAATGATTTCTTTTCCTCTTTTTCTTCTGCATTGTAGCATTTCTAATGTTGGCAGCGTGCATGGATCAGCAAAATGTTAATTCTAGCTATACATCAGCAGTTTAGTCTCATTTTTATTTTACTTTAAGTGCTATGCTAGCAGGGAAGCTAATTGTTGTGTTAGCAGTGTTTAAATTTGAAATAAATATGTATTCTGTTTGGATATTTTCTTTTTTTTTTCCCTCTGTATTCATTTCTGATCCAGGTGTAAATTGGAAGATTGCTTCACACTGCAAAGTGGTTTATTAACAAGTACACCAAAAACTTCTGTAGAGAGTTTGTTCCATTTTTAATGAAGAGATAGATCATAGGTTATCTCAGAATTCTGGTACTTTTAGCTGTTGCTGATTTAGATGTAAATCCATGGTAGTGATAAGAAACTCATTATTCCTTTGCTTGTTCTCAATAGTATTTTTTTTTCTTGTGCCATGGATGTAGCATTCCTCTGCCACATGTGTTACTAGACTGACTCGTATTTATTACCGTCACCTCATGTATTTGATACTTGGTAAATCATAAGTCAATAAAAGAGGCTGGTCAGCATTAGAGATTTATTTGGGGAGCTGTAGGCTGCGTCTTTTGGCTTCAGTGGCATGGGACTGCATGGACGTAGTAATCCACTAATTTAAAAAGTCATTAAAAATTAATTTTGCTGCTGTGCAAGCCTAAGATAGGTAATTATTATTATAGATCCCCATGTTGTGTGGCATGTTTCAAAATTCACTGTGTACTGTTCAAACACATCGAAGCTTTTCTGCTAAATTCTGCATGAAAGGTTATTTGCCATTCAGGAGTTTACGACCCATCAGCAGATGAATTATGTATCGGAGCACACATACCTCTGTACAGCTCTACAGCATCTCCTAATAGCTAGTTTTTATTTTATCTGAAAGATTCAGGATATGGAAAGACATATTTCTTGTTCTAACCTCTTCAGTTTTTTTCTAAATATTGCCAGTCTCAACATCATCTATGAAATTGTTATTCTGCAGTACTCTTCAGAAGTTCCATTAGCCATGTGTTGCTTGAGTAAAAAAATACTAGAAAACAAAAACTGAGAGTGTAGAAGTTAATGATCTTCAATAGTGGTTCTTGTCTATATTTTATATTCTCTGTCTATATTCTGTGGAGTAGAAAGAGGCAATCCACAAATTTGATGTTTTTGTGCCCCTGAAATAGAATATAACTTGGTGACTTCATCTCTAGCTCCCATCGATAGCACCTTCGTTCTTTTTTTCTCTTGATATGCATCTCTGTTAACATGAGTATTTGCTGCATTTCATATGTTTCTCATACTTTTTGTTTATTTGTATTTTCAGATGAAAAGAAGCCTTGTCCATTGTGTCCCGAGGAGAAATTAAAAGCTTGTTACAGTCATAAGCTCCATCGTCACCTTCAGAATTTGCACTGGAAAGTTTCTGTTGAATTTGAAGGTAATTACCATCATATTTGAATAGTAAATACTGGAAGAAATTGTGAACATGTTCTAGAACGTTGTACTTTGTGTCATCTTTTTAAATTTCTCTTGACTTAAGGATCTTGTTACCAGCTCTGAATTAGAACCACATTTTGACATAATGAATCTTGAACTGGGATGAAAAATGTAAATGTAAAATAGCTCTGTATTCTTTTAAAGGCCAAAATAGTTGCAGTTGTGCATTTTCTAATTAAATAAAAATACAACAATTGCTTGGCGTGTCATGAAAATGACAATAAAAGTTAAAATATGTATATAATGAAAATTACTTTAATAAAAGCTTGGGGTGTATTATTAACAATCAGACACACAAATATGGTCACTTATCTGGTTTTTAACAAACTCTGTGATCTGCTCGTAAGATGAATTAAAATCCCTATGGGAAGTTCAAGAAGGAAAAGACAGTGAGCAGCATGTGGTTTTAAAGAACTAGGAATATGAGTTTGCAGGAAATAAAACGACTAATCAGAATATGGACAAGATGAAAGTTGAATTAAAAATGATCTGACCAGAGTTCTGGTTTTGTGTGCGCTAGCAGATGTCTTGTGTTTTGTTTGGGTGGGTGGTTTTGTTTTTCTGTAAACCATGAAACATGGGTTTTTTAGGCATCTTCACACAAGTCTTTTAGCCAGGTAACAATGCTTTTGTGAAATACTCAAAGTATTTTTGAAAGTTATATGCCATATAGCCTGAAGATGCACTGTAGCTTCTCACAGATTTATTAAAATGAATTACCTGTAATTTTTTCTGATTTAAAAAATGTATAATGTATAATTAGCTGATGAATTTATCTCTGCAGAAGGTGAATTTGTGAAATAAGTGGTAATGTTCTCTTGTGGCAATATCTGGGAATCTTCAATGAGACCATGCAATAAAAATGCAGAACACTTTGAATCAGAGTCTGTGGTGTAGGACATATGCATTCTGTTTACTTACTGTGCCATGATGTGACAATAATTTGTTTTCCAGGATACAGAATGTGCATCTGCCACTTACCTTGTCATCCAGTAAAACCAAACCTTGCTGGAGACCAGGTAAAAAATGCTGAATCACACAAATATTTGTTAGCCTGGGAAATGGGTATTTTGGGGGGAACTTCTGTGATCTACTTAGTCTCAAAATATGTCTTGCTATCCAGTGTAAGTTTATTGGTCCAGAATGTAAGCATTTGAGGTGCTGAATGTGTCTCTGCTCCTCCCCTGCGTGTGAAGTACGTGGAGTATCGGCAGAGGTTGGCTCTGGGGGTATCGCTTACAGTCTCTCTGGCTGTAAAATCAAAATATTTTTTTGTATGCGCTAGTGGTAACAGATAGATGACTTCTTCATCTGCCTGTGTTCAGCTGTTGCTCTGCTTTAACTGTACGTATTCTGAAACTACACATGTTGTATTTTGCAGACGCTTTCGAAGATGGGAGCCCATTACCATTGTATCATCTGCTCAGCAACTATCACGCGAAGAACTGACATGATAAGTCATATTAATCGTCATGTGAATAAAGGAGAAACTGAGTCAAGGTTTGTTACAGGTGTGTTCTATAGAACATTCAATCTTCTTATACTGTCTAGCACATGGAGTACTATGATAAATGAGTGTGAGAGATGAGAGAAATCCTGGAACAGATTTAGCTTTACTATTGTGAAATCTGCCCTTAATATTTCGGAACCCTTTTTTCCTCAAAGGTGTAGCAGCCTTGTGATATAACCTGTGCATTGACTAGCTACTCTATTCTTATTGATAAATAATATTCCCTTCACAATTAGTTAAATGTTGCAAACGTAGGCTTCTCTCTCTCCAAAAGAATGGAGGACCTGGAAGCCATGCAACAAAAACTTGTGTAGAGAATTTAATGCCTATGTATTTGGCTCTGTGTGTGCATTTGTAAATCAGTCTTGAGGAAATCTCTGCAATATGAAAATCCTTTGCCTTTTATCCAAACTGCATTAACGTGGATACACCAAACAAGATGGTGGGAAGCATTTTAAATAACTGGAATGCCAACTCTTTATTTTTGCAAATTATCTGTTCTCTACAGCTGTCAAGTAAAAGGCACGTTATTGATTAGCTGATGTGTAAAACTTTTTTTTTATTTTCCTGCACCCTAGATTATTGATGTTGAAAATTGATCTGTTTGTTTTTTTCTGTCTCTGTGTAGACATACGGATTTTTACCTATATATAATGTAATAAAGGTGAGACTGGGAGCTATGAGGGTCACACTTTGTTGCCCCTTAGCAGGTTAGGAGTGGTAGTTCAGTGTCTTGGGGTCAGTTTGCATGTCTAAGAAGTGATAGTAGTACCCTCCATACCATATTCCATAATTTTAACTTCATTCCAGAAATTTAATTTTCATTATTTTTTATTAATTCAATTATTTTTATTATATGTATTAAATTAGATCAGTGAAATTAATAATAATTTAGTTTTTATTAATTTAATTTTGAACTTTAATGTGGAATTTAAATTCCATAACTTTAACCTTTAACAGAGTTTGTGTTGTGAAATACATTAATCTCTGTATGGTTCCCTTCAGAGCTGTTAGTAAAGAATGGCCTATTTGACACTCTTTTAACAAAATGTATGTGGCTACATTTCCTCACGGGGAGAGGAGAAATTCAGAATACTTTTAATGCTTAATTGAAATTGTCCCTGTGCTTGTGCTGTCTATGCACGTTTCGTGAGGCTGTTTGATAATTTACAGAGATTAGACCAAGGATTTTGAGGGATTTTTGCAGTTCATTGATACACGTTCAGGACTATATCATTAGGGTTTTAATTAATTAGCAATGTATTATGTTTGCACATGCAAAGCAAATGTGCTAAGCCTCACGCTCAGGGGCTCGCTTTCAGAAATTTCTAAGTACATAGGAGCCCAACTGAGAAACAAATCTAATGTTTTATGGGAAAAAATTATGGTAGCGCTTGATCTTTATCTGCCACTCGTAGGACTAGAAGATAAATCGTCTGCTTATTTACCCCTACATACTTGTTAACTGATCCGTGCGCTAGTTAGATTACAGCATTACCCAGACTTCTTGCTATGTGGGAGCAAATTTTTAATTTAATTTATCAAATGTGCTAATGCTATTTTCAGTTCTCACTAACTCTTTCCTTCCCCCACAACTGCTTTCTTTTAGTTCCTGCTCCCAAGTCTTCTCAAGTGCTGAAGGAGTTGGCCACAGATGTGCAAGTTCTTCCCAACTACTCCACGCCTCAGAAAACAGATTCCTATTTTAATCCTAAAATGAAACTCAACCGGTAAGAGAACAGGGAGTGGGAGGATGCACCAGAGAGGGCTGCTGAGTTTGTCGTGAAATATAATTGTGTGTTTTGAAAAGCAAACCCTGAGAAACTTTTGTTCAGAGGGCAGGAGAAATAGTTTTCCATTAGAAAACGTGTCTATACCACATCTGAAAGGTGTGAGCGTTGACACCAAGGCATGGGACTGGGCTTCAGGCCCTGCTGACCCCTCGTGGTCTCAGTGCTGTTGATATTTGAGCTGGGTTTAAAGTTAGCTCGGATACACCTGTGACAACTAAGATGTGACTCTGGAGGAGGCCATTGCAACCAAGGTCATGGCCATGTCTCAAAGAACAAGGGCCATTCCTCAACACAGTGGAATTTCATTGCTCTACAATAATTTCTGACATTTTTCAATGTGGAGCCATTAGTAGGGTAGTGTTTTTCCATGTAGAAGGTAGAGTTTGGCTTAAATGTTCTAGTATTATGTTCAAGGGAAATAAATAAAGAAAAAGAAGGAAAAATATTTTCTCAATTTACTATGACCATTCCTTTTTATTTTCAAGGCAATTGATATTCTGCGCACTAGCCGTTCTAGCCGAGGAACGTAAACCGATAGAATGTTTGGATGCTTTTGGTGCCACTGGTAAAGTCGATTGCTTTAATCTTTTGGTTAATATCCAGTAGTATGAAGCTGCAAAAATCAGTAGGAACTGACATCACGTACTCAAAAAAAAAAGTGAGGTACACAATAATTTTCTTCCTTAAGCAGCCAGCCATTGGCTTCCATACAAAAAAGCCATCAAGAGCCTGGTATTAGACGTTTTAAAGACTGTAAATAATGTTAAGTCAAAGCTTAGTGGTCTCCTTAAAGTTGTTTGCTTTAATGTGCATCAAGTGGCAAGGTCACAGATCTTGTGTGACTCTGTGGCTGTGGAATTTGGCTGTAAAATCAGCCTGTAGTTTAAAAATGACGATGAAACCAAGCGTCTTTATCAGAATCATCTCTTAAATGATTACAAAATTCTGAATGTGAACTAAATGTAATTATATCAGTGTCTATTTAACCATCTGGAATGAAAACCCGAAGAGATATGGATTGCTGCCTCATAATTGAGAACAGCAGTAACTGCTCAGCATTTTGCATAAAAATTCTTGATTGTGAATTAATCCCCATTCTGAATGAGGCCAGACTCTACAAGTGCATCCTGTCCTGTACTTCTGCATTATCATTATGGGCCGCACTACAAAAGCTGGCAAAAAACATTTGCAGGCAGCCTAAAATATTAATGTTTCATTATTTAATTATTATAAAATAACAATTAATGTTTTTGCCAGCTTTTGCGGTAGCTGTTCTGATTCTAAGGTTACAATTCTGTCTTTCCGTAGGAATCATGGGATTACAGTGGGCAAAGCATCTCAGGAGTGCTGTGAAAGTTACGATTAATGATTGTAATGAAAATTCCGTGACGATGATTCGGGAAAACTGCCACTTAAACAAAATGAAGGTGAAACTGGACACTATGGAGGAAGACAATGGTGAAGCTATGGGAGATGGAGAAGAAAATACTGACACCATTGAAGTGACAAGAATGGATGCCAATGTTATAATGCATTTGAGAGCATTTGATTTTATGTAAGTTTTGAATGTTTCCATTAATAATTTCCTGGTTCGATAATGACACACCACACCCATCTCCCAGTGTATGATTACTTAGGGAAAATATTAAGTCCTTCTGACATACAGAATGGTCTGTAATAGTACATGAAAATTTTAAGCCAGACTTTTTTTTTTTTATAACTACATTGTTTGAGAAAGAGAAATGTCAAATTAGTCTTCTTTTTAATTGAAACTTTTAAATTAAAATTCATACCTTTGCATGTCATTGTGCACCTTCTGTTTTAATCCATTTTGCAGTGTGTTCATATTCAATTAGACTAATTCTTCCAAGTTGGCTTTAAAGATGCATGCATTCCAAACCCATACAGACATCAAAATAAGTGATTGGATTCTTTTTTAAAATTGATTAATGTCTAGATCTAAGCTAATCAAGCAGCAGATATTCAGGCTGAAAATTAGTGTAAGTTTAGTACATAAACTGGAAAGCGTTCTTGGTTTTGGAAGTTTCTTTTTGTTTTAAGGATGAAGGTAAGCCTCAGGCCAATATTCTTGTAGCTTGAATAAGTCACTGGGTCAGGAACCAAAAAAAAAAGCACTTTCTGGCTTTGTGGTGATGTGTATTTTCCAGCACAGTGCTTCCCTAGCTCTTGCAATTTGATACTTTAATGTTCCACAGTAATTAATGAGACGTGTACTGTAAATATTAGTCCTGTTTTCTCATTTTGTTTTAAATATGACCGTAAGTGGGGCTTATAAAATAGTGTTTTCCGCAGTTTAAGGCTAAACCGTTGAGCATCTATAGATACTTAGTGGTACTTCCTTTCCTTTCAGCCATTTGGACCCCTTTGGAACTTCTGTGAATTACCTGGATTCTGCCTTCAGAAATGTGAGAAACCTCGGAATTGTGTCACTGACGTCCACAGACACCAGTTCTCTGTATGCAAAGGCCCAACATGTTGCCCTGCGTCATTACGGGTGTAATATTGTCCGAACAGAGTACTACAAGGAACTGGGAGCCAGAATGGTAATTGCTGCTGTGACAAGGTACTGGTAAAACAAATTCGCTCAAGTTCTAGTAGAAAGTTATTAGAAAAGTAGTGGTGATTAAGAAAAAAAAAACCACCTTAAAGCTGCTTCTGTAGGTTGTGCATGTTTGGTTTCCAGACTTTCCTAATGCTAAAAGCCAGGCTTCTTGATACAAAATGAATGTTTCATATTTTGTGTGCTGCTATGGGATAATGTAATTTTTAAACTAAAAGACTGAGCAAGGAGAAAAGGCATAAATAGGGTGGGGGACTGGGGACAGTGGGGAGGACTTTTTGGTGATGGGGAGAGATGGTAATGTAAAAATACCCAGACTTGCCTGTTTGCACACTTATTCCTCCATTGGTTTTATGGTCATTTTAGTGCTGCATAGGACTTCGTGAATATGATTTAAACTGTTTGAGTGGCTTCTAGCTGAGCATTAGAGTTAGACTTGCTTCCGTGGAAGCTGATGTTCACTTTAGATCCTCATGCTTGAGGTTAAAAAGACACATGCGATTACTAATTTGTGAAATCAGTCATTTGCATATCGATATTCTCAGCAAAAAGTAAACCAAGATTTTCTCTGCCTTATAGGAAGCAGACAAAACTACCTACTTAAGAAACAAGGCTTTCTCCTGATCACTTTCTCAGATCTTTAGAATCTTTCTAGAAAGTGGATGAGCTCAAGAATCTTTCAGCAGGTTCAGGTATCTCTGGCAGTTTGAGTCTGCTGAATTGAGTACAACTTGGTTTTGTTTGTTTTTCCTTCACAGAGCTGCAGCTCGCTGTAACAAAGGCATTGAAGTTTTACTCGCAGTGGCTCTGGAACATTTTGTTCTAGTAGTGGTGAGAGTTTTAAGGGGACCATCCACCGCAGATGATTCAGCAAAGAAAATAAGATACCTCATCCATTGCCAGTGGTGCGAAGAGAGAATTTTTCAGAAACAGGGTAATATGGTAGAAGGTAAATGGCTCTTCCTTTGCACTTTCTGGAAGGTCTGATTTCTGTGTGTCTGTTTTGTGCTTGTTTAGGCCTTGTTTATATTTGCACTCCCTTAGTAAAGTAATAATTACCTTTAATGTAACAATCCCCACCTCACTGGATGAGGTGGAGAAGGTGCCATGCTTTACAGTAGTGGGTTAGATGAGTTGGCTGCATGAATTTTGCTGTAAATATACTGGATTTGTTTTTAGACACCAACTAGCTGAAGCTGCTGGGATGCCTGGTAAATACGGGTCTCTATTTTCAGCAAAGGCATGAAGAGTGGGACAGTCTTTGCTACCGTTTGGTTCCTCCACACAGTAGCAGCTGGATAGATTTAAGTGTCAAATAGCTTTTCTACAGTTCATTTATTACTTTAAAATGCAGTGTACTAAATAGTATCACTTTCCCTCTGACAAGGGTATATTCTCCCTGCCCTTGGGCAGGACCTGTACGCATCTGATGGAAATCTCTCAGCAGGTGTGGTAGGAAAGATATGTGTAATTTCTGTAATTCTGACACTTGGTGGTAAATCAAGGCAGCCTTCAGGTTAAAAACTGGCTGTGGGCTGTCTCTAAACACACATTAGTAGAAAAAAAATAAGCTAAGAGATAGCTACTAGCCAGATGGTAGTTTGAATGAAGATAAAAAGAAAAAGCTTGTTTCAAAGTTACAGGTTCTGTACTGTCATATCTGACTACTAACTGGTGGTGTCTTTGACTGCCCTGCTCCAAGTCAGGTGCCCGAGCATGCAATGGGCTTGTTATTAAAAAGATTATTAAAAAAACCTTGGATAAAGTTTTAAGAACAGAAATGAGTAACTGATAAGTACAGTGTTATAGCAGAGATTTTCATTAGCGTCACGGTTTCACCCCAGCTGGAAACTCCACCCCACGCAGCCACTTGATCACCCCCCGAGGGGGATGGGGGAGAGAATTGGAAGAGTAAAAGTGATACAGCTCGTGGGTTGAGATAAAGACAGTTCAATAGGTAAAGCAAAAGCTGTGCACAAAAGCAAAACCAAACAAGGAATTTGTTCACTCCTTTCCACGGCAGGCAGGTGTTCAGCTATCTCCAGGCGAGCTGGGCTCCATCTAACCTATCGGTGACTTGAGAAGACAAACACCATCACTCCAAACATCCTCCCCTTCCTTCTTCCCCCAAAATATACACAGAGCATGATGTTGGATGGTATGGAATGTCCCTTTGGCCAGTCCAGGTCAGCTGTCCTGGCTGTGCCCCCTCCCAGCTGCTTGTGCGCCTGGCACTGCCTGAGAAGTTGAAAAGTCCTTGACTACCTAACAACAACCAGACCATCAGTGTGTTATCAACATTCTTCTCCCACTAAATCCAAAACACAGCACTACACAGCTACCAGGAGGAAAATTAACTCTTATCCCAGCTGAAACCAGGATAATTAGTAAATGAATTGTTTACTTAATGCCTTCATGTTGAGGTCACCTCTCTTCAGTAGAGCAGGCTTTGTTGGCTATTTCAAAACAACTTTTAAATCCTGTTTTTCTGTTGTAGAAAACTCATATCAGCAGCTGCCTTGTGATTGTCACGGCAGTATGCCCGGGAAAACAGCGGTCGCTCTTGGTCCTCTCTGGTAAGTACGGAACACAAGGTAGAATCAGAGAATAATTGAGGTTGGAAGGACCTCTGGAGGTCAGATGCTCAGTTGCATAATAAAAACGCAAGTCTGCTGGATATTCTACTGCTACAAAAGGAGGTAGAGCAACTGGGAGGGGTTCAGAAAGCATTTAATCAATTTGAATTTAGTAGGGTATTCAGTTTTTGCTCTTCTTCATAGTGTTCAGTCTGGTTAATAAATAAAAAACTGCCTTTAAATTTCACATTTGGCGCAACTTAGGTAATACATCCTGCACGGGGGAGCCTGGCTGTGTGTTCCTCTAGTTGTCAAATGTTAAGTGACTTTTTATTATTCTATACTTGTGGAGCATTTATTTACTAAATCCTCACATGCGCTGATGGTAGTAAATAATACACTGCTTGATAATTAATACTTAGAATTTTCTCTTGTGAGAATACATCTTTGCTAAGTCTTTTAACCATGTCAAAGCAGCATGAAAAATGGTTCACAAGTGACAGCACTTTTCTTGTGGGGTCTAAATGACTTTCTCAACATAGTAGGGCAGAAATGAAATGACCATTCCTGAGATCTTGACTTTTTTAACACTAGACAAATGCTGCTGTCATTGCAAACCAATTCACTATTGCCAAGTTGAGAACAGAGTCAGCCTGATGCAGCACTTCAGTGTAGTGCAATTGCTGATCAGTTTGGGCAAGGGATTTGCGGAGCAATTTTTTTTTGCTTTCGTGAAGAAGTCTTAATGTTTCACTTGTGTTTCATAGGTCAGGGTCCCTCTTCAACACTGGGTTCCTCAGAAGAATGCTGATTGAGGCTGTCCAGTATGGTCTGGATGAAGCTCAGCCACTTCTGAAGACGTTAGTTTGCGAAGCAGAGTGTACAACTTCGAAGCATTTTTCCACCCATAGCCCTTCTGATGAGAACAAACAAGGTAAGAACCATGGCAGACATGTCACAAAAAGGACTGGCTTGGGGGCGATTTAGGGAGATTCCGCTCATTTAAAAACTTACAGCGTGTCCATAAAACTGAATGCAGGGTGGGACAACAAATAAACATGACGCAGTAGGTGAACTGCCATGAAATCCAGCGTGTTCCTTGAAGGAGCTGGAAATACCAATGTCTGTTGGTTCTTTGGTGTGTCCCAATCCTGACTGGAGAGATGTGCCGTGAGAAGAGAGGACTTGGGCTGTCATGCTCTGCGTATTCTGCAGGCACTGCAAATTAGCAGGCCTAGAGAAATGGCTTTATGGATGGGAATGCTGTTCTGCTCATTAAATAAAATCATATTCTTGAATATCGCCTCTGAATTCCAAGTTAGGATGTGAAAGTTTTCCTTCCTACACTTCCTTTTTTAGGCTAGAATGTGGTTTTATTTCTTCCTGTTTAGCCAAGGCATTTTGCCATTTTCTTCTCTCACAGTACAATTAATTTTGACTCTTAATTGTGTTCTAGAAGAGTGTGGCGTATATATTAAAACAGCAAATACTTCTGCAGAATCCTACTTGGTACCTGGTAAGTAGATCATTTTGGTGCAGCTGAAGCAGTTTCAAATTAAACTGGTTTAAGTGATGGCTAAGCCAACCTAGTGTTCACAGATTTTTTTTTAATATCTAACAATCATAGCATGTTAAATAAATTCAGGCTGGATTTTAACTCCGTAAAATTCTAGCTTATAAAATCAGACACAAAGGTGTAGCTGCTATGTGGCTGTTTGTGTGTGCTGTCTTTGGCTTCCCTGACATCTTTTGTGGTCTTGCTGAGTATTCACTGGTTTCACCGGCATTTTTTGTGGCACAGGAAAAAGAAAAAGTGATGAAGTAATTCGCAATGCAGCCAAGCGACAAAAATCTGAGAACAGTGCTGAGCACCCTGCGTTTTACTACAATATCCACAGGCACAGTATTAGAGGAATGAACATGCCCAAGTAAGGTTCTCATTTAAGCTCCAGTTTTACGGGTAAATAATGTGTATTGAATCAGCCTTATTAGCATTAATGCCTTTTTTAATTTTATTTTTTTTTCCAGGTTAAATAAGTTCTTAAACTATCTCTCCGAAGCGGGATACAGAGTCAGCAGAACCCACTTTGATCCGATGGGAGTCCGCACGAACGCGCCCTTGGCACAGTTTAAGACGGTCCTGATGAAGTACAGCACCCCCACGTACACGGGTGGGCAGGCGGAGGGTCCCAGCCACCGACCGGGGGATGCCCAGCTGGGAGAACAGGCTCGCGCCGCTGCAGACAGCAAGGCGGACAACGCCGACTTTCTGGAAGATGACAAATCTGCAGTCGCTGCTGCCTTGTTCACAAAAGACTGCCCCGCTCCCTGCGCGGCCGATTAACGCAAACCGTCCTGTTTGCGGGGCGGGATGTTACGGACCGCGAGCGCACCCTGTTCCAGTAAGCCAGTACTTCTCACCAAACTGGATTTAGAAAACTTGAGTTGCCTGCTATTTTAATTTGAAAAAGACGTTTTAGAATTGTTCACAGCGTGTGTGGTCAAGGTACTGCTGCTGCGGGAAGGTCTCAGAGGGAGTTTCTTGCTTTGGCGCTGAGGCTTGGCGGCTGCTCCTGAGCCCTCGGTAACGCCTTATTGCCAGCACAGAACCCAGCAGGGTGGATGGGGCCGAACGTCTTCACCATTTCTCAACACAATATTCCTGAAATGAATCATTCCTAACACCTGACTGGTTACAGGTCAGTTAAGATGATAAAGTATGACAGGATAAAATCCAGAAAACCCTTCCTTGGTGTGCTTCTTACTCCAGATAGCACGTGTAATTTGGCGTTCGGTTCTGTTTTCATAGTTCTGCCTACAAGCAAGGGCCTAACTCAAGTGAGAGCAGAAAGAAATGGTTCCAAGACTGCTCCTGAAACTTCAGTTTATCCAAACCTTAGTGAGTTGTGTTTGTCACTCTCGGTAGGCGTTTGTGCGGAGATGACATTTGGTTGAGTACTGCAAAAAGGAGCAGTGACAAGACACCCCAAGTTCCAGGTGATGTCATTAAAAAAGTCTTAGTTGTTTAAAAGATGTCTTCTGTGAACGAGCAAAGAGGTGCTGTGGTGGGAGTCGGGTCTGGTTTCCTTAAATACATGGCAGCATTCCAGCCAAATAAACTTGACTTTGTCCTTCCTTCCTTTCCCCCCCCAAACCTTGTTCCGATACCTCCGTATATGTCACTTGAATTGGGAACAACTTTGACAACGGAAGGAGCCGCTGCAGTTTTCCATAAGTTTGGTGTCCAGCCTGGCCCCAGGTGTTCGGTTTATCTACGAGCAGAACACGAGGGGTTCTTATTCTGATTTATCCATCTCTGAAATTTCATGGTAAGAATATTGCTTCTCATTGAGTGCTAACCAAGAGGAACGTGACCGGTACACTCCTGATCATGCACAACTTCCTAAGCTCCCCTTGGGCCTGAATTAAGTTATTGCCTCTTACACCATCTTCAATTCAGGACTGCTTTGGTGAGGAGTTATTTTCATTCTGTTCTAATTTAAAAAAAAAAAAGACCACTAAAGGGATAAGATTTGCACTTCAGCAGTGATACAGCATGAAATTAAGTTTCCTTTGAAAATGCAGTGCTTCTGGTAACTTGGTATCAAATTAGAAACTAAAATGAAGGAGGAAAAGTTAGCATTCCTTAGTTGTTCTGAACAAAGTTTTTATTATTTTTTTGACACAGAGAGACTGTTGGAAGGCTTTGCTCACAGCTAACACAGCTCGCTTCAGTGTTACCATAAGTGGGATAAAAATCAAAGTTGGCTAATTGGAGCTAAAGAGAGTGTTCCAGTTACAATGAAATAAGCTAAGAAGAAGTTTAACTGAAGCCTGTTGGAAGAAGGATTGTTGATCGCTTTTACAGCTCCCCCTGAGTAACAGAAGGTATTGTGTGTATTTTCCAAGTCAAAGCAACTCTTTATGTGCACAAGGAGAGGGGCTGAGAAAATCAAGTTTGGGCTTGTCCATATACTTTGGCAGTTTTGCCATTATAAAATCAGGGCCAAGGAGTTTCACCTGGTGTGAGTGACCAAAAGGGAGATTTGTAACTCAGGCCTGTGAGAATTCTCATTCTGTTCAGTAGTTGTCTTGGTTGTTCATAGAGTCACATCAGTCCTGCAATAATTAACAGAACACTAGTGCTGGTTCAAGGCTGCTGTTTGGGGGCTTCTCTTTGTTATTTCCTGAGTCTGCTAGAAGGGTTGCATCCTTCTGCTTAACACTTGTAATAATATAACTGTACAGATAAAGCAAAGAAGAGGACTTCACTCTTTTTTTTAATAATGTACCTCAACCCCAGTGAGTTGTTTGAGTTAACACTCTTTTCTGTTGAAGCTGCTTAATGTACAATTAAATGCAACCGGAGTTGCTGAGTTTAACCCAAATGCTGCGAAAAATCTTTCATCCTGTTCCTCAGGCACCAGGATCTGAGAACAGCTGATGTCTTTCTTCTGTCTACCTCTGGATTTCCAAAACTGGCCAAAGGGTTTCTTTTATGGACTATCAGAGGAAGCAGCACTGGAATTTCCAATAGCTTGTTTAAACATTTTTGCTTTTATTGTCAATTCAAGAGTTTCAGTTGGATACTAGAGCTATTAGCTTACCCGTACCTAACACATTATGTACTTAAAAAATAACATGGCTTTAAAAGGCAGAAGAGTAAAGTCATTTTGAAAACAAAATAGTTTATAGCACTAGAGAGTCACAGTGCAATCAATGGTTTAATCAAACAACTACATTATATATATATAATAATATTTAAAGAACATAAATATTCAGTAAATTCACTACAACATGAAAATAAAAGCTTCACATTCTCCCACGCTTCTTAAAGAACTTGGGGACAAAGTGACAGACAGACTCCTAGACAGACCGCTCGGCCTCACAAACACCTCTCGAAGGGACTGGACATCCCCTGGGCGATCACACCGGGAAGGGACGCTGCAACTAAGCTAGAAGGTTTCCTCATAAATTTTAAAGCATTTATAATCACCACTCCCCTGCCCCCCCAATTATATTTAGTGGACATGCACTACTAGTCTATACAATGCACCATTTCACCAGAAAGTCATGAATTTCCTTAAAAACTGCCCCCCTCTGCATTCTGGGGCCTGAAAACTGCAGTTTCATGTCACAAAAAAACCCAAGTCTTTCCAGTAAGAGAAAATAACTAAGTTACTCAAAGAAAACCGTGGAGTTTTCACATCAGGATCAAGCTGATCTGCAACAGCAGCTGGAGTGGACACGTTTATTTACAAGTGCCAGGCTGGAACGATGGAAGCAACGGAAGGACAGTTCCTTCCTAAGAGCACCCCCGAGCATCTGAACACTTCTGTACCAAAACCAGTTTAACTACGGGCAAGACAAAGCAGCAGCAACACCGTCTGCTGTAAAGCATATGATAATATTTCTCACCTATCATAGCAACTTCTTTTGCTTCAGGTGCCAACAGCAGCTACGGGACGGGACACAACCTCCTGCTGCCAAGTCCGTCAAACTTGAACCTAAAGTTAAGACACTAAATGGTAAACTTCATCAAGTACTAAAATTGTCTTCCAAAGTGCTAAGCCATGTTTGTTAAAGCTATGGCAAAAAAAAAAAAAGAGGAAAGAAACAAAATCTATGAGCAGCTTGTGGTTGAAGTCGTCCTTCCTCAAACTGGAGCCCTGATAAGCTCCCAGCTGGGATGGCACAAATTCCATAAAGCAAAGCGTATGGACGTTGCATTATGTCCATGCCCTGGAATTTTGGGGGATTTGCTTTAAAAAAAAAGTTTTCAGCGGGGTTCTTTACAGAACATTCCAATACATTCACAATAAAAATCTGTTATTATAGGAAACATAGCAGGGGATATAAAACTTCCAGAAGATTTTCTTTGATTAAGGATGCAAGGGCAGGATAACAGCGCAGCCGGGAAGCTGCATGTTCTACACAGGGTTACGGGTTTGCGATGTCAAAAGGTTTCCGAGTGAAATATTTGTTTAAAAGCAAACCAAACTCATGAATCACCTTGCACTGAAGCATTAAGCCCAGTAAACAGGAAGGTTTTAAAGTGTCCGTTCTCTCACTACGGCTTTATTTGTTCACAAGAAAATGACTCTTAAATCTTCTCTAGGGAATCAACCTCTCGCTGCAAGACTCAGAAATCAATCCTCCACCAATTTTTTTATACGGATAGCCATCAGCAAACGACAACACTGAACGCAGCCCTTGGCATGTGTGACCACTGAACAGACCAACTTGGCCACCCAATGCTCACTGCTTCACAGAGGCCACTGTTGCTGTGTCAAATGGACGAGAAATCCAGATTTACCTGGACAAAATGAAGACATTCCAAACCGGAACACTCGTTATCATGCATTAGGAACAAAAAAGCATGTCAACCACTGGAATGCACTGGAGAAGGTCATTTAGTCTCCTAGGGAAAAAAGCAAAACCCCCAAACAAAGACTAAATTAAATACAACCCAGAATACTGTCTAACCATATTAATAAGTATACTGAGAGAGCCTGAAGGCATCACATGTACTGTCCATGAAGATAAGGGTGGTGCCTTCTTTTAATATTAAAGTTGTAGCTATAAAAGAGTTAGTTCCATCTCTGTTTTCCAGCACAGCTTATTTATGTTCTTTTGTCGGTGCATAGTACAGTTCCATGGGTTTGTTCACTTTCCAGTACTTCTCGCTGACCAGTTCCAAGGAAAACGAGCCGTTCAATACCTAGAACAGCAAAACGGAAATGAGAGAAATGTAAAGAATCTGCCTCTTAACCAGAAGACTTATTTCATTCAGATAAATGCCCAAGTGTAAGATCAGGCTCAGAGTTCAATCCGATTGCGACGCTGCCACCTTGTATCTGTATATTCCGAAGCGGGCAGCTGAACGGAGGGATCTGCCCCTGGCGCACCCACAGCTGCTCACAGGGGAATATTCGAAGCCCACAGGGACATGGAGAAACGTCACCGCACACCAGACACTTCCCGTGCTAGAGCTACCCACTCTTCAGACAGTTCTCTCAGATGAAGTAACATTTTTCCTCTTCAATTTTAACTGTAAAATAGCGCCATAAGTCAGCTGGTTGTTGCTGGCATCGCTGGATTTTTCCCAAGTAATTTATGTGCCTCCTTTTGTACTAATCAAGTTTTTGCTCTCTGTGTTTTCCCACAGAGGAACTGATCTGCTCCTAAATACACAACCTGGTGCTGTGAATTTTACCCCTAAGCCAACTCAGGAAAAGCCCAGCTGAGTGGATTTCAATCGGACCTGTATCAAAGATGTATCAACGCTCAGTTTTCTGCTGCTCACCGTGAACTGCCCGTTGGCGGTAGCGATGTAAATGGTATATTGCTTCTCGCTGGCTGTGTCCAGGTTCATCTGGTTGGATTCTCCTTTGCTACGAAGCTCCTCCAAAGCCAACCTCACAGCCAGGTATTTGGACAAGTGATCAACGGTGGCATTGCCCGAGGTCTTGA
The DNA here is from genome assembly GCF_036013445.1 of Caloenas nicobarica. Taxonomy (NCBI): domain Eukaryota; kingdom Metazoa; phylum Chordata; class Aves; order Columbiformes; family Columbidae; genus Caloenas; species Caloenas nicobarica. The sequence goes on from NC_088264.1 coordinate 2,786,691, forward strand.
TGTATCTGCAGCAACAACAGCGATAATCAGAGACATTTGAGTTGCAGGTACGGGGAAAAGCCATCTGGAACGCCCCCAAATATTAAGCATCAAGTGTGAAAAGGCCTGGAAAAGTTCACAAATGAGAATATTAATTGCTTTTCCCCAAGACATGCAAGCAGCTTACCAAAGTATAGCGTTCTAAAGTGTCCTTTCATCTTTTTGACACTTCTCCCACAGGCCCTTCTGCCCTTGGTAGAGAGAAGACAGCGCTGCCCTGTCATCTGCTCAAAATGAAAAACCCAATGACAGGTTGCCAAGGGCTTTTCAGAGCTACTCACAGCTGCTGAAATCTTCTGAGCAAAGATACAGCCTGAAGTGCCTGGACAGAAAGCCGTACGGTGGGGCAGCTGCAGACACAACACCCTGCACCTCATCACTCTTGCAAATCGTCTCACTATCTGTTTTCGTTTCAATTATTCAAACAAGAATTAAAGGCTGACACAAATGCCACAGAGGCCTCTCCCAGAAGCTTGGTTTTCTCTTTGCCTTTCAGAATAACCCCCAGAACTCCCTTGCAATTCCAAACCAAAAAGAAAAGCTGGCCAAAACTTTTTAATATATTTGTAGGCACTACAGGGAGATGTCTTGTGAGGAGAGAAAGCCAGGAAGAGACGTGAGGGGACTCCACGAGACTCCTTGTTGCTGCAATCCAAAATTTCCAGTCGGTGCTTGGACTGGATCATGAAAAAAAATGCCAGGAAAAGCTTCCAGCCTATAAATCCCTCTGACACAAAGCTGTTCCAAAAACTGCTGACACTTACCCAAGGTTTGTTTATTCCCAAAGAATCTTACAGTAAGTAGAAAGGGGCTGATATCATACCATTATCTTGGGAACTACTGGAAACTGCAATGCTAGAAACCCTTAAAAACATCTTTATTTGTGATTAAATTAAAGCAGATTGTTACTGCAACAGAGTATTTTTCATCACAGTTGAGCATCGACCTGACTTGCAATGGAAAAGGGGAAAGTGTGCGTACGGTTGAACGGGATGTGGTACAACCAACGTAAATTGATATTTAAAAGCCCCAAGAAGTGACAAAAAGCACCAGAAAAATAACAGCAGAATATCCAGATAGGACGTGAAGAGGGATAGCGGGCGTTTACCTCGTCTGTGCGCTGTCGTCGTTCTCCATCAGGGTGGGGTGAGGCCTGAAGACCAACTCGATTTCACTCGCCCCGTCCATGACGGGGTCTATGGCCACGGTTGTGTTGTTATTGTCCAGTTCTAGCCCCGAATCGTCCGACGTTTTGGTTCTTTTATTACTGGGTCCCGCCTCCTGGTTGCTGTGCGTCGAAGCGTTGCTGCAGTGCGAGCTGTCACCGTTGTCCTCTGCGCCGCTGCCATTCTCAATCTGCTGCTTCTTGCCCCTCTGTAACCTGAGCAGAAAGAAATCGGTAGAAATCAGCTAATCCGCACTCGGAATTCCCCAGCGCACATGCCCACGGGGTTGGTACAACTCTCCCGGTCTCTGTTGTGCCAGAAGTTAGACCTGGGCACAAACAAGCACTAAACATTTCAGAGATTTTAAAATTTAAAAAAAAATGCTACAGTCATGCTGAATAAAGCTATAGCTAAATGGAAAGTTAAATGTATTCATGAGGTGTTAATGTCTACATCTTATTATTTGCAGCTTCTCAGAGAAAGCAAAAGTAACTACAAATAGCTCATGCCAGAAACTGCTTTCTTGACCAACAATGTTGCTTCAGCAAGCAACAAACTGGTTCATTCTAAATTGGTCACAGTTGCTGACGATAAGAGGCTTTGTATTTGAATATGGCCCATCTTTTGGTCCACATGGAAAACACGCTTGAATGTTAAATATTTTCTGACGCTTTGGAGCTACTGTTGCTCTTCCCATTTTCTTTAGGTCAACATATGGTTCGTGGCAATACTGTACAGGTCTAAAATCTCTTTACGGGAAGTAGTCTGGTGTGCGACGAGTAACATGCGGTTCACCTCCACGCAGTGGACAAAGACAAGACTACAGACGTTTTCCTATCCCTCAAACACCTTTAAGGTAATTTTTAACTTCATACAGTTATTTTTCAGGCCATTTCAGACCATTATTTTCATCTAAATATGAATCCACCTGTGATGAAAGATATAAATCACACTGTGTTTCACCACAACACAAAGTTTGGGGCCTCTTTCCCAGCTGACTCTCTTAGGTCACCCCCAGAATTTAAACACCCCGTATTCCAGCCTTGTGAATTAAGTCGCGACTAAAACCTGAATTCTGGCGTTATGTGCGTTTATTTGCACGTAAGGGGAATATGTCGGTGCAGGATTCACCGTGTTGCAGTTTATTATCGAAGAGAAGGTTACAGGTGGACAAATTAGGTGGGTTACATACCTGTTCATGGCCTGAATCTTTAATCCTTCCTCGATGCTGTGACTCAGAGCCTGCTGGTTGTTGTGTTTGCTGATCCTTGCCAGCACTCGCTCCTGGTGAGCTTCATATTCATCGCGGCTGGGATAAATTTTACTGATGAGAGCATCGAAATTGGGATCTGGTCTCAGGGATCTTTTTGAAACGAGCTTTTTACGACACGTGGGACATTCTTTGTTGCTGGATATGAACAAAAAGGGAGAAAACAATTACAGCTCTCCGGCAATAATCAAAGTCTGCCCTAATGCTGCACTTCTTGGTCAAAGTGCTCACCAAGACTCAATATTGAGAGTAAATCTGGAAGGAGGCTTCCATCTTTTGACAGACCAGGTAGTTCCAGATATTTAAACAAAAACCCCAAACCTATGTCCCTGCTTCTTTTTAAAGTATGTTTAAGGAAACTGTATTTAGACTGAAGAGTTCCAGAGTTCCACTCTGCAGCCCAGTTCTTCCCTTAACCCTCTGGCTGGATTTTCACCTAGAAAAAAAAGCACGTCTAGTGGAAATTACATTAAGGCATCGTCCTTCTGGTGCTCGGAGGATAAAACGAAGATTAAGGAACCTATTCTGTAGTTCAAGCACTAATTCCTGGCAAAACTAAAACCAGAAACTTGTCCTTCCTACCATTTTGTTGTCTTTTAACTGAAACATCAGGTTCACACACTTATTTTCCTGTGAGAGGCGTCAATAGCTGCAACACCGGTGTCTTTACTCCTGATGGTTTTGTTGCTTCCCTCTAATGTATTTTTGCTAATTGCTCATCCGATTTACACAGGCATAGCAAATAAGGTGTGACCTCTGTACAGAGGTAATTGCCATTATCAGAAATAGATCCATCGACTTGATTGCTGTTGGTGACCCCAGAATTCTATCGCTTTGGGGAAAAGATGAACTTGTAATTGAAGAATATGAGAAAAATTATTTGTGCTTTAGGTTGTTTCAGTAGCAAAGCCTGGAAAGCTTGGGCGGAAGTGAAATCCCCTTTCCCCGTAGTAACAATTACGTACCCGCTCCTGAGGGCTGTGATGATACAGTCAGCACAGAAGCGATGCAAACATTCTTTTGTCGTCATGGTGTTTTTTAACATATCCAGGCAGATGGGACACATGAGTTCGCTGTGCAGGCTCCTGGGCGACACCACGATCTCCAAGCCATCGGTGATGGCTTCCTAGCGTTCAATAAGGTAAAGAGTTCTTTAATGGAATTTAGGAACTCCTTCACGGAGACCGCATGGCTCACCGGGCTTTTAAGGAGAAACACGGTAAAAAGACAGAACGTGCATACACAACCACATCAGATACACTGCTAAAGGAAAGAAAAAAGAAATAAACATCAAACCGGTTTATTTTTCTAATATTATAAGACAGGTATTTATTTGGGAAGACTTTCTTAAAGAGTGTCCTTTAAAATAGGCAGTTAACACTCCTAAAGGGAAAAGAAAACATTAAACACCAAGCTTCAAGTTCTAAAAAGTATTAAAAAAGCCGTGCTGTGAAGGCCGGCTCTTGAGCCCGGCTTACCTGAGGCGTTCTTTGCAACTCGTACAAACTGAGCTCCCATGTTTTGCTTAAAGGCTGCGTCCCGTTGGTCTGCACGGCTTGAGACATGCCTGGGGAGAAAAAGAGAAATAAATGGCATATTCCAGGATCCACCTCCCTCTCCAAGGGGCTCCTGGGGCCAGCGGGGTGTCCCTGGGTCACAGAGACACACGGCCCCTGTGCCACCGACGCGGACGCGCGGGGACAACGTTTGTTCGTCCCACACATGGATAATCCCACACTCTGTGCCGCTCCGGAGAAACTGAAGGAGTCAGTGAGCCGTGAACACTTCGCAAACATCAATTAAGGTTGTTAAACAGAAGTGACGTGGAACCGAAGGCCGGAAAACTTGGGCTGTGTGGTGCGAGAGCCGCAAGTGCCACCTGGTGCGGAAAATGTCCATCAACGTCCACTCCGGAACCTGCATGTGGGTCAAGCCGAGTCCGCTTTAACCAAATTGTAGACGGATTATCAGGGTTTTGCTCATTTTTTTGTGTCAGCAGTGGCAGACAAGCTTTCCTGGAAATGGAAATAACTGCACTCAGACCTCTGCTACGCTCCACAACCAGAATTTGCTTGTGGGCAAAGGCACACATCACCTTTTCATTTAAAAAACAAAACACAAACATAAATAAAACAACCCCCACCAAAAAAAAAGGACCATGCAAAGAAACTGTAATGTTTTCCCACCAAAATTGTGGGATTGTTGTATGTGATGAGGCAAAACTACCACACATGGTCACTGCAGACATGTGAAAGAAAGGTCAAAACATCAGAAGAAAATGATGTTTCTGAGCAGAAAATATTTGCACGCTGGAGGAGAGGGGGCAGACCTCCCTATGTTATGTTTAAAAAAATAAATATAACCATAGAAGAGGCAAGATATTTCTATATATACAGATATTTCTACTGGGTGGAAAAATCAGAAGTGCTTTTTTCCTTTAACACTTTTTTTTCATCTAGGTTTGTATTTCCAGACCTTCAAACCAGCAGCCCAATGCAGATTCTATTGACATCTACCAGGTACATCATAATCCAGCTTCCAGTTCATCAAATTCCATGTGAAAAGGGTCACCCTCTCCGGAGAGCGAGGTAACTTTATAAGCTTTAATTAATTGTTGAGGGAAAAGCAAGAGAAACAGTGCAGTGAAGATTATTAGATCTACCTTCATCCAGGCACTGAAATTAGAGTTTTCTCCTGAAAAAAGGAAGGGGGTAAAAAAAAGCCTGACATAAAGTGGCCACATCCACTATTATGTCTAAGAAGTAATAAAGGTCCAAAGAGGTGTCAAAAAACATAGATGACAGACCATCAACTCTGATTTTGACTATATAAATATTGTGCCTTAAAAATACAGTTTACTTGTCACAAGAGATGTGTTTCTCTGTGTGGATCAGGAAAGTAATTTAAGTTATCCAGAGGTATGGATTTAATTATGGTGTCAAATGACAGATCTCAGCAAAGAAGCAATGCTGAAAAAGTGTACAAGTGGCAAAAAAAGGACATAGTATTTCTCTGTGTTCTGATTTCCACGATTATTTAAGGTAATTCCAGGCGTACGGAAAGTCAAGTTGCTCGGGTAAGACTCTCAGGTCGTCAGCAATAGCATTTTTAAAGAGGACAAAGCAATTTTAAAGAGGACAAACGCTGGCCTGGAAGCTGGAGAGATCCACGTAGTCCACTTGATCCTCAGCAAACACCTCCTCTGCCTCTGCTATGTATGAAGTCGAAATTTGAGGAACAGTAGAAACGCGCTCAATTCAAACATGCTGAAAAGCCCCTTCCCGCCCCAAAAAATCAACCACAAAAAAAGAAATCACATTACACTGCATGGAGTTTTTAATCTGCTTGATTATCAATTAATAAACTTCCTTCCCTGTTCCCCTACAATTTCCAGATCTATATTTGGGTCTGAAAAATGCGGGTGAATGTGGCTTCTTTTCCTGAGCACCTTACTGGACATCAGGCTGGATTACGTTTCTTCACGCTGCTGAAACCCAATATGGCAACATCAGCAGCTGGTGCCAGTATCAAAGGGCAAACTCAACCGTCAGCAGAGTCATTTTAACCTAAAATTGCACCGATCTAATAGCCACCACGTACCAACTCAGCAGTCTCAAAATCATAACCAGTCTCTTCAGATGTTCTCATCGATGGCTGATCTCCGCCATTCGCTCGGGGAACAGAGGTCAGAAGAACCTCTACAGTTGGCCAACACTCAAGTCAAGCCTTATGACCAAGCAGGAGGAGATCGCACCGGCCCCTTGCTCTCAGGTTCAGCAGCAAAGAGTTGGGCAGCTCTACTCACATCTGAATGGCCGATTCTTTCCAAAGCTACAAAATTAGGAAAAAGTCTTTCACGAGCCCAAGAAAGATTTTTTTTTTCTGTTGTGGACGCTTTATTCAGAGCGAAAAACATAAAAGTGGAAAGTTCCTAGATAAAAAGAACAACATGCTTTTTATTAACTACTACTGGCAAGGGGAGACAAGATACAGAATAAATATAAAACCTTACATTTATTCTTCAGTCTGGAAATTTATTCCACTGAAATCTCACATTCTTAAAATCAATTGGACCTTCACTGATGTATTATTTCACTATCCCTCTGCACCCCTTTCAGCATTTTTTTTTAAGTCTTAAATATCCATTTTCTCATGCTCGTTTTTCCAACTCAAGATACAAAGCAGATTTCATCACAACGATACCTACTCGAGTTTTCAGCTATTCAACATCTCAGATCTTTTTCACTTTAGAAATGAAGAAGATGGGATCTCTTCTTCGCAGGTCACACGTGCTAACGTTGGGAACAACGCAAAGCCAGATACCCCAGTTTTGAAAAAACTTCTAATACACCACAACTTTATACTTTTTATCGTTTTTTACGTTTATGGCCTTGTCTCTGCCCTCTGGATAAATGAGGAAAGGAACCAGTCACACGACACCAGGGTGATATGAAGGGGAGAAGCCACACTCCTGTCAGCTCTCAGAGCCACAACCAAGTATTAGTTGTTGTGATTTATGCTACAGCCAGAGGGAAACTCTTGTCAAAAAAACCCAAATGAACCCCAAAACCAGCCCTAACTAATATTATAAGGATCCCTACAATCCTTCAGACTGACTCAGTCTTCGAAGACAGTAAAATTTAAGCACAAACTTGGTAATTGCAGAGTACACACACCTGTCGCTATCAAAGCAAGGGCCGGCTGATAGAACCACAAGAACAAACGACAGATCTGAGAAGCAGAAACGTTAAGAATCTCTCTAGGTTTGATTCCTCGTCACCCCCTGAAAAAAACAGAAACAGGCTAACAGTTACTATTTAGTCATAAAACTTGCTGAGTTGCTGCGTGTCGTTTATAGAAGAAAACGGGCAGATGAAAAGGGGGAGATTGTTAAAAATGATCAGAAGGTGTAAATTTTTATTTCTTTGTACCCAGGATGTTTCTCAGTTTTCCACGTTGCCAGAACACTAAAACCAAAAGGAAACAAAACCCACCTGTGCTGTTCTTAAGGAGTTTCGGGAAGTTTTCATTGATTTTTATACAAGGCAGCTTTACCCACAAGTTGAATAGCTCCCTAACTAGAGCCGGGAGATGAGCCGGCCGGCTTCACTAAAATACACCGCATCACTTCATCTGAAAGACTTGCTATTTAAGCCCGATTTCCTCGGAAAAAGGGGCTTATGCAACCTTGCTCTTTGTGCTCATCCATCTGTAGGCTATTTTCTAAATAAAAAAATTGAAGACAAACGGCTGGGGTTTAAAAACATAACAACAAAATAAGTCTTGTTCGTGAAGCACTGGAAAACAGGCGGTTATAGGAAAAATAACGGTATGGAAGAGCCGATCAGAAAAGAGCCTCTGATCTCCTGCCTGCTCACTGACCGGGGAATCGATGCCGGAGAGTCCTTCCAACGCACTTTACAAGCTTTTATACTGAAATACACTTAAAGATTTGCTAAAATATCGTGATGAGTCATGGTAGGTTGGGCATTTGGGTATCCCAGTCCTGAAACTGGTCAGTGGAAATTAAATCCAATGGGACCAGCAGGCTCCAGATCGCTCGAAGCCGTGTGACACTGCTCCTGCTCTTCCCTACTTCACCTTCCCAGAGATGTACCACCCCTAAATTAGCCTTATTTCTCAAAATTTGTCATTGGTGACCATTTAAAGAGTTCCTTAGGCCTAGCTTTGAACTAACCTTTATGGTGGCCCTGCTTTAACCAGGGAGGGGGGGACTTGCTGCCAGATGACATCCAGAGAGCCTTCACAACCTGAATTATTCTCCAAAACACTTTGCAGGGCCTATTTTAGCCCAGGCAAAGGGACGAGAGGGTGGAATGGTACCCAGCAGCTGGAAGAGAGAACCTGCAAAGCCAGCTCAGCTCTGGCCATAACCTACGAGCTGCTATTTAACTCAAACCAGTCTACTGAGCTCTGATATTTTCCTCAAAAACACTTTTAAGGAAAAAAAAAAAAAAAAGGCATCAGGCTCTTTAAAAAAATAAAATACGCACGTAGTATTAAATCCTTAGAAATCAACTGATTTTTTGTTCCAACTTTTAAAAGGTAAATATTTAGACTTAAAACAGTAGGAGAGTTAGACCTCTGTTTGGTACGCCAAGTTCAACAGCACCTTCAACCATTTCAATTTTTTCTTTCCAAAGGATTAGTTCTTTCAAAAACAGGTATCGTGGTGCAGTTACTTTGGAAGCTTAACAGGATTAGAGCTCTACATTTTACTCTCTCCAATACTGTAAATAGTATTAGGGACAAATTGAATGTTTTGACAAAGTATTCAATTCAATCATTCATTTCTATTTATTTCATTAAAGCATTCTGAAATTTAAGTTTTTGCTGCTTTTACTTCCTGGCTAAGAGCTTGATTTAGGAAAAAAAAAAAACAACTGGATAGGCACTATTTGAAGGAATTAATCTTCCCTGTAGTTCACTGGCAGCTCAGATTGCTTTACGTTAGTTGTAATCTACGGCAACTAGGACTAGATTACAACCTAATACTTTTACTATTCACTCTTTTCTGAAGTTTTGTTCCTCTCCGGATCTCCGAATCCCTGGGACGCAGCCAAATCAGGTCTGGCCTGGAGCTCATTTTGTTCCCAGCTCTGCAATGAACCACTCGATGATCCCGAACAAGGATGTCACCGCATCTGCCCGTGCCCCCCGCATCCTCCTCTGCTCCTTTATTGTCACCACGCTTCAAATCATCTCTCGGCAAGTTTATATTGCACTCGCTATAATCAGGATATAACTGATCTCAAAAGGGGATAAGCCGGAGAGAGGAAGGTCTTACTAAAGTGGTTTTAGTTCATTCAGCTTTCAGTCCTTGTCCTATCAAGTTCATTGAACTATCAAGTTCAATGTCACAACATCCCTTACAGGGAAGGTTTTCTCTTCTTTATATTTGCAAATTGAATTCAGTATTATATAAACCACGTGTACAGTTGCCTTCTCTTGACACAACCAGTCCAGATCTGTGCTAACAACGAATTCCAGCTCACTGATCCCTGGTCAGAGTTGCCATCAAACACAGCGTCTCCGTAGCACAGCTCACCTCCAACACGCAAGGTTTAAGTTGTCAGGCTCGCAAACATCTAAGAGATATGATCTGGCATCCATCATCATTTCTTATAGTCATTAAAACCCCGTTTAAACTCTTTAGGAGCTTGTGCTGTGGATGTGTACCACGAGCCAGACATCAAGCAACAACTGCTTAAGCTACCAACAAGAAAACAAGAAAGTGTCGGCCATGACAAAAGGCACACGGACGGACAAAACAAACTGTTGAGCGTCGAGCACTAAAATTCACAGGGGAAACTATTGCCCTGCTGAAAGCATAAAGCCACAGCGAGAGGATCACTAATGAAAGGTTGCTTCAGGGAGGTGGTGGGATCTGCACCCTTGGGGACAGTCACACTCGACTGGTGTCACCAACAACCTCATGTAACTGGCCCTGCTTACCAGGAGGTTGTACTGCATGACCTCTAGAGGTCTCTTCCAACCCAAATTATTCTAATTATGGGGGTATCTCACTATCAGACAAATTTATACTTAGTTTTGCTGTATAGAAAGTGATACAGCCAAGAAAAGCCAACGGCGACAACTACTAACAGAGCACTGCCATAAAAAGCTGAAGAAACCTGAGCAGGACATTCTCCTACTTCCTGTGTCTTTTACAGTCTCTGTGGCTCAATATGAACATCCTCCTCACCCACAAAAGAAACATCAGAAGGTTTTTTGGGGGACTGCAGTGACCATTAGCTTTAAACAAAGCAGAATCCATTTGTTTGAACTGCATGAAAACAGCGACAAGGGATTTGAGCCTTTTGATGCCCAGGATGTTATAGAAAATATCCAGCTTAAGCTGGGAGTTTCCTCCATAAACACATGATATAACCACATGTTTAAGAAAAAGAACACTCCCCTTCAATATCTTCTGAGAACTTGTGGAATCAGGAGTAAAATTCACAACTAGGTATTTCTATCTAAACTGGAAAATTAACATATAAGCCCCAAAATACCATACAAATGTTTTCGGAGAATATAGTTTCTCTCTTCTGTACATATATTTAAATTGGTAAGCAAAAATGCCTTGGGTTTTGACCATCTGCTGAAGCTCTCAAGAGCTGAAGGTATCTGCCCAAATTTAACACTTGTGGCTGTTAGAAAAGAGCTGTAAGTGGTGATGGATTAATGCAAATTCATGACGATCAGATAACAGATTACAAAACAAATGTTACCAAGTGAATAGTTTCAGCTACTGTCCCAGAACACTTAAAAGTACATTCATGAGCTAATTTCAAAATTATTACCAAACACTTTATCAGTTAATACTCTATCGTAATGTCAGAGAGCTCCTTTGTAAATGCCTACTACATTTAAAAGTGAGTTGTTAGCAACACTTACACAAAGCCAGTGTTTAAAATACTTTTGCACACATTAACTAAAACTCTACCATCTGCAAAGCACAATCAAAGTCAATTAAAAGACTATTAAAGACACCAAATTAATACGAACTATGAAACCGAAACTTCGAATAGCAATTACATGCTCCAGAAGTCAAATCTGATAACAAATAATGAGTATTTACGCTGTGCTTTCCACCCTCAAGGTATATCAGCTTGTGAACAAACACGTCCTTGGACTGTATTTGTGGGATAGAAACACTGAATTAGAAAAAAGCGAGGGAGGAGAGACACAGCTATGGGTTGTTGTTACTCTATATCTCCGTGAAAGAGATGAAACCAGCTCACCAGCAACTCCAAGGGCAAGAGCCTTGCTGGGAAACAGGACAGAAATCTGATTCTTGTCAGGGCATCATCCTGGGATCTCGAACCAGTTCTGGGTTTCATTCTTCAAGAGCAAACCTGGAAAACCTGTGTTTGAGCTAAACCAAAGAAACAGAAACTAACTCTGAATAAAAATGTATGAAAATAAAGACCGGCTGGGACTACCCTGAGGCCACGCATGGCCATAAACAATCATGTACATTAATGCAAGCAGTCTGACTGTGGTGCACAGTATGGTCAATGTTTAATGTGATGAAACATCTCAAAGCAGGTCTGCCCTGCTCCAGGACACTCTAATTTCAATTATCAGTGTGCATCACGCCGTCCTTCAAGTGTAAGTGATAGACACAAAGTGATAACCACCCTGACAATACTATTTGAGCAACGTCTGGTTCCCTGCCATTCTATTCTCCTACTTTTATTTACAGAACGAAGAGATTACCATTCAAATGTTTCGATCAATTACATCATGGCCAAGAAAGCAATTTAACTATAAATAAACCAGAAAGCGAATATTAAAATTAAACACAGATTTTACTGTCAGATGGGTACATGGAACTCCCACTGAATGTTCGACAACTGATCGGCTGGCACAACAAAATTACTAATACAATAAAATTATTTGTGCGTACATGAGTGCCAGATGTTCCCCACACTCAAGGTTGTGCCAAGTTCCCCATTCAAAATATAAATCCAGGCTGTTCTGTATGACAAAAGAGCATGTTCTCCTTTTCTTTATAGTATTATGTCACCAAAACGTATATTAGGAGAAGCCATACATATGCATTTCTCCAGGCTCACTGGAAAGCACATCAACTGTAAGACACCTTGTCAGATTCTCTCATTCGCCACTTAAAATCGAGTAGAGATTTCTCAAAATGGGAAGCTCACTGAAACCCACTGTAAAGGTCACTCTAGAAAGATTCATATTTTTTCCCTCTTATCCCATTACTTTCAGTAATGAAGTTTTTCATGTAGAAGAGACTACATCAGAAGCTATTGTATGAACCTCCACACTGGAAGTACATAAAGATTAGGGAAGCCGCGTTTATTCCCGAAGAAAGTGTTATAAAGCTCTTCATTTTCAGATGTTCAAACCGAGAAATCCAAAGTTTGTCAGCCTATAAAGAGCAGTTAGCAAAGAGAGACAACCTCATTTCTGCCCCAGAGCACTACCAGTCAGGAGAAAAAAAAAAAAAAAAGAAAAAAGAGTCTAATTAATTCAAGACCACAGACTCAAAAATGTCCCAAAGCAGCCAGTAAAACCCAGGAATGCAGAGAAACCCAAGGCACCAGTGCAGCTGAACAGCCTCGGCAGTCGGTAATGCTACAGATGTTTTTCCGACGTGATTGTCCCTCTCAATCACACTCGTTCTAAGTTGTCGGTTTTGCTGATAACTAGTCCCAAACTCCTATTTTCCCACGACCTGCCTCATAGACTTAAAAGCCATTTCTTTTCAATGCAAAAAAAAAAAATCCTTCTTTGAAACCCAAGTAACTCCACCTGATGCCATCACCATGAAACCGATAACGTCTGACAAGAGAGGGGAAAATAAAAATTATATTGGCATTTCTGAAACACAGCAGCTTGCTAGTACAAGGTCTTTTACAGATTCTATGCTGTATTTATTCTCCTGAGGAAGAAAGTGGTTTTGCCTGGTGCAAAGACACGGGATCTTCCAGTTAATTGCCACTCACCATTAACTGGACCAGAGATTAATTGATCCCTGGCAGCATTTCCAGTCTGGCCGTCAAGCTGCTCGTCCTGGCCTTTCGAAACATTTGTGACCTCATACAAACCATCTGCTACACACATGTACACCTATGGAGAAATGCAATGAATCTAACGCTAATAGAAGCGACCAGCGAGAGAGAATCCTCCCATTTTAGATGTCAAGAGCATTAAAAAAAAAGGATAGTATCAAATTAAACTTTTGATCATACTCAAGGGTATCACAGTGTTAAGAACAGTCACGTACTCTTGGACATGACAGATGTATGTGATCTTAGAAGTAAAGTATAATGGCATATAAGCACTATATGTCCGTGTACATTGCTCTTACGCAACTGACACTCAAACTTGAGTTTATTTTAACGAGTTCTATATTCCCAGCGAGGGGCATCAGTTTTTTTGACGCTGCCTCCTGGACCACTCCGTCACTGTCAATAACCTCGGTCCTTAGCGTTCAACAACTCTATCATACCCTCCTGGACATCTCCTGAGCTGCAGAAACTGGAATACACAACATGATCACAACATTTGCAGAGAGCTCTCTCTATATCCTGGTAGTTGCCTCCAGGTAGTCCAGAATTCACCCACTTTCCTCCAGCTGCGACACCTATAAATGCTCAGATTGTCACATCCCAGAACCAGGCTATTTCCTAAACTAAAAAGCTTTTTTTTTTTTTTAATTTCAGAGGGATTAAGTAGAAAACTTTTCAGTTTTTAGTTAAAAAAAAAAAAAAAAGGCAAACATTGCCCACTATTCTAATGCAACGAGTAGTTCAGATCAATCATTAAAGCTAAAATAACCTGGTACTTGCCCTTTCGCATCACCTAGATCTTGTCCAAAGTTGAGCACTAAAATGTGATACAACAGTAGCACCTTCTGCCAGGACTGCAAACAAAACTGTTAGAGGAAAAGCACCTTTTCACTCCTCACATGGGCCAATAAATCAGACAAGCGCTTGACCTAAAATTTACCAAAGACCTTTGCCAACAATTTATAAAAAATGGAAACCAGCCATTACCAAGCCATAATTTAGCCCTGTGAAGTAACAATATTAAACAGAATTCTGTGGGGAAGTGAGCAGAATTGCCATTTTCTCTGTTATTTGTTAAGTTTCTCACATTATGAAGCATGGTACTGTAGTTCTTAACAAAGCTCTCAAGCTCTTAGAGTTAAATCAACCTTAGACTTCAGAATTAATCACCAGCTGTGAAAGAGGAAGGCAAAAATGCCTTTCTAAAATCCTGCCTAAAATCCACTTCAGCACTATATCAGATCAGAGGGATAAAAGACTGAAAACTCTTGGGAGCAAACAAAAGTAAACCTTCAAACTCCAGAAAAATTTAATCTCTTACAGCAACTAAATACATACAAACAGCTCAGGAATGACACATGTTGCCTTAGGATATTTTTAATCAGACTTTTTTTTTCTTTGTTATATTCATTGTCACATTTTTTGAGGCTAACCCATTTCTTTCTGCCTCCCTGAAATAACAGCTGCTGAAAGCGAGAACCAACCACTCTAATCGATAAAGTTAAATTATTTTAATACCCCTATTCTTCACCTTTGAGCTTGCCGTACATTTTAATATAAATCCTATGAATGTACTTGTACTGCAATTCAAATGATCCTTCCCATCTCCACAAATGCCATTACCAGTTCGGCAGCAAGTAGTTTTCTCTAGAAAACTACTTCTACTTTCAGTTTTTGCATTGGGAATGTGCTTCTCTGGCCAACCTGGGCCAGGCTCTCACCACCCTCAGGGGCAAAAATTCCTTCCTCATGTCCAGCCTGAATCTCTCTAGTTTAAAACCATCACCGCTTGTCGTATCGCACCACGCCCTTCTCAAAAGTCTGTCCCCATCTCTCTAATCGGCCCCTTTTAAGTCTGGAAAGGCCACAATAAGGTCTCCCCGGAGCTTCTCTTCTCCAGGATCCCAACAACCTTGAGGTTGTTCAGCCAAGGTGCTTTTAAGTAAATTTTAAGAAACATCGTAGAAGCTCAAGCCAAATATACTCTAAATCAGGTGTACTGCTCTATCCGGGCTACCGGGATCACACCAAGTGAGCCACTTTGTTATCCTTCAGCATACAACTACTATCCATCACACTTATTAACAGAAATGGCAGTATGCAGTAATGTTCTAATGAGTTTATATTGTGGGAGAAATTCTGAGAATATCAAATCAAGACATACAGTTGTTTTTTTCCAGAGCTATGTTAGATAGCCACAAAAATTTCTCATCCACTTACCAGTGATCACAGAGAAGTCAGCCACAACCAGTTTTCTTAATGAGAACAAAAGACAGCTCGGTTATTAATAAGAGAAAATAAACTCCCCTACAGCACTTGAGAGACAAAAAGAAAGATTCAAGTAATCTCATGTATGATTGACTTAATACCTAAAATAAATATACAGAAACAAAATTGTTAATTTGGCACCCAGACAGCTTTCCTCTAAAGCTGGGTGACAGCTAACAACAATTTGTGTTTTAAGGACTCCCTCTCAAATAAAACTGTACATTTTGTAAACAGTACTACAGGAGCAATACTTACACAGTTTAAACTCTGTAATCAGCCAAAACAGTTTCATTTTATCCCTGAGTGGTAAAGAGTAAAGAATGCATTAGGTTTTTAATTAGTTAGCAGGACACTGCTGCTAACTCCCAGCTGTTCACAAGAGAGCTGCATGATCCAGAAGTTGGGGGGAGGCAGAAAGGGATAATTCCTCAAATATTTCTCCACTGCAACAAGTCTAAACAGCTCCATAACACCAAACGCTGCTCATTCCTCAGAAAATTAAGAATTTAAGGTTGGCTTCAAAGGCCAGTTATTTTCACCAACAAGCAGGACCAAGGCTGGGCTCACCAACACCCCTGCTCCAATCTCTTTTCTCTCTGTTTGCATCATTATTAAGCTGCTGATCTATCAGTAAAAACAGGCTAAGGGTATTTAAGCAAAAACAAAAGAAGCGGAAGGAATCCCTTTACTCTGCTACTTCTTTCACACATGTTTTTCGAACTGGTGCTTTAGCAACAGTAGATCCAGTGCTCCTTCTAAGAAAAATACACCCAAGCACTTGCAGACTTATGACTTATTTTTGAAGCTTCTTTTTCCCCACGGCTTCTTTCCCCCATTGCATTATTTTTGTTAAGCATGGGAAAGAGAAACAGTTAAAGAAAGCTGAATAAATTCACACATCCCAACATCTATTTCATATAAGACTGATGGCTTTCCTACAGGTGCCAATACCTACAGGTATTGATAGCACAGCCCTGAAAATGCCAGAATTCTGCTCTAATCACCCAAGATGCCCAACCAAGTCCCTATACTCAACATAGTACCATGTACGACACTTAAGAAACAAAGTGTCATTGATAAAGGGAGCACCCCATGCAATTTATTTCACTGACACTTGCATATTATTTCAAGTTTAAGCCATGACAGGCAGAGCTTTTCTTGGCAACTGCAGCAGGGCTGGTGTTTCAAAGCTTTGAAGCCAAAGGTCAAAATTTTAGCCACTGAAGAAGTCAAAAGAAACTCCTCCAATGCAAAATCCGTGTCCTGCTATTATTATGAAGCTGAATGCTGAAAATAATAAGGTATTTATTAAACGTTGTAAATAACAAATCCAGGGTCAATAAGGTTTAAAGATGGTCTGAACTTATTTAAGCGTCATCACTGAAGTGTACCATAACCACATCCATCCAGTGAAAATTCCTCCCATCTCCAAACATCTGACAACGCTAATCTTTCAAACCAGCACGTCTTTTAATGCAAAATATACTGCTTATCAATATCTGCTAATGTCAAATTGAGTGCCTCTGTCTTGGCTGACAGCTCTGAGCTCGACACGATGTATAAAAATGTCAAATTATCTCATTACAAAAGTTCTTAATGAAAACATACATGAATAGAAATGAGAGTACCTCTGCGGGGAACTCCTATGACAAATCGAGTCTTTGTCACTTGAATGAATGATATATTTGATTAAAGAATTTTCCCCAAGCAAAAGTAATGTTACCCGCACACCAGTCACGTTTTTTCAAATGTAAGCTATTTCCTTTAATCCTTAAAAGCCTATGTGAAATGCATAGTTATTACACAGAGCTATAACCACCTCCAAACAGCAGTGGATTATGATTTATCCTACTGGACATCATCTTTCTCCACTAGCTGTCCTCTGGATTTCTATGGAATGAGGCACCTGATCCAATTATTTCCCATAGAAGAGGGTCTGAAAAACAAACAGCTTAATAAAAATCTCAGTAATATTGCTCAGCGTTCATTTTACATATACACCATGCTATGCGGTGGATCCAAGAAAGGCGAATCATTTTGACGAGCCAGCTACGACAGACTGTAGAAGTTGGCAAGAAAAAGGTTCTAAATTCTTATGGGAAGCAGCGAGAGCGAGTGTGAAGGGAGGAGACGCATCTTCAGCCGCCGACAGCGTCTTTCTGCACCTGATGCCCGGTCGGAGCGATGACATTGTCAGCACGGCGGCCGGTTTATCAGCATCAGCCTCAAAAACGCCGTTCGGTGACACGGCTTGGGGAGAAACAAAAGGCGCGGAACGCGGGGCAATAAATCATACTGAATATCGCACGTTAAGCCGGGGAAATTTATTAAAACACCAGTAACGGCTTGTGACTGTTCACCAGCTCTCCCTTCTCCAGGGAGGCATCTGGCAGTGTGGTGTTACGGAATGCGGCGTACGGTACCTCTGCCTGCAGCTTCCAGAGCACATTCCACACGCAGAGATGCAGAGATACAGATATGGATTTCCCCTCAGGGCTTGCGGAGCTCCGGGCGGCCCCGCACCGCAGCCCCGGCCCGGCGGGAGCGGCCTGTCAGGGGCTGGGGGCGGCCCCTCCTCCGCCTCGGGTCCGGCACCAGACACCCCCGGGGCACCCACCCCGGCCGGCGGCTCCTCGCCCTGCCCTGCCCTGCCCCGCCGGAGGGACAGACCCGGAGGGAACGACCGCGGCCGCCCCGGCCCCCGCGCCGCGCTCACCGGGCTCTCCCCTCAGGCCGCCGCGCCGCTCGCTCCCGCCGCTCGCTCCCGCCGCCCGCTCTCGCCGCCGGTGCCGCCGCAGCCCCAGCAGCACAATATGGCGAGCGGCAGCCTCCGCAATGGAGCTCGGGAAGGGAGGGGAGTTACATATTCATGGCCGGGGCTGGGCAGGGGGAGCGCGGATGGATGGGGCTGCCGAGGCTGGGCCGCCCAGCGCCCTCCTCCCTCCGTTCCCCGCCCCGCCGCCTGTCAGCGCTCCCGCTGCCCCTCCACACCGCCCGGCGGTGAGGCGGCGGGCTCGGGGGGGCTCTCTGCCTCCCTACCGCCCCTCGCTACCTCAGCCCGCGGCCTCTGCAGAGAGCAGCGTAGGGGAAAGGGACCTGGGGGTCCTGGGGACAGCAGGGTGACCATGAGCCAGCACTGGGCCCTTGTGGCCGGGAAGGGCAATGGGACCTGGGGGGGACTAGAAGGGGGTGGTCAGTAGGTCAGAGAGGTTCTCCTGCCCCTCTGCTCTGCGCTGGTGAGACCGCATCTGGAATATTGTGTCCAGTTCTGGGCCCCTCAGCTCCAGCAGGACAGGGAACTGCTGGAGAGAGTCCAGCACAGCCACGGAGATGCTGAAGGGAGTGGAGCATCTCCCGTGTGAGGAAAGGCTGAGGAGCTGGGGCTCTTTAGCTTGGAGAAGAGGAGACTGAGGGGTGACCTCATTCATGGTTATAAATATATAAAGGGGGAGTGTCAGGAGGATGGAGCCAGGCTCTTCTCGGTGACAACCAGTGATAGGACAAGGGATAATGGGTACAAACTGGAACACAGAAGGTTCCACTTAAATTTGAGAAGAAACTTCTCCTCAGTGCGGGTGCCAGAGCCCGGCCCAGGCTGCCCAGGGAGGCCGTGGAGTCTCCTTCTCTGCAGACATTCCAACCCGCCTGGACACCTTCTGTGTAACCTCATCTGGGTGTTCCTGCTCCGGCGGGGGGATTGCACTGGATGAGCTTCCGACATTCTGGGATTCTGTGGGGGTGGCTGCGCTCTCCGAGGTGAAGCCGCGCTGGGCGGTCGGTGCCGTCTCGTATTTTCCACTCCGAACCCCCAAGGAGGGGCTGGGGGCTGCAGGGCTGAGCCTCCCCGGCCTCGCTGCCTGTGTGGAGCCGGCGGTGCCGGTACCTCCGTGAGGGCCGGGGCGGGATGGCGGCGGCCGCACTGACCCTGGGCAGCGCCCGTGCCTCATCACCAGGCAAAGCGATGGGGCGAGGTTGTTAAATTGTCTTTGCACAAGAGCGGGTCCGCCATTCTCGGGACCAAGCGGGCCGAACCTATGGCCTCTATCTGGCCTTCGCTGGGCTTTTCTCCCCGAATGTGGCCTCCAAGCTCCGTGGTTCTTCGTCGCTTCTCGTTCTTGGCTGCCTTTCCGAAGAGAGGGACGTGCCCGCTGTTCGTAGGCTGTGAGACGAAGCCCAACGTCAAGGTGCGCTCTGCCATCTTTACATTCTGCAGACAGGGGCCAGAAACTGAAGCAAGACCTGATGTGCTCATCTTTCAAACACCAAAATTCACATCAGACGTTTTCAAACATCTTTAATCCGCTCTGGGGCCGTAACGCTAAATAAGCATTTGTCTCCCGGTGCCTGCGTTTTAGCGTTCATTACATTATGATAGTGTTTTTATGGGGTTTGGGTCTTCGGCAGTGCCTTTATTAGTCTTGTGATTTACTGTTTTATACAAGAGTTCACTTAGTGTAATTAAATCTGGTGTGAGTAAAAAGTGAACAGAGATCACCTTGTGAGGCGTAAATTTGAATTAATTCTTCAGGCTTTAATGACACAGCAACATCACTTGAGATTATTCAATATGGAGTATTTAGAGCAATTCAATATGGAGTATTTTAAGTTTTCCTAGAGTTTTACAGTTAATATTCTCATAATTGGAATATTAACAAAGTCCTGCTTGGGACTTTTTCGCCCTTTGAAAAGCTTCACATTTTTTAAAGAAATTTTAGCTTGTGTTGGGTTATTCCTGGTCATTCCAAGTTACTATTTTTATGTGGTAGTTTTCACTCCTCCACACTCCTTGTGACCTGCGCCACAGCCTATATAATTAAATCCTCACAAGAGCTTGATAAGGTGTTCAGCAATAACATCTCTGTTTTCTAAGTGTGATCAAATGTCTCAGCTAAATCTCAGAGGGAGTCAACTTGGGACAGGATTTAACAGTCCTTTTTTGTTCCTGATTTTTTTTTTTTTAAGAATGATTTTTCTTAAGTGGATTGCATTGAGCTCTCTAAATGTTAAAGTTCAAAGTTGGTACAGAACAGAAAAATAGATTCTGGTAAGTTCCCCTCTTTAGAATGAAACTAGTCAGAATTAATGACTGAAATTTTCTTGATGTTTCAGTTGTTCTTCAGTGCCAAAGACAGGAAGATGTCGTCTCTCAAGCTTTTGCTGTACGGAAAAGTGTCCTTTGGTGAAAATTGCTTCACTTATTGTCTGCAGTACTGTGGTGAGTGAAGAAGTTCCTATGTTTGTGTACCACTGTTAGTTATTGAGAATATGGAGCCAGGATTTGCTCCGTGTTGCAAGGGAGCGAGGTGAGAGGTGCAATAAACTGAAACGAGAAGGATTTGGGGTGAATGTAGGGGAAAGCTGTTCCCCACGAGGACACTCAGCACAGTTTGCTCAGAGAGGTTGTGCTGTCTTCATCCTTGGAGGTTTCCAAGACCCAACTGGTCCAAGCCCTGAGCAGCCTGGTCTGAGCCCAGAGCTGACCTGCTTCGAGCAAGAGGTTGGACTGGGACCTCCTGAGGTCACCTCCACCCCAAGTTATCCCATCGTCCTGTGACGCTGCACTCACAGTGCAGACAAGGAAGCCTGGGATATGGATAATGTTGTATTTCAAACCTTTGCGTTTGTGAGAATTTTTGTTCTTTGCAGGTTTTTCTGCAGCAGGTAGAAAAAACAGTGCAGCATGACAGCTGAAAAAGCTGTCATCAGCTCCTGGTTTCCGCTGTTCCTGCTGTAATGGAAACATTTATTCTGCTCCTCGCAGCAGCAAAATAACAGTAAAGAAAATCACTCCAGTCAACTGAGACATGCTGTTTCCATGCCCCCCTTCCGGGTAAAATATTTATTACCTGTTAAAGTGATTGAAGGTCACCCATTCACTGCCTTTTAGAAACCAATATATAGACAGAAGAAAAAGGAAAATAAAGTACTCCCATTTTAAAAGTCTGGAGGCAGGGAACTGTAAATAATACAGAAAAGGTAGGAGAAGGCAGGAGGAAATGTCAGCCTTGGTGTGTTACTCTGCTGTGGTCCATTAGAGTAAAGAAAGATGAGTGTATAAATAAGTGATAGCAAGAGAAAAATCAATGGGCAGTGGAGTGCTAAGGTGAGGTAAGGTAACTGGGGGTGCCTGGACAGCAGTAAAATACTTGATCCTTTTTCCCAAGCTGGCTGCCCCTGCTGAACTGAGCAAGAGAGATTTCCGAGGCATTTACACTTTGTGCAGGTTACACGGTACATACAAAGCGGCTTTCCTTAGGATCAGAGCAGATACAAGCAAGGCAGGAAGAAAGGACACCGAGATTATTCCTCTAAACCAACACTGGCCCAAAACGGACGCTTTAGCTACATTTTAAAATTTAGATTCTTTAAAAATAAAGCAGAGGCAAGCGAGCTGCATGATCTAGAATGAAAAAATGTTCAATATTATGAATGGGAGAGAAGGGAAATTAAATAGGATTGCTCAGCTGTAGCCGGGTCCACTAGACCCACAGTAATCAGTGACAGAGGGTACTTTTCATGCCAAGGCAGAAATTGTGTCACTTTATGCGGCATTCAAATGGACATCCCAAAGATAATTTTAAGGAGTGACTTCAGATATATTTGCTAATGGTGTAGTAGGTTCTGCTCAGCAGTAATAAACATCTGGAGACATAGGCTTATTATCTGTTTCTGCAGGCGGTCACGCATTTGAGATGTTTGTTTATGGATGTGATGAAGATAATTCAATGTGTGTCAGAAACAGTCAGCTCTGCTATAATCTGTATTAATTTCCTGGACTGATCGGTAAAATAATACCCTCGAAATATATTTTCAGAACATTGAAAAGACTGTGATTTTATTTTGAGGCTTGTAGACAAAAAGAAGTGGGGAGGAGAAAGCCATGGCATATTAACTACTCACAGGGGCAATGTGAATAAATGGGAATTGTAGCAGAATCCGTGTTACTGAAGGATCAAAGCGCACAAATTAGGGATTCTATCAGCTTTATTCCTTTGGAAAAGAAGTGTTGCGTGAGACGCTACAGGATCTTCAGTATTCATGCCCTGCCATCATTAAGTTCCTGCTTTCAAAAAAGTCGCTGGAAACCAGTATGTAGCCAGCATTTGGACAACAAATGCTGACTCAAGAGGGAAAGTTAGCGCTAAGAACAGCAGTTTGTAAGTCCTGAAAGAGCTAGGAGCAGCAGAGATGGGACCACATAGTAACATAGTAGACCTCGTTTAGGAAGGGTTGAAAACTTGTTTTCCCCTCCAATGTATCCTAAAAATGTTGCTGTATCTGGCTCTAAGTAACCTTAATTAACTGATGACTGCAACGCACTTCTTAGGCAGCCTGCAGAATGGCAACAGATTTTGAGTGAGCAGAGACGTGAAATCTTTCACCAACTTTGATGGAAACAGCATCAGGCCAAGTTCTCTAATGCAGGTTGCTTGTAAGAAGGCAAAGACAAGAGAGCGCAGGAAAAAAAAGTCTCAACTCTGGTTCTGAAAGTAATCATATCAGCAAGTAAAAACAGAGGTCAAAGCTAGCCAAGAACTCCGGGAGCAGCTGCAAGATAGTATCATCTACTTCATAAAATGAGGTTTCAGGCAGTGATCAAAGGATTTTGCCAGTCTAAAAAATGAAAGATAGTTCAAAACAGCAATACCCCAAATTACAGAAATGGCTATGCCAATGAAAGGTTAGTATATGAAATCCAGATTCTTAAACATTTCAGAAGGCAAAACCCCAAGCTCACTTAAAAGGAAGGAAAAAAAAAAAAAGTATTTACAAATTCTATAGCCTTAGGGTTTGTGCTCAAAAATACAGTGTTTTCGGAATATTCATACTTTGAGAAGACATGTCTCCTTAGTTCACGAAATATCTTTATGATACATTAAGACATTTGACTGAAATGACAAAGCTGGGTAATTAGAGGTATAATTTGTAAAGACATGCTTAATTTGGACTTCTGGAGTGGGGCAGCATGCACTTAATGGCTGGTGTTAATTGTGATTTTGATATTTAGGACAGCATATTAACAGGCGCTAGAACAGGGAGACAAAGAATGTAATTATTTAATCAGGTAATTAGACAGCTTATTAAAATATTTTCATGTGGTGGGAACTTTATTTTCAGCATTTCCTTTATCCCTTTAATACGGTAAGAGAAGAGACTTAATTCCATTTATCTAAAACATATTGTTTAGCCACAATAAAACCAAAGGTAATATTTGTTTCTTCTTGCATGCGCTGCCAAGAAAGTGAGAACTGAAGAGACAGAAGTGTTTGTCTGCCCAAAGAAGTAACTTTCCGACAGTATTTACAGCTGTTCCGGTACCCTGATGTAGGTGTGACTTTACTGATGCTGGTTTATGTCCTGGTGTAGGTTCTTGCACATGGAGCCGGCAGTCTGGGCCTACTTTCTTGTCCCCTAAGCTGTAATTTCAGAGTACATGGGAGTTTTTGCCTTGAATTCACTAGCGATTTCATCTCTGAGAAGAGAATATTCCTCTTGTCCAGCTTACACGCTAACACGTGGTTTCCTTGTCGGGCGTTGTGCGTTATGACGTGTTCCGTGTAGCTAATGGATATTCAAAATTCAGGCTATAGAAGATAAATTGTTAAAGGATACCATTCTATCCTCAGAAATCCAGGGCTGGGAGATAAAGACAAAGAAGTCATCACTTGTTAAAAGCGACTAAGAAAGATGTTGCTCCTCTTGAATACTGAGTCAAATGAGTCTGCTAATTAGGAATATGCCTAGAAACAGAACCAGAAAGGAAACTCTCTATAGTAACCGCTCTGAGACTTACCGCTTCTCGCCTGGGAGAGCTCTTCACTTTCCCACTGAGCATTTTTGTTCCCTTTTGAGGGAGATTAGAGTACGTGTGTGGCTGGCAAACTGGCTGACCTTCAATTCTCTCCGAGCCATGTGCAATAATGATTCTTAATCCTTTCTTCCCTTCTCTGAGACAAAGTCCCACCATCCCATAACACAGGTGTCACGGCCAGGGGCCACGGATAGTTTCGTGTGCTATCCACGGCTTCTGCGATTAAGCAGTTGTTTCAAAATAATTACAAATGAATCATTGTAAATCTGCTTTAAAGACTTTTAGCATTTCTCTGTTGCATTTGCTAAAGGAGGATGACTTTTTGAAATGCTTTAGTGAAACAGAAGCTGGTCCTGTCATCACCTCCCTCAGTAAATAAGTAAATGAGATCCAACCCAGGCTAGGTGTCAAGCTGCATCTGATTTTCCTGTAACTCCTTTTTTACTACTTTTATTTACCTTTTGCATTATAATAAGTGGATTGAGGGGAAAGATAATTTTTTAGTGGTTTTGTTTGGTTGGTTTTTTTACCTTCTTGTTTCCTCAAAATAGCTGAGGACATTTTGCACATACGTTCAGAAGGATCTGAGTAGTCTCAGGATAAAGAAGAATGCAGAATGCTTCAGCTCCAGTGCCTAGCAGAGGTAATTTGAACAGAAATAGGGACATGCTAAAACCATTTTTACGACTTCTTAATTGGTGATTCAGCAAATGTTTGTAACGTTCTGTCCTCTGCAGTAAGGAAATAAGTGTGATTAACACCTATGAAATATGGTTTTCCCATAGGGGAAATTCTGTACGCAATGTTTTGAAATAATTTTTTAAAAATTATTTAAGAAAATAACTATATATACATTGAAAATACAAGGTCAAAGGCCCCTCTGAAGCACGGAAGGTGGCAGCATTTGGGGGAATAGCTCTGCAGATGGAGACTGACCCATAATGAAACTGTCTCTTGCATGGATGAACTTTTCATTTGTGGTGTAGATGGAAACCCCGAATTTTTCACTGAATGTTTCTATATTGAAGGCCTAACCTGTAGATGGTTAGGACAGCTATTGATACCTAATTAGGTGCAAGTAACAGCTTTTTTACAACAGCTGCCTGGATGATATTTGGAATAACTATCTGGTGCCCTCTTGTGGAGTTTATCAATCAGACCATAGCAGAACGAACGATCTTCACAGCATCAGCAAAGGTCTCTTTAAAGGACGGCACAAATAAGTTTAGTCACATTTTTAATTGTAGCTATATTAAACAGATGCAATCAAATATGGATTTTTTTTTTCTGCAATTAGTTCTGCAAAGATAGCGGTTTTTTCTGCAATTATTAGTACAATCCTGGAAGTGAATGGCCCAACTGAGAGCACTTTTGCTGAACTTGCTGAAGGTTTGTGCTTGCACTGAAAAGCACGCAGGAAGTAAATAAGTATGAGGATGTCTTGGCCTGATGTGTTTATAAGGCCATTTTAAAAGAGATCAACAAAAGTGTAGTTTTAAATAGTCAGTCGAAGATAAGGACAGAAGCAGGCAAGGAAGAGGAGAGGTGGGGGGAAACATCCTGGGGAAAAAAAGAGAAATCAGGATACAGTTTTAATCATGCCTGGCTTAAGAATCAGTTCTAGCAAATGATCGACTACACCTTCCCTCTCTTCATCCCCTATTTTAAAGGATTTCTCGTAGCACTGACTTACCTTGGTTTGTAGCTGGTCAAAGCATGTGATCCCTTTATGACTATCATCAAGTGTGGGCTAATTTCTAATTTTTAATGAGTGGAGAAGCTCAACAGATAGTTGTACCATACTTGTCAGAGGCTGGTTAAATTTTGCAAGACTATCCCTGAGCAATGTGTTTCAAATATGATTCAAAGAGGTTTTCTTTTAACTCATCTGGTTTTTCCATTATTTGAACTTTAAGTAGTGACCTCAAGAAATGGTGAAAAAGAGGTTTATAGCAGCTGGCTTCTTGTTCCAAGTCAGCGTGTGACTCACCGAAGCAATTCCGCTCACTTCTTCAGAACACAGCTCTGTTCTCATAAACCTTTTAAGAGTTGGTTAACTCAAAGACAGTCCTGCTGCTGGAGTCTGGGCAGCCTTCGAATTTGGGGCACAGAGATCTGAGCTCTAGTTTATTGGGGAGTGGTGTATATATATATATATATATTGCACACGTTCATGTTTCAGTCCAACATATTAAACAGGATTTTGCAGTTAGTTTCTTTCCAAGGAAGCCCAGCCCCGTTTCCACTTGCACTGCAGACTGCCCGTGCAAACCTAAGCACCTCACTCCAGGTTTGTGAATCAGCTCCCACACCTGAAGACAAATATAACAATTGTCAGATAATCTTCTGAACACCATTATGAATTAGGGATCTGTAGTGGACTTTGATATGTGCTGGGGGCAGGTTTTGTGTTAAGGCAGAGGTCTAAAGAAGAAATAATTTCTCTTTTTGGGTTCCACCTCTACTCTTCTTTCATTATTTTCAGGCCAAGGGATGGAAAGGTGAGATCTTGGCTGTGTGTTGTTCTAGTTTTTAAAGTCTGTGGTTCTGCTGTTTGGGAAATTCGTGCTTTCCAAATGACCAGCAGGAGCACAGTTTAGAGAAAACCAGCCCACACCTATTCTCTACAGCCTCACACATCTGGTTCAAATTAGCGGTGAGAAGAGAAACGAGATGTGTAATACAGGTTTATGAACACAGCAGATTATATATATAGATGTCCATACATATACATGCACGCACGCTGGATGCTGAAGACTTAAACCTTTTGGATTCAGTTAAATGAGGCATAAGGCCAGGGAGAAATACAGAAATATTAATATTTGTTATAATGGTTTCCATGTCACTTGTACCAAATCTGCATTTATGAAGCCCACCCTGCTTCTCGATACAGCCAGATAATGCCTTGGTGCTGAATATCTTCACACTGTAAGACAGGAAAGGCAGTTCAGCACTTGCTCTCGCGTTGTTCTTTTTTCCTCAGGTGAAATCTGTCAGAATATGGATTTAGACGTTAACTGCCTGGAAGTGAAGCGCTGTAAAACTGGGGGTCTATGTTAAAAGTCGTCAGAATTTATTATTCTCTTTACAACAAGCAGTGCAAAGGCTACAAACTATTTGAGGCAAAGAGGGGGAAAATGGAACAAACCAATTTTTTCCAGACAAAGAAACCGATGGGTAGTAATGCACAGTCATTTTAAACTTCTGACAGGAGATAATTCCCCACAACATTTGCATTGTGTAGTTAAAAAGTGGCAGTATTAATGCATGGTTAAAATTATTCTGTTTCCATTACCCTCTTCATGGTTAGTTAATTGGAAAGACTGATTATGTGCCTTAGGTTCCCTGTCATTATGAATTTAATTTTCTCTATTGATTATTGTCACATATATGAGCAAGTGTGATCAAACCAGATGATTTACATTACCCAGTGATGTGGTCTGTTGGGGCAGCACATTTACAAAGCCACGGAAAGTGGCTGCAGAGAGAGCTGAGGGATTATCACAGCGTTTATCATTGTTACAGTCTCAGTGGGAGCCTGGCTTAATCTAATTGACATGACAGTGGGAACACAACGACAATAAAAATTAGAAGCACTAAAGAATTCTATTCTGTAGGCAGTGCGACGGACTGGAAAAGAGAGGAATCGCGATGAATGCAGAATGGGAGGGTGCTCGAGGGTGACTAACAGGTCAAAGAAGGGTTTTTTTGGTACTCTTAAGGTATAAGCTGGGATCTTTTTCCACACAGTGCGCTCTAAGCACCTACTTTAGGTATTCTGAATTGTCCCGTCTGTGCTTGCGTGCCCCTGGAGTGACTAGTCCTCTGAGTCAGACCTAAATCAGATGTATAGAGTCAGCCAAAGCTGAAGTCTCCACTTCTGCCCAGGTCCAAACTTGTAAAAGTAAACTACAACGCAATTTGAAGTTGAGCTTAGAAAGCGGAGGAAGAGAAATGGCACAAGGTCTTATTTGACAGATTTAACCAGGAAAGCAAAAACCTGATTGTAAGTTCTTAAACCCAGATATTCATTAGGTTGGTTTGTTTGTTTGTTTTAACTGTTTCAATTACAATTTTGGAATAAAAAAAATCGCAGAGGAAGGAAGGAGGGAAGAAAGCAAATAGGACGTAGTGATTCTGTTCAGGTAGTGATTCTGTAGTATTTATATGACTAAGATGCATACATCACACCTACTTTCAAAAAGAACACGGGTCACTTTGAAAACTACATTTTCTCAGAGGTCAAAGCTAAAGATTTTGAAACACCTTGAAATTGATGGAAGCATGTGGGAGAAAGTAGACTTTTAGACTTTTTTTTTTCCCCATGAGCCACAAAAGTCAGTGTTTTTTGATAATAATTGAGCAACAATATAAACACTTTGTTAGGAAACGTTGCAACAAATCTACTTCAAACTCTAGAAGCGATTTAAAGAACAGTGTTTGAAACTGGTTCCAGGTGTCATTAGTCATAAGCTAAGTGGTCATGGGAGGAAATTCTCAATAGATACCAAAACATTTGCTGCCATAAGAGTAAGCATTGGGGGAAGTTTTGTTACATTCTTTTGTATTTACAGAACTGCCTCCTGTGTTTGAGGAACAGGTACGCTGAAGTAAATCCCACAAACAAGCGGTTTCAATTCATGAAACTTTGTGGGTTCCTTTTCCCACTGCTTTCAGTGGTTTCTTTTGTAGAAGTCTGGGGTGGGTTGATGTGCATCAGGAGGTTTTGGGGGTAGGAAGACCTAAATCCACAACACAAATACAGAAATAGCTTTCACAAGCTTCCAGGCTTAGCATGTGTGCTGGTCCTAAACACCTCCAGCAGAAACAGTTGGGGCCACACAGTCTTATTCACCTGGGAGATGTAACATTGCATGGTAGGTTAGTCAGACAATCAACAATTACAAGTGCATTTTTAGGGGGCTTCATCCTGTCCCTCAGCACTTGGCCAGGAAGACTATAGGAAAAAAACCTGTGCCTAAAAAAGTCAGTGATACAGAGTTCCTGGATGGTGAAACTATAGAGTGTGCACCCATTGCCACAAGCCAGCTGAAAATAAGTTTTTATGTACTTTCTTGTGAATTAATTTACAGCGGTATTGTGTAGCCATTGATCAGATAATCATCAAACAGGCCACCCTGCAGAAAGGTTTTTCAAAGACACCTACGGAAAATGAATGGCCAATATCTATGAATTTTTACCGAAAACAGGCATCTACTTCTCATCCTCAGCCTACAAGCAAAAAGCCTTCTAAAAGGTATGGGTCAAATCCAGTAAATGTTGCAGCAGAGCATCAGCCAAACGTCCAAGCATTCTCTGTGTTGTTCTCTAAGACACAGCTTATCTTCTTCTCAGCTTCTTGCAGCTTTTTGATGATAAACTAGAAAAATATGATAAAGAGAATTCTTGGAGCACTGAGCGAGGATGAGGAAGTGGTGTGAATGACTTGACAGGGTAAAAAAAGACAACAGGGAGGAAGGAAATGGAAGAGAAAGTGGTTTGGCAATCAGCTGGTGAGAGGTGGACGTAGAAATGTGGTGATTGAGTGCTATCCCCATATTGTTTCCTCTTTCATGAATTCTTAAACTCCTCGGGGTTTGTGCCCCATTCCCTGCCTTTTGTGGGAACTGGGACCGTGGATTTTCATCTCCAGATAAAAGAGGTGGAAGAGGAGCCATATGTAGAGCAAATTCTCTATCTCCGGGCTGCAGCTTCAGATTGTTATAATCACAGCTGGATGACCAGAGAACCTGCTGTCAGGAGGTCAAGTCACACCTCTCTGAACTTCTTCTGCTGCAGATGCAATGGGCCTTCTATGTAAAACACTTAGATTTGGAGCAAAGACACAACACCTCTGCTTTTTCTTGCCCTTGCTGAGTGCAGGGACAGCCACTGCTATGTATGTACTGCTACCTTACTACAGAGATGGAGTAGCAAGGAAGCCGACGGTGTTGAGGAGGCAGCTGGGCTCGGATCAATTTGCTTCAACTTCAGCTGGACTTGATGAGGGGAAAGTTAGGAGAGGGAGGACGATTATGTTGAGGAGGTAAAAGCACCAATATCCATTTAGTGCATTTTGTGGCAAGGGTAATGATTGTCAATAAACCAGAGACAACCAGCGGAGAGCTGGACCACGGTAAGTTGAGGATGCTAGGAGTAATTTTGCTTTGTAAAGAGAATTATTTGCCTGGTAACTCTTCATTAACAAAGCTAAGGTTGCCTGGGAGCCTTTCGGAGTGTAACGAGTGACCACAACCGAGGTATCTGAAAAACAGGGAGGTAAGGCTTGCTGGGCAGGAGGGACTTCTCTGCTGAGAGACCTTCCTGGTGAAACAAGGAGGATGTTGCGGGAGATTCTCTATATAACCAGAACAGCCTACACGAGTAAACGGGCGGGAGAGGGCGCCAGATAGCAAAGAGTAACTTCTGGTGTGCTAACGTCTTCAGAAAAGAGGAACAGAACAGCTAGTTTAAAGTTTTGGTTGAGGTTGTATTTTGCATAACCTCAGAGAGTTGGAGTGGACACCTGAGCATCCATGATTTTGCTGGCCAGCACATTCAATGTTCACTGCAACAGTCAGGATATATGAATATCGACCCAAAATCTGATTCCTGTCTGCAACTCCAGCCTTTGATCAGTTAGGAGTACAATCTTTATCGCTTCTCTCTAATTAGATGTGTGAGAGCAAACTCAGTAGGAACTGTATAGCTTCCTTCATTTTTATTGTGTCACGCTGGCACTTCAATTGCAGCCATGTGATACCAGTCTCTACAGTGAACTATTGCCTTGTTAAATTAGAAAATTCACTTACAGAGATTCTAAGTTGATACATTTAACGTTGGCTATCTGTGCCCCCAAAATACTGAATTAGACAATATGCAGGTAGGTTACAACTTTGGCTCTGTTTATTTTCAGGGCTGTGTTCAGGGACAAGGCACAGGAGCGCTGTCAGGGTCAATCGACTCCTTTTGCAACAGCAAATCCAGCATTTACTTGACCTGCACTGAGCGGCAGCTACTTAGACGCGTCCTATCCTGAAATATAGCACGCTGCCTAGAAACGTCTCCACGCTTGGTGGACTTTTGCAGCCCTTCACCTATTTGTACAGCTTACCACTTGATGCTAAACTTTTACTGGGCTACCTTTAAATTCACACATTCAAACCTCTGCTTCACTGCTATGAAAACGTATCGGCAAAAAGACCTTTGTCCACCACCAGTGAAAAATCTTAAGATATCACCGGGCACCCACAATTTTTTTTTTTTTTTTTGTCGTTTATTGTTTTTGCCCATGAACTAACAATGCAACCGATCCCTTCAGCGGCGAGCCCGCAGCCAAGTGGCTGGCAGCGATAAAGAGAAGGAAGGAGGAGCAAGCGAGAGTTTGACCTCACAACCTTTGTTTAGATTGCTGGTTCTTTTTAGTGTTTCCTCTTGTTATTCTTTCAACTATTTGGGGAAAGACAAGGGAACTGTAGCCAAACCATTATGCACGTGTATTCCATAATCTAAACATTTTTATCGTCTCTCTTTTTTTTTTTTTTTTTGGCAGTTGTTTCAATAGCTATAGAAATATCGCAGAGAAATGGAGACTGGAGTCTAAAATTTTGCAAGATTTTATTCTGGGCAGTGCACCAAGTAACAGGTAATTATTGGCAGGACAACGAGGTTAGTTTTGCATGCTGCTTTCAGCCTGCAGCGCAATGCATGTGCACAAAATGAGGGTCGAATACAGGCCTTCAGGCAGCGGCTGCGACCTTCACAGCTCAATTATACTATGTAGGCAAAGTCCTTGAAAAACTTCATTTTAAAAGGCAGTGGATGGCTGTTATAGAATGTTAATACCCTCAATTTTAAACTCCTGTCTACTTCTGTATTCCTTAATTCTCTGGTACTTGGCAGAGAACTTACAGACCACCCAGTTCTGTCGCGTACGTATGCAGGCTGTGCAAAGGGGAATGAAAAACTTGGACAAAAGCTAGCCTTCAGGTACTTCAATTGCTAAATATCCAGCAAGACATCAGAAATAAAATGAGACCACTGCTGTTTCTTCTGGTGGTTATTTAGACAGGCGAGCACTACTTCGCGTATCTGAACGCATCGAGGGAAAACACATTAAGGGTGAGACAAAGAAGTTGCTTCAAGGAGAAATTCTGCCTGGATGTAAGTAAAAAAAAAAATCACTGTGAGAACAGTTAAACACAGGAACAGGTTGCCAGAGAAATGGCAGAATTTCCCTCACTGGAAATATTCCAGACTTGGCTTGGCAGAGCCCTGGACAACCCATCTCCATGGCCCTGCTTGGACCAGATGGTCTCCAGAAGCCCCTTCCAAAGGAGATTTTTCTGCAATCTATGATAATACTTCTAATCATCATGTTTCAAAGTTGGGATAACAGAAGAATGTGGTTATTTTCTCTCATGTCAGGCAAATGAGGATTCCAGGGCCTACGGAAATACTAAATTTATTATGAAATAGAAAAGGAAGGAAGAGCAATAGTTGCATTTCACTTACAAACATTATTGCAACTGACTGTAGTCAAAACCAATCTGGTAAAGTTGAACTGCATAGATAACCGGGAGAGTATAGGTTTCTGCTCAACATCATTGAAAAAAGTAATAAAATTATCTTTTTTCTTCTGCAGAGGGATGCTTTAATGCAATAAATATGCCAGTATGTTCTGTACAGTACAGCAAAACAGGTGGACTTGCAAGGATGGCTGTGTATATGAAAGAAAGCAATTTTTAATGAGTATTATGCTTTCTTATAAAAGCCAAATAATCACTGACTTTCAAACTGCTTTGAAAAAAGCAGACTCACCAGTGACTTGATAGAGTTTATCAAATCCAAGTAGATCGCTATTACAGAAAAATGCGCACTTTAGAGCAAAAGGAGCTATTGGGTACTTTCTAATTTCTACAGATTGTATTTTGCACTGCTTCTAGAGCAAACCAGGGTGTTCAGTGCTATTAAACAAGTCTTACCCATTTTGAGAGACGTAACAGATACTGCTTGCTTGGCCAGGCACTTGACATCTCTATATGAGTTGCACAACAAAAATGCAGTTTACTTTTCTCTTTTTTAAAGCTATTTTTTTTTTAGCATTAGTTAACATAGAAGAATGGATAATCAAACTGAACCCATTTTATTATAGATGGACATATATAATTTTCACAAGATAGCACAACTGTTGTAAAGTTCCTTAGCTAGAGAGAACCAAAGCTGGGTAACTGGCTAAAAAAGCAGATTACTTGTTACCCACATTAACAACTAGAAAAGCAACAGTAAGCGTAAGAAAATCGATGCAGAGGTAAGTAATATACCAGTTAATTACACTCGCTCTCTGAAAGGACAATGAAAAACTCTGTGTGCAGATATTACCACCCAAATAATTCTTGGTAATAATTAATTGCAGAGATTCTTGCTTCCTGCTTCACCGTAAGGTGCTTGTTGCAATTTCTATACCAATCAGTGTTTCTGTGGCAGAACTTGCGCCATCAACAAACATGGCATGTCCTGGAACGGTGGAGCTGCCCCTGGTCGTGCTGGTGCCATCAGGTGGGTTATGTCCTTCTCTTGCCTGGGCAAGATGCTCCTTTGTGTGTCTCCTTTTGAACTCTTGTAGCCCGTTCAGTGTGCAAGATGGTTTAGCAAATCCCATTTCAATCGCTGCATATGGCTTCTTGGATAGGATCCCGATGAGAAGCTTCTCCATGGAAAATGGAGACTTGGAACAGGAAGGTTGTATTTAAACCCCATGCTTAGTCTTAATGAATATACTTGAAATATAAAGCAACCAAAACCATCTGTGCCCAGAAGAAGCAAATCCAGATGTTGTGGGGATTTAGTCCTCTCCTTCGTTAATCATGTCTGCAGGATTGTTCAGCTTCTGCACCATATCCTGCTGTACTTTCGAAGGATAGTTAATAATACATGAACATCAGCTTCCTTGGGAAGAAAGTTTTGGTCACATCTTTGTTAATCAAACGGAAACAGAATTTCTTACTCTTCTAAGTAGAGTCAATTTAATTAAGAAGCAAAAATGACAAGTCTCATTTCTAGCTTTTGATGTCTTGCCTCACTGAAGTCTGTTCAAAGACAGTGGGATGCCTTGAGCCTTCCTTGGTTACCTGAGCTGAATCACCAAATAGTTTGGGTTGGGAGGGACGTTTAAAGTCATCTAGTCCAACCCTGAGAGCCTTTAACGCTGTCCCCTGCAAATCCAACGCTATAAACTCATGTCTAGCACTTAAAAGAAATTTTTTCTTTTTGTCTTCCCAAGCAGGTGTGGCTGTCCATTTGGAGCAGTAAAGAATCCACTGGATCTCCGACAGATGGATCTTTCTCCTGGATTTTCTGCTGACATCAACAGATTGAGCTGTTCCTTCTCATCCGCTGTTCTGTAGCTGCGTGAGCACTGGGCAACGGAAAGTGCAGTCAACTGTGCCTTTCTTTACTGCTTTCTAGATGCCACCTCTGTTTCAAGGTGAGGGAACAAATCAATGTGACTTGTTTGACAATGAGGAAGCTCGCTTCAACAAGTCATTTGCAAAGGCCTGTATGGTAGCTGCTTTGACAAGAATGTCCTAACTAATTAAAATACGGCCTTTAATGGCAGCTGAGCAGGAATGATCACCTCTAGCTGTGTTGTTTAACAGATTTCATAACCTAGTGACTCAGGGGAGAAGGAAATGGCGTTTGAATTGACTTGTGTATTTAGTAAACAAGAAAAGTTCAACACATACAATTTATTTTAGTTCACATCTGTACAAACCCCTGTAATTACTTGCCCACTGGGACAGGCAAATGGAGTATGCACAGCTGGAGGTGATTCTCAGCTCTAGGATTCCTTAATTTATGGGAAATAAAATCAAGAATCACATCTTGAAGATTCTGAATTTCAGATCCCTATTCAGAATCTTCATTCTTTCACCAAATGCCCTTAGTCCCATGTCATGTCCTAACAATCAGAGTTTCCTCCTTACCGATTCCCATTTGTATTGGGTTTGCTGCATCTTTTTACTTTCCTCTTCTTCCAGATCCAGCATTGCTCCTCCAGCCTTCCCAAAGCAGACTCTGTCTATGAAGAGTTGCAAAGTTGGCATCTAAAGAACAAACTTGAAACAGTGGAGGTGACATGGAGACAACAGGGCCAACGCGCTGCTGTGGCAAAACTAGGGAGGGATTTCAAAGTTAAGGTAAGGCAAAGTCTCTTGTTCTTGGGAGGTTACTGGTTTCGGAGGATTTTTCTGTTTAAGGACTCACGGTACGCAGAGTGCTTTTCCTTCTCCACAGCCACTGTCTAGAGCTGTACTTGACAGAATCTGTCTATTTGTAATAAATCAATTTTAGAATCTGTTTTTAGAAAGCAGCCTTGACATCCAAGTTGGGAACATGCCCGAAGTACTGAGAGTTTGTGTATTTTGTTTTAAAGAGTATAACTTGCTCAGAATAGGTTTACAAGTTTTTGTTTGTATTCCATGTGAACTGGGAACCTAAGACACACTGAAGGGGCTTTAAGCATAGAAAAGAACATATTTTCTCTCAAGTGTACACCATTAGCAGTGTGCCATTCTCCTCATTTTTGAGAAGCAATTCTACGGTAGCAGGATTCTTATGTTTTGCTTACCTAGTGTCTTTAAGGCCCAGCTGCTTAAATCCTCCCACTCCAGAATCTCAGGCGTCAAAAGAGAGAAAAGCTTCAAGCCTACATTTACAGCGTAGTTTTCATGACCAGCTTCACTCTTTGACAATTAAGAAAAAAGAGGTTTTACCCCAAGTTTCCTACCTTTCCACTAAAAAGTATTTATTTTTGAGGAACAAGATGTGTGGTGTTTGGATACCGAGGATGGAAATTCTACATTTGTAGCAAAGCTAACACCTAGCTGATCCTCGCATGGGCTAGGTTATATTAATGTAAATTTACTAAATATGAGTGGAGAACTTCTGAACTCTAATGTGTCACCATTAATGCATTATGAGGATGTTTCATTGCTGAAAATTTCAAAAATCTCTCAGATTACAGATCAGCTGCAATTCTGTGGATGTAATTGACATTTCTGAACGATTTGCATCCGAGCAGCTTAACACGATGAATGTTATTTATAATTTGGTATTATATGAGCACTGGTATTCAATGAGTATTCAAATGAATGTGGTTTACATGTTGAATGGTGAGAAAACATAATTGGGAAGAAAATCAGGAGTGAGGAAGGGCGGCAGCAAAGCCTGATGCTGCGGTAGGTTGTGCACTCAGCGGCCTGGTTATGTTTTGCCCTGCACCACCTTTTACAGAGCTATTGAAAGATAGAGACTGAGATACAAATTCATAATTTTGCCACCAAGATACCATCTGCTATTGAAATATACCTTTGTCTTGCTTTTCCTCCTTCATGAGTAGTTCAGACTGTCATCCGTACTTTCTGAAGTAACAAAAATAAGGGGTTTTATCAGATCGATTTCTTGGAATAAGGACCATAAACACCATTTTTCTCTCTTCCCTAGAATATAGTAGCACTTCATATAGTGTCTCCACGTCACACATTTCCCTTTCATCTCGGTATAAAAAATTGTTGGTTTTTTTTAGAGTAAGAACAATCAATCAGTGAAACAACGTCCCAAACAGCATGGCAGAGTCCCCATCTCAGGGTTTTTTAAGACATGGCTGGATCATGCACTAGATAATCTCATCTCCCTTTCCCATGAAAGGTTGGACCAGATGCCCTTTTGAGATCCCTTCCAACCTGTTCCATGATTCTGTGATTAAGAATCTATTAAAATCCACTCTTCTTCTGTCTGTGGGTTTTCAGTGCTTCTTGCTTTTCTCTCAGAATTAGGCCAGTAGCTAAAGCACAAAAAACTCCAACTTTTTTAAAGGCTATTTTATCAAAATATTATTTTTGGCTCTCAAGCCAGAACAGTTGTGTTTCTCTTAGAGTATCTTCCCTAGCTAGATTTTAAGACCTCCTTCTAACCTTTTGAAAAACACTCATAAGAATGACATTTTTCTGTGTTATGTCGATGGAAGGGATTCAGAATATATTTCAACCCACAGCCTGTCTTGAGGAAAGGACTGGTTTTATCTTCTGACACCTCTTCCTGGTCCTACTTTCTGCAACCTGGCTTTGGCTTTCAGACAACGATTAACAGTTTCCTCTAGGCACAGATAATTATTATTTATTCATGACAGTTTTATTATATTTGCAGCTGTCTTTGTTGATAGCACCTTGTTATCCTGCTTACAGAAGCCAGTGATCTGAAAATGGTGACTTTCCCTTGGAGAAATTTTATTGGGCAAGTTTTGGATAATTACTTTTCTCTCCCGATGGATTTCACATGCATTTCACTTAAATGTTTCTGCTTGATAACAAACTGTTTCTGAGGCAACCAAGAGGTTGTGGGAGAGTACACACAGGGTGAACCCTGTGGTTCCCTCTCAAGCAAAGGGCTCAGTCAAGCGCTATTAAGCAGCATGTCAAAGCAACTGGTTCCTTGGCGTGTCTTATTTACAATTAGACAAGTGTTGGCACATGGGAGAAGAAGCCAACAACGTGGCAAAGATTTTATCGGTCCCTCTGATGACAAATCTGCAGTTTGTCAGCCCTGTGGTCGCGTTAAAGACAGTGTGTTTGACTACCAGCCGCTGGGAGTTTGTTACGGCGCGGTGCCCATTTGCATTGAGAATGGATCTCGTTGTCATGTCTATGTCTGTGGCACGTTGGAGTGACATCACGGTTCCCTCCGCAGGGAGATAATAAAGAAGTCACTGCGGAGACATCCCCCTTCTCCCCTCCTCCCAAAACAGAGCTGGAGACTGACACAAACCAAGGCAGCGCAGTGACTTTTTGGGTACGAGAGCTCCCAGTACTTTCACTGGTTGCCTCGTGGGTCCAGACCATGAGTGAAGCTTGGGCGCTGGTAACGCAAGGAACCACCTCTCCTCATGTCACACTGTCCCAAGTGAAATCACAGGGGCAGTGGGGAGAGATCTGCGTCCCTTTGCTGGGGACGAGCTGCTTCTCCTCGTCCTGGTCGCTCACAAGTTCACTTAATGGGATGGAAGAGCTCCATCACGTTG
Source organism: Caloenas nicobarica (assembly GCF_036013445.1). Classification (NCBI taxonomy): domain Eukaryota; kingdom Metazoa; phylum Chordata; class Aves; order Columbiformes; family Columbidae; genus Caloenas; species Caloenas nicobarica. The sequence goes on from NC_088264.1 coordinate 2,824,891, forward strand.
CCTTTAGGATATAATACAAAGCAGGTGTTTAGAGAAGGAACTTTTTTGGGAGAGTAAAGGAAAACAAATCCTCAAAGATCAGGATTTCATAGGAGAAAAAGTGGGGAAATATTTGTTTTGCCTCTGGTGGTATTTTTGTTTTGATAGTATTACTTTATCTTTGATCATTGCAGTGCGGATGAGTCACACCAGACTAAAATCTAAAACAGCCAGTTTCTTATCTTAGAGAAGGCTGGTTTTGTTATTAAGTGGTATAGAAATAGGATCATTTATATCTGTTCCTGGCTTTGCTCACATTTCTCATGGTATCTTTTAAAGATGCTTAAGATACAAACTTCACCATTAAAACACAGCATTTCCCTATCTTAAAAGGAAAATTATGGTCTTTAGCTAGCATTTGTGAAATGCCTCGGGATCCTGGGGATCAGGTATTACCGAAGCATAAAATGTTATAATTAAAAAACCTATTCGGTTCTTGTTTTGTTTTTACTCTAGCTGTAATTAGACAGGGAGGTTTCCCATTCAGTATGCACACTAACATCTGTTCTTGGGCATAGAGCTTTTGGGATTTGGCATATTTTCATCTGCTAAACGATGAGAGAGAATAGCAATCCAGTTTATGGCTCATGAATTTTCCACAGTTTATCTCTCCAGACTCCTGGAGCTGACTCGTGAGTTACATGTGATTGTATGTTATGAAAGGCTTCTCAAATACATCTGATAAAAGATATGCTACACCCAGCGGAGGCCAAATTCTCCTGAGTTAATGCCTTTAAATTGCACAGCAGTAAACAGTATTTCCTCATCATTGTCTGCTCACACAGCCCAAAGATGTGCAGCGAGCAAACCGCAGCATCCGTCTTTCTGCAAGTGCAAAGCTCTCACACAGAGCTCAACAACCAGATGCATTGATCGTAGGGTCTGATTCACATTTGACCTCTAGAAGTGCTGTTGATTTAGTATTATATTCTCAGCCAAGATATCTATAGACTTGTGAAACGCTGTTTCGGTGACGCTCTGGATGAATCCGGTCTCCTCAGGGTAGTTATACCATTGCTCTGTTACACTTCAGTACAATTAGCGTGCCCAGAGAGTGTGAATTTATATTAAAGTTGCTTTCAATCGGCTTTCTTCAAGGAAGTGGCAGAACACTGAACTTGATGTTACACATTCTCTTCAATATTTCCCATCTGATCAAGTTTAGTGTTGGTTTAAAAAGTTTTAAGATTCAACCCAAAATCTTTAGCTACCATGTGATCCACCGAGTGGCAAAGTATTAAATGTCCTTAATGCACAACCTGTGTGAGTGAAACTTAGCGAAGTTCAAAGCAATTTCACAGCAAGCTCAATAAAAAGTATTTAAGTCTAAAATACGTAACTTCCAGTTGCTGTCAGTCTCCAGCATGTCGGCACAATCCATATCCATTGCAACTCAGCCACTCCATACTAAACATACGAGGCACAATAACATATGGCAAGCTGCCCATTCCTGGCCAGCTGAATTAGCATTATAAAAAAAGCAAAATGGGAGAAAATACCTTAGGAAGTCACAAATGGTGTAAAGGCTCACTGAAATGATTATTTAGAGGCAAGAAAATTTGGATAGCTGTTCTGTACTATCTTGCACTGCTGTGCCAAGGATCTGCAAACGGGTGCTTTTGCACATTTTAGGAAGTTGGTTTGATCACTGGAAAATATTTGATGAAGTAAAATGCACCTTATTGCCTGCTTGTGTAGGTTTATTGTTCATCCTGGCATCACATATCAATAGCATCCTATACAAGCCACCAGGATTCCCAGTAAGAGGCTGACCAGAGCAGGAAGATTTGGCCCCAAAGGTTGAGCCATATAAATCCTATGGTGTCTCAACATCCCTGGTAGAAGACGGTGCCCTATTCGAAGGATATTTTAGAATGACAGAATCATTTTGGTTAGAAGAGACCCTCAGGATCATCGAGTCCAACTGTTAACCCACCCCTGGCACTGCCCCATGTCCCTGAGAACCTCATGTCCGTCTGTCCAACCCCTCCAGGGATGGTGACTCCAGCACTGCCCTGGCAGCCTGTTCCAATGCCCCACAGCCCTTTGGGGAAGAAATTGTTCCCCAGATCCAACCTCGACCTCCCCTGGCGCAACTTGAGCCCGTTTCCTCTGGTCCTGGTTCTTGTTCCTGGGGAGCAGAGCCCGACCCCCCCTGGCTCCAAGCTCCTTTCAGGCAGGTCAGAGATCAGAAGGTCTCCCCTCAGCTCCTGTTCTCCAGCTGAACCCCCAGCTCCCTCAGCCGCTCCCATCACACTCGTGCTCCAGCCCCTTCTTGTAAAATGCTGTAGACTATTTCTGGTGGACTTCACTCCCATGATATGTACCACACGCACCATCAACGGTCTTTAGACTAGCGCCCATGGAAACGCGGAAGGGTCCGAGTGTGTGGATTTTGAGATGAGGGCAGCAAGAGGAGCCAGCAGCGCTGTGCGCGTTGATGACCCACGGCAACAGCTGGGGACAGCCGCGCCCAGAGGGCACCCCGCAGAGGGACGCGTCCCCATCTCCTCCATCACCGCTGCCGGAGCCTCCTGCCACCCCCCGCTCCCAAACCGCGCAACCCCGGGGCTTCCAGGGGGTGGGGGAGAGAGGGAAAGGAGGCGGGGAGCGGGGCCGGAGGATCCCCGCTGCTGCCCGGGCCCTCCCGCCGCCGGGGCCCGACCTCCTGTGGCGGCGGCGGGCGGGAGGCGGCGCCTGCGGGAGGAAGCGGCGGCGGGGCCGGGCTGGGTGGCGGCGGCGGCAGCAGCGCTCCCCGGCAGCATGGGCGGCTCTGCCTCCAGCCTCCTGGACGAGAGCAAGTGCACCTACATCCGAGGTAGGGCAAGGCAGGGGGGAGACCGAGCGGCCGGGCATCAAACGCCTTCGCGGAGAAAAGCCCCCGGGGGGCTCCGGCAGCGGGCAGGGCTGGGGCCGAGCGGCTGCGAGCAGGCGGTGTTTTAAACGGTAATGCGGGATAAACTCCCGAGGAGCGGGTTATAACCTGCCCGAGAGTAGATGGTGAAAACTTAAGAGTGTGGAGAGATGCGGCGTGAAACCGTCCCTGTAAATTCTTTCCAAGAGTGTGGGGAGATGCGACGTGAAACTGTGTAAAAAAACTTTGTAGGAGTGTGGAGAGATGTGACGTGAAACTGTGTGTAAAAAACTTTGTAGGAGTGTGGAGAGATGTGACGTGAAACTGTGTGTAAAAAACTTTGTAGGAGTGTGGAGAGATGCGATGTGAAACTGTGTAAAAAACTTTGTAGGAGTGTGGAGAGATGTGACGTGAAACTGTGTGTAAAAAACTTTGTAGGAGTGTGGAGAGATGTGACGTGAAACTGTGTAAAAAACTTTGTAGGAGTGTGGAGAGATGCGACGTGAAACTGTGTAAAAAACTTTGCAGGAGTGTGGAGAGATGTGATGTGAAACTGTGTGTAAAAAACTTTGCAAGAGTGTGGAGAGATGTGATGTGAAACTGTGTGTAAAAAACTTTGCAAGAACGTGGAGAGATGCGACGTGAAACTGTGTGTAAAAAACTTTGCAAGAGTGTGGAGAGATGTGACGTGAAACTGTGTAAAAAACTTTGCAAGAACGTGGAGAGATGCGACCTGAAACTGTGTGTAAAAAACTTTTGAAAAGTGTGGAGATGCGACCCAAAACTGCCTGTGTGGTGCTAAGGTCCCAATTCGCCAGCACCTGAAGCTTTGAAGGCGCTGGATTTCACCAAGGTAGATCGGATGGAGACCATGTAGGTTGATTTTTTTTGGAAAGCCCATTGGAGGCAGTGAGAGAACTGTTAGGTGGATATTTAGGTAAACTTCGAACATGTGTAAGAACAGTTTTTTATCCCATTCAAGTATTAGGAGAGAGAAAACAACAACAACAACAAATCACTTTAAATGTATGCATGTTACTATTAAACTATGAAGGAAAAGAGCATAATCCTATATTTCAGGAGGCATTTTTGTTCTTTGAGTAGTTGGAGATGAAAAACATCTTGGTCCTGCCTGTCTACCCACACTCTTTATCGGCAAGGTAGCAGGTAGAGTATTTACAAATCAAATTTAAAGGCCGGAGATTTACAAGCAAAATAAAAGTTTGCATGTGAGAAGGAAGCCCCGTTCCGGTATTTTACGTATAATGCATGTGAAGCCAGCGAGAGCCCTCGCTGCTGTGGACTGGGAGATCAACCTCGGTGCTGATGATTCAGCCCGCAGGGTGACTCCTGGGTGGTGCCCACAGCCGAGCTTGGCCTTTCTTTCTGTTGCTTTGCCATTTTTTATTTTATTTGGTGGTGTAGAGGGAGTGCAAATGTTGAGCCACTCCCCTCTTAAGACTTTTGGAAGCACAGTGGGTCTTTCAAGAGATTCCCATAGCGGGAAGGACGTGCAAATATTAAACGGCTTTCACTCAAAAAAGCAATCAGCAAAGCTGCGGGCATCATGTGCGGAGATTTTTTGACAATGACCCCTCAGTATCATAATTTTCTGCTACCCCATTAAAGGCGGTTTCAGGTCCCATCAGAGCCATGAGGGTGCAATCCTCATGGATTTATTTCTGTCTTTACACTCATCCCCGTGCTGCAGCCAAAATTGCACTTGCACAGTTCAGCATTTCAAGTTTTCTGCTCCCTGACTGAGCGAGGGCAGTTGTGAGCACCTGAAAGGGCTGATGTCTAATTACCGAAGGTAAAAAAAAAAAAAAAAAAGAGAAAAAAAGAAAAATAAAGTGGGAGTTTCAGTAAGCTTATTAGCTTCTTCACAGCTGTGCAAGAGGAAATCGTGCTGGTCTTTGCCCTGGACATTATCTAGAATTAGAATGGGGAACTCATCATGTCAGAGGGTTGGGAAATCCTTCTCTGTTAAGACACATGTGGAACTGGACGGGGTGTGTGTATGTGACGCTGCTGCCACTCCAAGGGAAGGTGCCTTTCCCTTGCCGAGAGCCGCACGGCTCCGCAGACGCATCTCAAGTTTGCCTATCACTTCTTTGCAGAGGCAAGTAGTAAAAGTGAAATCATTGTGAAAAATTGGATTAAAACACTGTGCTTATCCCAAGTCTGCCGTTCTTGCTGTAAGGGAGGATCCCTCACCCTAAACTCTTGCTTTGAAAAATAATTATTGAGGCACTTTGTACAGAGGCTGCCAGTAAATTAGCACTCCCAAGAAGGAAAAGGAGTCGGGTAGAGCATCTTAAATCAAAATGAGTGTGGTCCAGCCGGCTTGCTAAACCTACTCCTCACGTTGAGGCTGAAGCCTGCAAGATTTAGACCTTGCTTGTCTTACACGTCTTGGTCTGACATATTTCCAGAGCGAGTGCCGTGGTGAGCTCTCCTTGTTCGAGGAGGAAAAAGGTTGAATTGCCAATTCTGTAGATTAATTAGCATGTTTTTTTGGCTGGCTTTGTAAAGGTTAGGTGGGTTTTACTGGGGGACTGGGAGTTTTGGTGTTTGTTTTTTGGTTTTGGTTTTTTTTTTTCCTCCAAAGGTGATGCAAGGAGATCTTTAGTAAAAAGGGTAGGGAGATAATCAACTTTTTGTCAGTAGAACTGTGAATCCAAGTGCTTGAATGGGACGACACCGGTGAGGGAGGATGTGAGACAGAGGCTGAAGGATGCTGCAGCCAGCGACGTTCTCCAAACTTGGTGCATTTTGGGATGCTCACTCATCTTGGCCCAAATATCAGTAGCCTCAAGACAGGAAATCCTGAGTATTACTTCAAGTGCAAGATTGGTCTAGATCATCTCTAGTGCTCCCTCTCACCAGCATTTCAGTAAACACACCAATATTTGTGATTCATGCATCCTGGTTTCAGCATCTCTCTTAGCGTAGCTTGGCAGGTGGCTCGTGCACCCGTCCTTGCAGCAGAACCTTGCAGTGATTGACTGCCGGCACCTTTTGAGTTAGTTCCTGCCACGCTAACCTCAACCTGCGGCAGAGAAAATTGTGAATATTTGGGTGGGACGTCAGCTCTGCGGCACACCGGGCTGCTCCCTGCAAGGGGTGCCAGCCAGAATTGCGTGGGGCAGAGTTAAACACGACTGCGTGAAGCCGTTGTCCCTGTGTTGTAAAGCCTTGTAGTTTATTTAGGCAGCGTTTAAGCTAAAACACAATATAGCTAATGGAAATGGGGGCTAAAGGGGTAGATGCAGTCTTCAGCAATAAACCGATACGGCATTTTCATCACCATCCCTATAAATCTACAGGTTTTCTAACTTCCAAAAGCCTGTTTGCTCACGTTGCTTGAGGGATGAGAACAAAACAAGGACAAATATTATGTGATGTGTAAAATTATGTAAAAAAAAAATATGTAAAAACGTAGGCGTAGGTGTCTGTATAAAGCACTGAGAACATGGCCCTCGGCACAGGCACCCCGTGGGTGAATAAGTGCGGGCCTCGTCGGACCAGTTGGAGAAATGAATCCCAGAGAAAATCCTGAACGTATCCGACGCGGAGCCGCTGTTATTGAATGCAAAAGCTGGGATTTCCACCTCAACACCTGTGCTCTTAAGGAAGAAGGGGCAGCAACGAACCAACCAAACTGCAGATTGTTGGGAGCTCTGTGTACTGGTACATGGGGCAACACCTTGAGCCGCACCTGAAAGTCAGAAAATGTAATTATTGACATGATAACGTGTGTTTTCTGCAGAAAATAATGCCTAAGAAGAGAATGTATGATGCCAAGGTGTAATTTTTCAAGCGGTCTTCACTAGTCTGTTAGGGGTACGCTGCATGTGAGGCTGTGTTTGAAATTTATAGTTATTCCTCTAGGTTTTGGACTGAGCCCTTAAAAAAGAAGGAAAGTCTTCTGGAGGAGAAAATCCTTCTTTGTAGGTTTTTGGTGAGGCTACATGGGAATTACTCAGGGTGCCAGTGAAACAGATGGAGTTTAAAAAATGGCAGTAATAATTAGGAGACTGAGAGCTGGTCATGTGAAAAGAGTTTATTAAAAAAATTCATGCTTTCGGTTTGATGAGGCATGGGCTAAACTTGTGATGGGAGGTGTTCGTTATGTGATTTGTCTAATGATATGTAATGAGTGTTACACCCAACAGGGAGCGGTACGGGGTGGTAGTGGGGAGTTGTGGACTCAAGGTGCAATCCTGAAATTGGGGAAAAAGATGAAAGTGCTTGTTAAAACAACATGGTAGGATGCCCCGAGAGACTGTGCCGCAGGTTTCAAGATTCTTGATAGGAAGTTTTTGCTTTGGGTCTCTAATGTTAGACAAGAAACCGTCGCGGAAGCAGATCTCACAGTGGGGAGAAGGGAGAAATGGCCCTGAGGGTCTCACTCATTTTCTATCTCTGCCATCTCAGCAGCAGGGGACCAAACTGGGCTGTTATGTATGGTCTGTTAGGACCAAATTTTTTTAAATTGGGAGAGGTGGACAGATTTCAGGCACCCAACGCCGGTAATTTCAACAGGCCTATCTTCAAAAGAGTTTAGCATACAAAAAACTGCACTTCTCTGAAGGTTGTTTTATTATTAAATGCTTGACCACATCCAGTCGACCCATTGCTGTAAACCTCAGGCTGTCCAGAGGATGAGGCTTTGTAGTAATTTGCTTTTGATTTGTTTGTTTAAATGCAGTTTTTCTTTCTTCCTTCCCTTCTTTTCCGTCTCTTTTCCTCGCAGCGATGGTGCTGTCACCCTGCGGGTTTCCTCATTGTTCAGGGCTTTTTTCCGAGCAGACCTTCCAGCCATTCTTCTTTTCATTTGACAGCGAAAGCTATTACTTCACGTCTGTAAGAAGTTCCTTTTTAGCCATTTGTTTTGCCTATGGATTTCAGTATGGTACTAATTAAGACAGGTTTTGGGGTTGGTTTTTTTTGCACTTTAGAGGTGTTCCTACAAGGAAAAGCAGACAGACTCTTCCTATTCTGTCGAGTTTTAGAGACTAAAGAGAAGCCTGGTTTACTCTTTACGTAAAAGACAAGATAAGGAAACTGAATAAATATCATCAGTTGTATGGAGATAAGTCCCAGTGACTCGGAGGGAGATAACCCAGGCCTGATGCTGCTCCGGAGGGAAATTCTCACCAGCAGCCACAGCCGTGAGCAGGGATGCTGGAGGGTGGAAGAATAACTTGGAATTAATTGTGGAAAAGTTGGCCTGTTTTGGACAGGCGCTCCGGCTGAATGTTGGATTTTCTGCTTGAAACCGTCGCGTAGCCCTTCTGGTTTTAATTTGGTGTACAGCTGCGAGTATAACTGGGTTTTGTAAAAAATCTGGCTGCGCTTGGTGCTTTTTCTCTCAGCCTGTTACAAGCTACATCTTGCTGTGTTTTGGAAATCCTCTCTCTTTTGTTTTCTGCAGGTGAGCGTGGCTGTAGCATCCGATAGAGCAGGAGCGCAGCGTCTCTCTGGACTTACCAGCATCTGCTTCAGAGCTCTTAGATGGCGCTTTTCATTTCCGCGTTCTGAGGTTTATGACAAAAGCTGATCTGATTTTTCCGCAATTCCCAAAATCTAAGGAAGGGGCAGAGTAATATTTCCTTTTACAAACACAACTGAATCCAGAGTTCATGATTGCGGGCTGGCACTTGACAAGTGCTATCTAGTCCAATCCAACTAGGCATAAATACCCATGGAATGAAAAAATGAAATGAAATGGGTAGGAAATTAAAATTTCAATATGTGTATGAGTTTCTGTTCTTCATTATATTCACCTTGCTAAGTGTCCAAGTTCTCGAAGACCTTAAGAAATGAGATTTTAAAGAAAAATCCTATTGGCTTTACTTGCTTTCTGGGAAGTTTTGTCCTCAGAGAGGTTGTTGCTGTTGGAGCCAGTGGCAGATTTTCACCCTGTAGTTTCAATAAATAGTGCCTGTCTGTGTTGGAAAGGAGAGGCAGCTTCTCTGTGGTTCTTATATTCTTTAATTCAGGGGGCTGAGTGCTTTAGCTTTAGACTAAATTCAAGTAAAAGGCATCCAGGGACGTGATTGATGGGAAAGGTATTTGCCACCCAACTCGAACAGAATTGACTGTACTTGGTAACTTCCAAATGTGAGCTCTGATCATCTCCAGCTCCCTTACACAAAACCAAAACATATTGCTTGCACAAAAAACAGCCTTAAAGATGATGTGCTACGTAACGCTCGCTACAGAGCCCAGGTTTGAAAACTGAAAGGTGTTTTTTTTTTTTTCTGGGAAATAAGGTTTTTTGGGGGTAGTATAAGTGAAGGGAAATCACTGGATGGGTAGGGGAAGGCATGTGGCTTTTTTCATCTTTTTCTGCTGGCTGTGTAGAAGAAACAACATACGATGTTGAATTAAGCACGGGCATCAACGGAAGGAGCTTTATCTCAACAGAAGAAGTCTCACTTTTGCCCCAAAACCTGTAACTGAGAGGCATGCTGTAAGCATGGATTCTGCTGCTCTTTTGTACTTGCTGTTTTCCAAAAATCTTGAAGATCGGAGGTTCTTTAATTAGCGCAGCTTGGTCACAAATTATAAGACAGTCTTTGCATCTGGTAGAAATGTTATGGATACTAAGAGGAGGAAAAAAAGGCTTGGAGATGGTGAAAACAGCTTTGTTGTCGATGCGTGTGGGCAGCAGCAGCTGAAAAACCAGTGTCTAGATCAGGAAGGACAGTATTCATAAGCAATGCGGTCCTGGCTGCTTTTGAAGTACAGCAGCCTTTCTTCCTACAGCTTTTCCCTTTGCATATCATAAACATGCTGTTCTCTTCACACTTAAAGAACAATTACAAGTGGTGTCCAGTTTTTGAACATGCGGGCAAGCATTTTAGTTGCTTTTGCAGTTAAAGGACAGTGACAAAACGAGGCCAACCCTCCCATAAAAGCAAGATTAAAGCTTGTGGAAACGCCTCCAACTTGTGTGAAGAAAGGCTTTGCCTGTTTGGCTTTTCTGAAAACTTTATCCTGTATTTTTTAATCAATGTTACAAATTTTTTAAAAAGTTTGATGCTGATTCTATACTAATGCTTAACTTGGTATGCATAACCGAAGGTTTCCGTGAATTAGTTTCTGCAGGTATTTAATTAAGTGTTAATCTTTGAAATCATAAGCCTTTAATCTTCATGCTTCCGTGATAAGATGTTAGTTAATACCTGAAACACGAACAGCTGCTCTGACACTTCGGATAGTATTAAAGCTTTAAGCCTACGTATTAGGCCATTGTAGCACTGCCGAAGTTATTATTTAGTTATTGCATCTATTTTTTTAAAACGAGGTAGTTGTCTTAGCTAGCAATATCAGGAAGTAGAAAGCAAAAGTGAGTCAGACTCTTGGGTTCTTCTGGTTAGTTGATTAAAAAGTTAAAAGCGATATAGTTACCAGAAGTATGTAGATTATTTTTGTATGGTTGAAATTGTTCTAGGAAATAAGCATAATGAGGAACAGAGCAGGTGATTTATTTTTTCTACATAAATTTTCTGATCCAAAAATACTTATTAAAAATAACTTTTTGACGTCGTTTGTGATTATCTGGATTCGATGCCTGTTATTCTGCCTTGCCCTGAGCAGCCTGGTCCCTGAGGAGTGTGCAGATGCTACGGAGGCTTGTGTTGTGAGCGACGTGTTTGGTGCCAAATCAGCCAAGTGTCTGTCGGGTGGTTTTCTGCTGCTTGTGTGGCGGGTCCGCTGCTTTTGAGATTTATGCAAAGTGAGCAGGTCAGCTGGTCTTTGGGTTGCTTTTTTTTTCTACGTGTCGTGGCTTAAACGGTGAATGTGGCGCCTTCTTCTCGTTACGGTGTCTGTCCAGGTGGCATCGCTCGTCAGTGCCCGGCCTGTTTCTGGGCTCTCCGCTGACAACACCAGCAGTGGGTGATGCCTCTTCAAACTTGCAGAAAAGCTCGTCTATGCCTGAATTGCACATTAGTTCTTGTGCGGGGGACGTGCTGGTCCTCACAAAGAGCGTTGGTGGTATTATACAAACAGCGTAAGGCGATCCTTGTTCCTGGTTGTTTACTGTTTAAGCAGGCAGAGCACACAAAGGCAAAGCCAAATGTGCAGAAAGTGGGGCTGAGGAGTGCCAGGACCAGAGCACGGCCAGGCTTCTGCCGCGGTTCCAGCCCCGCTGGGTTAGCGCCTGGGGTACGTGCCGGGGACCAGCTCCTCATCACTAAATACTTGCACAGCCAACCTTAGGAAAAAAATGTCTACAGCTTCTTTCTATTATAAAAACATCTGGGATTTCCCACAAAGGTTTATGTTCTCCAGGTCAAGGTAGCTGCAGGTTTTGCAGAGCTCACAAGCCAGCTCTGTCTGCACATACGATTTCTAAAAGCCCCCTGCTTGTTGCCTGCAGTAGATCACTCGCTGGAGTAATGTCTTCCTGGATTTACTACTGGTTTTCAGTTGGGATCCCAGCTTAAAAAAATTGCCCTTGTGCGCTGTATCTGTAAACTTGAAGCCTGGCAAGGAGCTTTTCCTTTTTTCAGAGGTGTATGGGCATCATTGCTTCAAATTTACAAAAGACGCCACCACCCTCCTGGAAGTCAGCATCGAGCTCGCTCACCCTATTAGCTCGTGCTCTTCTTCAGCCGCTCTCATCTCTTATCTTAGGAAGCGATTTTTAAAGCTTTACGTGGTATTTTCCTTCCTCTGCATGAAACCACAGTTGCTATTTGTGCTGCGGTTCTCTGCAGAGCTTGGTTGCTGTGTTTGTGACTGAAGACCTGATTGCTGAAGCAGCATTGGGGATGTTAAATATCTCAAATGAACGTTGTCTTAAGACCAACCTGCTTTTATTGAATGCGATACAGAGGCTCCTTGCATATTTTCACTCGATATTCCACATATTGTAGTGGTCGCACTGAAGGAAAAGAAAGCTTTCATCGTCCCCAGGCAAAGATTTAATGGCAGAGTCTCTGCAAACGGGAAAAAAAAAGGCTTTTTTGCTCTCAGCATATTCTGTGAGTAATATCATTGTCTGCAATTTAGTCTGCCAGCCACTTTCCACTGTTTTCAGTTGCAAATGAGGCTTTCCCAGTCTTCAGCTGCTCAGACCGAAGTTTCCATGCTGAGTGTCTGCCTCAGATTGCATTTTTGAGAAAACTGCGGCTAAAATGAGGTGGGTTTTTTTTTGTGAGAATTAAGCTAAAGAAAACGTGTTTTTCCTTTCTCTGGATGTTCTGTCAAATAGCTCAGGTATATCCTGCAAGAGGAGGCAAGGGGTTGGGGGACGTAGAGCTGGAATGAGGGAAACCCGAGGTGAGCAGGGAGGGTTTCTAACCACTGCCAGTGTTTTCCTGCTGAACTAAACCCTGTTGTTTCCACATTTGCCCTCTGTGCAGTGTAGCAAATAACTGCAAAACCCACATCTACCAGCAGCTCTTCACCCCTGGAGACAAAGGCGATGCCACAAAGCCAGCACAACTTTCAACCATAAGCTTTGAGCTGAAAAGGTCCAGGGGTCTGAAGCCCTGAGCTCACCGCTGATGCTCGAGCGAGACCAGGATGCAAAGGCAAATTTTGGTGTATTTTTCTGTTGGCTTCATTCAGTAGGAAACCCCAGATTTGTTGTTTGGGTTTGGTTTTTGTTTTTTGTTTTTTCCTTCTGAGATTTCCTGTACACCTGCCAAGCTACAATGCGCGGTGCAGACATCAATCAGCTGATCCTCCTGCTGAGATGCTGCACTATGTGGTGGTGTTTTATTTCACATATGAGGAGCTATGGCTATGAATCTGGGGCTTGGCAAACATAGTGCTTAATTTTTCAGGGAATGGGCCGTTTTAATGCTCTCCCCAGATTTCCAGCTGGGCTCTGGCCATGCGCTGTTGTGACCGCGGGTGCTCAGCACTTCTGCAAATCAGAAAAAGGAGGCGGCAGGAGCCACCTGGGAGCTTCTGCTGTAAGTGACATATGTTTTGTTCATACTGTAGCAGACACAGAGACGGGGTCTAGCTCTTCAGTGTGGCAGTTACCTGCCTTAAATATAAATCAAGTCCCTGCTGTTTCCAGCTCACCACACCGTGAACTTTCAGAGCTCCACAGTAAATCGGTCAGGTACCATACTTGGGAGATGGATTTTTTCAATGTGATTTTAAAGAAAAGGGATTATCTGTATTAAAGATACAGAGGAGACGTGAGTTCTTGTTTTCCATGTGCTTTTAAAATGTAGTCGTGGTTGTTTAGTTCTTTGTTAGTGTTTTTACCAAGCTTGATAATTTGCAGTGGGCTTTCCAGCTATGGCCAGGAAACAGGGAATCAGCTGGAATTTCCTTTACCCCTCTGGTGGCCCACAGAGAAGACCCGTATTGAAGTCCGACCTACATGTGTAAGGTATTTGAAGCCCATGCCAAAGTCTCAATCCAGCCATCACAATGCATTCAATAGAAGAAATCGATCTCTAGGAGGTTCAAAAACTTTTTGAACTGTAGAAGCAAATCATGTGCTAAGTAGAAAATGTGTCAATTGCGCTTCCATCAGCCTTTTATCAAAAACAGACCCAAGGAATGGGGAAGAATGTCAGTGTCCGTGTGGACTGATGCAGGATTTGAGCCCCTCTCTCTTTGGACATCAAAATCAAGGCAACTGGAAAACTTGAGTCCTAATTTAACCTTACTTCTGGAAGCATGATATGTCACCAGTCTGCTAGGTTGGCCATGCTGCATTTTTTGGGCCCAGTATTAGGGTTCAGCTCCTGTTTCTCTCATTCCTTTTGAGATATTTTAATTAAGTAATGGGTGCTTTCCTTAGGGAATGGCTGCAGTGTCCTTGCTTGGTGTCACGGTAGGTGATTGCTGTGCCACCGGAGGGACCGTGGCTATTTCGTTAGCACAGCAGTTCCTTACGAATTCGATTGTCCTCGTTATGGGGTTCCTTCAGAAGCTGTAGAATCAAGGTCCCTGTATTGTTTTATGTATTTCACGGTTCTTCACCAGAGCTTCAATCCCTTGCTCCTGCTCTTGCGTTTCAACTGCTTTTTAGCTGAGAGCAGGAGGGCCCGGCAGGAAGCGGCTTTCAAATGATGTTCCACCAAAAGCAAGGCTAGCAGAGGGGAAGGCAAGTGCCGGGAACAAAATCTAAGCAGCATTTGCTGTGAAACACACCCGAGATCTGCGACAAAAGAAGCTTCTGTAGAAGACTTTGGAGATGGAGCATTTGGGGCTCGATGTGTTTGTGATGATTCCTTTGGAGCTGTGGCCAAGTAGTGGTGATAAATCCTAAACTGAAGCAGCGCCGGGGTTTGTTGGAGGAAGAAGTTGTGTCTGAAATGAAGAAGGACGGCCCCATCTGAAGTTATCACCAACTTCCCTGACGCGTGGAAAAAACACAGAGCTGCTCAGCACGTCACACCAGAATGGGGATGTCTCAAACCGATACCACACTGTGATACCAGGGAGTTAACCAACCTAAACACACAAACCCAACGAGCATCAAGTACCACGTGGTCATTTTGAGCAAGATCTTGTGGTTTGTTAGTTACTCATCTTGCTACGTGGTTTTTCTTTTGCGTGCCTTAAATATTTAGGCAGCAGGAAGCGTGGTCAACTGACGAGTCGCTGTGCTCTCCCCGTCACGCTTGGCGCTGGCCGGTGTTAGTTTTGTGCCTGGGTTTTTATTGTTCTTGTCTGCAAAAGAGCAATTTTTAAAAAATAAAATCCAGCCCCTTTGATAGCAGAGGGGTCTAGAGTTCTGCTGTTGGGATGCTGAACCAAAAATGAATTTAAAGCCAAATTTGAGGACGCTGTACAGAATGTCAGGTTGAGTTTCTGTGCACGTAATGTATAGATGTGTAGGCTGAATTGATGCCAGAGACGTGAGCGTGCGCAGCCTGGGGAGGACGGGAAAGCCGTGTGGCAGATGGGGCCCATCTCTCTGTTCGTAGCTTTAACTCTTTTTGGATGATGGGAATGGAGACATCTGTAAAAACTAATAAGTCCCCTTTCCTTCCAGAATCAGGCTATGAGTTTTCCAGCTGTTGCCTAAGACAGGTTTTCCTGTTGAAATAGCTTTTGTCTGATGTAAGTCTAAACCAATATGGTTATGGTAACTGCAAATATTTCTTTGTCAATTCTGTCCCCTGTTAGTTTTAGTTGTAAATCCAAGTATTTCTATTCATTGTTGCTTCTCGCAGCAGCTGTTTGATTTTTAAAACCTTATGGAGTCTTCCAGGAAAGTGCACACTGCTGATAAAATGCAGTAATGCTTATATTCTCTATTTTCTGTCCCATATTGTGTGGCTAATTTTCTTTTATCTTCGTAGTGGATTCTCACAATTACAGAACACGCTCTTGCTTTCCTTCAGAAGTCCTGTCGTCTTGATTAATGCAAAGACAAGCCCAAAACATTGATTCATGTGGTTCTTGGTTGCAACCACAATAATACGGACTGTGCCACGTATTTGTCAGCTGACATCATTCTATATACATAAAACATGCCTTGGGATCTTTTTTTAGATCTGGAAAGTTTAAAGATTAGCTTATTAGGCGTCTCTCTGATGTGTAATTATTCCGGCCTGAATAATATGTTAACCAGAAGAAATGCGTTTTATATACTGTAGACATGCAAAGAAGAGTGTATGTTTAAAAAATGAGTTTTCCAGGGCAGTTTTACAAAAAAGGTAGTTCTAACACGTTTGAAAGACTTATTTTTTAATTAACTTTTTTTTAAAAAGTGTTTGCTGGCCAGTAGAACAGTTCTCCTTTTGTTTCTTATGTGTTTCTTATGTACTATAATTCTATGTTTTCTTTTGATTTTGAGATATAGCATTTTACAAATGGGAGAAACCCTAGGAAATTAAGAGTTCATAAAGCGTGTAGGATATCTGCTCAATCTTGAAGCCAGGGCTGCATTATCTCCAACCTGCTTTGTGTTGCTCTGTACTAGTCGTTCTTGAATGAGATAAGCTCTGACGCTTCCTTTTTTTTCTCACAGAAGGCTCTTCTGAAGCACATTAAGCAGATATTTTCCATACATCCAAGCAAAAATTGTAGTGTTAAGGACTTCAGCTGGCCTTTAGACTTTCAGCGTGGCTTCAGAGGCTGGCAGTTGGTACCCAGCAGTCCTGGAAACATGAGAAGTTGCCTCACACCAGTGGCAGCAAAACCCATTTTCTAAAAATGCCTTTGAATCTTCAACCACGCATACTGTCCTCTTAGTGACGGAGGTACTTCTAAAAGTGAAGTAATTGCAACACAAGGATCTGACCTCGTTACTGATTGAAAAGAGCCTATAGTCTCCTAGAGTATAGTTTTTTGTGGCCATTAGCTGTGGAACATGTTCTCAGGGGGGCAAGCCTGCAAGCAAAATTGGAAACCAGTATGTTGAACCCGAGGCCCGTGTTTTGTTGTCCTGACCTCTGGATTTCTGAGACATGCAAAGAAAAAGTCCCGGCTCAATTTAAACCCAAACTTTTGGAGCCAGAAGGTTCAACCCGACTGGCTCATTTTTGACAGTTTGGTGCGTCTTTGCTGTTCAAGCTCGGTGCAAAGCCAAGACCATAAGATGTGCTTTTTCAACGCTGTTTCTCCTTCTCACCGTGGTTTTGCATTGGAAATGATAAAGAATCCATGAATCATATTGGCGGTTTTTGTGAATACCGTTTTCCAAAATTCCTGGCCTGTTCTTATTCTATTGTCCTTTTCACTGAGCTGCTTCGCAGTTAACGAAGAGCCCACCTGTTTGGATGAAGCTGCTGGTTTTATGCAAAGCTTATGGTGAAAACGTTGGTGAAATAATTGCTCAGCGATGCTTGAAAGGGTAAATACAAAGAATTTATGTCCCAGGGTACAAAGAGTTTTTGCTACTGCACGAGTAGCCTGAGTAGCATCTCGTTGGAAGAGGTGGTTGCACTGTGCAGTAAAGGTCTCTAGGAGTAATGTAACCGATAAAAAAGTCTCTCCAAGGAGGTTCATGTTGCTGATTAACGAGCTCTTGGGGATGTTTTGAAGCCGCACTGGATGCTGTTAGGTGGGAGAATATTTCATAGAAATTCAGTGCTCATCCTGCACTTCATCAGGTTGGTGAATCCCATCGGCCCAAATGAAGATAGAAAATGGATTCATGCAGCTTTCCCTGCATTTGCGTCTCAGAAAGACCCAGGCTGACTTGAAACTACCATCAAAGAATGCAAACAGGGCTTGAAATTCAGTTGGAGTCAGTAAATGCAGGCAGCCTGTGGAGGAATTGGGATTTGGATGCGATTCAGGATGAGCATTACTCCGTTAGAGGCACTTTGTGCATATTGGACGCTCACATGGCAAATTTATGCAGAACAGCCCTGCCGAGGCTGAAGCAAAAACTAAACCATTTCACAGTCTTTGCTTTATCTTCCGCAGTCGCCTAACTGAGGAGTCTGGGGAAAGACACAAAGAAAAAGACATTGTATGATTTCAAAGCAACACCGCATAATCATAGTTGTTTGTTATTCTCCAAAATCTGCTCTTTCTTATGAAGATGTGCGCTAACATACACACTTTGTGACCCCTTTTGCCACAGGGAGATGGCTTGAGCATCCTTCTCCGCAGTTGTGAGTCTGTAAATGAGATCGCTGCCCGGCTGCTTCCCCACTGAAGCGAATTGTGACGGTGTGCTTCACTTGCAGTTGGGTAGGCTGGAGCTAAATTTGTCTAAAATAGCATTACTAATGCTTACGTCTGCATTCAGAAAATGAAAATGTAATCTGATATACATAAATTTGCCAGATAAAACTCTCATCACGCAGAAGTTATTTTCTTTGATTCTTATCAGCTCTTGCGTCTTGCATTCCTAGGGCTGTTTTTTTTCTCAGTCCCCAAAATAAAACATTTTACAAAACACAGCAAGATGAAGAATTGAAGTTTCGATATGGACAAACAAAAGAGACGACCATGTTCTTCTCCAAAAAGAGAGGAAGTATCAGCATCCGCGTTGATTGGAGCTCAGACTGGACTGATGGAATGAACTTTCTGGAGAGCCGTGATGGAAGAACGAGACTTATAAAATCAGAGCTACGTGATTGATTGTACAAAGGCAAGAGCGCTGATAGCAGATGGTTAAATGCACTAATTGAGGTATTGCCACAGACAAAAAACCAGACCTCTGACATGTTCTGGTTACGCATGACCACAAGTCGTGGCGTATGGGCAAGTACTTTTGGCATGTCCATACGTAGAGGTACTGTGAACCAGCAGGAGAGCTCCCACCAAACCGTTTCCAAATAAATTATCAAGAACAAATTTCCTCTTCTTAACAATAACCTGCCCGGCTGTTTTTCCGAGCCCAGAAGCTCACATGGTCCAACTGTACAAACACGGCGCTGGAAGAAGGTGGTTTTGATTTGGTGTTTTCCTTTCAAGTTGTGTTGTGTTGTCACAAGCTTTTCTGAACGTGAAAGATAAATGGAGAGGAAATGAGGCAACTTATCTTTTTTTTTTTTTTTTTTTTTTTTTCCAAAAAAGAAGGAGCATTAAAACATTGAAGCGGAAGAGCTGAGTGGCTGAGGAGACTCAAACACACGTTTAGTGAGAGAGACAATAGCCGACTGATGCTTCTTCCCGGGAAGCCTTCTGGGAAAAGGAAAAAACAAACACCAGCGCTAACCCTATTGTCTTCTCAGTGGTGCTTTCATGCGCGCTTGAGGAACTGAAACTCATCCAGACGGAAGAAGAATAATGTACAACATTTGGCTGACTGTCAAGTGGCTGCTCTGTAAGCCCCTGGAGCTCGATTCCGCTGTATATAAGTGGCTTTAGTGAAACCAGCTCCATGGAGGACACAAGACACCTTGGAGACTCCACCTGCGGAGGGTAATTAGACCTTAAACCCCAGCATTTGCGCATGAGTGACTATGAGATAAAGGTCTTGCTTTGTACGTGTCCTCTGCTACATTTACATCAAGTTATTTCTAAACACAGTTCTTCTTTTTCTTTTTTTTTCCCTTAAATTCCCCTGACCCACGTCTTTGTGACCTGGGAGTATTTCTTCTGCTGCTGGGGATCTGGATCACCGGCGCTGGCTGGTTGTAGGAAGGGCAGACGTGGTGAATGCGAAGGCAACGCGTCATCTTTGATACCGCTGCAACTGCAGAAAGTTGGGGGTTCTTTTGCTTTTACTTGAACTCTTTTCAGGGCAAAATTTATGGAATTAATTCTGAATTTGCTAGCAGAAGTTATACTTTTATTAGTCAGGTCCCAGCTTTAATTCAGAAGACTCAAAGGCATAAACTCTGCCAAGTAAGGAATGATTAATTAAAGCCTTCTAGCTTTGCCCCTCCCCCCCAAAAAAAAGTTCGAGTCACTTTTTTTCCATCTTTTACAGTGCTTTGGAAATACTGGGATCTTAATTATGGCCTTGCTCAAATTTGGATGGGAGAAAAGAAGGAAAAGGAGGCAGGTCTCCCATGTTGGGAAGCCCCAGACAGCCATTGGGCCATCTCCTGTTTGCTTCTTCTCCTGTGTTTTCTTTTCACGCCCTTTTTTCTCATTTTCTCTGCTTCTGCCCATGGGTTGTCTCTAGGTTAAGTTTAGCAGGGGCTTTTGGAGCAGTCGCAGTGGTTTCGCGAGGGAAGGGAAGACCCGTTTCACAGCTGGAAGAGAGCAAGAGGTCCTATCCCAAACCAAGACGCTGGGGCAGTAGCAGCTGCTATAGTAGAGTCTGAGTAAAGTGTAAGTGAGAAAATCAGACCTACTTATTCATATCAAGGTTTTGGAGGGTGAGAGGAGACTTGGTTGAGGTCTCTATTTTCAGCTGAGCCATCAGTGTGTCTTCCTCCCCTCGTATCAAACCAGATAGGGTAAGAAGTGTTCTTGGTGTTTCTCAACTAACTTGTGTTATCAAGCCTTTCTTTTGCATTGCACAGCTTTAGTTTCCCTTCCCCATCTATATATTCGTGGAAAAATAGCCTGTTTTACATGAGGTTTGGTGAGCAGATTCGTGTAATAATTATACACTTTTTATTCTAGACTCTTAACCTTAATTGATGCTTTTCTGCAGCCGTGGGGAGGAACCATCTTCCCCACAGGATGAGGCGCAAACGCTTCCTCCTGTCTCTTCTGCAGAATTAAAAATTCGGTGAATGGTGTGGTTTTGCTGGCTGGGAGTTATTATCACCCACAGAGAAGCAGAGAAGTGTTTGTTTGTAAAAGGCGAGACTTTTATTTGCTTGAGTGTAGACCCTTTAATGCTTGGAAGTATTTCTTGCAAAGCGTGAGTGCAATGATTTTTTAAATCCATTTATTTCTAAAGATTTAGCAAACGTGTTTAAGGATATTATCTTATTTTTCTGAACTTGAGAAAAGACTATCAGCAGGGAGAATTTGTCTAGTTTGGCTTAGCTAAGGCATAGAAAGATTAACCACATATTAGGAAAAATCATTTAGAAACGCCAGAACTAAGAAACATTTATCTAGCACTTCGTTTTCCCAGCTTAAAACCACTAGTCCGCACCGGTTGCTGTTCCGCAGCTGCTGGGTGCACATATGGATGGATGATATGATGGAAATATTTTTTCAGCATGTTTAATACACGTGCAAAAACCAGGTTGCACAAAGTCATAGTGAATAATTGTGGCTTTACCAAGGCAAGCACAGGCTGGCCAACACATTCCCAGTGCCATCATGATCCCGTTGTATCGCCACGCTTTGAAACAACAAAATGGGTGATAGATTATGGGGATTTTGAAATGGTGCTTCACTCGAATTTCTAGGTTTTATAAGGTGGGTCCTCCCATCCTCTCCATAATTATGTTTTGCAGTGACAACCATTGAAGTTCCCTGCATTCATCTTGCAGTATTATGGCATGAAATTAACGAGAACCTGAAGCAAATGACTGAAAATGCACTACAAATGAAATATTTTCCCATTTTTGTTGTCCAAGTGGGAGATGGGGTAAAAAAATTCCTTGGGATGTGAACTGCATTTTACATAGTCCTCTTCCTGTAATATAAAGTTTCATTAGGAGCTTAATTATATATATATATATTAGTTTGTTTGTCCTTTTTAAAAAAGGGACAAGAGCATTCAATTGATTTTTGGTTTTCACAAAGACTTGTGTCTTTGTCCATACGAAGACCTGTGTCGTTGGCTACATCTGATAGGGATAAATAGTTCTGTCTCCTTTGCTATGTGAAATGCACATCTGTTATTTTACCCCTCTGCTTCAGAAAGTTCGCAGCACATACATCACTGTGGTTTTGACTTGAAAGAACTTCCTGGGATGCTGTAGCGGAGACCGAATTTTAAAAATACACCTTTACCAAGAAAGCAACGTGTCAAAAGACCACAAGAGGAGGTGGCCTGAGAGAGTGCAGGAGCATCCGGGCGTCCTTCCACCGCAGAGCACCAGGGCAAGGCGGTGTCGGCACAAGAAAAAGAAAAGAAATTGGAAAATGATGCCAACTGGCGGACCCGTGACATGGGGATGGCCTTGGGCTACAGATCAGGGCTTCCGAAATCTGAGTGGCGATAGTTGTTTGGGTTAAAATCTGTGTATTTACCCAGTCTTTTGGCGTTCAAAAAGGCAAGGAGGAGCTCTGAGGCTGAAATGGTTTCCTGCGATAAAATTAAGAGACATGGCAGTGGTGTTGGAAAGCCATTAAAATAAATGCCTGTGCTTTGAGGCCCCTCTGTTTAATTTATGTCTTATTTTAACCCTTTTTTGGCACATAGGTTAGCTGAATTATCGTCCTTTGCAATCCATGACATTTCCTCATTTTCAGTGCATATGGGAGCCAAGAAAGAATCAAACATCTTACAGTTCAGTGAGAAAAACTGTAAGTGCCCCATGGTACCTTTACAGTCCTTTTGTTATCCACACGTAGCCCTTTTCCATTTTGTGAGGTTTGTGTGTTTGTTGAAGATAAATAGAATAAAATGGGTTGACTTACTGATGGTGAAACAAGCTATAATGTAAGGGGAATAAAGGGAACTTTAACCCAAGGTAACCTCAGCATAAATAAGGCCTCGCGTGGAAGGACGTGTGTACTCATACCAATGACCAATGTCATAAACACCTTTGAGTAATTTTGTATTCTAATAGACCTGTCTAGTATGGCATAATTTTGGCAAAAGAATTAAGAAAAAAAGATGTGAGTAAAAATATCTCCTGGATCTATGTGAGCGCGCTCCAAGAATTGCACAAAATTAATCTTGTGCAGGGATGTGTGTCTGTATAAATATCCGCATATTCGGAAAAGCTTTCAGTTAGTGTTTTGTGAAGATGGTTATTTCTGTTACCTGTATCTCTGACGTGGGAATCATTTTCATTATTTTACCTTGCGGACGGTCGGGCGGTGAAATAACTGGCTGCAATGCCAAAAGGAGGGAGGAGAGGACACATCATCCTGATTTAAAGGCTGATGTGGCATTGGCTTACATTTTTGGAAAGCTGTTTAAATGTTCCCAAGAAATATTCTTGTATAACCTACCCTCACATGTAACGTGATGCTGAGATCCGGGCTGGAGAAAGCTGCTCAAGACACTCTTGGTGTCTGTTTCTCCATTAGTGGCTCAGCCTGTGGCTCATGGACTTGAAAAAAAGCCTCAAAACCATTGACCTTCACCAAATTAACATAATACAGAGCAGAGTTTAGCTTCTTGTGGCCCTCAGGAACTAGATTGGCTTCATTTGTTTTCTTAAATCCCTGATTCTTCTGGTGTGGTGAAGTAAGCTTATAAATAAAGGATTGTCAGACCTTATTGCTGTTGAATTTGACTGTGAATATTTGTTTTTAGACAGAGCATTGCTGCTTCTAACCCCATTACTGACAAAGGATAAATTTCAGCAGCCTTAACGGTAAGGTTATCTGACAGTGTTAATCAAACCCCTGCATCGTGCTGCGCTTGTTTCTGCTTGACTAACCACAAGCTTTGGCCTTTATGTAATTTGTGATTACTAGGATTTTTTGTTGTAATCTGACACAAGTGCAAAGGCAACTTGTGAAATCTTGTTTCTCCCCTAAATAACCATTCGGCGACAGGAGCGTTGTGGAGCTGGTGGCCCCGCTGTTCCACACCAGAGCGCCTCATCTCACCAGCTGCAGTTCAGGCATTTGGAGGTTAAAATTTAAATCCTTCCCATTGCTTTCCCCAATCCCTGCCCTACTGATTGGATGTTAGGAAACATTTCTTCCCGGAAAGGGCTGTCGGGCATTGGAACAGGCTGCCCAGGGCAGTGGTGGAGTCACCATCCCTGGAGGGGCTGGACATGGAGATGAGGTTCTCGGGGACATGAGGTAGTGCCAGGGGTGGGTTATGGTTGGACTCGATGATCTTGAGGGTCTTTTCCAACCAAAACGATTCTGGGATTTGTTCTATGATCTGATGGCTTCCTGAGGTTCACTGCCTCTCCTCTCTGCAGTGCTGGTGGAGCTGCTTGTGCAGGACCCGTCTCTGGCCGAAGAGGTTGTCCATCCATTTCCCCGAGCATGAGAGATGGCACATCACAGAATCCCAGAATCCCAGGTTGGAAGAGACCTCAAGGATCATCTGGTCCAACCTTTCTTGGCAAAGCCCAGCCTAGACAAGCTGGCCCAGCCCCCTGTCCAGATGAATCTTCAAGTGTCCAGTGTTGGGGAACCCACCACTTCCCTGGGAAGATGATTCCAACAACCGATTGTTCTCATCGGGAAAAATTTCCCTAGTGTCCAGTCGGAATCTCCCCGGGAATAACTTGTACCCACTGCCCCTTGTCTTTTCCTTGTAACAAGGGCATCTCTATCTGCTTTCCTGAGAAGGATTTTCTTGATCGCGGTCTGGGAGGGAAGGGGAAAGGAATCCTGGCTGTGGGAATGAGTCTCTGGGTCTGACCCAAGAGACGCGCTGTGTTTAAGCAGGATTAGCGCTCTGTGTTTTGCTCTGCATTTTTTAATAATGAGGCAGTTTTCAGAATTAATGTAAAATAGCAGGGTCCGTACTTAAATCACAAGCTACTCTTTAGAAAATGAGCCTTCTTATAGAGTCTGTGAGGTCTGCCTGCTTCCTCTGAAATACGAGATGCTCATGAAGTTGCCCGAGAAGAACATTATAGTTGTATAAACCTATTGAAATCTGTGGGATAATTGTGCAGCTCAGTATAAAATTTCATATATATTATTTAGCAGAGCACTTGAGGAAGAGCTAAGTACTCGAGTACAATTGTAGAAAGGGAGATCTGCGAGGCTGGAACGGAGCCTGTTATTTTTGTCTCCTCCTTTTCTGTGGATCGAGTTTACATGAACTTAAAAATCAACTTATTCTCTAGAGA
Source organism: Caloenas nicobarica (assembly GCF_036013445.1). Lineage (NCBI taxonomy): Eukaryota > Metazoa > Chordata > Aves > Columbiformes > Columbidae > Caloenas > Caloenas nicobarica. The sequence goes on from NC_088264.1 coordinate 2,849,041, forward strand.
AGTTGGGTTAAGCACCCAAGGGGTGCTTAGACACTGAGATTTAGGAAGAGGGTGATCTGAGGTGTGATGGGTGTTATTCTCTGCTATGCGTTGAGTTTTGAGTGACTAACTGGAATTCTACCCGTGCAATTCGGTGTCCGTATTGCAGAGGGATAATTTGGGTGTGTGTAGTTGCGGCATTATGAGTTTTTAATGAGTGTAGTCTCCATTAATACACAATAAAACTGAGAGTAAATAATTGGTTTCAATATTTTATCAAGTGCAAACTGTATTTTGTAGTGTGACTGCATGGGGAAGAGAGATGGTTCCACCAGAGATCTTCTCGGTTTGACTAAATAAGTGCAAACAAACCTGTGGAGACACAATTCGGCCACATGAGAACATGGGATTTGTGTCTGTCATCCCTTTTTTCGTAACAGATAGTAAGTCATGACTCATGAATAATCAAAATACTCTTTCTATAAATAAAGATTAAACTGGGCTGTGCTTTCAATAACAAAGAGCATTTTTTGTTGCCTCCCTGTATGGGTAGGATAAAGCCTGGGAGCCCTTGGATTTAAAGAGTTTCTGGGTGGTACCACAAGTACCGCACGAGAAAGAAGACTGTAAGAAAGAGGGAATTGCTGGTAATTTATGGGTTTTTTGGTTACCAGATGCGTTTAACAAGTGACAATGATATTTGAAATGAACAAATGAATTGGGGAAGAGCAGCTTTTATGCACGGCATTGCAGCAGAGGTTGATTCTCTCTCTTCGCAGCGACTATCCGACGTGTTTCAGAGCTGCCGATTCAGAGCTTTGCCGATTCACGGGGCTCCAGAGCATCTGCAATTTGAGATGTTTATCTCGATCAAATGTTGTGTTTATCCTGGACTTGGGATGAATCGACCCATGAGCTGAACACTGCAATTATTTTAACTCATGTAGCTGCTGCCCTGATGGGCTATGAGAATAAGATTATACATCTGGGTGGGTGGGTGGATGGATAGGAGTAATTTTAAAGCTTGGTACTGAGTTTGCTGAATACCATTAAGGCACCCAGTATAGTTTCTAGTGTATCATTTAAAAGCATGTCCCCAGTTGTGGGTTGCACTCCTGGCTGGTGAAGCACCATATGGTTACGGTCAACTTATCTTTTTATATTTACGGCTGATGACTTTGTGGCCTTGTGGAAGAAATACAAGGTCAAAGTCCTTCATTCCTGCTCTGTCTCAATACTTCACACTTGTTTGAAGTGCTGGGTGTGCTGGCATTCAGCATGCACAATGCTTATTGTTTCTTTTAGGTTTTATTTTGTCTGGGGCTTGCTTTGATGCAGAAAATCATCTACTTATTTTTACAGTTCATGTCTCTCAGGGTGCAAATTATATTTTCCAATGGGCTTAAATGGTTTAAGAAGACAAATCCCTCAGACCGCCAAAGAGATTCGTATCACTGATTGTGGTATTTTTCAAAACTCCATTCAAAAGCTTCTGAGTTCAAGCGGTTGTGCTATGAAGAGGAAGAGTCAGGGTCTTCTTGCTACTCTTGGAACCACAGAATCATTTTGGTTGGAAGAGACCCTCAAGATCATCGAGTCCAACCATAACCCACCCCCGGCACTGCCCCGTGTCCCTGAGAACCTCATCTCCGTCTGTCCAACCCCTCCAGGGATGGTGACTCATCATCTTGCCACCAAACATGGATATTTAAGTGGAAAAACACCTTTTATGGCGAGTCCTTACCTCTTTCTCTTCCTAACTTCCAACTGGCTGAAGCCCAGTGCGTGTGAGCGACACTTCTCTTGTGTGCCAGCTGAGAAGTTACTGTTTTTCTGACCTTTCGTTCTGAATTCTCCTGAGCTGCGTCTGTCCGGGCCGTTTGGCACCAGGTCGAGAGCGGAGGAGCGTGGCGGGCGAGGTGACCGGGCTCCGCGTGGCCGTCCCGCCGGGCTGGAAACTGGCAGGAATTCCAGGGACAGCTTGCCAAAGATTGCCTTCGGTTTTTAAACTTGGATGCCGGTTTATTTCGATAAAAGCAGTCAAACCTACCATAAGGAGTTGGGTGTCTGAGGACGTGCTGTGGGTCTGATGACTTGGAGTTGTACAAGTGTCCAGCACGGGTTGTGCGCAGTTAAAAAGGTCACAAGCCGTGGAGAAGCAGGAAGATACAAGTTTGGCGGGGTTGCCAATTTACAACGGGGCAGCCGACGGATATTTCTTGTTTGTCAGTGCAATTACTTTAATTTTTAGTCTTGAAAGATGTACCGAAACTTGTGCTAAACTTTTGTGATCAAGTGCGAGGGTGGATGCGTCATGAAACATTAGCAAAATTTATCCTGGAGCAGCATCTAAACCCTCAAGAAAGGAGGAAGGGACCCTTGCCACGTTGATTTGACAGAAATCCTTCCACCTCCATCACTGGCGTCTTTTGCTGTGGGTAATTTTGGTTGCTTGCAGAGTTTTAGTGGAGATGATCAAATTGTGCGTTCTCCGAGGATAAATACTGGGTTTCAGGTCACATTTACATGGGCTGGAGCTGTGCCGTTGCCAGACCAACCAAGTGGGAAAGTTGGCCTTGCTCCATATAAACAGCTCTGACTAAGCAAGCCACACTAAATTTGGAAAAGAATCGGGGGAACTCATTTTTCAACTGCCCTGGAGTATTTTATCTCCGGTTACCCCTTGTTATCATTTCGTGGGAAGAGTTTCTATTGCTCGTGACTGTTTCCATCGTGTTTGTTTTCAGATAGCGTACTTTTGTCTTCTGTAAACCCAAAGAATTTTAAAGGTCCGTCGGTGAACAATGGATCACGGGTCCGTCCGTTCCTCTTCCCCCCCGCAGGGAGCCCCGCGATTCCTGTCGAGCCGAGCGCTGCAAGGCCGGGTCCTCGTGTTGTGCCACTCGCAATTCCTCAAAAAAACCCCTTTTCTTCTAATTGTTGGACATAGTACTTTTAATACAGAGATCCTTTGCTGCGAGAAGTGCAAAGACTGGAATGAACAGCATGAAACATTTGCTCCCCAGTCCATGTTTTAATTGGTTGTGATATATTCTGCACATAGAAATCACAATGATGTCGTGTTTCTCTCTCATATATATTATGAATTGCGTAGCTCCTTTCTTTTTCGTCATCACACTTTAAGCTGATCTAAGCAATGTTGACACCGAGGAATCCTACTTCTGAGCCGATTTACCCATAATTGAAAGGCTTTGCCAAAATCATAGGTATTTCCTGCGATTGTCGTTTTTTTTTTTTTTCCCAACACCAGAATTTTGTTCTTTGTCCCATTTCCTCTACAATTTTTTCCTGCAGGATGCAGGCAGCGGTCAAGTGAGGTCCAGTGTCCCGGAGCCCCCTGTAACAGATTAAGAGGCCACTGCAAGCTGGAAAAGAAAAAGCCCCGATGGAAAATAGGGGAAAACCCTGAGCAGGAAACCCAGCCGGCGCTGGGGCCAACAACATCCTACAGCTGGCTGGGACCAGAAGGGGAAAAATATAAAAATAAAGCTATAAAGAAGGTTTGGGGAAGCTTTATCCTTATTTGGAGAATAAGTTTCTGCCTCTGCCTGAGCAGGCTGGCTTTTAAAAGGCTGTCAGATGGGCAGGGATTTTCTGCTTCAGCAGCACGAGCGCATCCTATAATCGGTAGCTCTGCAAAAATCTGGTCTCTTAAAACTGGAGTCCAGATTATCGCCTGGTGCTGTCGCACAAGTAAATCTGCGGGAAACCGAAATAGCCGAACACCTCCTGACATCCCTCCAGCTTTGTGTCACGGCTCCGACACACGGCCGGGCCGTCTCCTCCCTGCACCCGTGATGTGCAGATTTTTCTTTTGCGTGCACGTCCACGTAACTACAGCACTGTAAACCTCATTAGCAGGCAGTTGAGGAGTAATTAAATACTGCAGCTGTCTAAGCGAAATGATGAAATTACTTCTAGCACCATTGGTAATATCCCACATTCGGAGCAAATTGGAGCTGGACCTGAAATTAGCACTTTCCAGAACCTTTTGCCATTGCCCATTTCTGCAAATTCCTTAGCAAATGAGCTATTTTTCCATGGCAGTCTCAGCCACACAGATTTGGGTGTTTAAAATGGAAATAAAGTAGCCAGGAGTGGTAAATCTTGGGCATCTTTTACACCACAGCATCCCATGCGCTTGCCCCTGTAAAACCCCATGCGCTTACTCTTGTAATTGTCTGCAGTTTTTTTCTTTCTTTAACCGTATTTATTTTGATCTTTAAAATAAGATGAAAAAAAGGCGTGAACGTTTTGGGAACTGCCCTGACATTTAAACCTCGTTTTTTTTGGTGAGAAACGGCAGTAAAATCGGTAGCAATTCAGAAAGCTTTGCGTGGTTCTTTTGGAAGGTTTACGCTTACGTGAAACAGCAAATATGTCACGACCTTTCTCTGATTTCGTCATAGCTGCTGCAGACTCACAGCCTGTTGTATAAAATACAGAAACATCGTGGAAACTCCCAGTGAAGGCTTTTTGGTGGTAGTGCTGGTGAGGGGCTGGCAGGAGATGGTCAACCCGGGAACATCATCACAGGATTCTGGAGGTCCTGGTGCTTCTTGCTGGTTCCCGTTTAGCCCCTCACAAGTGCCGGATGCCAGACCTGGTTTAGGAGCCCATGTGCATAAAGGCTTTAAGAAATCACAGTTTGGGAACTACCTTTTTGTTTTTGCCTTATACAGAAAATTAGTTTGTGGGTTTTTTTTTTCCCCCCTCCAAGCAGAACAAAATAAAATTTCGAAAGCATCAAAATTGCTTGGGGTGTGAAATTATCTTTCTCTGTATATGCTCAGAAAAAGACCCCACATTGTCATGGTACTTCTTAATATAAGGAAGAAAGAGTTCTCTCCAGTACCCAGGTGCTATTGGAGTCATAGTCCAGGTTTTAGTTTTCAAATTGCCACCGACTCTGAGTCACGTACATGCACATGCCTTTAACGTTTAGCTTCGCTTCCCTCTCTGTCAAGCATTCTTATTTCTTTGATAGGGCTAATGAGTTAATTACTTGGAAATGGCTTCAGGATTCCCAGAAATGAGACTGTCAGTGTGTTTATTGCCGTTATTGCTGCTGCTGAGATCTTGATCGGAGCAAGACAATACAAGATTAATGTTCATTGCGGCGTGACCGAGTATCTATTTACATTAAAACAGAGCCTGCAGTGCCCAAGCCTAGAAAACATCCTTTGAGTCAGCTTTAAAATCTGATTGTGTGATAAAATTGGCTAATATGGCTAAACACTAACCAGTATCACTTATATATATGTTTTTTTGAAAACTATCAGCTCTTGAACACCCACGGCTCTATGACAGCACATCCTAGGGAGCGGCCGGTAGCATCTTCTCTTAGAGAAACGGATTTGGGGTTCGTTCTGACCACTCTTAGAAGGAAAGACAATATTTGAAACCCAGTGTTTTCTTTGTATGGTTAAGACTGGGTCATCACAACAGCTGGATGCATCTCCGACGGTTTCCTGCCAAAGCGGCCGATCGTACGCTTGGGTGATATTTTGGGTGGCTGGTGGCAACCACTTCAGTTCCGCATGACACTTTCTGAACCTGTGGGCATGAAATATGATTTGATCTTTTCATTTCTGCTTCAGGGAAAACAGAGGCCATCATCAAAAACTTCAGCCCGCACTACAGGCGCCAGTACGCGGTGGCTTTCTGCAAGCACGTGCAGGATGAGCTGGAGCAGCACCGCGATTCCCAGTCCCGCTTCCTGAAAACCAAGGTAGGAGGGCACCCGAGCCCTTCCCCAGCCTCAAGCTGCCATACAGCTCTGCTCTCCTGAAATAATTAACTCATTAACTATTTAAATCATGCATTTGGTAAGTCGTGATGTTTGAAAAACATGAACTGGAAGGGTGTCAGCCGCTGACTGCTATACAAGCACAGTACATAAGTGATCTTTCAGCTTCTTATATTAGTTGACTACATTTGCATCTAGGGCACTTTACGTGTGTACTTTCTTATGTGCAACCCAAGTGTAGCCAATAGATTTCCAAGTGCAGAAGTTTGATTTGGTTCGGGTAGGTTTTTTGTGGAAAAGTTGCATTTGGGTGCAGATTTAAAGTTTACTTTTGGAAATTCGTCTTTGTTTTGATCTTGTTCCGTTGTCTCGTCGTAGCATGAGAAGAACCATGACATGAGCTTTGGGTACAAAACATGCGTTTCGTCAAGGTAGAGTCAGACACTTGGACAAAAACTAGTTGCTTCCTGCTGATTGCAAGGTTTTGTAGGAATCCTGGGGCAGAGATCATATATTCAGGGCAGAAATTTATGTAGGAAACTCAGTTAAACCTTTCAGCCATCACTACAGGGTTCCCTGAAGAAGATGGCAATAATCCCCACTGCGAAGTGAGCTATGGAGAGCTGGTTTTCGTTAAAGAAGGAAAGACAAAAAGAGAAACAAAAGCCTCTTAGAGGAAAATGCAGAGAACAAGCCTTCTATATTAAGAAGATAGAAACCTATAATTTTGGGCTGTTTTGGAAATAATTTATTGAAATGAATAGACCAAAGCAATGTTAAAGGTGGGATAATAGAAGAGCCACGTCTTTCAGAAAGATGCATATCAGTTACAAGAGCACAGGTGCAAAAGTGATACAAAGAGATGGGAAATAATTTACTGTTTTATAATAAAACCCTTTGCTGCATCAGTGAAAGGTTTTCATTGATGTTATGTAGTGGAAAATGGGAGATAACGAACTACAAGTCGTGTTGCATTCAGCATGCCAACTGAAAGGCAAATAAGAACGTCTCTGTCTCAGAAATCTGCAAGTATTTTTGGAAGGCAGAGCTTCTCTGCTGCCTCCTCACCTCAGGCTACAAGAATTTGGTTGCGTATGTGGTATCTGCCCAAATCAGAGTGATGTTTATGACTCCAGATTGCATCTGAAGACCCCAAAGCCCTCATAGCAAGCAGTCTTGTGGAAATATAGACATAAAAGCTTCAAAATGTTCGGTAACCCAGAGTCATTTCAAATCTCAAAAATTGTCTTTGCAGCCGCCGGCGGAAACTGAGACGGTCTTATATGAGGCAGAGGTGCTGCATTTTGCTGAGGAGCTGAAGAAGTGGAAGGACAGATACGTCGTTATCAAAAACGACTACACTGTGGATTGCTTTGAGACCAAAGAGGTAAACACTTCTTCCTCTTAATGCTCTTCGACGCTCCCAAGGAAACTGAATTTGCTGCTGCTGCCTTTCTTTTAGCAATACTAGATCAAACGTTGTCCTCGGCGAGACAGCTCCAGCCTTGCAGAGCTGGCTGGAAACTCCACAGGGATAGCTGAGCGTACAACCAAGCGCTTTGCATTGGCCATTTACGTTTGCAAGAGCTAGCAAAACATTTTAACAACACTTTGAACCTCCCTTTGCGTGTCACAGAACGCTTCTTATCTGCGTGTCATTGTAATACGTCCTCCTGCCTCTGCAGTTGCATTTTAAGTAGTGATCTTTGGGTGGCTTCAAGTTGACTACAGTGAAGGTTTTCGTTTGGCAGCTGCCGTAGTTCAATGAGTCTGGCTGATAAATCAAATAGGGCTTTGAAGAAAATCCCATTCTTTTCCTCTCCCTTCTGTCCCTGACTCCTGACCATGACTGATAAGAACTGAGAGGATATTTTAAAATACGTTTTTTACATTTAACCATGTTTTAGATTTGACAGGATATATATCAAAAACTCGGTCTGACAAAAACAAATTTCCCTTTGGGGAATATCCACATGTATTAGCTTTGTGAGTTGTGTATTTTGTGTTTTCCCTCTCCTTAAATATTTGTTTGACTCTCTCTCTCTTGCTTTTCCAGGCCTACCAGAAAGGAGCCAGCCCAAAATGTCATGTTCTCCCTGCAGGAGGCAAAGTCCTGACTTCAGAAGAAGATTACAGCTTGCTGTCTGATAAACATTTTCCAGATCCTGTTGGTAAGCCCTGCTCCAAGCTGAACTGCCGAAGCCGGGGCCGCGTTCCCTATGCAGACCTCTTCTGCGCAGGCTTTCAGGCCAGACTCGAAAATGGGGTAACAGAAGATGCACGCAGCCTGGTTTTTATGTCCAAACACGGCTCCAGGGTGGATGCACACAGAAGATGCCATAAGCTCACGTTTAGAGAAATGCTGGCTCCGTTTTTTCCCAGCGTCCCGGCACAAAGCCGCTGGAAGTTGTGCAGAAGCGGGTCAGGAACCGCACCACCATTGTTCCCGGGCTTTGTGGATATTCCTGGTTTATTTGTTTCCATTTTTAGATGCCAGCTGCCTGTGTTGACTCACAGTTGATGATAAGTCCCACAGAGAGCGCAGGAAGGTTGCTGCTGCTCAATTTGTTGTTTCGGGGATGGGAACCGCTGTGGTCCTACCCGCCCCCACCCCACTCCGTGGAAATGGAGAAAATTTGGGCTGTAAGGGAGCGGATCTCATGTTTCAGAGTCAGATCTGGAAAATGGGATGCCACATGAGGAAAGGGATAAGGGCAACATGTAAACAAGGATTTTCTTTTTTAAAGTCTTCTCTCATAACACTTAAAGTTTTGACTGTTGGGAGGCGTCCCCGTTGATTCTATGGTTCAAGGGCTTGAAGTGACAGTTCATAAGGCCATATTTTGGATGTTTGGAAACCCTGGAGACAGGGAAACCACTGCTGCTCCTACACGGTTTAAAGCAGTTTGTTTCTGTATGGAAGACTACGTGCTCCTATACGGTCTCTATGCGGAAGAGACCAGAGTTGCCCACTGGCTTACTTATTTGCCATAACTCCCTTTTCCCTAGCAGCTACAATCCAGTTAAATAGTTTCTTTGAAATTTTATGAAAAATATGTAGTTTCTCGCCACCTTGAACACGAGAGGACATGAGGTTGCTCTGGTGGTTGGTACTTGCTGAGTTGGCCCATCCCAGCTGTGTCCCCCTGCCCCCTGTAGCAGAGGAAAAGAGCCAAATGCCCTAATCTGCAGATTTCCAATGGACATGTGGGGTTTTTTTTGTGTAGGGTCGAGTGAGAAGGAGGTCACTCAAGCCTTCATTCAGCTGCCGAGGGAGTTCCCGGTTTACTTGTGGCAGCCCTTCGCCCGACACAGCTACTATTGCTTCCCGGAGCCAGGAGCTCAGAGGCAGTTCAGCGCCGCGCTGGGCGACTGCGTGAGACATGCGAACCACGGTGAGTGCAGGAGCGGCCTCTTCCTCTGCCTCAGTCACCCCCGCCAAGATTTACATAGCTATTATTGTAAAAAAAGCAGTGGAAAAATGCAAGTTGCTTCCGGAAGATGCTTGGATTTCGGTGCCTTGAGGAATGCATTAGCACAGCCCTTCTTGCTTTGCCGGGGGCAAAGGTAGGTGGGATTTGAGCTGCGGTGTAGTGAGCTTGGGTACAAAACTGCTGTGAAAGGAGTTGGGCTCTACGATCCTTGTGGGTCCCTTCCAACTCAGGACATTCTGTGATTCTGTGATTCAATTAAAGTGGTGTTTCCTTCTCTGTCAGCTCATTCAAATCCGGTATCATGATACAAAATCATATGAGACTTTTACTGAATATGCCATGGCAAACTCTCACCTGTGTTTGCAAACTTGACAAATACTTTATAGATATAATTGACCGGGTTTGTACACTGTGGAGGGAACACAGGCTCCCAGTATGTTTCTGTAATGTCGTACATACATCACCAGTGCTCAAACATCCTGTGTTTTCTGTGGGTGTTTAGATGGCAGCTCAAGCCCCAGCCATGGTTAAGCTTTATAGAAGGGACGTGAATGGTGTGTTAGACACAGTAATGATTGTTCGCACAACGGTAAATTTTAAATCTCACTTTCTGAGTATGTTAGACTAGAAAACTTTAAAAAAACCCAATTTGTGACTTGCTAGGATTATAAAAACAACCTTGCTCCCGTGAAATTGGAAAAGCTGGATCGTTCAGAAAAATAAATGCCTTCCTGTTTTTGAGATGACTTTTCTGCTTTTCCATCAAGCTGACGTGGATCCTCCACTTGTGTCCAGGTTTTTCCGTACCTTTGATGTTGCTTTTGAGTCCCATCTGCTCCTGCTGCCTTTGGTGGGAGATGGGAACACTCAGGAACTTCTCCAGCAATCTCAGCTACTTGGGCCTGAAGCCCGTGCTCGTAGATAAATGAATTGAGAGTGCAGCATGTGAACGGTCCCTTTTACTTACAGAAGTGGCTCCCAATGTGGTTTTTTTAGCTGTCGCTTTTGTCTCTGGCCATCAGCTTCACTCCAGATCCTTCTCAATTGCCATCTCTATCCCCTTGTCCCTACTGCCAAAGCCATTCCTGGTCTCCTTTAGGACTCTGTTCCCGTGATGAAAACACACGTTACTGTGTTTCTAGGCAGTTCCCTAAGATGTGTGGTTATTCGCGTGGTGCTCGGTGGTGGTGGGTGGCAGGTCCTTCTCCACGGGACACGCGGGATTCTCGATCCCAATGTTACCCAGGTGATGCGCACTCCCTTGCGAACGCATTTCCAAACCATACCGAAGGTGGTGCGACGCAGCAGGCCCTTCGAGATCTGTCAGCCTCCTGCGAACCAGAGGGAGCAGCTCCGATGCAAATCTGTGTAGGTGTGGGGAGGCCGAGGGCTAAGACACCCTGGTAGGCAAATACCCACTCGCTGGGACTGTAAAGACTCTTTCATGGCTGGATTAACATAGGTTGGAGGCACCAGTCTAGAAGGAACACGCCTTCAATTGGCACTTCCAAGTAGCTTAAGTCTTCATAAATATTCCCTATATAGCTGCCAGAGGAACCTGAACTCCCATAGCATGCTTGAGGGCAAAGCCTTGCCTGTGTGATTTTCGGTTCTGTTCAGCCTGGTTTTAGCTGCGGCGAGCGTACAGTAGGAAAGCGCTCCAGATTTTGGGAAGCCACCCCTCTGCTCCTCAGCGGGCTTTGGTGAGGAGCTGGGGATACAATCAAGTTTTCCTGGCACTGTCAGGCCTTCACGTCTTGAAGCCTGTTCATTAGGTTTGGGGTTTTTAATTTCTCTCTTCTGGAGCAAGTGTAAGAGGCTTGACAAAGCTCTTGGCAGCCTTTTTTTTCCTTAAAGTTCAGCGCATCACTCTAGGGGCCAATTCTGAATTGGCAGAAGCTGGGACTAGATGAGCTAATAGGTCTTTTCCATCCCCAATGCCTGCAAATCTGTGGTTTATTATGTATCGTATGGCTCAGCTATTGCTCACTTACACATCTGTTCCAGGATTTATCCCTCTCTGTTTTCTCCATAGTCAAGTTTTTATCTGACGGAAGATGCTCAGTGACACTGGAGTGCCTTCATCAAGGCTCATCCTTTCTGTCACGTTAGTTCTGCTCAGCAGACTAAAGACTTAAGACCTGCTGTTACGCTAGGAAAAATGACCAGGTTTTTACAGCTAAGGAAATGGGAGCCCATATTTTCCGGATTTCTTGGAGTTAAACCATCTCCCAGAAACCTGAGTGCTGTGAGTGGAAAAGTGATGACTGCCCGGCACCCCAGTAACCTCAACTCTGCCCTTGGAGTGAACTTCTTCAGCAGCTTTTTCAAAAAGGACTTCACGATGATTTATACTCATTCTTCCATGACCAAAAAATATTGCTTTATTAATATTTTTATAAGCTTTGTTTGCAACCAATTCACCCTACCAAAACCAGGCATCTGAACGGCTTTAGGCACGTGCAGCAACACTAATGAGGCTCAGGATATAAAAGTTGTCTGTTTGTTCTTTTATTAAAAAGAATTCAATGAAAAATCCTTTGAGTTCCATTGTGGAATATAATTTAGTGGGATAAGGAGCAGCGGCCAAGGCAACACTCACCCCCTTCTTCTAAAAAGTGCCAAGTTAACTTTTGCCAGGGCAGATTTGGCAAGGGCAAGAGAAAAACAGATGTAATGTCTGACCAGAAGTTGCTTTTCTGTCTTTTTCTATAATCTACCACTTCTGGAAAGGAATGTATCGCACTGGGCTTTAGCCAAAAACTTGGAGGAGTTTTCTGTTGGAGTTGTGTTTTCTCCCAGGAAGCAGAATTAAATTCTGTTTCTTGCTGAACAGAAACCTGGAGTGAATTAGCGTGTGGTTTTGTGCTGGGAGCCGCCCTGGCACTCAGCAATTTCTTCTTTTTGGAGTCCCTTTGCTATAGATAACCGGTCCAGCCTGTGCTTCTGGGTTTTCCGGTCAGAAATCATGGTCAGGAGAATAATTACAAAAGCGTTTGGATTTAGCGATCACCGCTGCACATATGATTCAGATGTACGGATTGCTGGTTCCTCTCCCCACTCCACCCAAATTTTCCTGTTGTGTGATAAGGGTTTGCAGTTGGAGTGGACAATGATTATTCGTTATCAATGGAGTATGTAGAAGTTTTGTACCCTTCTAGAGTACAGTACAGATAAAGCGTATTTAAAACCTTTAAAATGAGCCTAAGCCCATCAAGACCTGATTCGTCATGATTTTAAAAGAATTCTAGCAAAATGTTAAGTTTCTGTGAGTTACCCTGATTCTGAAAGTTGACTGAAGGATTAATCTGCGTACAGAAGTCATCCCAACTCAGCGATTCATCTGGGCAGCTCCCGCTTTGCTCTTTGCGAGTTGACTTTCATGATGCCTCGGGATTTGGGGAGGAGGTCGAATGCTTTTTGGGTTTTAAGCTGCGAGCTCATGCGATGAAGGGCTAATTACTGAGAACACAAGTGCCCAGGGAGCAGCAGTGAACCCCAACAAACTGGTGGGTGCAGAGAGAACTGCGGTAAAGAACGTTGTGTGCAGCTCTGAAATGCCACAATTCATTTATTATGGAATTTATTACCTAGGCGTAGGATACAAAACATTTTAACAGGCATATTTGCTGATTTCAAAGCTTTTTGGCTTGTATCAATTAATATGATAAATGAAAGGGTGAGTTAAATTATTTAAATGACATAAATGTGCATATAGAAAGATAACATTGAGGGGAGGTCTCTAAATATATGATATCGATCAGCCAAAAGATGTTATTTGCAGGAGAGCAACACGCCAACAGATACAGAGGAGTCAATAATAAAATATGGTGGTGTGGAGTAACACGGCCAAGTGATGGCTCCTGATACAGATAATTCCACATGTAGAGAAGAACGTGCAGCTCTCTGGGCACAGGGCCACACAATGACATTTTCAGTGTTCCTTCTTCTGGTCTGTTCCTCGTGCCGTAGGACATCTGCTGTATTTTCCCCTATTATGTAGCCTTCACTGTTTTAGTAAAACTGAAAAATAAATGTTTCAGATGACAGATGTGTCAAGACAAAAGAAAGCTGTTGTAAAAGATGCGATTTCAAAGGTTAGTGGAGAACTCTTGCTTTCTGATCTGGTCTTAGCTGGGAGGCATTTACAGTGCACTAAAAGTGGCCTTATTTGCTTTAGTAAATAATGAGTATTGTTGACCACATTAGAGTTTTTTGTATCTACAGGTCCTACATTACATTGTTATTTAAAATATGTTACTATATTTGTTTCAGTTTCGATGATTCCTAATTAATTCAGCAGAATAACAGCATGTGACCAAAAAAACCCCTAATACCACTTTTGTGTCATCTTCCCGACAGAAGGGGCAGCAAGAAGGAGAATTTTCTCCCCATAATATTATTTTTTAGCTTTCCCTCCCTAAGTTTTGCCTTAGCCGAGTTTTTCTCGGGAAATTTACGTATTAATAGTAGTTTTAAATGCTTCTCACGTTTTTCTAGAAGCTGCGCTTGAGCTGAAGTGTGGAAGGAAATAGTTTCTGTAGGAAATAGTTTCCCATTCTCCAGGTTTCAGTCCTTTACATTCACATGCTCTGAAAATCAGACTGAAGTTTCTTCTGAACGCTTATTTAATTTTTTTGGTTATTTTAGGAGGTCTTCTCGTTTCCTAGACGAGTTTGCCAGCTATTGTGTTTCGCTCGATATATGCTGTTAAAAGTGCAGAAGCCCAAGCCCTCGGTGCTGGGACAGAGGGAAGTCTGCATGATGAGAAGGAAAACACAACCAGCTAATTCTGGGAGACCCAGAGTTTCACTTCATCATTTTATTTTCTTTCATCTGGTTTGATTTCACATCCTTATCTCGATAATCACCCTCACGGCACAGGAAGCGAAGGGACTTTCAAAACCATATCCTGTCACCGCCAATTTCACCATAAATAACACTGAAAAAAAAAAAAAAGAGAAATAAATACATTGAAGAAGTACGAAAAAGAGATACATTACGCAAGAGAGAAATACAAAATGTACTTTTAGGCTTGTGCAGGGCGTTCTGTCACAGCTTGGCTGTGCCAGGACAACTAGGACAGCTTCAGGGGTTTTTTCTCCATCTCTGGCTTTTAGAGTTGCCATTAGCTGTGTCCACTTTTCCTTTTTCAACCCTAAGTTTAGCGCATGGGTGTTTTTCTCATAATTATTTCTAGCTTTCCTACTTTACATGTATATAGTATGTATAGGGCTTACTGACTCTTGGACTGTAATTCAAGATAATTACTGAAGCGTTGATAAAGAGAAGATGACATCAAATACTTAAGCTGAATGATCTATATCTCCATGTGCCGAGCAAAGCAGCTGTCATGAGTCCAAATAGGACTTTGGAGAGATTTCTTGAGTCTTCACGTTGCAAACAGGGTGGCATTTCTTCTCTGGAGAGGGCAGCTGAAGAAAAGGGTTTTCTTATTGCTTGTTTCAGATAATGCGCAGAAGGACCAATTAAATAAAGTAGAACTGAGGAAGAAATGGGTTTTTTTGACATTAAAGAAAAACGTCCTTCTGCACTGGGATTAAAGCAAGAACCTTCTGAAGGTTTTTGTGATAATTTGGGGTGGGAAAAGGCGCGAATGAAGACAGAGCATTCAGCCCCTTGCCCGCCTGACTCAAACCTGGGGCTTGTGTCTTGGCTTCTCTCACTGCAGCCGCCGCGCTTTGATTAATTCAATCCCTTTCTGGTTAATAAATCAGATCTGTAGGCCACATGAGGGGCTGAGGCCATGGCTCGTCTTTCACCAGACAGGTACCTGAAGTCCAAATGGGCTTCTCAAAACTGGTGTGCAAACTTCCATAGAAATATTAATTCTGTCATTAACATTCAAAACCATTTTGCTATAAATATCTTTGACGAGGCTTGTGGAATGCTACAAAAGCCATGAAATGTTTCAGGACACAGTTTAGGGGTTTTATATATATATAATTTAGAATATTTTGCTTAAAATAAGAGTGTTTTTCCTCTTTCTGGGATGTTTCTGTTCTGCAACGTCATTTCCTTCATCCAGCGTGGCTTTTTTTTTCCGGTAAGCCTGCACCGTAGTTAGGATTTTTGGTCTGTAGGAGGTATATTCATACTGAAACACCGAGATGATTAATGTGCTAAAATCCTCATTGTGATGACGTTCTTCTTACCTCTGTCACCTCCACACCCTGGGCTGATTCTCTCTTTTTTTAACACATTACCAAGCCCGGGGTGGTGCGGAAGAGCCGCTGCCTTGTGCCCACCACCCGAGCCTGTTTTAGGAGAAAACTCATTTATGCAGCTCTAAGGTCGTATTCGAGCTCCAGCTCCAAAGCTCAGCAGCCAGAACAATTCTCACCTGCACCAGAAATACAGTAGCTGGTTTGGAAAACGCTTGGACACTGTGGGAGATACTGTGATTCTTTGCGTGCAGCGCGCTCAGGTTTTAGGCTACGGAGCATGAAGCTGCTGCTCGCAGCAAAGGGAGGTGCTTTGTAATCTTTTTATACAGGTTTTGTGCGCTGCAAAACAAATAGTTAAACCCGCCAAATGTTGGTTTGGTGGTCTCGGAGGGAACTCGCGCTGCTAAACATTATTTGCTGGAAATACAGGGTATTATTTATTATTGCTGGGTTGTGTCCTGTTTGGAAATGACCTCATACAGCTTCTGTTAGTGGTCGGCAGCTCCTCACCGCATTTGCTGTGAATAATGTGACAGTACGTTGCTCTCGGGAAAACGTCAGAGCTGTGGGGCTGATGCTTCTCGGACCGAGGACATTATACTTCATTCTTGACTTGGATCATAATAGGACAGGGCTCTGTTGTGTAAAATTCAGCGGTGTGTCCTTTTATTCAGAGGATCATTTCCAGAGGTGCTGTAGCTGTGTTACAAGCCCTGGGCTAATTATCTTTTCCAGAGACCCAGTTCCCAAGCAGATGGATTCACTTTTGTTCTCTTGCCTGCTGTCCCCTTTGGGTCGGCACCATTTGCTTATTTTTTCAAGCCAGAAATTTTCAGAACTTCATTTTTTGGAGCCGATGACCATGGCCTTTCTTACCAATTTTCTGTCATATCTTACAAGCTCTTAAATGATGCCGGAAGCTCAGGTGGTCGCTTTTTGCCACCTGATAACATGATAACGGGATGGTCTTGCTCTCTCTCTGTGTCATGTTCCTGATCCCTCTGCGTGATGATGTTTCTCATACACCTCACAGGAGAAAGTTGCTCATCTTTAAACAGAAACTACATGAGCAACAGACAATAATCACTGTAGTCCCTACCCACGGCAAATAAATCCCAGGCAGGTATTACCAGAAACGCTAGAAAAAATGCTCTTGTGGAAAACCCGTGCTACGAAGATCGCTCTCAGAAAGGGAAATTGTTCCTTGTCATGCTCATTTATTTTAATTTGATGGGCATGCCCTAATTGTGGTGTTGGGAGGTTGGCAGGATGATCCCTTAACTGCAGGAATGTCTTTTATTCCCTGATATTCCCCAGCTCCAGTAGCTTTCTTTGAAGTACCAGTGCAAGGGATGGAAGTGTCCTGTGCATTTAGATGTCTTAAAAATAGCAGTCTTTCCTTTCAGCAGCCTTCTTCTAGTTTGAGGTTTTTTATTTTCTTTTTTACCCGCTTTTGTTTTAAACAGCGGAATTTTAAAACCGATTAGAAATGGAAATATTTTTTATTAAAGAGTGTGTTGAATGGAAAGCAGAGGAAAGGCAACAATCTAAATAGATCTGAAAGAAACAAGACGAGAGGGGGAATGACTTGGAAGGGAAAGAAAATGAGGAAAAATGTAATTTGCATTTTGTAGCATGAAATCTATTTCACTGAGGGTAGTGTCCAGTAAGCGGTGGAAACACCATCTTTTGAGACTGCTAAAATCAAATATAAACCACTTACAATCCCAACCCGAGGATTTTTCAGCTTTATCCACCTCCCGCTATCTTTTTGCAGCATCACAAGAAGGAAGGTTCATCAATGATACCTGTGCAGAGATTTTTCTTCTCCCAGGAAAATTATATATAAAGTGATCGGCAAGAAAGAGCTACAAAATCGATGTTTTGGCTCTGCCTTCACCTGAACCAGCTTTCTACCACATAGATAAGGAAGCAAGGAAATGTTATTCAGTGACTGCAGAATTTTTCACCAAATTGTAGGCAGCTTTCCAGCTCAGGAACATACACATACATGTGAGTGCTGCAGGAAACAGATGAAGCTGGAGTGGAGAACTTCTGAGTTTTGGTAGACAGATGATGGGCGTTATGTCGGAATCAGCATTTCTTTAATTAAAACCCGTGCTCTGTGAGCTCAGACTTCTGGATTCTGTTTTAACGCTTGTTCATCTATGGCTTTGGGCCTCAGCCTTTTGCAAAATGTCAGCCAAAAAGCTTAGATGACCCTCAGTGGTTTAGCTCGCTTTGCTAAAGCACTTTGTCCTCAGTCAATATACCCCTTTGCTACTATTAACAATAAAATTAATACATTTATTGTAATAAAAACCCATGTGGGAGAAGCACATTTACTGGATTGCACTAGAGGCAAGCAGTATGTTTTAAAGAATGACATACTCCATTTTTACAGATCATTAAACATCCTGCCTGCAGTTCCTTGGCTCTCCGAACACTTTAACGCAGTAACGCTGCTGCTGCGTCCAAAAATCAGTTTGCAGAATTAGGCAGGGCGCGGAAGGGAGCTGTGGACCGCTGGTGTCTCAGCAGAGCAAACCACCCCGTCACTTCTGGGAGGTGGAAAATTCTCGCTGTCTGGTCATTGCATCCGACTCAAGTCCCAGCAGGCGCTAGAGAAACATTTCCCTGCTCGTCCCAAACACACATTTTTCCATGTGGCTGCACAAGCGGTACAGAAGTGAGCTGTGCTGCTACTTACGGTAAGACTCTTAGTCTTGCCTTTTATATTTTTAAAGTGGATAAATGATACACCATCTGTCTTCAAACACCTATTGGATTCCTGTTGCTTGATGACCATTTCAGCCTCCTCTTTCATCCTACAATAATTAGTTTGAATAGCTTCATTAATGACGATTACTGTTCACGGTTTAAACCATGGGTGGGAGAGCGCATGGGAGCTTGGGGCTGAAGATTCCCTCGTTACTCGCCCCGATGACCAAACATTCATTTGCCGACTGATGGAGAACGAGCCGCAGCTCGTAGTCTGGAGCGTCTCATTAGGAGGCTGCGAGTCTCACAGCAGCTGAAACGTTGGATGCAGCTGAAATTAGGAACGGGACCTTCTAAGTGAACACTTCTGCACCAGCTGCAAGAGCACTTGGTGTTGAGGAGCCTGGTCTTCTGTGTTGTCATTTTAATAGTTAAGGTTTGAGATTATTTTTTTTTTAAAGAGGGATGTGACCTGTTTATACGCTGCAAGGAAGCTCGTTCCTACAGGCAGCTTTCTGCAGTACTGAACAAACTCAGCCCTGCCTTTGAGAGATGTGCAAATTTGGGGAGATTTAAAAAGTCATTTTGTGTCCAGATGACTGTCCATCTTTTAAAGAGGAGCTTTACAGCAGTTATGCTGTTATGTTTATAAAAGGAATCTCTGGCTAGCAGTATCTTATCTCTAATTAAAATTAGGCTCCATGCCTGGCTATATAGAGCCTCTAGGTGGGTGTTATTTTAAAATTAAACAGAATGAACAGAATTTTGTTTTGCTCTCCACAAATAAGCAGATACTGCATTCATTAGCAGCTGGAGAAGCTGCCCGGGTGATTTTGCAAGTGCAGCTGGCCTGGATTAAGCACGTAGCATCAGCCTGGCTACCTGTGAAGCCTCACCAGCATTTTGCTGGAGGACATTCGGTAAGATTTATGGCTTTGTATGGGTAAGGATGACCGACAACCACCACTCCACCAAGCCCCCCTAACACACTCGACGTTCTACAAACAGCGGGGACAGATTTATCACTCACGAGAGGTGCTGGCCGGATCTGTGGAAGGGGAACCCCGTGCGAGGGCGTTCGGGAGAGCGAAGCACACGTCAGCCTTTCTGCTGATGAGCAATCGTTCCTGATGCCACGGGCTTTGCCACCTGCCCTGTTCGCAGCTGCAGCGTCTGCTTCCATCTCCCACGCACCATCCTCTCTCCCGCACGCAAGTGGGGCCACCCCAACAGCTTATTCATTGTATTCCCTGCTTTGCTATGGCATCACGGAGCTGGCTGCCAAGCCAGCCGCAGCCCTCCAGCCTTTTCATAAACGGCTAGATCCGATTTACAGAAGCCCTGGCTCTTCCCTGGTGAGATTTCAGAGCATGGGCACCGCCGTGCCTTTCAGCTTGGGTACAATTCCCTTTTCTTGAGCCCTGTCCCATCAATGTGCCTCTGTCTCGTGTGCCTCGCCAACAGCTTCGGCACAGCCCAGCGCTGGATGGGTCTAGCTGTTCAATGCTTTACACTGATGCAATCTTTTCCTCCTATGGAAAGTGAGGATGAAATGGCCTAAATTAAGCAGTTGTAGTAGCCTTGAAGTATAAAGCTTCCTTTCTACTTTGAGCTGTCTTTGTAAGTAGTAAGACTGCCATAATTGTGTTTTTCTCCTGTGTTTACTGGCATAGGAAAGAATGTGTGATTGGGATTTTATGGTACTTACAGCTCAATATTTTTCCTATGGACTATTCAAAAGAATCTCTCTCAGATTTTTAGCACCTTCTTCCCACTTCTCTACAGGGTTGGGGACAGTCAGAACAGAGAGAAAATACTCCCTTGAGTGTGGAGTTTAAAACTTGGTGATCTTAGAGGGCAGACTCTTGTCAGCACGGGCGCATCATCGTCTCGGCGGGTCCAAGGTCCAGCCCTTTGGATGGTCTTTTGTCCCTTTTGGTTAGGAGGGAGCACAGCTGCGGAGGAGGAAAACATGTGAGTCATGATCGGAGATCTGCGGGAGCTGCAGTTCTCCCTTCCTCCAGCCAAGCCTGGCCCTCGTCTTGTCAGAATATTCAGAGTTTAGTTTTGAGAGGACGAGAGCTTTCAGATGCAACGCTCCACCGGTTTCTCAGGTGGAATACTCCATTCTTTCACTAAAGCTGCCGTCAGAGGATGGCAGTGAACGGCCCGACTTCTGACTCTTTTACAGACATTT
This sequence comes from Caloenas nicobarica, assembly GCF_036013445.1. Taxonomy (NCBI): domain Eukaryota; kingdom Metazoa; phylum Chordata; class Aves; order Columbiformes; family Columbidae; genus Caloenas; species Caloenas nicobarica. Next base: position 2,869,330 of record NC_088264.1, read on the forward strand.
TAGCATCCTGGTTTGTGACTTGCTATTAAAAATGCTATAAGTCATGGAGGTAGCAGTGAAGGTAGGGCTGGGCTTTTACCTGGCTGTTTTTCTCTCGTTTGATCATCATGTGAGCTTGGAGAAATCGTATGATCTCTCTGGGCCTCCAAATATCCGCAAAATAGGGATGGGATCTATAGACTGGCACGGTGAGTGTGTTTACGGCACCTCAGTATGTATAGCATACATTCCTGAAGCAATTATTACGCACAGGGGAAACTCTGAAAGGGCAAATTCTGACATTGGAGCTCTTAGCAGATCTGAAACCTCATTGCCCTCCCTGCAGATAAAATCTACACAGTGCTGTTTTCAAGCAGTAGGCAAAGTGAAGCATTGATTAAATTAATTGTAGGTTTCTGTAGCTTTCGTTTTTGTGTAAAGTGCATGGAGGAAACGTTTCAGGCATGACGGTAGTGTTAATCCTTCGTGTTTCCCATAGTTTGTATAATCCCTGTATTGCCTTTGGCATGTATGCAAGCCTCCTACGAAGCTTCTCTCTTCAGAAGTTTCTTGAACAAGCCAAAAGAAGTGTCTCGCTCGACAGGCAAGGCTTGAGAACTTACCCTCTGACTCTTCACATAACAACTGTTTATACACACCAGTGTCTTTAGCAGCGTACTTACCTTTGAGAGAATTAACATTCCTCTTCCCTCCTTTCTTCCTAACTTGTGCAACAGGACTCCAGCTGATCAAGGCTGCAAGTGGATAACCTTGAAGAGGGGACGATAAACCCTTGTGGCTTTGTTTTTCCCTTAAGATAATAATCCTCACAATAACTTCTGTTTCATAGCAAAGACACAGCACTTGAATTCCTCAAGTACGTCAGTGGTGTTTTTTCTTACTGAGGTTTGTCAATCCTGATTGCTCTAGGGAGCTTCTCCACATTTTGAGGCACAGGGACTGTTTGTCCCCAGATCATGAGAGGTCTTCATTAGCTGTATTTTTATGCGCTCTCATGTGAAGGAGAACGTCGGCTGCAACCTTCTTGAAAGCCTCGTGCAGTTTGGGCAGAACACATTGCCTGCGATGTAATTTCTGTTGCCGGACCGGTTATCCAGAATTGGTAAGAGCAAACGAGCTCAGCCAGTTTGCAGGTTTTTCCGTGCTGCGGGCTCACTTGTACCAGTGTCCCCAGGCTGCCACGTTGTTTGTGGGAAGAGCCACCGTCTAGCAGCAGTAGCCGGGGACGATAACCAGATACTCCAGAGCTGTGGTTAAACATTCCTGAAATATTTAGGGAAAGCAGCACGATTTTGCCAGAAGTTTTAGTGCTCAACTGGTATGAGCAGATAACTTATTTTACCCAGGTCTGTTTTATTGTACGTCTGTGAAATGCTGTCTTGATCATCAACTCCTTAATAAAACAAGGGAAAGAAAAGATTATTGGGGAGCGTTAACTCAGGGTTTAGCAGTTTAGCAAGGGCATACAACATGCCGCAATCAGCTGACTATTATCCTTATCTTAAATTCTTAATTTTTATCTTAAATTAAAGAAGCAGAAGGTCCCAACTCTTGGCCCTGGTACGTGCTGTCAAAGTCTTCCCATGTACCATCTTACATTGCTCACAGGCATAAAGGCAAGGGCTGAGCTTTCCTATTTTAATGACTGCCTAGTTAAAGTAATCCTCATCCTGTGCTCCATATTAATATTTGCTGGTGTTGGTTTAACTTATCAGTTTAGTGACAGTTCATATGTGCAATGTGATAGTTCAGCACGACGCTTCTAAATCTTAATGAAAGCCCAGGGTCTTCAGACATACAGGTTTAGTAAATTATTTAAAAATATTACTGCTGCATGCATGTGGAACAGGAAAATGGGTCACGAAAGGCTGGTTATTTTTTAAAGGTTATTTATGGGTAAATCCTTTGTGTTACTTTTTGTTTTCCTTAGATTTTCTCAAGCAGACCACGTATGAAGTCGAGGCGTTCTTAGAAGCCATTCAGTTCTTCCGGCAGGAGAAAGGCCACTATGGGACGTGGGAAATGATCACTGGCAACGAAAAAGAGGTAAAAGAATACCTTCCTGATTTTTTTTGGCTTTGGGTATGGCAGCTCTGAGGATAGTGAAGGTCATAAAGCCCACTGGGAGAAAATGGCATTTTTAAAAAGAAAATCTAGTAGGTAGAAATACCCAAGATTTCAAGGTATTTCTCACCAATATGTAAGTGATAACTCTTTTTTAATAAACCCTATTTTGAATTTTTTGCTAGGAAGTGAAAGAAAGCGTACTGTGAACTAGAGATGTTGTGTTGCGCTGGAACGTAGGGGTGGCCACATTTCCACAGAAGGCTTGTATGTCTACTTGAATTTTATGCCACGGGCTCAAGTGGTGCATAAATGCTGTGTCTAAAACAAGGCGCTTGCTAACGTCCCACTAGCACATTTGCTGCTGTTCTTAGTTTTGGTAAATCAGTGCGATCATTACACACCAAACTCAGAACCCACGGTTCGTATGCAGCAGCTGCTCGCTGGCAGCTGCGTTGGGCTGTCTCCTGTTTTTCTGTCTTTTGTGACAGCTGTTTTGCAGGTAAGAGATATATTTTCCTTCTGTTGCTGTTACCTTTGTTACTAAACACAACGGTTCCCCGTTGCTTGTCCTCTGATGCCTCCAGATGCCATCGTAGGAGATCGGGCTTTACAAAGAACAGAGTAGCAACTAAACATAAATGTTGAAGAATCTCTTCATTTTGCTTTTCCCCATTCTTTGGGAATGAAGCTTTTAGTCTTGACCGGATAAACTAGTAGACCTACTTCTTGTGCCAGGCTTCTGAAACAGAGTCTTGCGTAGTAACAGTCACACTTAGACCCCAAAAATGTGTGAACTTCAGTTCTTCAGAGGTGAGGTGCTAAGTGGAGGGTCTGGGGGCATATTTGAGCACCTGAGTGAGCAGCTTTGCAGTGCTGATGGGAGCTGAAGTGACTCCACTGATGCCTCTGGCATTGCTCCAGATGTCTTTTAGTGCAATTGAGACATTATTTGGGCCCTGATTTATAATTTTTTTTTTTCCCAAAGCGCTGAGCACTCAGCAGCAAATATTTACTTTAGTACCAGCTGCTGGGTGTTTTCCTTAATGAAATCTGGCTTCCCTTTGGGAAAATGGCAAAAAGCCTGATGGGGAGTTCAGGATCCAGGGTTTTGTTTTAAGAAACCAGTTCATTCTTTTAGGAGAAGTCTACCTTTGAAACGCTGAAAAATGTAGCAATTGGAGAAGAATCTGTAAACAGTGTCTTTTTGAATGTCAGAGATTTAAGTTTCCTGATAATAAATTCCTTAGTATAAGGAGTCCCATCCTTCCAGTGGAGGGAGCGAGGGATTTTCTCTTCTCCCCTCCTCTCTCAAGTTATGGAGCTATTATTGTGTTAGTTTCATTTTATGTTTTATTTTTCCTATTGCTTGCCAACTGCTTACTCATAACCCATATACCTCAAGAGAACTGTAATCAGAAGACATCCAGACGAGTTACGCTATTATCTTCTTAGTAATAATTCATTCTGTAAGTATAGTGTGTTCTCATGCCTGCTTTGACCAAATATAATAATTATTTTGGGCAGATATCCAAGCTAAGTGAGTGGTTTGGAACAAGCAAGCTACAGTTTGTTGCTGTAAAAATCTCTGCAGAATGCCAATAAATATATTCCCGACATTCACTTATAACGACAGAGTCTCCGCAGCATTAGCTCATGCAGTTCTGCCTGGGTACTGCAACATGGATGTAACATCAGCAAGTACCCAGTCACTCAGCCAAAGACCTTCTAAATCTTTTTTGTGTCGTACAAGTTCCTTTTCCTGCTTGTGTTCTTTCTCATTTTTAATGTTTTGTTACTAAAGAAGGACGAATTCAATTGTAGATGGTATTTCTGTAGGTTAAGTGCTGGAATTCAGGGTTAAAACCAGGCAATTTTTGGCAACGCTTGTTACAAACAGCAGCACAACCACATAGTGAGGGCACTCCAACACACTCATTATACTGACAGAACTCCATTGATCAGTACAACACGCGTGTAGAATAACATATTGGTAAATCAAGTATTGCTGCATAAGGGATTAAAAACCCCAAACCCCTACAGTACAGAAATATAAAGCCAATCCAGCATTCCTAAAAATGTTTCCAGAGCACTCAGATGCTTCAGAATGTGTTTGATCCATTGTCACATTTATTGTTTGGTCTGTGCTGCTCTAGTTTGGGTGATTCGTGAGGTGTTTTTAAGTGGCTCCTAAGTTTAGGACCTGAATTAGTCCATCGCTTTTGACTGGTATTTGAGTCAGCATAGCTGAATTTGAGTGGTGCTGTGGCATGATCTATAAGAACTTAAGTTACATGAAACAGTAAGAGGGTTTTGCGTATTCTAGGGGTATTAATAAGTAGGGTATTGTGTGTTATATTCTCATGCGCAGGAGCTGCTCTGTTTCGCACTACATGGGGCGCAGTCAGAGCCCTTTCTTTCTTACTTTTGCAACCTAGATTCCTGCCATTTCCCTGTCGTGCTGTTGGTCCGTGCCGAAAACCCGCACACGTGAGGCTGAATGTCGGGAGGCACCGGTGCTCCAAGCGTGATGAAAATGTAAAGCTGAGCGGTGGTTTCGCACCCCGCGTTGGCTCAGCCAGGGCGCTCGTCCTTCAATGAGGACCATGCTGGGCTGTTGCTGAAGCGAGAAAAAGAGCCGGGTTCCAATATGCATCACGTAGCAAAAACTCTGCTCCAGCTGCACTGGAAGGGAAGGAGGATTGTGTACGTTGTCTGTGAGGCTTTACTGGAACTGTGGAGCAAGCTAGCAATCCTTTTCTCAGAGCAAAGGAGAAATGTACAGAACCTTAAGATGCATTTCGCCTGCTTTTTTGTAGGGTTACTGTGTCTCTCTGTGACTTGCAGGACATCCACTGCACTTCAAAGCTTTCAAGAGGTGTGGACAACCTCTTTAGGGCAGATAAAAAGCCTCGATGAAAGGGCGATGCGCCGTTCTGTACAGCACATACACGATAGTGTTGCCTCTGTCGTCGTAAACGGACAGCTGCGCATCTGTAACTGTGGGCCAGTGCAAACACACCTGGGCAAGGTCTATGAACAGAAAACGACCTTGTCTGAAAATAAAAGATCTCCCTCCCTCCTCTGAATCATGAGGATGACTAATGGCTGAACCAAATATGAGGCTGGGGTATTTAGTTCAAAATGGACATGCTTTTAAGTAGAGAAATTCAAGAATCTAGCACATATCCCCAGCACTGGTAGATGCCTCCATAGGAGACGTGTTCAGAGACCTGAGATCACACAGAAATAGAAATAGGGCAGGTGCCCCCATGAGCTGCCTCCCTCTGTTTGCATAATTCACCTTTTTGGCCAACAGCAAGAGGAAAGTGCAAGAGGAAGAGAGGTCTTGCAGCTTTCTCAGGCCAGAGATACACTGTCTATAAATTAAAAAAAAAAAAAAGAAAGAAGACATAAACCCCCAGACTCTCAAAATCAGATGTGCGCCTATAACTCTGTGTATTTATTGCCAGTTTGAGTGGGATGGGCAAGGAAGAAGTCATAGTTCAAATCTAGGCAGAGGAGGTGCAAAGCCTGACAGAGCGGGTGATTCTGAGGAAAAATCCTGGAATAGGTGCCAGTGAATGAAACCAGGAATCTGTCTCACACTGTTTCATTCTTTCTGTATTGAAGAAGCCAGACTTGGATGCTTCTTCGGTACAAAGCTGGGTGATGCTGTCAAGAGAGCCACAGAACCAGAGAGCAGTTTAGATAAAAGGGGATCTCTGGAGGTTATCTGGCCCAAGCCCCCGCTCAAAGCAGAGCCAGCTTTAGGGCTTTGTGCAGCTGAAGTCTGGAGATATCCAAGGCTGGAAATTGCACGACTGCCCTCATGGTGAAAAATATTTCTTAATATCTGATTAATAGTTCCCTTCTTGCTACTTGTAGCCATCACCTTCTTCTGTTCCCTGTGCCTTTCCAAGAAAAGTCTGGCTCCGTCTGCCCAACATCCTCCATTATGTGGTTGTAGACAGCAATAAGGTCTCCCCTGAGCTGTATCTTCTTAAGGATGAGCAAATCTTGTTCCCTGCACCTCACACGTCATGTGCTCCATCTCCTGACCATCTTGGTGGCCTCTGCTGGCCTCACTCCAGTGTGTCAAGATCTGTCTTGTACTGGGGAGCCCCAAACCGGAGACCGCTCCAGATGCCGTCTGGCAAGTGCTGAAGAGAGGGGAACGTTCTCCTCCCTCGGCCTTCTGTAGCCCTTTGCTGCGAGGGTGTCCTGCAAACTGATGTTGAGTTTCTTAGAATCACAGACCGGTTTGGGTTGGAGGGCCCTCCCCAGCTCCCCCAGTGCCCCCCCTGCCCTGAGCAGGGACATCTGCACCAGCTCAGGTTGCTCAGAGCCCCGTCCAGCCTGGCCTGGGATGTCTCCAGGGATGGTTCAGCCACCACCTCTCTGGCCAACCTGGGCCAGGCTCTCACCACCCTCAGGGCCAACAATTCCTTCCTCATGTCCGGCCTGAATCTCCCTGCTTTAGTTTAAAACCATCACCCCTTGTCCTGTCACAACAGGCCCTGCTAAAAGTCTGTCCCCATCTTTCTTATCAGCCCCTTTTCAGTCCGGAAAGGCCGCACTAAGGTCTCCCTGGAGCTTCTGTTCTCCAGCTGAACCCCCCAACTCCCTCAGCCTGTCCAAGGCCTTTTCTGCAGAACAGTTTTCCAGCCTGTTCTGGTGCACAAGATTGTTCCGTCCCAGATGTTGGACTGTGCACTTGCTTTTGCTGAACTCCATGAGGTTTTGTTCACCCATTTCTTCAGCCCATCCTGGTCCCTCTGAATAGCAGCCTTGCCTGCCAGCGTATTGACCGCTCCCCCAAATTGGTATCGTCTGTATCCCCAGTCTGATGGCTTATCTTTCTAATTATAACCAGCTGCAAGACCCAATTGGATGCTGGGATCAGAGAGGGTGATGCATCTCTTTTACAACTACTGAACCCTGTTACAAGGTGAAAACGTTCTTGAGGAAGAAAAGTACTTGGTGTTAATTTAGAAAAATACAGCAATGATAGACTGACAGTACAGAAGTAATCAAAAAATGAGGCAATGATACTTTTCCCTCAGTTTTGCTACATTAAATCACAAACTTGATGCGCAGAAGTCCCTTTGACACTTTTCTTCCCCCTTTCTTTCTGCTGGGTGCACCTTTGTCACAGAATATCTTCTTGGTTCTATATTTCATATGTTTGTTGTTCAAGAATCTGGAGGTGTTGGGAGGAGACTTTAACATATATGAATTCTACAATACGAAAGTTTTACTGGTTTTAGACCAGTATAGTTGTATTTTAGTGACAAAAGTAATGGCTTGAAAAGTTTTTCACAAACTCCAACAGCCATTTATTTTATCCCTTTTGCCTCGGGATTAAGCTGGATCTAATGAATCTTTTGGGTCATGTTACAGATTTTTGAAAAGCAAAAAAGTCAGACTAGAATTATTTGATTCACACATTACCCATGTTTCTGAATTCAATTTTTGTCCTATATCTTGTCTTTCCTGGGATTTCCTTCTTTCCTTGTTTGAATTGTGAAGTTGGTGCTCACCCGAAAAAGTGCTAGAGATCCACATTGGTTCGGTCATATATTTCTCTTTTCCGCCAATTATCTTCCTATTAGAAGCATCCTTTGTCTGATGACTCTCTAGAACAATTTCTCCTCCATGATACCTCCTGTGGGAGGGTGTGAATGTCCCAGAACAAGGTCAGTTTGCGGAAGGAGCAGTCAGCAAACCAACTTCTCGGATGTTTTTGAGCCAGTTACTCAGTTGATACGAATCATTTTAGCTCCATTGATTTTCACATGGCAATTTCATAACAGCGTGCAGAAAAATTTAATGGGCGTCTTAGTTCAGCATCTTAATTCCTCTGTTGTCAATGGTTGCATGGTCTCTCAAAGGCTTGCAGTGGAAAAAGCTTCAGATGAAATGCATGGGGTTTCCCTCAGGCCTACCTGATATTTAAAATACAATCCTCCTGGCAACTGGGATGGCGAAGCCATTGTATATTTGTGAAGCCATTGTATATTAGGGGTTGCTTGCATTTACACATCATTCTGTCATGCGAGCGCTCAGTTTCCAGAGGAAGAGCAGTGTGCGAACATGTCATTTTAATCTTCTGACCATACAGATCTTGAGCAACCTTGTGATGGAGGAACTCCTGCCTAACCTTCAGACAATGATCCTGCCCAAAATGAAAGGGAAGAGGAATGATAGGAAGCGGGCCTGGTTTGGCGTAAGTACTGATACTTGCAGAGTAGTTGTTTCTCACAGCAGTTGTCTGTGTGTGCTGAATCTGATTTATGTTTCTTAATTTATTTTGGGTTTAGATCGTAGAAGAAACTTATGGCCTAGTCCAGCAGGAGGTGTCGGAAGGATTAAGTACATTGAAAGAAGAATGCAGAGATTTTGCAAAAACTCTCGAAGGCACCATTCGCTCAGACATGGATCAGATTCTGAACTGCAAGAACTTCTTAGCTGGAAAAATCAAAGGTTTGTGAAGGAACAGCTGTGTTTTGGAGCAATTCTTTTAATGCTTCCCATTGTGTTGCTCAAATTGCCAGATGTCATTGTTTTGAAATCCTTATGTGTTTTGAAAAATCCAACCGGAGACACGAATTTTCAGAAGACAAATGCTTTGAGCCTCTGCTGCCTTTGATGGGAGCTGACACCTGTGGCTGCTGTGCCTGTGAAAATACCAAGGCTCAAGTTGGAGCTGGAGCTGATGGGTTTTGAGTATCCTGATTAGAGTTGCTCATTCTGCTTTCATTTCCACCTGGACAGCCATAGGTAATGAAGATACAGGTCACATGAACGTAATTAAAAGCGTAGTGGTTTTGACCTGATATCTAGGGACGTGCCACAAAACCAGGTTCTGGCTTTGTGGCAAATTCCTAGGCTACCACAGAATATTTAATCCAAAGGGCTTCTTAGGTGGTTGTAAAGTGATGTGAAGTAATTTTAGTTTTGCTATGAATATAAAAGTGAGTGTAAAAAGCAGGAAAAACATTAAGTGATGTTGCTTAAGCTAGCAAATAAATAATAGGTGATAATTTAGGAGCTATTCTGTTGATATTGTCACAGAGCAGACTAGGATGCTTTCAGTGAACTGTAGTATACCAAGCTTAGATAATTCCTTATCGAGTCACTGTGGCCAGGCTCTGTGCAAACCTTGTCACTCCTGAAACTACAAACTCTCCTTTCATCACGCTCATCATCTTTGCAGAGGCGTGACTCCAGGGAAAAATACAGAGTTGTCTAATTCACTGTGAAGTAGATCGGATGAGTTTTTTCACTCCAGTAGTCTAAATGCAATCGTTGTCTCGTCTGGCTCTCCAGGCACCGTTTCTGAGCCTGCCCAGAAGTGCTGCACAGAAAACATCCAGCCATTTCTCGCATCCATACTGGAGGAGCTCATGGGGCCAGTGAGTTCTGGATTTGCTGAAGTCCGCTCGCTTTTTGATAAAGAAGTTAACGAAATCATCCAGGACTTCCAGAAGACAAATGATATCACGAAGCTCAAGGAGGTAAGACAAAAATATACCTGGAGCCTTTTGCATTTGTACAAGGACAAGCAGTATTTGCTTTCCCAGGTGGCGGGATGTTAGTGCTTGGTTTTGTCATTTAGAAAGTCTTGAAATATTTGTGCAGCTAGAATGCAGATACCAGAATTTGTTTGAGGACCGCTGTTACTTTCTCTATTAAATATTCGCCTGTGGTTGCTTTCTCTCAAAACCGGTTCTTCCTCCACTGGAACGCAGAATGTGGATCAGCTTCTGAACCTGCCGCTCGACTCTGTGAAAATGGAGCCCTGCTATCTGAAAGTGAACCTCCTCCACGAGCTCCTTCAAGACCTCAAGAGCCGCTTCAGGGTCTATCACATTGATTTTGTGATTCAGAGGACACAGAACTTCATGCAAGAGGTACCGTAAGATCCAGTTTTTCCTCCTGGGAGAACAGGTTAGGTTTGTCCTTAGTCTGCTTCAAAGTAATCTTGATAAAAAGCTGCTCAAGAGTCTCAGAATATCTCTCAATCAACATACAGATCACAAAACCTAAGAAAATCACAGCTAGAAGCTGTTTCACATTTATATTTGTGGGATTGCATGTGTGTGAGTCTTTCGGTAAGGCACAACAACATTGGATGGATCGTCTCTTCCCCTGAACCTTCACATGCTGAATTCTGAGTGTCTCAGCACCCGAGAAAGTTGTACTTGTACCAGCGGGGCGGCTCAAACCTACCCGATTTCCATTCTCAAGGGTCGATTTTTCAGGAATGATCTTAAATATTTTTTCCCAAAATGGAACATCTCCTCCTTGGTAGTTTATTTTCTCATGAATATGAAGCAAGGCAACTAGTGTTAGAAAGTGGCAGTTACTTGGACACAAATGACGTCTCAGGATGGAGCTGCATGTAGGTGCTTTAACCAGCTTCTCATGGGAACGGTTGAAGCGACTACACGATTTCAGATACAAAAGGAACTCCACCTCTTTTTCCCCTAGTGTGCATTGGTATAAGCTATAATTTTGCCTTGCTTTTATTTCTTCTGGATGCCTGGCCAGAAACCCATGAGGAGCTGGCCAGCAGACTTCTTTTGGTTGCCAGATCACAAGGCAGATTTGGCCTTGTAGTTCTATGAATCCGGTGATTTTAATCCGTAGTCGAGAAACTAAAATAGTCTAATTGGTAATCTTGTGTAGTGGAGCTCATCCAGTTCTGTGGAGTGGGAGTTATGAATATGGAAAGCGAGTCTCTTGCACAGTGCTGGGATGGGGTTTTCCTAGAAGCAGCTCTTCTAAGTACAGCCGTGATCAGCAGCCAAAGAATTATTCAGAAATAAAATTCTGATTTCATGTCTGGGTCTTTTAGAAGGGACCATTCCAAAATGCTGCCAATACAATGTCTGTCTGTAAGCAAAGACCATGAGTCAAGACAAAGAAGCAGACAGAAAATACATCCCATAGAAACCAAGTGGGGGTTTTTTGTCTGAACAGGAGTCAAAATTCACAATAAATAAGTTAAAGTAAAGCACAAGTTGTTCTAAACCTGCTGTTATTGCTTCTCTCTTTAAAAGGCTGGTATCTAAACCTGCTGTTATTGTTTCTCTCTCTTTAAAAGGCTGGTATTTTTCTCATTAAAAATAGCAAGTAGTTTCACTTTGTGTCTGTGGACATTTATTAACGAGTAAGGTCAAATATGTCTGTGCTCATGTAAAAGAAGCATTTGGCTTAACCAGCTGGGGTGGAGCAGGATTCTTGGCTTGGGAGCCTGGCATCCTCTAGTGGCCAATTTCAGGAAATTTGGGAGCACAACGCTCAGCCCGCATTAATAAAAGCAGCTTTAGTGATATCATGAGAGCTACGCCAAATTATCATTAGCCTCAAATAAAAATTGAAATTATTTTTATTATAAGGAAAGCTGCTGATTAATTAATTTTTAAAAAATTATCTGCAGTATTAAGACCACCAGAATCTGGTAGGAGTCAATGTGAGTTGCCTTATTGGGGATAATGAGTTTTGCCTGTGACCTTGATATATAGGTGATTGATTCTACTTTCTGTCTTTGTCACCAACAGTTTGGATGGTGATATGAAATTAAATCTCTACAAGAAAGCTGTGATAGCATAATAATGACACTGAGGCTTATTTTTCTTTATTAATGGCAACATTTCTGTGCCCGTTAGCCTGCAGAGAACTGAATTACTGCAGGAGGTTTTTGGACAATGTAACGTATTATTCGAGGTACTTTCATTACCTTATTCTCTTGCTTTAGGTAATCGTCTTTTTTGGTTTTCTTGTTTCCAAAACTGAGTGTTTCTATCCAAACTAAATAAGGCTTTTCTTCCCCTTCCACGATAATTTAAAGTACTTGAAATATTTATGGATTGTAGGCCCATTATTCTTTCTCTGTTTCACCTTCTCAAAAATACAGTTTAAGTTACTGGTTACATTTCTCATGCTTCTTTATCCTTGTAAGAATTTTATGTTATTTGTCTTTGATATATTTTTAATTATTTTTTTGTAGCTGATGGAAAACGCGGTTTATACTTTCGAGCAGTTGTTCTCTCCAAGTCGCCAGGCAGACTCAGCAAAAGTTGCAACGACCATGGAAAAAGTCAAGCTGAGAGTACTGAAGGTAAATGTAATATTGCAGCCTTTGCACAGCAAGACCTGGGGTTGAGATATCTCTTACCATTCAGCTGGAAATAATGATTTGGTGGCACTTGAGAAAGCTGCTCATTTTGGGGGTAAAACCTAGTTCTGGGCAGACACTTGTGAAAGTATTTATTTACACGTGAAGTCCTTTTAACTGCAATTAAATCAACTGGAGATGGTGCTGGGTAAATAATGTTTGTTAGCTTTTTATTTAGCTTGCCCCTAGAATTTGTTACTCTCAGAACAGGCAGTGCTGAAATACCCAGAGAGAGAAATCAGGAGGCTGTTTCTCACCTATGTAGAAAAAAAAAATGAAGAGAAAGAGATCCCGGAAAACAATTTTAGGGAAATTCTGTAAAAGCTGAAATAACCTGCATGGGAATTCAAACCCCTGAGTGTGCCCATGATGTAGTATCTTTCAGGATTCACCTGTCACCGGTTACAGGTTGAGGAGAACCAGTTCCTCCTATACAGGTTACCAAGAGCCCGTTCCTCTGATGAGTGATTAATAACCCCAAACACGTTTGGGCTTGTTTCTCTTTTTGTCTGTTTCAACAGCAATACGATTACGACAGCAGCACTATCCGGAAGAAGATATTTCAAGAAGCGCTGGTGCAAATTACTTTGCCCACAATGCAGAAGACGCTGGCTTCAACGTGCAAACCAGTAGGTTTCTGTGATTAAAAAAAAAAAGGGTGTGGAATTCAGTCCGTGAGAGAGGGCACTTTCCAGCAGAACCCCAAAACCTCTGCTGGCAGCCTCCTTCAAAGCCAGATGCTACTTTCAGTCATTCAAAATGGAATTAATTGTGTCAACAATCAGGAAACAAACCCACAGAGATGTCCTCTGTTACCCTTAATCGTATGGGTGGGTTTGTACTCAGCAAATGTGGCTACCGGAGTTTTGTGGAGATGTTACCGGTCTGGCTACATCAGGGACCAGCTGGAATGCTGTTCACCTTGCCTCAAAATAGTCTGTACCCTTCTTGAAGCCCATGCGTATCCTCTTGCGATTTCACTGTACCTGCTGAGACATGACTGTGCTATGCCTTCCCGGCCTCTCTGCACTTTTGCTTCAAGTTCATCAGTTCCAGGAGGCAGTAAATTCTGGCTCATGGTGTGCTGCTCTTGCTGATGCTCTCCAGCATGTTTCAGTTGCAAAAACAAGTTTAAAACCAAGTGTTTTGCCAAGTTATGCTTGCGAGTCTTTGAGTATGGACTATTAAAACCTACGACTTTCAAAAACATATTTTAAATCACTCTCTTCTGTATGCCACTCTACTTTACTATCCCCAAAATAATAGTCTCTCGTAGAGTGTCAGCAGTGCCTTCAAGACACGATGCCTACGCACAGGGAGAAGCATTTTGTCACCTTGAATACATGTTCCCAGCCCGTGCCTCTGCCACACCGGCTGGAGGAAGCAGCGGTGGCGCAAACTTCCCGCAAGCCCTTTCTGTTTGATTTCCCACCTGACTTTTGCGTTTGCGTCTCTGCAGAAATGAGCAGCCAGCTCGAGAAGCAAATGAGCGGCACGGCTGACGTGCCCGGTCAAGTCTTGACCTTTTGCTTGAAAATATCCTGATGTTTGCATGTAGGCACCTCTTGTAGAAGTGGGCAGAGGTCACTTAATTTGCTTTTTATAGACCACCAAGCAGCTGCTTAGTGATAATGACTCAATTGCTGTCTACACAGCCTGTTGCATGTAAATCAGTAAGGTAAAAATGTTCCACACCTATTAGACAAACAAAACCTAGCCCTGTCTCTCCCCTGCTTGCCGTGGATTTGCCTCCTTGGGCAAACAGTGAGACGTTTCCTCACCAGCTGTTATTTTGGAATTGTTTATTATATGTAGATGACAATGATCTATAGTGCAAGGATACTGTTTGATAAGTGCATAATTAATGGCAAACATATGTAGTTCATTTAGTCATAGTCCAAATAGTTGAAGAGCCAGCAAGGAGCATTATAAGACCTGCTGGATGGCATCTCCAAGGTGTGCTGTTGAAGCGAAGCGGGACTCTCCGAATCTCTCATTTTGACATGTCCATTGCTTTCTTCTCTGTGTTCCCAGGAGCTGCAGAAATACGAGCAGTACATTTTTGCTGACTACACTAGTGTGATCCAAGTAGAGAATGTGTATGAAGAGATTTTATATCAGACACTGCTTGAGGAAACCCTGAAAGGTGAGAACATTCTTGAGCAGACAGTAGCAACATTTCAACCGTTGGCCCGTGAGCTCTTGCTTCAGAGCTTCCCGGAGCCCTGGGAAGCTCACTAGAGATGTGTGGCAAGCCCTAAAATCTGAATTATGGGGCAACTTCACTAAACCGGGGAAACTCAAAGCGATAGCTTGGCACATTTCCAACAAAACATAATTACGCCAGCTTCGTTTTACCTTGATTCCGTGGGCCAAGGAGTGAAAGGATGCTCTTATTTGCAAAGACTTGGTGATATCTAATGGTAGCAAAAATGAATTTCCAAAAAATGAAATGTGCTGCTGGATGCAGTTTCCAGTACATCACTGGTGCCAGTGCGGTACTCCCTGCAGATCTCTCTGCTTTTGTGTCAGAAAACCAAACTATTCTTGATGGCATATATAGATATATAAAATACTTGTATCTCTCTGGATCTGTCTGTCTATACCCCAGGTAGAAGACAAGCGTTCGGTCAGGAGATTATGATCTGGTGGCAATTACAGAGACATGGTGGGACAGCTCACATGACTGGAATGTGGTCATGGATGGCTATGCCCTTTTCAGGAAAGACAGGCCAGCCAGGCGAGGTGGTGGAGTTGCTCTTTATGTGAGAGAGCAACTGCAATGTATAGAGTACTGTCCAGGTGCGGTTGAGGAGCGAGTTGAGAGTCTGTGGGTGAGAATTAAGGGGCAGGCTGGCAGGGCTGATACTGTTGTGGGTGTCTATTACAGGCCACCAGATCAGGGTGAGGAAGTTGATGAGGCCTTCTATGGGCAGCTGAGCGTGGCCTCACAGTCACAGGCTCTGGTTGTTATGGGGGATTTTAACTACCCTGATGTTTGCTGGAAGGACTACTCAGCCAGCCAGCCTCAGTCTAGGAGGTTCCTCCAGTGCATTGACGATAACTTTCTGATGCAAATGGTGGAGGAGCCGACTAGGAGAGGTGCGCTGCTGGATCTTGTCCTCGCTAACAAGGAGGGTCTGGTCGAAGCAGTAAAGGTGGGGGGCTGCCTTGGTTGCAGTGACCATGAGATGGTGGAGTTCAGAATCTCCTGTGGTGGGAGCAGAATACCGAGCAGAATTTCAACCCTGGACTTCAGCAGGGCCGACTTTGGCCTTTTCAAACAGTTGCTGGAGGAAATCCCGTGGGCAAGGCTGCTTGAAGGTAAAGGCGCCCAAGATAGCTGGTTAACATTCAGGGACTGCTTCTACCAAGCTCAAGATCAGTGCATCCCGACGCGCAGGAAGTCAAGGAAGGGAGCCAGGAGACCTGCGTGGTTAAACAGGGAACTGCTGGGCAAACTCAAGTGGAAGAGGAGGGTTTACAAATCATGGAAGGAGGGGCTGGCCACTTGGGAAGAATATAAGGCTGTTGTCAGAGGATGTAGGGAGGCAACTAGGAAAGCTAAGGCCTCCTTAGAGTTAAACCTGGCAAGAGGGGTCAAGGACAACAGGAAGAGGTTCTTCAAATACATGGCAGATAAAACTAACACCAGAGGCAATGTAGGCCCACTGATGAACGGGGTGGGTGCCCTGGTGACAGAAGATACAGAGAAGGCAGAATTACTGAATGCCTTCTTTGTCTCTGTCTACTCTGCCGGAGGCTGTCCTGAGGAGCCCCGTACCCCTGAGGCCCCAGAGGAAGGCAGGACAATGGAGGAGTCTGCCTCAGTTGATGAGGACTGGGTTAGGGAGCAATTAAGCAATCTGGACATCCATAAATCCATGGGTCCAGATGGGATGCACCCGCGGGTGCTGAGGGAGCTGGCTGAAGTCATTGCTGGACCGCTCTCCATCATCTTTGCCAAGTCTTGGGAAACGGGAGAGGTGCCTGAGGACTGGAGGAAAGCAAATGTCACTCCAGTCTTCAAAAAGGGCAAGAAGGAGGACCCGGGCAACTATAGACCGGTCAGCCTCACCTCCATCCCTGGGAAAGTGATGGAACACCTTATCCTTGGTGCCATCTTAAGACATATCAAGGATAAGAGGGTCATCAGGGACAGTCAACATGGCTTCACCAAGGGGAAGTCGTGTTTGACCAACCTCATAGCCTTTTATGAAGACGTAACAAGGTGGATTGACGATGGCAGAGCAGTGGATGTGGTCTACCTTGACTTCAGCAAAGCATTTGACACCGTCTCCCACAGCATCCTCACGGCAAAACTGAGGAAGTGTGGACTGGATGATCGGGTAGTGAGGTGGACTGCAAACTGGCTGAAGGAGAGAAGCCAGAGAGTTGTGATCAATGGGGCGGAGTCTGGTTGGAGGCCTGTATCTAGTGGAGTGCCTCAAGGGTCAGTTCTGGGACCAATACTGTTCAATATATTCATCAATGACTTGGATGAGGGAATTGAGTGTACTATCAGCAAGTTTGCTGATGACACCAAGCTGGGAGGAGTGGCTGACACGCCAGAGGGCTGTGCTGCCATCCAGCGAGATCTGGACAGGCTGGAGAGTTGGGCGGGGAAAAATTTAATGAAATATAACAAGGGGAAATGTAGAGTCTTGCATCTGGGCAGGAACAACCCCAGGTTCCAGTACAGGTTGGGGAATGACCTATTAGAGAGCAGTGTAGGGGAAAGGGACCTGGGGGTCCTGGTGGACAGCAGGATGACCATGAGCCAGCACTGTGCCCTTGTGGCCAAGAAGGCCAATGGCATCCTGGGGTGTATTAGAAGGGGGGTGGTTAGTAGGTCCAGAGAGGTTCTCCTTCCCCTCTACTCTGCCCTGGTGAGACCTCATCTGGAATATTGTGTCCAGTTCTGGGCCCCTCAGTTCAAGAAGGACAGGGAACTGCTGGAGAGAGTCCAGCGCAGGGCCACGAAGATGATTAAGGGAGTGGAGCATCTCCCTTATGAGGAAAGGCTGAGGGAGCTGGGGCTCTTTAGCTTGGAGAAGAGGAGACTGAGGGGTGACCTCATTAATGTTTATAAATATATAAAGGGTGGGTGTCACGAGGATGGAGCTAGGCTCTTCTCGGTGACAACCAACAGTAAGACAAGGGGTAATGGGTTCAAGCTGGAACACAAGAGGTTCCACTTAAATGTGAGAAGAAACTTCTTCTCAGTGAGGGTGACAGAGCACTGGAACGGGCTGCCCAGGGGGGTTGTGGATTCTCCTTCTCTGGAGACATTCAAAACCCGCCTGGACGCCTTCCTGTGTAACCTCACCTAAGTTTTCCTGCTCTGGCAGGGGGATTGGACTAGATGATCTTTTGAGGTCCCTTCCAATCCCTAACATTCTGTGATTCTGTGATTCTGTGATATGTATTGCACAGTAACTTTTAACAGACCCTCTTTGGCACTCCCGTTCAAAAATATCAGCAAAATAGTTAATGTAATGAGCACACTTTTATTCTTATATTCAGTGTAAATACTTCCACATCAAAACTTTACTTTTGTCCGTTGCGGGTCCTTGGGTAGTTTTCTATTACAGCAATGCTTAGGTCAATATCGATGTTCCATTATTCAAAACAAATAAAATCCTCACCCCCAGAAAAGAAATGTAAACTGAAAGCAAGTTGAAAATGAAATTTACTGTTGTAATATCAAAATGTACATAAGGAACTCAGGAAAACACTGTATCTTCTTCCATGCACCTCTGTCAGTCTTTCCAAAACAGTTTGATCTTTCTGTTTTATTTAGTGATAAAAGAAGCTGCCATCATGAAGAAGCACAACCTCTTTGAAGATAACTTGAATTTGCCCTGTGAAAGTGTGTCCAGCTTAACAGACCTGAAGACGCCGTCGGGATCGGCACAAACCACTCCCGCCAAGAAACCGTCCACTGCCCGAGCCGAGGTGTCAGACACCGACACTCAGAGCGACGAAACGCTCGTCGTGACAGGAAAAATTTCTTGGGAGAAGGATGCTGATGATAGGAAGTCGTCAGACAGAGAGGCGGTGGGTTCTGTTGACGCAGCTGGTGATCAGGCGAGTGAAAGTGAAGAAGCGCTCGTTACAGACACTGGCGGAAAACAGGAGTCCCATTCAGCTGCCCTTCCAAAACAAGAAGTGGCAGAGGAAAAAAGCGCTTTGGAGAGCGCAGACACGGGGAAAGCGGGGGGTGTAGTGAGCACTGAGAAAGAACTCAAGACACAAGAAGTTGTGGAGGAAAAAGTAGCTTTTGGGCCTGAAACTGCAGTGCAAGATTTTGGAGCCAGCTCTAAACAAGAACTTCAGGTACATGAAGGAGCAGTGGAGGAGAAGGTAACTTGTGAGAGTCAAACGGCAACGGATGCTGCGTTTTTCCGTGGCACTGAAAAAGAAAGCAAAGCACAGGAAGAAGATTCTGAGATAAAGCTGACTTCCCCACATAATAACGTAGCAGAAGCAGGGGTTGTAGGGAATGCTGAAAAGAAAATCAAGGTAGAAGAAGAAATGACGGAAAAATTGTCTCAGAGTGAAAATGCAGTAGGAAGAGAGTTTGAGGAGGATAGTAAAAAAGAAAGCAATGACCAGAAAGTGAGTACTGAGACAAGGGTTATTTCCCAGGATGAAAACACAGGGAATGGAGGGTTTGGGGCTAATCCTGAAAAAGAAAGTGAGTCAGAAGAAGGGAGTTGTAAATCCCTTGATGATGTGAATGAGATAAGGAGTTTGCTGACAGTAACAGTTGAGATACCAGCGGATACTCCAGCTGAGAAAATAAAGGAGATTTGTCAAGGTGAGATATCAAAGTTGCAGGAGCACAATAAAGGGAACGACGGGATGAGCGAAATGGCCGTGGCAGGAATTGAAGTGAGCCAGATGATGGTGAATACAGGTGCAGCGGAATGCATGGAGTTCAAGGAGGACCAGCCATCTTCGTCTTGTTTGGGAATGGATGGTATGGATTTAGTGATTGTGTCCGAGGGGGCGGGCGATGCAGCACAAGCTCAGGTGGAAAGCTCAGATACAGCAGGGGTGGAGGTGAAGCAGAGCGTTTGGTACGCAGGCGTGGAAAGCTGCAAAAATGATCGATCGCAGCCAGAGGAACACGCCGAAAATGGGTCTGCAGGCAAAAGGTTAGACGGGGAGGGAGGAGGAGCGGGCGGTAGCCACGCCGTGCCGGCGGAGGTGGGGACTGAGAGCTTTCTGCGTGATCCTGCTGAAAACGCAGACACGATGCAAGTGCCCATTTTGGATACAGAAAACCCAAGAACAGGACTGTCGGACGTGCTGGTTTCTTGGGTGCTGGAGCAGGGCGAGGTGAGCGCCGCAGAGGTCATGGGAGATCCGCAGGCTGGTGAGGGGGAAGAGGAGCCAGAAGGTGAATCATCTTTGCACACGGAAATAAAAAGCACAGATGTAAAAGCTATTCTCACAGAAGAAGACAGAGAAGATAGTTACGCACAGCAAAAATCCCAAGAGTAAGAAGCGCTTTTCAGCCCAGCCCTGCAGGATTTATTTAGTCCAGTAATCCCTGTTTAATTGTGAATACTTACTTGGGTCAGGGCTAGAGGAAACGGGCTTTGTTGGGGTATTACCAGCTCTTGCAGTCTTAGCACCAATCCCTTCCTGACTGAGAGGTGACAGGTTTGGTTTTGGTTAAAGCCCTCACTGTTTAAAACCAAGTTACTGCTGGGGAACCTCATCTTTTCACTTAAAATTTGCTACCTTTCGTGGTTATGGAAAAAGTCTGAAAGTGTGACCACTGAATGCTTCAAAAGCAACTTGCTGCCAACTAGAAAGTTATTTTAACAACTGTTCTTGGGTGTTTTAGCAGGGGAGTAGCTCGTGATTTTGAAATGCATGGATTTGACAAGTACTGCTAGGATTCTTAGGTGGCTGGTACATACATTGCTATTTGAGGCTGCTTTTAGTATTTGCATGCAGTATACAGGAAATAAATAAAACTTCCAGTAGTTAAACAGAACCAAATAGTTAATTTAGTAGGTTGCTCAAAAGCCACACTCTATGCGAACTCTGCAAACTGATCACTTAATTATTTTAAAATTTTGACAGATACTAAAGACAAGCAAGTCTTCTGATTTTTTTTTTTCTCTTATTGCTATATTTAAGATAGGGAAAATATGGGAGCAGGTTTCTCAGTCCCACTCTGCACTTCTGGGTTATTTAGCCTTCCAGAGCACTTTATGGCTATTTTATTTTGTTTTAGTTTATGGAAGGGAAAGATGAGACTGTTTACAATAACTATAACCATTAGGCAGCATCTTTCTGTTTTACTTCCCACCATAAAATATATTCACTTACGGCTACCTAATACAGACTATTAAGAGTCCTGCCATTCCCATTCTTACTGACTTAAGTTACAGTTGCCTAGTTCTGTAAGCCTTTTTAGGTGCATGAACTGTATCTTAAATTGCAATCATTGTGAAACATCAGAAGCATTGCGAAACATCATCATCGTTGCACAGAATTTCTAATACAGATGTGAAGTGAAGCAGACAGGAGCCAAGGGCTATTCATGTGTTCTTAGGTTTTGGAGGGCAGAACCACGTTTTAAAAGCAGTTATTGAAATGAGACCTGTCGCTTTCATAGCCAGCACGTGATCATCCATATCGAATCACGGTCTGTGCACAAACTTGCTTACATGCAGCATTTGCATGCACGATTGAAAGACTGTGCACAGAAAAGCTTGGATATGAAAAATAGTATTAGCCTAATCAATTAGGCTTTAGAGATCGAGACCTCGCCTTAGAGTTCAGTTTGAGGCACCTTAAAAATGTGGACTGGTCTTTCAAACTGTTTCTGAATGAATGTAATACAGTACAGGAAAGATTAATGATAACTACAGTGAGGGCTGTGGGATTTACACCCATAAAAACATGGGAAGAAACAACAAAGTCCCCAGACCATAACGCTTGTTGGCTTGAACTCCAACAAACTGTGCAAGGTCTATTTAATGCTGTCAAAATATGCTATAAATCTAACAGAGAATTGACACTAGAGGAACAGGCAAATAAATAAGGAATGCTGTGGAGTAACTGGACCAGCATCACTAGCGTAAAATAAATGTAACTCCTGTTTATTCCAGAAGCCATATAGAAACATTAAGGTCACAGATGTTTTCCTTGTGAAAGTACTTTGACTCATTTCCTCCTCATATTTCATACAAAAATACTAATCTGTAAACACATGAACCTCCATCAGACAATTTTTTTTACAAGTCATTAATTATTTCACTGTCAGCTTCTTTTTTTTTTTTTTTTTTACAAATCATCAGTAATTTCTAATTGGTACTGAATGTTAAGTGACTTCAAATTTATGACTCTTGCTTCACAGTTCAGCAGCAGCAGTCTCTTGGGGCCATGCTAAAATCAGGGGGCATCATGTGTTTTTAATATGGTGTTTCGTACAAAAAAGGACCAGCAAGACAGCGACGGTCACCGTCTGCGAAAAAGGCTGCAGTCGCCTACAAAAGCTGTTTACGACTAATACAAATTAGATACATCCGTACAGAAAGGATTTAGCATAAACATTCCCATCATAGTAATTTTTGAGTTATTTCTGTGTCAGGCTTAGATCGGGATAATATTTTCCTGTAACGTTAAAAAGAATTGAGCTGTTGAATGCAGATGCTCGGCGTATTTGTTTTTCTTAAGTCGGGTGGGAAAGAACGGGGAAAATTTAGCCTGTATGTCACTTTATTCTACAATTTAAATTCGTCACGGCAAGGGGTTGGGTTCTTTTGCCTTTGTGGATGTTTTCTGTACATTCGGATGTTTGCAAACGGACAGAGAGCAGCGTTTTTCTTGTGTTTAGCCAGACTTGGGTAGTGGTGATGGCAATTTAGAGGTCAGCAATCTGCAGGGTTACGTTGGACCACTGATCGAAAACAATAATAATAATAATAATAATCCACCCGTTTAGTAATTTTTTGTTCCTTTCTTGGAATTTCCTGCACTTCCCTGGAATGAATTATTTCTCTTGTAAATTAGGATCAATAATAAATCGCCTTTCGCCGCTGGGAGGGTTGAGGGTTCGGAGGCCGAGGGGCCTGCAGGGCAGCGGCCGGGGGATGTTCGCGCTCTTTTATTTCAGTTTTATTCAGTTTTAAAGGGCAGGAGAAGAAACACATTGTATCTCGCTTATAACTTTGTAAGAAACGCTTGTCGGTGAAAATAAAAGCAGCTCTTCCCTTCCAGCTGGGAGGTTGGTTTTGTGTGTGTGTGACGATTTAATTCGGGGCGGTCGTGTTGGAGAAAGGTTATTTAAGGGTGAGCGAAGGCGGACTACAACTCCCGGCATGCACCGGGGCGCGCGGGTGGTGTCCGAGGCGCTGCCGGCGCGGTGCACGCTGGGAGTTGTAGTCCGGCCTCCGCCGCGCATGCGCGCCTGTCTCCTCCCCCGCCCCTCCTTTTGTCCACGTCGCCCTCTCCCCGGGCGCGCCGCCGCCGCCGTCACGTGGCCCTCCCGCCCCGCTCCCCCATTGGCCCGGCGGGGCGGGGCGCGCGGGGCCACCCGGAAGCCGGCGGCGCGGAGGCGGTTTCCTTGGCTACGCCACAGGAAGCGGAGGGCCCGGGCCCTTCCGCCTGCGCGTCGGCGGTGGGAGCCGCTGGGAGCCGCTGGGAGCCGCGGCCGCCGCGCCGCTGAGGGGCGGGATGGGCCGGGGCAGGGCCTAGCGGCAGCGGGCGGGCGGCCGCGGCCATGAGCGGAGCTGCGGGCTGCCAGGGCGGCGAGCGGGGGCCCCGCTGGAGGAGGCCGTGGAAGCTCCTGGCCCTGGGCCTGCTCTCCGCCTCCTCCGTGCTGGCGGCCGCGCCGGGCGCCGGGGCCATGAGCAAGGAGGAGAAGCGCCAGTTGGGGTGAGCACCGAGGCGGCGGGAAGCGGCGGCGGGTCGGCCTGGGGTGCGCCGGGGCCGGGGAACCGCGCTGCCCCCGGGCTCGGGGCGGGCTTAGTGCTCTGCTGCCCTGATTCCATTTCTGAAGCCGGGATTTGCCTTAAATTAATGCCTGAACTGAAGGTTGGCTTGTGCCTTATCCCACATGCATCTGAGAGACTGGCTGGTTTTCTTCTCTGTAGAATTGTGTGTAAATCCCATTTTAAAATACAATATTTTATTGCATGAAGTGGGCAATGTACAGGAATTTTAGATACTCAGGTATCTTATTGCACTGGTCCCTTTTCTAATTTGCTGGAAAATGATGAATAATTAGGGATGACAATACTAAGGTCCGTGTTGCCCCTTTTAATCTGTATAGTCATAAAAGTAATTATTTTAGTCTTGTAAGTGTGGCACATTGAAATAAAAGTTAACTACATTTTAAAAATAACTCGTTTAGTCTTGTAGAGTTGGTATGGTTAGGTTTGAAGAGAAGGCATGAGATGTACACCAGTCCTTAGTTCCTATGTAAAAAGTTGTTTGGGTTGACACTGTTTGGTTTGCGAACAGCGTGAGCTTTCTTTATTACTGTATACTGTTAAACATCAGCAAAAATGCCCCAGCAAGCATACACACATCTTATTGCTACCCCTATAATCACCGCTACAGTCTTGAGAAGAAAAAGAAGCACAAGGAACATGGTTCGCTATATACTACCTATACAACTGATATTTTTTTTTTTTTTAAAAAACCCAAAAAGTAAGAGCCCTGCAACTCCTGACAAAAAGAGACGCGGGCTCGGGAGCGCCAGTCTTGAGGGTTGCAGGCAGTGGTTGCGGGTAATCGTGGGCAAAAGTGATCAAAGGTAAATCTGAACCCGTAGTCGGTTGGTCTAATTATGGCTGTGCCTCTGGTCAGTCGTGGGAGTCATAAAAATGGTGAATGTTTCCGTGTGTTCTCGCCTGGTTCCTGGTGGAAGGTAAATTGCTTGGGTCCCCTGTGCGTGTAGAGACTGATTCTTAATTTAGAGAAGTGAGAAACTGATTGTTAATATGGTTTGGAATCGAAGCATAAAGATTACAATCGAGGTAGCAATGTATTGCGCTTCGTCGTGTAGGAATTTTTTAGACAAACACGTCAACGAGGATATCATGATCGTGGTGTATTGCTGAGGTGGTTTCATCGTCATCCTCTTCCCATCTACTGGTCATTTGCACAGAATAGTGGTGCAAAAATCTACCAGAGAATCTTGGAGACATTCACATTTAATAATCATTAGATACAAGTTGATATTTAAGTCTGATGTTTATAGTTACTGGGGGTTTTCACCTTGAATTCTCAAGGTACTTCAAATATATATATATAGTATTTTATACATTTTCTTCCTGTGGCTACATCAGTTTAACCTTTATTCACTGATAGTTTTACAACTTTTGCATTCATAACTTGCACTTGCTGTGTCGCACTTGCAATTCGTGCCTTGCCGTGGCTTGTATCTGGGGGCTCCGACCCGGGTCAGTTCTGCGGAAGAGCAGGTAATCCGTGTATTTGTTTAATGACAAGATCGTATCAGTTGCAGAAATTCTTTCAGAAAACGCCCTGTAAATTTAAGTTGCGTGTGTGACTTGTGCGCTGAACCCTGGGGTTTTGTCTGCTGCAAAGGACCAAAGAACTGCAGACTGGATGTAGCTGGTGAAGTACCTGAAAAATGCATCATACTCGGCTCTTTTGATGACTTAATGCATTTGATGAGTTAAAACTACTTCTTAAATTTCCACGTCATCAGACTGAGTCAGATTTTTAGAATATAATTGTGGTGTTCTTGTCTCTTTTATGGTCGGTCTTATCAGCAGAGATTGTGAATTATGTTGGTGGTAGTTTAGAAATTAGTGTCCTCTTCTGCCTTGCAGCGCTTCTCAGTGAAGCGGTTAGGAACAATTGGAACAAGTGCTGTCACTCTCCAAAAACCAGCATTTTTCTTTAACATAGTAGCGTTTCTCACCTTGACTGCTTTTCAAACACCTAAAATAAATGCGTCTACAAGGATTTTCTTTAGTATTTGCTTGCCAAGACTTGTAATGCAAGGAAGAGCATAACTGATGTTGCTTTTCTGAATCACTGACGGATTTATGCCGTGTCAGTTGGCTTTAGGATTGGTGATTACAAACAGAACGTATTTGCTGGTTTTTTTCTGAGGATGGAATGTGTCCCATCTCCAGCTTTAATGTGTTGGTGATATCTACAGCTATTTAAGAGGAAGCCCAGGAGAGAGATTCCCCAAATACTGTATTTCATGATAGGTGAAGAAAGTCTTTCTGCAGTGACTGAAACTAGCTGAATTAGGAAAAATTATTATGCTGTATTTCATTTACTTGAGTAGAATACGTCGGTAGAGTTACTGATATTCAGCTGTTGAAGTGTAATACATCTTGCTGTTCTAAGACGGTGTGTTAAAGGCCGTTGTGAGGCAGACCGTTAATGCCTTCTCTTTTTTCTTTTTCAGAAACCAAGTGCTAGAAATGTTTGATCATGCGTATAGCAATTATATGGTAAGTGAAATACCTGTCTGTTTAATTTTGTCAGAATTGTTATTGCTGACCTGGGAGAGAAAGCAAGTTACGGTACATGACATTCTAGAGAACCAGCAGGGAGGCAGGGGCGAAAACAAAGCTAAAATAAATAAGAGCACCTGCATAGCCTGGAAAAGGAAACGACCAAATGTTACGTTCAGGAAGAGCGGTGTCAGGAGAGTTATAGCTTTCATATGGCTTTTTTAATTTTGATCTTTGATAAACTGTTCGGTTTGAAATTCCGGACTCCTAAAAATACAAGGAATAGCAAGCTCAAGAAGAGCTCGCTGGCTGGCTGTAGTCACCAGATTCTGGAGAATACAAATCGATCTCATTTATTTTGTGGCTAAAAATTCTGTAAAATATTCCTTCTGTGGCAGGCTACGTCAGATGCGGTTTGGTAGCTCTTTTACAAGTCGTGTTTGTAGAACGCAGTAAGAACAAAAAGGGGATCTGGTGACATCTCTGTGCATTCTGGCCTCTTCTGAGTATGTGACTGTCATATGACAGTGAGCCACGCTCGCTGCGGTTTCTTTTAATGCGACTTGTGATTTTTCTGTGCAGGTGTCTTCATGTTCTGGATATGCGAGCCATTCTGTGCTCTCATCAACCTCGAAATGCGTTAGCTTAGATGTGTTCAAGAATAAAGGACTACTTAGAGTGGGCTGACTTTCCTGAAGTAATAATTATTTTCAAATATAAGTAATCTCCACTTCTGAGGAGAAACTGTAAATGTGAATAAGATAAATATCAAAGCTGCATTCTTACCGAGTTTACAGTAACAATCTTTTTGTACGTTCTTCGTGGCCGTTGCAGAAACCTTTCGAAGTTGCACCGTTCTTGCAGTACTGCTGTCTCTTGACAGTGTCTTGCAACATGCCCCAGTTTATGGTTTAATGCTTTAATATGTGATATAAGCTTAAAAGCTCGTGAGTTCCAAGTTTATGCAGTACGCGAGAGTTATAGAATTGATGGATAGAAAGCCACGCAAGAGTATTTGCAAAGTGCGTGTAGTTTTTATTTTTAATGTTAGCTCTTGCTTTTGACAACTTAACAGTTTAACAAACATCAGGTTTTCTGGTGATGATTTGTTACCTGGAACCTGGCTCCATGAAAAGCACTTGGCTTGGGTTTCCCAGGGAGTTCTGAAGTAAAAACTGTTACGTATTTGGCAAAATTGGATAAAAAGTTATATGCCACTAGAAGAGATCTATGCTCCTACTGTTCCTCGTGATAAATTATAAACCGGTAGGTGTTTTGCTACATCTGAAGCAAGGAAATTCTGGATGAAAAGCTTCAGCTGTCCTGGAAACTTTGAAGCCAAAAGGATATTTACTTGCCACGTATGCGGGAGCACTAAACAAACAGAGAAACATGACTTGTTTGTTTAAAGCTGAAGAAAAGATTAGGGTATCAGACTTGATCCTGACAGCAAGAGGGTGAAGTATTTTTGCAGCTGCTTTTGAAAGAGCCAGCTGAAAAGTTTTGATTTTCTGTTTCTATTAGTACGCGTTTCAGACTTGTGTATTTAGAAGACTGAAAATTCACGTTTGCATGCAAGGGGAAATTCCCTTGTCTTTTTTTTTTTTTCTCCAGTTATTAACAGGAGCTTTGAGTAACAAGCTACTGGGTTTTTTTGGTTGTGTTTTTTTCTCCAGTCCTTCAATGATATGTGTAATAATCAGGACTTTTTTTTTTTTTTTCTTCTTGACTGTCAGAAAGAACATGCAAAAACGTCAGTCACTTGAGGCCGGTAGGAATTGCTTGGTTTACAGCCCTGGTAGCGATGCGTCTTTTTTTGTTACTCCAGCACTGCGCTGCCCTGAACTGACAGTCCTGACACCAGGAAATATGATCATCTGTTCAATCAGAATGCGGAGACATCCCAGAGTATCTGTGGAGCTCCATTTGTGTAATATTTTGAGAAGTATGTTTGTTGTAACGTGTGTGCCATGTTTTATGTTTAACAGGTTGCTCTGCCTTCTGTTGAGGTTGCTTGAAAGGAGAGAAGTTACAAGTTGGGCAGTCAAGTTGGCCCGGTAACTTTTCCTGCTCTGGACAGAGAATAAATGAACTTTTATTTTTCAGAATCCTTCTGGTTCCTCATGATTGTGTAAAACTACACGTCCATTTTTCTCCAGAATTTTTGTCACGCTTTTTTCCATGGTTTAAGGCAGAGACCTTAGTTTTAGCATTGCTTTTGTCATGTGCTTCTTTAATCTGTTTTTCTGAATACTTTGCACAGATATTCAGAAACATCTGAGCTGTATTAAAATGACTGGGACTCTGGCTTTTGTAGTTGAGGAGAACAAAGATTCGTGCAAAGACCAAAATACTTGGGACGGTGGTAGACAGGGAAACAAACCATCGGTTTCAAAAGAAGTTGCTGTAAAAGCTGTTTATTTATGGGAGAATGTTCCTTCTTTTCCTCTCTGTTTCATGTTTGAATATTGGTTATTTTTTGTGCCGTGTATTTGGGAAGACATTGAATGTGTTTAATTGCAGTTTCAGCGCAGTAATTGAACTTTTTCATCCTGCCATATGTTATTTCTCCACTAAAAGTAAAATTGGAGTGTACGATACAGCAGCCAGTTTCCTGATGAAATCAAAGGAGAGAAGCTCCATCCCAAATCACGTGTATTTGGCTTCTAATGGAGAAGCAATTTCATGCATGTTTGTTTGAATTTAGATATATTTAAGATTCATTTTTCTTAACGTCAGTGGCCACTCTGAAAACTTTTCCGTAAACCTCTCCTGTTGCAGTTTTGCGTCCGTTTCATTTGATATCCCGTTTTGGTGGTAATGTAAACCTACAAAGCTTGCACTGGCTAGGGGGGGAATAGGAGGAGGGATTTTATTCCGTGTGCTTGACTTCTGCAATGGTGCCACTCCTGTTATTTCTGCCTGACCGACGAGAAATAATATTACAATACAGCTTGCTTGGCAGAGTGCTTCTTCCAGAGATACGGAAAGTAACTGCTGCTTTTCCAAAAGAAATCTAGCAATGTCTCTCTTGGAAAAAAGTTATATTTGTAAAAGGTTCCGTCTTGGTAAGCTTTTTTTATGAATGTTATCTTTTGTTACGCCTTGTGTCGTGATTTATCGATTTATTCTTTTCCCTTCGAAGCGAGTTGTCTTATCTGTCACTGATTGTGACCCTGAGTCACTTCTGTTCATTCGGAAGTGTTTCCAGAGTGACTCTAAAGTCTCAATTCCCACTAATTTCTCCACGAAATACCAGCTGCTTGATAACGCCTACCTTAGCTTTAGGTTTTAAACTCATCTTCGAGGTGATAAGTTCTTCCTCAGGGGCTTTGGAGAAAGTGTCGTATGTACCTTAACGATGTAATTTGGGTTCCTTTTAAGGGACTTTGGAGATTCGCTGGGGTGGTTGGAAGAGTTGTAACTTATTCCCTTGTTGTGTTTCCCGCAGGAACACGCGTATCCGGCCGACGAGCTCATGCCTTTGACTTGTCGCGGGCGAGTACGGGGTCAGGAACCGAGTCGAGGGGATGTGGATGACGCCTTGGGAAAGTTAGTGTTTGAAGTTACTCTCTCACATCAATATCTAGGAACCTAAGTCCAGTTCGCAGCCCGTAAAACTTGTTTCTTCAGTTTGACGTGTCCACAGACTTTGCTGGAAAAAGATTCTGTGGGTGCAGACAAATCCATAATTTCTCTCGTAAGTTCTCTTACCAAGTTCAGGGGGAAGCTATTGGAAAAAAAGCTCTAATTGTGACCTTCTTCCAAGTGAGGCAGAAATACTTATTATTTCCTCCCATGACGTTCACTGATGTGAAACTGTACCCTAACCAGAAAAAGAGAATTGACCAGTCAGTGAGATCCAAGGATAGTTTATTTTTTAATCCAAGTATTTTCCATAGGAAGGCCTTGCAAATGCGAGCAGTCATTTATGGTATTAGTAAATTTGACTGCTAAGTAGGAGTTGTAAGGGTTAATTAGCTGCATAGAACAGTAAACTGTTACCCATTATGCTGGCCTTATAAGTGATATTTAAAATGCCTTTTTTAGTAGAAAGTTCTCTGAAAACGTAATTGGTCAAATGATTATTACGTGTGTGGTAGCCTGAGGCCTTTGCCAAAATACAAAAGATTTTTTCAGACATGGAAATTCTTCATATTTTTTCGTTGGAGATAGCTTATAATACAAAGTACTGATCCTTTAGCCAGCAAAATGTAGATGTAAGGACTGTTTTTCTCCATGTTATATTGAACAATCAAATACAAAGCTGAATCCCTCTGTGTTGTATTTGATTCCTTTGTCTGTATCTGTGAAGTTTATAGAGCGAATACTTAAGCACAAATAGGCGATGCCCTTTTTTTTTTTTTTTATTAGTATCCCTGCTTATTGTCCTGAGCAGAAGAGTGTTAATCAAAGCTGACGTCCTTGTCCTAAAGAGTACTTCGAATCACTCCGATGTCGAACGTGCTATTTTGTGTTACGTACCAAAGTTCCTTAGTGTAGAGATTCCTGTATAATCCTGCTGCCTCGGAGGTGCTGAGAGATACGACCGATGAGGAAGAAGTGTCAAGGAAATATTTTGTTTAATCCTGATCACGCATTCTTTTTAATGACCCTTTTTACATAGTAACATGCTATCCTTTGAGTAAAAATACCTTTCAGCCCTTTAGATGCATTGAATAGTGTATTTATTATTTTTCTGTATACACGCTTTTTTTCTGTTCCTGATGATCAGCTATATTATTATTGATCAGATTTCTTGTTTAATCCTTTTTCTTGCCATGATATCTTTACAATTAAAGAAAATCATAATATATGACCACTTAATTAGAATTTTAATTATGCTTCATGCGTAGTCGTGTGATGCCTACAGGGTTTCAAACATCGGGCACTTGTTAAATTTACTTAACAGCAGTCATCACCGTTTCCCAAGTTTTCAATTTTAAATCATCATCTTCTAGAAATTCTGTGCACGGTATCTGTTTCTTACCATAAACGCAATTTTATTGGGTTAGGCCAGAGGTCCTCTCGGCTTGGTGTGCACTAAAGAAAAGAAATTGGAAAAAGACTTTGAACCTTTCTACCGAGTTTCTTAGTAGATTTGATTGGGGCATAGAAATAAAAACTTAATTTGCTTACCAAAGATGTGCAAGTTTTGCAGTCAAAGGTATCTGCATCGTCATAGCTTGTTTCACTTGGCTCCTATTCTACTCACAAAGGGAAAAAAACTTGGTAGGCTGTTTTGATATTGAACATATTGTGTACAACTGACTTTTTAGCAGCTAGTGGTCTGTGAGCGGGTGGTTTCTAGTAGCATTGGGTGTTATTTAAACTCACTTAATTTCTACACATACAGGTGGATAGTAAATCTGGTTTAAATTGTGTTTCGTAGGTTTTCACTGACCTTGATTGATACCTTGGATACTCTTGTGGTAAGTTTAATCTGTTGCTAAACTTCGATGAAACAAGAAAGGTCTTCTGATGTTCAGGCTTATTTTTAGGTTTCTATTTTGTTAATTTATGTATGAAAAATGCTGATCTTTCTTTGCCTTCGATATTTAGCCACGTGTTCTAAGTGACTGCTGCTTTTCTTGGGCTGTTAATTTAACAAAAAATATGTGATTTTTCCTTCCCATTATAGTCTAAAACAACATGCTGACTTACAGGGGAACGTCTCTTAATGCCGGCTGAATTATTTATGTTTTAAAATTGTATGTACATGTTTCATGGATGAATTTGCGTGCACTTAAATATATATTAAAAAAATGCAACCCTGGACATGTTTGCCAGGAAATGTTGTCAAACATAACATTCCATCTCAGTAAAAGACTCGGATCATTAATAAACTACTTTTTGTAAGATTTCAATCTCTTTGACATGTTTTATCACCATAAGATGAAATGAGGAATTTTTGGCCATTCATGTCTCCAGATAAACAAATGCAAAAGTTTTTAAAATCTTTACCGCACTGATTTGGTGCATGAATCTTACAATGCTCTGCAAATGCTGTTAACGTGGAGTCTGGAGCTCCCGGTCTCTACCAGCCACTCAAATGGATTCTTGTGATTTATTTCTTGTTTTCTCATCTTAGAGCAAGATTAACACTTGTGGAATTTAAAGGTACATATCGTAACAAATTGGATAAGTCACAAAGGTTCTTAAAGATGGGTTGAACTAAGAGAAAGTCAGTGTGAAAGAAAATCTGTAGGAAATGCCCAAGCCAAGGCCAGGGATTAAGGGAAGGAACCAACAATAAATCCCTGGATAATAGTTTAAGTACATTCTCAGTGACCGTGTTCTTTGCTTTCACCTTTTATTTGCTTTCATGTCTTATGAGAAAAACAATCATACTAATAATACTAATGCTTGTCTGCAGCAGAGTATGCCCCTGCGGAACCCAAAGAGCAGTCTAAGGCGTGTTAAGTGCTTTATTTTTTAATTAATCGCACTTGTTCTTCCACACCTGAGTGTCACTCTATTAGCTATGTTGGAACCTAAACACCTGGTTACATTTGTATTCCAGGTGTTAAATAAAACCAAAGAGTTTGAAGAGGCTGTAAAAAAAGTAATAAAGGATGTTAATTTAGACAACGACATAGTTGTGTCTGTCTTTGAAACCAACATAAGAGTCCTCGGGTGAGTAAATTTTACGTTTTCAAAACTCTTTAAAATGTGGGTTTTAGCTAAATGTCCTTAAGGCACATCTTTCTGCGCTGTTCCACCTCATTTAAAGCAGTTGTGCCTTTGTCAGCCTAGCTCAACGCCAGCCTACGACAGGCTTTAAAATGCTGGGCAGGAACCGGTGCAGTGGCACTGAATCAAGTTGGCCCCCATCTAACTGCTGCAGGCGTACTTTTTAGATGAAAAACAAATCGTGCATGCTGAGGTAGCAGTGGTTTTTCTTAACGGAAGCAGTCTTGCAGATTACGCTGTTCAATTCTTGATTTAACAGAATATTT
The DNA here is from genome assembly GCF_036013445.1 of Caloenas nicobarica. NCBI lineage: Eukaryota > Metazoa > Chordata > Aves > Columbiformes > Columbidae > Caloenas > Caloenas nicobarica. The sequence goes on from NC_088264.1 coordinate 2,902,014, forward strand.
CAATATTTAGGGTAATAGATTATTTCGGGTTGGAAGGGACCTCTGGATGTCTGTAGTCCAACTTGCCGCTATTTTAAAAGCAGGATCAGAGCAGGTTAATTTTAAGCTAATATATACAGTTTTAGAGGTGTTAGTTGTTATTCTTGACTAACCGTATTGATGAATCACTGATTCCTGAATAATAAGAATTGCTTCCAAAATCCTGAGAGCTCACCTTGATGAAAACTGGCGGTGCATCTGCTCCGCATTTCTGCAAATCAGGGCTATGTGAATATAGCACAGTTATTTTAACATAGTCATCTAAATCGTAGAAATTGCTGCTTTGCCGTTCAACTGAATAGACCTGTTGAGTTGTGGGTCATTTTTCTTGTGTTTAGAGGTCTCCTAGGTGGGCATTCAGTGGCGATTATGCTGAAAGAAAAAGGTGAATATATGCAGTGGTACAATGGTGAACTCCTGCACATGGCGAAGGAGCTGGGCTACAAGCTTCTACCTGCTTTTAACACCACTAGTGGTCTCCCTTATCCAAGAGTAAGTTCCGTGCTTTCTGCAATTCAGATTTACTTCCGTAAGCAAAACCTTGTGTTGTTTTGATTTTTGTCTTGGTTCCTAAAATCACTTGTGTATTTATGAAGTGTACAGAAAATCAGAAGGTGATACATCGCTCATTTGTAATACATGCTACCTAGTGTTTTAAAATACAGTTTTAGGCTCTCTGAATCTTTATACTTCCAGCTTTGAAATTACTAAGATATGTTGTTGTAAGTAGCAATAGCAGAAAACTTGTCTTGCTCCCTGCTACTAAAAGTACCACCAAGTAGCTGGGGAGAATAATTTTTGGTTCGGTATATCTCGCTCACAAAGTCAGTGAAAGATCAACTCGCAAGCATATGCTTGTGAATTTAGCGCAAAACCCATTAATCTTCATGGGCCTCATCCAAATTTTTAAGAGGGTGAAGGTGGCTGTAATCTAAAAATGCTCACTTGGTGTAAAGTCCTTCATCGTATTCAGATAAAGCTTGCTACATATTCTTTGAGTGGCAGAAAAATATTCCCTTGAGTTGTCGGTATGTGGTAAAGCAAAGCAAAACTAAGGGGCGAGTGTAAATCTTTCAGCTAGAGAAGAGGAAGATGATAATCTCTATTTTTCTCTAGGTTAACTTAAAATTTGGTGTAAGGCATCCAGAAGCACGGACGGGAACGGAAACTGATACCTGCACAGCTTGTGCAGGTACCTTGATCCTTGAGTTTGCAGCTTTAAGCCGATTCACGGGAACATCTGTATTTGAGGTTTGCTTTCCATGTTGTTTTATTTTTTGGGATTAGGTGTTGATTAGTGTTCTATTACATTCCTGTAATTTTGGGGGGAAAAAAAAGAGTTTATCACATGGGTGCATATCTTAGCTCTTCCGCACAAAAAGTTTGCGTGTGTTCAAATTGGTTGTGTTTGGGCTTTTTTTTTTTTCCTAAAAGTGTTCATTTGACTGTTGAAAAAACACAGGAACTAATTTTGTTTGAAAGAAGTTACAGAAGTAAAGAAAACAAATATACTGAAGACTAGCTAAAGGGTAATACTTGCATAGGTGGTTGGGTAGAGGGTTCAGGACTAGAAAAAAGAAAAGCGAGATACTTGCTCCTTAGAATGCAGCTTAAAAAAAAGGCAAAAGGAAAAAAAAACCACAGCATAGTCCCACTGAAGCTGTGCAAGACTTATCTAGGGTTAGATTGTCAGCAGGAAGCTGAATGAAAATGTTGGTGAGTATTTCTTTGATACGATACCAAAAAAAAAAAAAAAGTACACTGTTTTTCAGATTAGAATTTTTTGAAGTCTTTCAGTATGGGCCCGGTATTTAATTTTGTGGAAGTACAGCTGGGCCTGTGTTGAGCGTTTTGGTAAAACTTGTCCCCCTAAAATCCCGTGCAGGTATTTGGTAATTTAGAGCCTTTTTTGGTGGGTAAGTTGGTACCTTAAAGCTACTTTTTGTGTATACAAAGAATGCATATAAGTTGTATACTAACGAAAAGGGGCTGCTGCTTCACCTTGTCTGAAAAGACACAGCAATTTTGATTCGAAGGCTGTTCTATTTCTTGAAAACTTTTTTTTTTTTTTTAATTAGGCTACACTATCCTGTCTGTATGCACAATTTTAGAGTAGGAAGTTTGTGCGGAAGGACACCTGACTGACCTAAGACTATGCAACATACTGGCCAATAGTTGTATAGACAAGCACCATTCTTTCTAAGCAGCAGCAGAATAACTATTTATATAAAACGTGGACCAAACATCCTACTGTTTAAGTGTATGTAATGTAATACTGAGTTTTATAATTGTTATATATGAAACATCTATGAAACATTGCTCCATAGCATCCTAATTTCAATAGGCAAAAGAATAATAGGCTTTAGCATCTGTGTTTCTCTATAATTTCCTTTAATGAGCGTTTTTTTGTTGTTGCAGGAATATGCACGGAAAGCGCTTGATTTTATTTGGGAAAAGAGGCAGCGCAGCAGCAATTTAGTGGGTGTTACTATTAATATTCATACTGGAGACTGGGTCCGCAAAGGTGCGTGATATTCTGAGTCGGGATCAGGGAGCACAAGGAAAAAATCTCTTGACGCACTCCGTGCCCCCAAAACATTTATTTAGACTATTTTAAAATATTAATGGGGTAGGCAAGTGGAGTTATATAATATCAGTGCTGGAGAAACCTGCTCTGAAAGGGTATTTTGGTAAAAAACCCCTGGTTTTATTCATTGCAAAGGAAGTGTTCTCCGATTCACTCATACTGAGACGGGAATGCCTCGGGATACATTTTCAGAGTTTCTACTAGAAATACGTAGGATAAATATAAATAGGACTGTGGTTGTGTGTGGCAGCCAGTGGAAATATTTTCGTAGGAGGAAAGTGAAACAACTGGCTTCAGTGCACGCCTGTTCGTATTACTGTGTGCACCGATATTGCAAAACCGTCAGCACAGACATAGAGTATTGTGTCTCTGCATCCATCTGTGCCTTAATTCTTGTGAGAGGAGGCTTTTCCTTTTACTGAAAGAGCCTTGAAAATCAAAATGAAGCCAAGTGAAAATATCCATATAGCTACTTAAAGTAAAACCCACCTTCTCATTTTCTGCTGTTCCTAGATAGCGGAGTTGGAGCGGGAATAGATTCATATTATGAATATTTATTAAAAGCCTATGTCTTGCTGGGAGATGACAGTTTCCTGGAAAGATTTAACACGGTAAGTTAACACCTGGCTCAGGTTTGCGCCTTCTGTAAGACAGATTTAAGACTAATAATTGTATTGTCAGTCAGCTGTTAACCTGAGAAGCCTATGAAGAGATCTTCAGAATTTCTGATTTTGGTGTTAGTGCCAGCTCTTTTTACTATATTTTACTATATTTTTCCTATATTTTTGCGAATCTTGGGTGAACTGTCAGCTGAGCAGCTATTTTCAACCCCATTCCACGAAAATCGGAATCTTCTGGACCTTCTTCCCTGTTTTCTGTACAGGAGAAACTGTATTTCAGGATCACCTTGGAGAGTGTAATTCTGCAGATGTTTCTGTAAAACAACATAAGGGCTGCTTCTTACAAGCCATAGTGCAATTTCTTTCTGCCCTGGAGCAACAAAAAAGATGTGAAAATCAAAGTCTGGATCTTGCATTGCACTGCAGATCCTAAGGCCCAGTATATTCTTAAATATATAATACTAACAAGCTGAAAAGCACACTTAAGTTACTAAATTCGTAAGATCATTATTATTTCCTGAGAGTATTCTTTCTTTTGAAAATAGCAATATCCAATAAAAAAAATTGATATCATAAAATGATTTGATATGATGAGCAGTATTAAAATCGGAATAAATCAGTAGCTAAAGGCCTGTTGCAACAGTTTAATGATTATTTCATATTCCTAACCTGCAGCCACCAGTATTATATTTTGCCTCAATTATGTCTTTTAACTGTTCCCTGTTGATTTGGCTCATAAGTTGGTGATCGCACCTTTTGCTCCAGCAGACAGAAAGGGGAGTACAGAATGGCAAGTCAGCAAGTTGACAAGTGGACTAGTGGGTTTTGAAGTTCTTCTGAGCCATCAAGTCCAGCTGATCTGTTGGTTTCTAATACCTCGTTTTCCTGTTCCGCTCCTGAGATGCATTTGCTTTAGAATTCCCCTGTTCAAAGAAAGCAATTTCGGCTTTTTTTTAGCATCTGCTTAAAGATTCAGCCAAAAAAAAAAGTGCCTAACTGTGATAGTTACTTGTTTATCACCCGTCTGCTGAATATACTGTTGTGTATGTGTATTACTTGGAAAATGTGATGTGTATTGTGTGTGTAATACTGTGGAGCTTTGCAGTATTTACTATTCTTTTTAGTTTGCAAAACTAGAAACTACTGTGCGTTGCCAAATGTAATAATTATTGGGTCTCCAGTACTGGTTTTTCCATTGAATGAAAACGCCATAGCCTGAGATCTGTATCTGTTTTGTAAAATGTATGGATAATATAAACTCATGATTTTTCTGATGTTCGGCAGCACTACGATGCCATAATGAGATACATTAGCCAACCACCTCTTCTCCTCGATGTTCATATTCATAAACCGATGCTAAATGCCAGGACCTGGATGGATTCTTTGCTAGCTTTCTTCCCTGGATTGCAGGTAAGGTTTAAAACCCGTGTGTAGATGATTTGAATAACAAGTAAACAATCGCATAGACTGGATATATCATTGACAAGTTGATCTCAGTAATTTGATTTTCAGAAATACTGAATGAGGTTTTGTGTGCTCCCTCCTCCTGTCACTTCAGTGCTAGGATGCGAGTTAATGTGCATTTTTAGCCACGAAGTATCAAGAAAAGTATGTCCATATGATTCACTTCCTTCACTCCTAGTCATGAATGCGCTCAAATGAAGCTGCCTTTTTAGTAGTCTGGTGACAAATTTTCTAGTTTCTGTGCCATTTACGTCTTTTAAGACAAACTGCGTCACATTTACAGGTCTCTCTAAATGAGAGAGACCTTTTTTCTACATAGACACTGGTCTTAATGAGCTCACTGATTTTGCTTAAAAAGCTCTTATGGAATGTCAGTGGCTGGCACTGGAAAGGGGTAATATTTACAGTATGTATCTGCTGGAAACGTAGAAATCAGTCCGTAGGTTTACATGAGCACAGTGTGCCTAGCTTGGAATATTATTCCTGTGCATGCTGAATTAGTGTTAATTTTATTATTGAATTTTAGGTGTTGAAGGGCGATATTAGACCTGCTATTGAAACTCACGAGATGCTGTATCAGGTTATAAAAAAGCATAACTTTCTTCCGGAGGTAAGGTCGTAATTTTTTGATCGCGTAAAACTTAATTCTTACCTCAATTTGAGCAGTCTCAGCTATCCATTTGAAAAAATAGCAGGTATATGTGTTATTAGAACCAAAGGCTCATTTCCACAGCATTCTTATGTGATTTACCGTTCTGCATGCGTGACAACTGTGTTTTGGTTACGACATGTTTTTCCTTCAGTTATACTGTAATTAACACAATAATAGGAAGCTGCTGCTGAATTGACTTTGACTCCTTTCAGTATGTAAAACTTGTATAAGTGTAGTAGTAGCTGCTTAGTAATATAATAGCATTAATGCTGAAGATTATTAAAGATTGTTCTGTGAGAGAATGTTCTGAAATTTTGCCTAATAGTCAACATTTTAATGACCATCACATTCACCTCATTTGGAAGTTGAGACCGAAAAATGCTCTCTAAGCACTGGAATGATGTATTTGAGGGCTTTTTAAAATGGTACAGTTTGGCTCCTTAGGAGCTTTTGGGGTGTTTTTTTAAGTGCTTTGTACTTAGGAAGGAAACTTTGAAAGATCAGTTGTTTGTATTTAAGCAAAGATGCTTTTGTAGCTCCTGAGGCTGATGTTGGGCCTTCAGTCCTGCGCCGCTGCGTACTTGAGCTGCCGTAATAGAGTTAACGCAGGATTCACAATAAACCCGTATGTGGTTTTTATTCTCGAATTTATTTTTGCCTGTTCTTTTTCTTCCTCAGGCATTCACGACAGACTTCAGAGTTCACTGGGCTCAGCATCCTTTAAGGCCTGAGTTTGCCGAGAGCACGTACTTCTTGTATAAGGTAAGATCGCTTTCCTTCCTCTGACTTGGGGTCGCTTTGTCTGGCACCTGGAATTTTGTTGGTGTTTTATTTCAGTGTAGAATGAGTAGACTATCGCCAGCTTCTTTTGTCTACTGGAGCCAGTTTTGTATACAAACAAGATTAAAGTATTCGTTATCAAAAATTGTTCTAGGAATTTTGGTTTGTGTGCCTAGAATGAGGAAGAAAACCGTTCAGCGACGAAGGCCCGTATTTTTAAATATACTTAGGTATTTTTAAATATACTTAGGTATTGCTGATCTCTCTTGAAGAGATCTTAGAGCAGAAGCCACTTGTACCTTGCAGAGAACAGCGGTGCCTCAATGCCTTACGTTTCTGTAGATGTTGCCACATGCTTATCTGCATATCCATAAAAAGTAACGCAGTCGTGTATCAGAAGTCTCTCTTGTGACTGTTAATAAATTAAACTTCACTGGTGTCTGAGAAGGCAGGGAATCAATAAACTAGCATTAGGAAGATGGAAGCTGCTGATTGTACACTAAGTCTAAGTGCACTTATGGTTGGCTTTGGCTTTTGTTTTTCTTCTCCAGGCTACTGGGGACCCTTACTATCTAGAAGTTGGAAAAACACTCATTGAAAACTTGAACAAGTACGCAAGAGTCCCTTGTGGCTTTGCTGCGATGAAGGATGTTCGTACAGGAAGTCACGAAGACAGGTAACAGATTTTGCAATGATTTTTTTTTGTTTTTCCACAAAAAGATTATAGAAAAAAAAAAAAGTAGTTTCCCTGTTTATATAATTGAATTAACTGACTTTTGAGGAGCTCTCTGTCTTCAGTTCAATAACCAAGTCTTAAGTTACCCGTTTGTCATAGTCTATATTTAAACAGCTTTATAGTTTGTTACGTAAGAATATTTTTCGTTTAATAACGTTTCGTTTGTCCCAGAGCAATAGATTAATTACTTGCAAACAAAATGTACTTCAAATCTAGACGTTTGTAACAAGGTTTATTTGTTTTTTCTATAATGCTGTTGCGTACTGAACATGCTAAAATATTTCCCTCCAAACATAGTTTCTTCCAAGTGGAAGGAATACTAATGGGATGAAGTTCAACAGTAATAGTCAGGAAGTCTTCAGAGACAGAGCAATATTTATTTTACTGATGTTTTAGAAAAAAAGAGGATTTTCCTAAAGGACATCCGCTTTTTTCCGTAGAATGGACTCTTTCTTTCTGGCCGAGATGTTTAAATATCTTTACCTGCTGTTTGCTGATAAGGAAGACATGATTTTCGACATCGAAGATTATATCTTCACTACAGAAGCTCATCTGTTACCACTTTGGCTTTCCACTACAAACCAAACCATCTCTAAAAAAAATACAGTAAGTAACAGCTCAAATTTACCTCAGTTTTAGAGGTGCTTTGAAGCAGTTCCTTTCTTGTGAGAGGAAATGAGAAGAAAAAAATCGGGGAAATTCACAATCTGAAGTAGTACATCAGTTTTTAACCCTTGGTTTAATAGGAACTATTTCATGATATTAACAGCGACAGTCACGTGAATATGAGTAACGTTCCCATGATTGGAATCTGCACCATTGAATCTTGAGGAAAAAAAGCTGTGGATTATTAGCAATATATAAAAAGAAAATAATTCCCCATCTCTGTATAAATTTGAGAATAATACAATATGATATTTTTATTTTCTATTATTTTTTCTAAAAAAAATTTGCAAGAGCATGCCTATGTTTTTGTTGCTTATTTCACTACACAAGCCCTTGGCGAATTTTGAAAGGTTGGTTTGGAGACCACTACAAAGTTAGTTTGACAAGGTACAGCTACAGCTTTGGGGATATTTAATTGCTTCAGTCCCTGTAATAGGCATCTGTTGTGTAAATGCGAGAACACTTATGGGTTTATAAATGACTTAACCTTCCAGAATAACCTATAATAATACAACTGTACCTTGAAGCATCATAAATGTGGCATAACTTCTCCCAAACTGAGAAGCCGATACTTTGAAGACAGGCAGGATTCCCAGAGCCGATGCTTTGGCAAGCGCTGGCCTGACCTGTGTAATTCCCTTGAGAACCGCAAATGTTTTAAAAAGGGCAATAAAGACGATCGAGTAAATTGTTCAAATGCAGTTTTCTTAAGCTCTTTAAAGCAAAGCGGCAAAGATCCATTGAAAAAAGGTGTTCACAGACTTTATGCATTTTGTTAAGACAGGTGTGTTACTCTTTAATGGAATTTATCTGATGGGGAGAAAAAAATGATATGAAAACATGGAACGTGTACATTATTTTTAATGTAAACACAGTGCTATTAAGCCAAAATGCCTGTGACTTAGTTGGCAGCAGGAACTGAACATCCTGTTTGTATTTATGCTCATAAACAGGAAAGGTCGTGTTTTACTGTGCTGATGCTTGCAAGACCTTCTTTCTTAAGTGGTGTGACTACCATGTGTCACACTAAGAGCACAGGGATTTTCAAGGGTCTGTTCCGGTAAACTAACAGCCTTTTAGGTCTTGGGTTTTAGGGAGCCTTTAAATACTTGATTTTTTTTAATTAGCTAACGTGTTGCAAACAGGTTTTTTTGCAAGCAGGCAAATACTACTTTAATTTTTATAGGTGAGAAAATAACTTGCCAGTTATTTGCAAAACTAAGAACAGGTTAAATACGGCTGCAAATCACTGCACATGTTCCGCGTGGTTTCACATGTTACGGAACAGCAATTTGTGCAAATGTTAACTGTGTCATCTTTCCTGAAAACAGAGATTGTTTGAATTGTGTAAGAGATTCATCCTCGCCCATTCAGACTTGCAAGTCTGTGTGGCTCCCGAGGAGGAGAATCGTTTGTTTGTATTTTTGTAGTCATACAAAGCAAGAATTACCTAAGGCCTGCAGCTGGTCCACGCTTCATAAAGGCAAAAATCAAATGAAATCGTAATGACTTCTTTTAGTTTCCAGCACAGAAAGTACAGGAGCACTAGCAGTGTCATGAGCAGCCTTGAGAAGTTCCATTTGCCAGCGGAGGATTAGCCATTTCTGCCAAAAAAATCTGGTTGCTTAAATTTCAGATGACTTAAGGGTAGGTCTGTCTGTTGAATTTCTTCCTATACCAATGTAACCTGCATTTTTAACAGGCGATGTGTGTCTTTCATTTCAGACGACAGAGTACACGGAGCTGGATGACAGCAACTTTGACTGGACCTGTCCCAACACCCAGATTCTTTTCCCAAACGACCCCATGTTCGCTCAGAGTATTCGTGAACCCTTGAAAAATGTGGTGGATAAGAGCTGCCCTCGGGGTGTTTCCAGAGTGTAAGATGAATATTTTCTGTCGTCTGTTAGTGTAGGACTGAACGGAATGGGGTCTGTTATGCATGGAAGGAGAAATATGAGGTGTATTGGAGCTTGTTCTGCTTGAGTTTGGAGTCCTTTAGGCATGGATAGCCCAGCTACAGGACAAATTAATTATGTTTGGCGTCATCAGCAAGACAGTCCATTTCCAGCAGGAATTAGTGGCTCCTTCAAAGCAAAAGGAGGTTAACCAATCCCATACTCCAAGCAGGAATTGTAGCCCAGGTATTACGGGAACCCTGTCTCTCTGATTTGTGAAATGAATTTCTGTAGTCTCTTTGTAGCTCTTCTTTGTAGTAAGCAAATCATGCTGCCATGTGTTACTTCACCCGTTTTGAAGAATATGGGGTAGTCTGTTAAAGCTGAGGAAGTTTATCCTTCCGGCCACCCCTTTGATATTAATACTTCGTGAGTAAACTGCGTATCAACTGTATGAGGAAAACTGGTTTTAGTCGATCTTACAATAAGGCTATTTAGAAATGAGAGACAGCATATGGTAGTTATCAACATTGCATGTGCTTTTTTGCACTACAAAATTATTGATAATATTGACAGCTTTGTAGAAAAGACAGTTTAATGGAGAAGTGGCATTCTAGTGAAGCTTTAACTCAATGTTATTCCAAAGAATTCTCATCTAGTGGTGGTAAGAATAACTTGTGAGAGTTATGTTTCAAGAATAATCTGTTTTTCAAAGCTTTGATCTCCAATATCTTTTGGCAGGGAAGAGAGTTTGGGAAGTGGACCAAAGCCACCATTGAGAGCCAGAGATTTCATGGCCAGTAATCCCGAACACTTGGAGATACTGAAGAAGATGGGAGTCAGTTTGATTCATCTGAAAGATGGAAGAGTACAATTAGTGCAGCACGCAGTGCAAGTAAGACTTGACAGTGCTGATTTTTTTTTCTGAAAACTTTCAGTAAAATCCTACTAGCGATGATATTTGACACTTGGATGTTCAGGAGGGACAGCCAGACTGTGGAAGGAGGCACATGAGCTGGATATGCAGCACGTGAGATACTGCCGTTTCTTTAGGAGGTCTATATGTTTGTATGTTTTCAGTCTTCTGTATGATGGAGATGCTAAAAAGGTAACTTCCTTATTTGAAATTATGAATGAATGCCAGTGAGCATCCACTCTGTATTTTAAAATCTTCATAGCAGTGGTCCAAACAAAGAAAAGTTCAATTTATTTTTTTTTTTCAAGTTTCTCAAATATTTAAGACGAAACTTACTGTTTCTTTCCTACTCAGGCAGCAAGTTCTCTCGATGCTGAAGATGGCTTACGGTTCATGCAGGAAATGATTGAGCTCTCCAGTCAGCAACAGAAGGAGCAACAGCTGCCTCCTCGTGCTGTTCAGATCGTTTCCCACCCATTCTTCGGCAGGGTGGTCTTGACTGCTGGACCAGCACAATTTGGGATGGACTTATCCAAACACAAAACAGGGGTATGTAAGATGTGTATCACAGAATTGTTCAGGTTGGAAAAGACCTTTAAGATCAAGTCCAACAGTTAAGCCAACACTGCCAAGTCCACCACTACCCCATGTCCCTGAGAACCTCATCTAAATGTTTGTCCAACCCCTCCAGGGATGGTGACTCCAGCACTGCCCTGGGCAGCCTGTTCCAATGCCCCACAGCCCTTTGGGGAAGAAATTGTTCCCCAGATCCAACCCCAACCTCCCCTGGTGCAACTTGAGGCCGTTTCCTCTGGTCCTGGCGCTTGTTCCTGGGGAGCAGAGCCCGACCCCCCCTGGCTCCAAGCTCCTTTCAGGCAGGTCAGAGATCAGAAGGTCTCCCCTCAGCTCCTGTTCTCCAGCTGAACCCCCAGCTCCCTCAGCCGCTCCCATCACACTTGTGCTCCAGCCCCTCACCAGCTCCGTTCCCTTCTCTCAACTCGCTCCAGCACCTCAAGGCCTTTCTTGGCGTGAGGGGCCCAGAACTGCCCCCAGGATTCGCGGTTTGGCCTCCCCGGTGCCCAGCACAGGACGGTCACTGCCCTGGGCCTGCTGGCCACACCAGTGCTGGTACCAGCCAGGGTGCTGGTGGCCTCTTGGCCACCTGGGCAAACGCTGGCTCATGTTCAGCCGCTGGCACCAACACCCCCAGGGCCTTTTCCAGCCGCTCTTCCCCAGCCTGCAGCGTTCATGGGGTTGTTGTGACCCAAGTGCAGGACCCGGCACTTGGCCTTGGTGAACCTCAGACAACTGGCCTCAGCCCATCGATCCAGCCGGGCCAGATCCCTCTGTCTGGCCTTCCCACCCTCCAGCACATCGACACTCCACCCAACCTCGTGTCATCTGCAAAGTGACTGAGCGTGCCCTCGATCCCCTCATCCAGACCATTGATAAAGAGATTAAACAGAACTGGCCCCAGTACTGAGCCCTGGGGACACCACTCGTGACCGGCCACCAACCTGATCTGACTCCGTTCACCACAAGTCTGGGCTTTATTACAGTCCAGGTACACAACATCCACAGCCTTTCCCTCATCCGCTGAGCGCGTCACCTTGTCGTAGAAGGAGAAGAGGTTGGTCAAGCAAGAGCTGCCTTTCATACGCCCCTGCCAACTGGGCATTTCTTGTTTCATTATTGCATAAGCCTAAATTTTACACTACGGATGCTATTTCAGGGTGGCCAGCTAGAGGGTGATCAATTAATTCCAGTGGTTAAAATGACAGGGTGCAGCAATGACAGAAAGACGGCAGTGACAATCTTTTAGATGAGTGGCTTAGCGGTTTGTAGCCTGTGCTATGCGCTTGAGTCACGATTTAGGTTTTAAAATCCATACATAGTATGATTTGTAACAAATTTGTATAATCTGCAGTGCGTATCTTAAGAGATGTTGATTTAAGGGAAGGCTTTTAAGTCAAGCCATGGCTTTGCAGAAACCCATTTAGGGTTAGATTAGGCTCTTCTTAGGCAACTTTTATAAAAGGTTGTATCTAGATGGAAGAAGAAAATATCACAGAGGCAATGGTCCCTGTTGGAAGCAGTAGGCAAACCCAATGACTTCAGTTGGCAAAATGCAGCACAAAAGAGGAAAAATTCCCAGAGGCAGCAGTTCGCAGGTATAGACAAAATACACTCGATATGAAGATTAGGTTTTCACTTGATCATTCTTTGCTTCTTTAAGTCCAGCTTCAGGGTGAAGATTGTGCACTGACAGAATACTACACTAAATACACTAGATCAGCTGAAGAAATGAAAATGCTTAGCAGTCTTTTGAACCTAGTGCTCTAATTCTCTCTCTTTGGTGTTTTTTTTTTTGCTTTTTTTCCAAACAGACAAGAGGATTTGTTGCAACCATTAAGCCATATAACGGATGCTCAGAGATCACTAATCCTGAGGCAGTGAAAGAGAAAATTGCTCTGATGCAAAGAGGCCAGTGTATGTTTGCTGAAAAGGCACGAAACATTCAAAAAGCCGGAGCGATAGGCGGCATTGTTATTGGTAAATAAAATTAAGTTCCTCATTTGTGTAAATGTAACCTGTATTTTACAGATACTGGAAAGCTGACAGATGTTAAATGCTCTGAGCTGACAGTACTGTAACACGGAAACTGCGCTCTCAGAAGATGATGAAATGTTGTGTCTGGTTCTGTGCAGAAAATGTCGCTAAACAAATCAAGGAGGGTGATTGTCACTGGTTTTGCAGATGAAAAGTTGTTATTTTAAGGATCACTGAGTTGAAATAGCGCTATCTACCAACTGCTGAGGAAGACCTGAGACACAAATGAAAAGGGCTAAGGAAAACAAGTACACAAATTGGCTTTTTGCTTTTTACAACCGACTTTCTGTTTTCTGCCTGGCATCCTCTAAGCTGGCCGGGCAGGAGAAAGCTGCTCAGAAGGTCGTCGAGAGTTGGGAGTTGTGGCGCGTTTATCTAATGGGAGGTTTGCTTGTTCTGCCTTTTGTGTGCGCGGGCTAGATGACAACGAGGGAAGCAGCAGTGACACGGCTCCTCTCTTCCAAATGGCCGGCGATGGCAAGAACACAGATGATATCACAATTCCCATGCTCTTCCTCTTCAACAAGGAAGGAAACATTATCCTGGATGCCATCCGGGAGTACGAGGCTGTGGAGGTGCTGCTTTCCGATAAAGCGAAAGACAGAGGTAAGATTTGAGGTTGTTTAAGCACGTTTAGCTTCCGGCCGAGCTGTGGCACGACGTGAAATGTACGGTGGTGATTTCTGTCGCTGCCCAAAAGCGCAAACGCGTTATTTGGCAGCGCTAGTTTTTTGTTTGACATCGGTATTAGGTTTTTCATAAGAAAGCCATTATCTGAGATGTGCCATTATCCACTCCCCACCCCCCCCAGTTACCATTAACATCCAGAAATGCTGTTCATCAGTTAAATGTCAATTTGAGTAATGAGAAAATCCAGTCTTTTGGATTCCTTTTGAACCCTTTTTGTCATAATCTCCTTTGAAGTGGTGTGAGGAACAGTAGAAGTGTTTTCAGTGCCCTACATTGTAAATGCCTCTCACTTCTCAAGCTCCCCAGTGACATTCTTGGTACCTAAAAGGAAAGGCACAACCGCTACAGCTATTTTGCCTACCTAAGAAGTGCTTATCATAAGAAATAAGGCTGCTGACCTCAGACGTTTTGCAGTTTTTCTTGTATAATACAAGAAAATTGCAAGCTAATACATTCCCAATTAAAATGTTGGCGTGTGGCAGAAAATCCGCGGTGTTCCTTTTGTAAGCCTTCCTCGCTGCCTTGTCCAAGCAGAGTAAGAACGAGTTTCTCTAGCAAACCAGCGCCAACGTTTTATTTTCTGCACATTTGCCGCAGTAATATGCCGAAAGCCACGGTGTTGCTTCTTCATAGCCGCTAATTCCTCCTGTTTATAACTATGGTTAAGATGCTCTAACGAAATACTAAATACAAAAGGTAGCTCTGCATTTGAGGATTTGTAATCCGTATCTGCTTCTTCCCCCCTCCTCGTGCTTCCGTTTGGAATCCCAGCAACAATCTTTAAAGGTAAAACGATTCCAAACTACATTATTGATAGCAGTAAGTATCCCATGTTAAAATCGGCTTATGCAGTTCATCTCCCTAGAAATCATGAAATATTAGTGTCCCGTACGCTGGCTATAAACACCAAACTCCAGAGAAATCCTCACGGTTAAACTGGACGGCTGTTGTAAAGCTAAATCCGTACTTGAGATACGTGTGTTTGTCGCTCCGAGTGGGGATGTGATGGGGAGGCTGTGGCTTTGGCTCTCTCTTTAATCCACAATTCGGTCACTTATGCAACTCTGTCCGACTCCTCCTTGCTTAGACCCTGGTGGATCTGGGAATGCTTTAAAACTCAGTATTAAAGTTCAGTGCGCGCAGCGGGTATTTGCTTAAGCCTGAAGGATGGCAACTAGCACTGACCCAGAAGTCGCTATTTAAGTTGTTTGCCTTTGTTTAAACTGTGTTTCAATGTCTGCTCTTACCTCCCTCTGTGAAATATGTTCCTTAATAACATTGGCTCATCGGATCAATGGAAAGTCTGCACTTCCTTGAGGAAATAAGGTCAAGGGGAGCGGCTTTGCATTTGAAATACATAATAAAATGCTGCCTTTCTAGTTTTGGTGAAAACACTTTTTTTTTTTTTCCTCTCTCTCTCTCAAAGACTTGGAAATGGAGAATATGGACCAGAAATTATCTGAAAACGATTCACATAAACAAAATTCCGAAGAAGATACTTTAGCATCTCAGGATATCGGTGCAGGCGGCGAGGAGCCTGAAGAAGGAGAAAGCGCCGACGTTCCCGACCCCGATTCTTTATCTCCTGCGCACGCGGACAGTGACGGCGTTTCCGCTTCCAATCAGGATTCCTCCGTCCCTGGAGCCGCTGAGGCTGGCGCTGCGGAGCCAGCGTGCGTGCCAGGGGACGGCCAGCCGCAGGAACAGCAGCCCCGGACACAGCCAAGCTCCAAAGTTCACTGGGATAATAAAGTCCAGCCTATGGAATCCATACTAGCAGACTGGAATGAAGATATAGAAGCATTTGAAATGATGGAAAAGGATGAGCTATGACTTGTAGTAATAACTTATTTGTTAGTAAACAAATGGAGAACTCTTTGGGTAGAAGTGAGGCCCTGATATCTGAGAACTAGAAAACGCATTCAGCGTTGTGATGAGCAACCAGGTTTCACCTGGAGATGACCACAGCAATCCGGCACGCGCTCTTTTATTGTTTTAATTTTTCCTGTTGAGAAATGGGAACGTGCAATCGAAGCATTTGCCTGGCTCCGCTGCGGGGGCCGTAGCCCGGGGCTGCGCGTTCCAGGCCCGCGAGGCGACGCTCCCGCGGCCTCTGGAAAGCAGGAGCCGGCGCAGCGGGGTTACCGCGCCGCGCTTTACCCACGGGAGCACTTGAAGGCGGCAGGTCGGCCGCTGTCCTGGTTGGAGCCGAGGCGCCGTTCCACCCGGCGAAATCCTTCACTGATAGCGGGTGAGGTTGCGCTTCTGGTCGTCGTGTCTTTAAGACACGGCGAGAAGCAGTTTGGTTTCGTCCTGACGTATCGTACTGAGGCCAAGTAGTGTCGCTCATCGCTCCTTCCGTCTCTTGCCGCAAAGAACGACTCTGGCCCGCGAGTTTGCCCTTCTGCTCCGCTTTCAACCAGAGACACTGTTCAAACCAAAGGCAACGCGACCTTAGAAGCAGGTTCTGTCAGGGAAGCTGAGGCAGCAGCAGCAGAGGAAGGTCCACGGTGTGCTGTGAAAGTTCTGCTCGAGGTTAAGGTAGGGTGGACAACATCCCTGTCGAGTTCCAGGCGTTTCCTTCGGCCTTCCGGCTTGAAAAACTCAAATCTACCCCGAGATACGGAATTTAAACTGGCAATATTCTCTGAAAAGGACACTAAACATCACGACATCAGCTATAACAAGAAATTCTTCCTTTTTCTACAAGCTTGACCTCTAACGGCTTGACTTTGTCATCCTTTTTATACGCAACTCGTAGACGTGCGATCCGTAGGGCGACGAGGCCGGTGCCGGCAGCGAAGCGCAACCATTCTGGCCGGTGGGTCGGCAGCTGAGCGCGCAGCGGCGTGAGCCGCGAGGATGACGCCCTCTTGGTACTCGGGGTTTGTTACGGGTAAGTGCGAGTCCTGATTTGTTATCCCCACGATGAAAAACGTGATTGAAATAAAAAATGGGGATGTTTAAACATCTGAGAGACGTTTTGACTGTGTCCAAAGAAACTGCCAAAAAAAACCCTAGTTAACTTGATTTATATAAACTGCTTTTAGTGAATTGTGGTTCAAAGAATTGTTTTATATTAAAGAGTAAATTAACACTGCCTATATGCTAGACCAGGCTGAAAATGAAGGTTTATATCCATCTTTACAATGGAATAATTAAAAAGAAAAAAAAGCCCCAATCTGAACTGCACCTTTCATTTAGCTGGTGAAATTACACGTGCTGAATATGCAACGGTTAATTAGTACAGCCATACTGTATTTATTGCTGTGTACTCCTGTACAACGTGGAGAAATCCCAGGCGAACGTCGCATACGTGTCTGCTTAGTGACACTTGCCAGAGCCTCAGAATGCACAGGCACCTTTGGAGAACGTGACAGAATATTGTCCATCAACTCAACGGTAACTTCAGATCACTCGAGCAGGAGGTGATTTTGAGGAGGAAATGAAGTGGTAGCGGAATAGTGAATAAGTGTCCTTTTAAATAAATTAGCTTTTAAAGGTAGTTATAATTCTTTTGCACAAATAACTGGGTGGAGGTTTGGACTGGATGAGCAGGGCTTGGAGCAGCGGGGTTTTTTCAGTTGAGGATTTTTTTTAATTTATATTTTTGTGCGTGTGTGCGTTACGTGAATTTCCTCATGTAAGGAGTTTGATCACGGGAGTCTTTGAAGTGTCCTTCGTCTCCGAACCATCGCGTGCAGATCGAGAGTGTTCACTCTGGTAATTCCTTTGGTCTGTCGGTGCTTTAGTGCCACAAAAAGAGCATTTTTGTTCCCATGCTCTTCGACATGGGCTGCGTCTTCATGCTTGTTGGCTCTTCTGGTGGAAATAGAATGATTTTTATAGCTATCGAGGCCCTCTGGTCGTTATAAGACTGTCAATATAGCAACTAAAGGTGTTTTTTTTTTTTTACTTGCAGCAAGTGTAGATGTAAAATTTTATGAAAACATTAACTTTCTTTGCCACCACCAGCTCATTTTGATTTAACCGCTTTTTCCGCGTCCCTTGCTGAAGCAGCAGAGGTCAGCTCTCCTTCGGAGGGATTTCGAGCGATCCCAGAACTGCGGGGGGATTTGGAGCAGCATCACTTTGGTGGTGGCCCTACCTCAGAGAACTCCTTGCCTCCTTCCTTTTGGGTTTTTTGAGTTTATTCTGCTTTACCTTTGAATCCACCACGAGAGCCACGGCCTTGTTCGCAGACCTGAATGGGGTAGGGCTGACCTCTGGGGAGGCGGTCCGAATTGGGGGGGGGGGACAGTGTTATTCAGGTTATTTTCACTTTGTATTTCCTTCCGAGGAAAACAGGCTTTTAGTTTAACCTGTTCATATCATTCTGGAGAGAACTCAGTTTTCCGTCGCTGTTAAAAAGCAAAAAGAATGTATTCATCAAAACAAGAAAAGCTTTTTTGGAGGGGGGAATAACGGTTCTTCCCACATTTTTCGAAGTCTGCGCCCTGCCCGTGGGATATCGCTGGTACTTCAGCCACCGCCCCGTTCTCTGTACGGTGTTGTACGTGTATTTGTGTGGGATTGAACCCCGAAGAGTTCAGGAACCGCAGCTGGAGCCGGCGCTTCTTCCAGGCCACGTAATTCAGAGCAGCCAATTAATTTCTCATTTGATCTCGGAGGAATCTTCTCAATTGTTTACATTTTGTGTTTCTTAATGAAGTTTCGAAACGAGCCCGGCTTCGGTTCCGCGCCTGCTGCCAGCCTACCTGGCGGTGCGGCGGGCGCGGAAACCCCACATCTTATGCAAAAGGCATCAGTCAGAACATAGAAAAAGAAACCCATTCTGTGAATGAAATAGTGTATGTTCAGATTTTACAAGATTTTTTTGGTGTTTTTTTTTTTTTTTTTTTTTTTTTTAGCCAGCCCAATTTACAGCTATTTTCTTAAGAACGATGTCTAATACCAGGTGCTGTAACACTATTGTTGGGTTTCGCTGTCTGGTGAGAAGTGTATACAATATTTCTAAAGGCAACTATGTACTGTGATGTAAAAGTCCGGGCTAAAATGTATATAACCTGTGTACATAATTGTGTACTTGATTATAACTGCTGATTGTAAAGATTTAATAAAATGTAAATATTCTGGTCAAGCCGCGCTCACTTGCCGCTATTTCCTTTACACCGGTGGTTGCGTTGAGGGGCTGTTCCTCAGTTTTCACATTTTCCCCGTTGGGACACCCGAAGCTGGAGGACACAAATTCAGACCCGCCCCTGGCAGGAGTCCCGTTTTCTCCCAAAGTGCTGCATTAAAAGATAATGTTAATAAACTGGAACGGTCCCTATAAAACATCGTTTGCCTGGGAAAGTTCACCTGAGCTATTAAACCCCAGCGTGGGCGAATTAATCTTTATTAATCCTTTGGTAGAGAGCTGCTCCAATCGTGGAGCCGTTTAACCCCAAACTGTGCAAAGCAGCATCTGCAGAGCGTTGCCTCTGGTTTCTTTGGGGAAGGAGCCGCTGGGTTTTGGGCACGAGCCCCGGCCAAGGGGGGTGCTCGGAGCTTTGTACAGGGACGTGGGCGAGAAGAAATGATGAGCAATTCGGAGCTGGATGTGCTGAACTTGCTGCTTTAGAGGATTTTTCTACTCTGGTTTAAGAAAATTAGCAAAGGTGGCTTAGAAAGGCATAAAGAGAGAAAACAAACAAACACACAAAAGATGTGCAGAAAGGGCAAAAAGGCATTTCTGACACGGGCTGGTTTATGTAACCGAGCACGTGGCTTTTCACGTTTATTTTCAGGCTTGACACGGGGTATTTGATGGCCAGGCAGGGAGCAGCTCTGTTAAATGATGCCGATCTTCGCCGCGCTGGCATTACAGCATCATAAAAAATTACACGGCTGCTATTTTGGGCAGCAGCTCTCTCCGACTCGCTGAATAAATGCATCTCCAGGTGACTCACTCTGGGCGATTTTTAACAGACACAAAAAGCAGAGTGCCAAAAACCTGAGCGGATCGCACCGTGCCCACACGTAGCTTTCTAGTTTCTCGCAGCAATTGCACTCGAGAGCTTTGTGTCTCAAATCATATATATATACAGATATATACAGGGGGGAATAGGTGTCCGTGAGGATGGTGTTATAGTTGGATTTTACGAAGCAAGTTCATGGTCCCACACGTGTTTGTGACAATGAAGAAGATGAGAAGATGATCATGATGAAGAAGATAAAGAAGTTGATGATCATGATGAAGACGACGATGAAGAAGAAAATGAAGATGATGATCACCATGATGAAGCTGACGACTCTGCCAGCTTGAAGCTCAAAGCGAGCATTGACGTGGATGTCATGGGTAAAAGTATGCAGTTAAATTAAAAAAAAAAATATGTATTTTCTTTCTAAAGCAAAGGCATTAACATTTTTTTTTTTTTTACTTCTACCAGCTTTCAGATTTTGCAGTTCCCCTGTGCTGGGACTTTTTCCCTTTGACACAACAGCACAATAATAATATAAATTTTTTTTTCACTCTGTACTTCCCCAACCTTTTGGATGTTGGACCTCAAGGTTTCCTCCCCGACAGTAACACAAATACCCCAAACCCATCCCTGCGTTCTTGTCTCCTCTTCCCCAAACACCTACAGAATGAAACCGAGGAAACATTTCAGCCTGAAAAAGGAGAATTTCCCAGCGGTATCAGGACCCAGAGCGGAGGCCAGAAAAGCAGCAACTCTCCATCCTGCTTGTCACGAGGGGTTCTTGCTGGTGAGACGTTGTAAAGTGTGAGTATAAAACATGCACGTTGGGCACAAAGCCTACGTGGCATTGAGTGGCAGCAGCAACCCGACCCAAAGCTGCTGGTGGGACAGAAAAGCCAAGAGCGGTTGGGAATCACCCGCTTTGGTTCAAAGTTTGTCTGAAATTCGTGGCGTGGCAGACGCAGACGCCGCCCAGCGGGAAGCAGAAGGTCTGGCGTGTCAGCCAAGCCCAGCTGGAGCTGAGTCACCGCTGACTCCAAAATCGAAGTGGCAGGTAATTATTGTTTTATAGACTTGATAAAACTGAAATAGCTGAGAACCAAAGGTTTATCTTCACTCTAATTTTCATACGGTGACAGCAATGTCTTCGCAGCTAAACGGGTGTCCCTAGTGCTTCAGCTACCCCTTCGCTCTTGCCTCATAATTCAGATTTTTAAAGCGCTTGTTGTGCTTTGTGCAGAGGAGGTCGGAGCCCGCCCGAGTCTGCGTGGGGACGATGGGATGAGGGTGTTTGTGGGATGAAGGTTTCACCTGCGCAGCCAGGATTTGGAAAGCGCTGCTGCTCCTGCCGTGCCCGAAGGGATGGAGCGGTGCGGTGAGTCAAACCAGGTTCTGCGTGGCCTGTCTGTGGCCAAAAAGGCCTCGTGGCTGGGGAGGAGGTGGATCTGGGTCTTCTGGCTCTCAGCGGAGAGACTTAATTAAAAAAAAAAAACACAACAAAAAAAATCCCAAACAAACCCACAACAGCCACACACCAAACCAAAAAACCACCTCTGACTGAAAGCAATGGAAGAAATTCATATTGTTTTGGATGGAACAGTTTTGGGGCCCAAAGTCCAGTATCCGAGAAAGGTTCGTGTGAGTCAGGAAACAGCAGGCTTAGTGGTCAGATAATTAAGCGGCTGCCTTGACGATCCTCCTCAAAGGCACTTTGGCCGAGGCCTGTGGGCTGGTTTCTCTGTTGCATCTATTTGCACATCCACCGTCTCCATCTGTCTCTCGAGTTTCCAGGCTGCTCTTCACCCATGATGTCTACACGCCTTCCAACAGCACCAGGAAAACCGAACGCCGCAGCCTTGCAAGATGAAAGAAGCACTAAAATATGGTTTGGGGGTTCTTTAATTTAGGTGCAGAATCCTGTGAGTCAAGACATGCGCTGGGTCAAACGCTGCTCTTGGTTATAGGGTGACAATGTCAAAGCAAAGCAATGTCTTGGTGTCAAGGGTTGCTGCTGGCATCCAAGATTTCTCCTCGTGCCTGAAAAAGCTCAGGAATAGCAAATACCAGCCTGTAAAACGAAGACCCAAGCGGCACGTGGAACAGCCAGCTCCTCCTCGCACCAGGAGAGAAAAAATCGTGAGTGTAACTAAGCCAAACACACACCCCACATTTTGGGTAGGAGCCTCCACCTCCTCCTGCCCAGCAGGAGCAGACCTGCCCCTGGGTGAGCTGGATGCTGGAGGGAGGGAGGACAGCTCTGGGACGGGGCACAGATTAACTCATAATAATTTAAAAAAAATATATATAAAGGCATCATCTTTTGAGCTCAAGGCATATGTGTTGCAACAGACACGATACGGACACGGGCAGTGGCTGAAGGAAGAGGTTGCCAAAACTCCATGCAACCAGATCGAAGGTGAAACGTGTCCCTGCCCCTGGTTACTAGTGATGGAGACAAAAACAAGTGCTGGATAGATAGCCAATAAACAGAGTTTTTTCCCCAGGTGTCCCCCTCCAGGTTGAATACGTACTAGAAACACTACATCAAACGGCACCAAACTGATCCCGAGAGCAGCAACGTTCAACCTCGACAGCCCCCGCGAGCCTTCCTCGTTAGCGGAGTGACGATGACGATGCAAAGATATCAGCAGTTTTCCTTCTCCTCCCACCCTCTTTTCCACCCCACTGAGTATATTTGGGCACAGAACAGTAACGTGGAGATACGGCTTCAAGGAGAGATGCGTTTTTAGCTACAGTAATCTGCTTATATTATTATAGATCTTCGGACGCTGCATATACTCGGACTTTTAACAACATTTGCTCAGACTTTGCAAAAAGGTGAAAGAAAGATCTACAAAGCAACGTTCATCTGAGTAACCTTGTGGATCTGCCTGTGGTATGTGCAACATCTTACAAGGTTTGGTGGGTCCTGTCCCTCTCCCAAATGCTGCAGTCGCGTCCCTGCACTTGCTCTGGCCGTGGCTTTTTGCAGCCAGTTGCTGCTCAAGGCTTCAGGTTCGCCTGATTCAACAAGCAAAGAAAAAAATTATGTTAATATATATATTAATATCTTAAAACTAATAAGTGACCGAAAGAAACCCCATGTAAAAGGAGGCTGGTGTACTGAAAGACCACGATGTGTCTAACACAGGGTTTGTACGGGGAAATACTTACATGAGAAATTCGGCATCTAGGAAATGAACCGCGTTTCGAAAGGATGGACCCAATTCCATCGCTCTCGTACCACCGGCAAAAGCTTTACAAAGCACTTCTGAGATTGCGGGGTCAAGCCCCTGGACTCTTTATTAATTAATAGTGTTTAAATAATGGAAACGTGCAGGCTCTTGGCTCTCCTTAGCTGCAGAGCTGACATAAATTATGGAAAAAAAAATCATATGCAACAGGACAGACTTATCACCTTGACTTGACCAGACTTACCACTCCTAACGGATCAAACGGCCCCGTATCGCTCAGAGATGCCGCCAGCCCTCGGAACGGCGATGCGACGGAGGAAGGTGGTGACACCTCGTCTCCAGGGAGGTTGGGACGCTCGGGAAGGGCTGTGCCGTCAAAGCAGCTGCCGAAACGCAGCCAGGATTTCGGAGCAGCAGAATTGGCCGGCAATTTTAGACCGTCAACAGAATAAAGATGCGCATAATGAAACCTGTCACTGAGCCTTTACCCACCTCCCGCGTGGGTCCTCCAACCCGAAAGCCAAAGGAAGAACCAGGGCGGGGAAGGAAAGTGAAGAACTTGGGGTGTTTTTTGGGTGTTTTTTGCATATATTCTGGGTAGAGCACAGTGTAGATGGAAAAAAAACCAACCCACACACCCTTCTGATGTGGACTGTCCAGCCCCCTCGGAGTGAACACTGGAGGCAATCTCTTTAGTCAAGAAATTCCCTAATATTTGAGAGATTTTCAGAAGTCACGGGTGATTTTAGAGGGACTCGAAACCCTGATTTTTCAGGAGGTCTAGTGAAAAATGGCCAAGGTTAAAGGGCTTTGGGCAGCGTGCCCCACTCGAGTGTCGGCCACATCAGCAAACGATGCTGTTAACGCTATTATATTTTTTATATTCTATGCTATTCTATTCTATTCCACCTACGTCACGCACAGCAGAGCAATGACATCGACACAAAGCAGAAACCTATGACCTGACAAAGCTTTTTCCACAGTGTAAACCTGGCCCTCATATGGTGTCCAAGCAGAAAGAAATATTGGCAGAGGCAACAATCTCCTTTGAAATAATAAATACAATAGGTGTATTTTTGGTCTCTTTTTTTTTTTTTTTTTTTTATATATACCCATGACAGCATTTGTTAAAAATATCACATCTGCTTTTGAGAAGGTTATATCCTCTCTGTATAATGTGGAAAAATAAACTCTCCAGGACAAGCAACAGGTACCCCCCGGTTGGCACAGAGCTGCTGTAAGAGGTTGGATCCGGACTCATCAACGCGGGGGCTGGTTTTGCCTTCCTTGTCCCCAGACTCTTAAAACATAGTGTTGTAGGAACGGTAAAAGACCAGAATACATAAAAACAGTAAAATGTTTATTTTCTTAGAAAAAAAGAGATTCAAAATGATTGTGATCACACTCCCATTCGTGCTCAGCAAAGCCAATACTGCAAGCTTAGTCCTTGATTAAGATGCCTATTAAATGAAAACTCTTTTTCCTCTTAAAATACAGATTCCTGCTCCTGTATCACTTCCAGTATTTCAGTGACAACATGCTTTTAATGGATAACAGCTTCTCAGCTTCTTCCCAGCAGAGAAACAAGGCCTGCCGCGGCAAAAACATCCCGTCTCCAAAGCCTGAAATCACCAGCACTAATTAATCCCTCTGGCCCGAGCGCGGACTGACAGACAGCTCAAGGGTGGCTCTTAGACCCTCGGACGCTCACTTGTGGAAGCTTTGTAAAACACTACCTCACCTGATAGAAAACGGGCCAGAAGCCTCCATTAAATCAGCAACGTCTTTCGGATTAACTTTAAGAGATTTGCTGCATATCTGGACACAGAAAAAAAGTGAGAAGTTGCGACGAGTTTTAACTAGCAGCAATTAAAAAAAAAAAACCAAAAACAGTTCCTTACGAATTCTGAGCAATATTCCTCATCTGTTCATTAAGAAACACTGTAACTGAATGGAGCATATAATGTGGAAATGATCTTCTTCTGGTATGTAGTGCTGTTCGCTCAAGAAGACTTCCAAAAGGTCTCGACTGGGTTGTCATCGTCTATTTACACAGTAGTTATTGATTCCGGGGCGGGCGGCGGAGCGGGCACTATGTGACGTCCTCCTCTTCTGAACAGTAATCGCGACCCTGCACGGAGAAAAGCCAGAAGAGAATAAAGTAAATCAAGGGAGCGTTGACTAATAATACCTGTTGGTTCTCTAAATTTAGGAGATTTACGTTCAGCGCTGGGTAGAAACACTAAAAATAGGGACCGGCGTTTGCACAGCTCCTCTTATTGTTTCCGGAAGGTTTGCGTCAAACTAGGATAGAAGACCCTTTGTCACTGTTAATAGTATGATTTTTGTCTCCTGCTTTAAATTCCAGGGGGATTTACAAAACTATTTTCTGTAAAGATACACCTTGATGGACACAACCCTAGAGATCCATTGCAGAAACACAATCTCTGAGGCAAAAGGGACGAAGCTGTTTGAAGATGAAGGTGTTTGGAAGATGTACAGATGAGGTTCTCAGGGACGTGGGTCAGTGCCAGGGGTGGGTTACGGTTGGACTCGATGGTCGTTCGTGTCTCTTCCAACCAAAATGATTCTGTGATTCTATGAAGCGCGTAATCCTATGGGCAACGCAACGGAGCTGCTGTGAACAACACCACCACATCTGGAAACCTCAGCAAGAGTTGGACACAAGAGTAAATTGAAATATTGAAATTGCACGTGCACGGTGGGGGAGAGCAGGCCAAGCTTCACGAAACACGACTTCTCCCAGAGCACTCGTGTTACACCTTCTGTCCCATCCCCAACGCAAGAGGGAAGGAAAAGGAGAGATGTTTTTATGCTGCAGAGACCAGTTTATTTGGGAGGCACAGCTACGGCACATGTCAGGAACAAGGGCTCCAAAACGTCTCTGCAATTAAAATCCCACTGATGATGCTGGGATTGCTGGGGGGTCCACACCCAGCAATGTGCGGCGCTTTAACAGTTCTCTGGGGATCAATGCTATTAGTAAGAGGGCTTGCTTAGTATGTTAATTAAAAAAAAACCCCAACAAATGATAGACAAATCAGCCCTAATTTCAACTCTGCAATCACTGTCCTAGCAAGAAAGACAAATTACATTTTTTTTAAAGTAAAACATTTGACTCAGAAACAAGGAACGCAGAAACACTTTGCGGCGAAGCCCAAATCCATCGGTTTTCTCTATTGGGGACCACGATGCGCTCGGCCAAAACCACGAGACTAAGCCGGCGGTGAGGAAGGTTTTGTCCAAGATGCTTCAGGTGGGGTTAAGCACATACTGGTGTTTCAACACAAGAAAAAGAGTACTTAAGCCCTGGAGTAGCTCATGAGCAGAAAGTTAAGCAGATGCGTTAGCATCTTCTTGAAGGAGAGCTCGTCGTGAGGTTTCCTCGCACAAATACGCAGCGAGGGGTATTTATCCTCCTAAAAAGAGAGGGATAGGGAGAAACCGCGCCGCAAGGAGGCCAAAAGAAGTTACGGTTATTATTATTATTTTTTTTTTTCTTAGGCAAAAGCTTTTGTCTGAAGCTGATCCCCTAGTTGAATTTTCATCAGCAATAAGAAGGTCAGTGTTTCTCGGGAAGATCAGAGGAAGAATAAAGCCACGTAAATCCATCTCGCCGGGGTTTCTCCTCGGTGCTCCTCAGGCAGAACGGCAGGAGAGGGCTCCGTCTCCATCAGCAGAGAACCAAGGCTGCTTTGGTCCTGCTAAACATCTAGTAAAATACTTTAAAATGTCAATTTTTGCCCTCCCTGGTTGTTTCAGAGGACGTTTGATAGACGCTGGAGATGACACCTTGAGCGGTTTGCAGCTGCGATCTCTTGCTGTGCTGGAGATGAGAATTGTCCCGGTGGGGCTGGGCAAAACCTCACTCCAAACATCCCTTAACAGCCCATAATAGCACAGGCTATTATATTAAATAGGTTTTAATGACTGAGAGCGTAAATGAACCACACCGAGGAAGACGAGAACAGGAACACGCACATCCAAGTCCGGGTAATTCCCGAGAAATCCTGTCTTCCTTCCTTTGCAGTTTCAAATTCCAACTTTCAGCCTTTGTAGATGTCCACACGTGTGGGAATTTAAGATAATTTTTTTTAAAAAAAAGCCTTACGCTCCTTTCCTGCTGTTTGTACCCAAACCAAAAGTGCTCATTCCCCTGATCAATCCCATCCAGACAGCGCGACCATCCTGGTCCCCCGGCCAGGGTGCGCGTCACGGCCGCTGACATCCTTTTAGAGAAACGAAAAAAAAAAACAGAAAGAAAAAAAAATCACAGGAAAAGCCCTTTTCCCCATTGTTGCGGGTGACAGGCCCATAAACCAAACCCCACGCCGCTCGAATGCAGATCCTCGCCGGTTCAATGGCCTTTTGTGGAGACGCCGCTTGGCGCCAGCATCCTCCTGCAACCGGGCCGGAGAGGAGGAGGAGGAGGAGGAGGAGGAGGAGGAGGAAGAGGAGGCCAGGAGAGGGAAATGAGCCTTGCCAAGCAGCCCTTTTTTCCGGCGGGGCTGAAAGCGGCCGCAGGACACAGTGGTCCCTTTCAGAGGAGGTGGCCGGCGCTGGGAAACGTCCCCCCGGCTCCACGGTGGGAAACCTTTATTTTATTTTAATTTTTCCCCATCAATCTGGTTTTGTCGGCAGCGCCCACGGAAAGGACGGGAAGAAAACGCCGGGAGGTGGCACTGAATAATCATATAGTTTGCCGATTTTTGTCCATCTTATTTTGTGAGAGAAAAATCAATACGGTCATTAAGAGCAAGCCACTTTGCTAATGAGTTTTAGCCTAATAATTCCGCCCTTGCATACGTTTCGGTTGGCAACCCCCCCCCCATTTCTCTTTAAACGCGACACAAGAGGCTGCATTGTGCCTTCCCCTCGCGTTTCGTGCCCAGTTTTACTAAAGAGGGGATGGAGCATCGCTCCTGTGGCCTCCAACGACAAACCGGGGAGAAATCCCTGCAAACGCCCCCGACACCAGTGTTCAAGACCAAATTATCTGTCACTCCAAAGCGACATCCCCCGCGGCCACGGAAACACAATGTCCCGCGCTCGGGGTATCCGCCGGCTGCAAAACATCTTCACGTGCTATGACATTGTTTTAATCTCTTTTCTTTTTTTTTTTTTCCATGAGCACGTTTGCATTGTGGTTATTTTCTATAAACCACCGTAGCCATGTAGGAAACAAGTTATGATGATGGGACTGGTGATGATTTCCTCTGGTACAGCTCACCTGGATTGGTTGGTTGGTTGGTTTTTTTATAAACCCCAAAGCCAAGATGTGTTTCTCCTCTAGGGGTACAAGCCCCCGATATAATCCTAGAAGTTCAATTATATTCTCAAGCTCAGCCTTGGCAGTTTTTCCTACAACGAGACAGCTGCCTGCACACTGTGCCACAGCCTCCAGTAATAATATACACTTCGAGGAGATAATTTCTAATCATTCGTTTACTGCTCTGTACTTTTCAGACCATTTTCCATGACAGCCATCGTCAAGATGTTTTCACTAGCAGGCGCTAAATGGGGTAAATTTTCCACATCCAGTGCTGTTATACGTCACAGTTTTTAATTTTGCTTTTATTTCATATTTTCATGCCAGCGCTGGTGGGACAGGCCCGCTTCGAATCTGAGCCATCCTGTTCATTTAATGAGATTCCTTCTCGGGGGTAAGGTGGAGTTTGCGCACGGTCCTGGGCAATCAGGGCCCAAATAAAAGTCGAGATGTAGGAAAAAGAAAAACCCAAAGGCTGGACAATTTTTAGGGGAGACATGGTAATTCTGCCGTGTTTCACAGCGACTCTTCGTAAATCCATAGACGACATCTGCCTAAATTAGTCCTTGCTCTATTAGATTAGGGAGAACCCAGATAACCGATTTATTCGCCAGAACGCCAATATGAACGGCCTAATTTTGCTCCTGCTTCTCGCTGCAGCCAGCCGGAAACCCCGGGTGCCACACAGACAGGGACGCTGCCACCAGGACACATTTCTATCTTCTTCATCGGAGACAGCATTTCAAAACCTGATTAATCGCTCCGTGAGGAGTACGGCGACTTTCCCCGTCCCACCTGCGGCTGGTCGTGCCCATTTCTGTTCTCCTCGGTTTATCCAGCTGCTGCGTTCGCTTTAGGAGGGATGCGTCAGTCACTCTCTGCTGTTATTTCGGTTTGCAAAGTTGTATTAATATTTCTGCCTTCATTGAATCACTTGTACTTCTGACCCACGTCTTTCTAATTTGCTCTGGAGGGGGCTCTCTCCTCCAGCATAATTGCTGCTATTACCTGTTGCTCATCCCCTACTGGAATGTATTTCTGTGATTTCAGGCAAGGAGGCTGTAGCAAGGAGGGGGTCAGTCTCTTCTCCCAAATAACAAGGGAAAGGATGAGGGGAAATGGCCTCAAGTTGCACCAGGGGAGGTTTTTCGGGTTTCTACCTTGGGGTGGCATTTGCAGAAGGCGACTCGGCTTCGTTGTGCCCACACGGGCAGCCAGGAACACATGCCGGGTACCCAGAGAGGCCAGACTTCTAGAGAAATTCTCCAGAACATTTCATTAAGGCTTTTTTTCTTTAACCTCCAGGATTCACAAATACTTCATATTTCCAGTTGCTAAGACATCAGTTTGTGTTCTTTCCATTTCACGCTTTGATCGCAGAAATTTCATTTTAGCCGGCCTTCCTGTCCGTTTAATTGTTTCGCTGAGTCCACACCTAATTCTCCCCGCTGGTTCATAGCACACACATTAGAATTGTCGTTCCTCGTATCGGGATCTCATCGCAAGTCGAGGGATGTTCCGCTGTGCCTGTAGTTCCCGTGACGTGCCCCACGGAGCCAGGGACGGACGCCACGTGTCTGCGTTACAAACCCAACAGCGCCCACGGCCACGGCTCCCATGTGAACATCACAACGTGCTCGGGGACCTCAGCAACCACAGGCGACACTCCCACTTCTGCAGATGATCTCAAGCCGCTCGGTGATTTAATTTGTTTAATTGTCTGACTGCTGCCCTCCATTTCCCCAGAGAAGGGACTCAAAACGCTATTTAGAGATCAAACAAAACCCCTCAGATTTTCCAATCTTTTTGGCGCTTGTGGCGGATACCTAGAAAAACAATGTATTGCAGGCAAAGATTAATTTAAAAAAAACCCAAACTTCTCTTAGGAAGACTATTTCCTCGGGCACAGGAGGTCCCCAGGGAAAGCAAACCCCACCTTCAGCTGCGCATTAACTCCTGCCGATCCCATCAGCTGTCAGAAGCTTGAAATGCATGGGAGCTGTCTTTCTCTCTTTGGCAGATAAAACTGTGTATTTTCCTCTAAACAGGTAATCTCTTGATCTAGAAGCTTAATTAGTACAAGAGTCCTGGAGAACACCTGCAGCATCTGAGAGCACAGTCCAAGCAGCGAGGAGACACAGTCAACTGCGTCTCGACGCGGCAGCTGGTGAACAAAGGGTATTACTTGACCTGAAACAAATCTCAAACCCCAAATCTAACCTCGGTTCATCATTAGACACAGCCATCGGATGGTCTGCTCTGCAGATACGATAGATCTTTGGAAAATCCATTTCACTGGCGATTCTGTGTTTGACATTATGGAAGGTGACCAAGTCCAGGAATAGCATCTAAATATTTATAGGTTGGATGCATTTATTCAAAGGAGACATAGCTATATTATAGATATGTACCAATTCCACTTTTAAATGCGTATCGGTTAAATAAAATCTTACTTCTGTGAAATACTGGAGCAGAAACGCTCTTCCCAGGAATCTACAAACTCATCCTCACTTCTACTCTTCCCCTTTATTTAACTTTTTGCTTTCATGAAATATATTTTTCAGAGCAGCATAACTAATTTGTTGCTAGGGACAAATAAGAGGCTCACCCAGTGTAGCACTCCCAACTCCTAAGACCTGAAGTGTCAGTGAAAATGGCAGAAATTCAGAGTCACCCAAGTAAAAATTTCCCTCCTACTCTGCAACCCGACACTACAATTTGGGAGTACAAATTACTTTAATCCAATTGGGGAAGGAAATTTTTAATATTGGCTATTAAACAAGATATACCACTCCAAAATTATGAAGTGTAAAGAGTATATTGGTAAGCAAACATCAGCTCAAGGTATAAGCAAAGGCTGAGATCTAGACTAGATCCAAACAGCCCATTTAATTGCTCATGTCTCAGTGTCCCGTCTATGTTGTGGTACAATCACTCACTACTATTTCACAAAGAACTGGGATTCTCATTTAAAAGACTTGGGAAATACATGAAAGCTGCTATCAAGACAACGAGATACGCAAAGAACTATTCACCCTCTTCTTCAGAACATTTCCAGCATCATCATTTTACTCAGCACAGGCCCCAAGGTGAGGTTATCTATACATACAGCCACACTATCCATAATCTTTGGACCCAGGAGCTATTTCGAAGAGATCCAGCACGAAATAAGAAGGGTACCCCAGATACTGCCAGCATTCAGACTCCAGTTGTCTCCCACAGAGGTGAAATGAAAGATCAAATCCCTAAGGGCATCAACGCCCACTTTGCTCTTCTGCCTCATCCAATATCTTATATACATCCCGAGCATTTGCATTGAGTCCATTTGCCATCCATCCCAGCCTGGTGATGTTTCCACAAAACAAAAGTTTATTTTCTTTACTTTTTTGTCTTCTTTGTCCTTGAACTATCTACCCAAGGAGTGGTAAGGGGGATCTCGGACCAGAGCCCCTCCAAGAACTGGAGAACGTGGAGCACTGCACCAGGCGGCTTGTCCTCTCCATGGAGCCGCGACGCCTACGTGTCCACCCCAAGTGAAAAACATACGTTTGCTTTTTTGCTTCTTACCTTTTCGATTTTTTCATCGAGCATTCTGAAGAATTCTTGTTGGCTTTCAGAGATGTGCATGCTGAAAGGCAAAGCGAGGGTATCAGTACCAACGGGATTTGTTCCATTTTAAACAGCAATACGGCAGCTCAGAGTTGCCGAGGGACCCAGCTGAAGGTTTTTACCACCGTGAAAAACAAATCACTTTACACAGTGAATACAATGACAATTTTTAAAATATTTTTTGTGGTTTGCCCACAGAAAAAAATTATTGCATTTGGTCCTGCGTTCTACCTAGGACACACATGCATCCAGGAGAGATCATTCCCTTTTCCAGGCAGATTACAGAAACCTAATAGCCCACTAGCCTTCCCTGGGCCAGTGAGAGTGCCCTGTGCTGGGGGAGAAGGTTTTCCAAGCCTTCCAACCTCAGCACCGCAAAATGAGATGCCTACGACATGAGGTTAAAGCCTTGCTCTGCAAGATCTACCTCCCCAATGGGTGGTCCCTACTGCTCTGCAAGCAGACCCAGCAGATTATTCACTTCAATTAATTCTGCAGCACCAAGAGGCTGAGGGGTTAGTGATAAGATTGTGAAGAGGGCTGGAAAATACTCTTTCATTGTGGTCTGCAAAATGCTGATGGTGGCACAACACAACCGGCCCTTCCCCAAGGTAAAAATCTAGAAAGGTCAGACACAAAGGAAAGGATGAGGAGACAAAGACGAGGATGCGTGGCAGACAGTATTTGGGGTGTATCTGCTTTATTTAGGTGAAGGGATGGTAAGAGCCTGCCTCCTGAAATAACAATATCCCTCTGGGAAGGTGAAGCAGGAGCATCCTCTGGAGAAAAGCACCAGGGACTCAGTGCAGGACAAAAAAAGATGTGAAAAAGGAAGGATGGGACACTGGTGTCAGTGTTAACAGTGATGCCAAATGGTCAGAAGGACACACAGCTCTCGGAGATTTTCTCCGATGGTAAAAGCTGGTTTGGCTTGTTGAATTCCCAGCCCAGGCTCCTCTTCCTCGCGACGAGCCTCTCAGCTGTCACGAGTTAATACCGCTCCCAAGTGCCCAAAACCACGCCGCGCTTTCCTACAAAGCTCCGCATTCACGCTTCACGCGCTACCGGGATGAACGTATACAATGAGTCGCTTATGCTGGATGCAAATGCAGGCTCAGTTCCGAGGAGGAGGTCTCAGAAGTGGCATTAAAACCTAAAGCTGGTAGTTCAGGAGAGGGAACAATGCACCTTTCAGGGGCTGTGGGAGGTTTTGTCCCCAGATGTCTGCCTGTCCACCTGAAATGGGGAAAAAAACGCTTGTTTGGGGCAGCTGAGCCTGTCACCTGCATATTAAGGTGTCCTGGAAAAGGGCTTTAGGGCAGGGCAGCCCCTTCTGGGTAGCACTAGAAACATATTCTTGCCTTTGCAACATCATATAGATCTAATTTCTAACAAAATGAGATGATACTGCAGTGACTTACCCCAAACATAATTTATAAGGAAACTAAAGGAAAGCGGGGCGGGGGGAAGGATTATTGTGTTGCCATATACACGAAAAGTCCTACAGGAGCTCCTAAAGGACTTCCAGGCCATGATCTTCAGAAAAGTTTGTCCGGGCAGTAAACTTGCCCTATGATTTACAGATGCAACACACACACAAATGCTGACACAGTGTGTACTTTGAGGAGCTGTGTAAAATTGTAAAATCCATGGCAGGGCGGGGAGCTGGCAGAGTTAATGAAGTACTGGAAGAGTCAGAAAACCATCAAATCCAAGCAGAGTTCTTGGGTATCCCTCCAGAAGCAAACGTTCTCCCCAAATAGAAACTTGGATTTAATTTTCCTTGTAAGAAGCACATCAGAAGGCATGAGAACACTTTCTTAGATGTTTCACGGCAGGTCAATGAAACACAATTTGCCAAAACATGGACCAGCTCTGCTGGGAGGACAGGTTGAGAGAGCTGGGGGGTTCAGCTGGAGAAGAGAAGCTCCGGGGAGACCTTAGTGCGGCCCTTCTGGACCTAAAACGGGCTGAGAAGATGGTGAGAGGCTTTTTACCGAGGCCTGTAGTGATAGGACAAGGGGTGATGGTTTTAAACTAAAGGAGGGAGATTCAGGCTGGACATGCGGAAGAAATTGTTGGCCCTGAGGGTGGTGAGAGCCTGGCCCAGGTTGGCCAGAGACGTGGTGGCTGAACCATCCCTGGAGACATCCCAGGCCAGGCTGGACGGGGCTCTGAGCAACCGGAGCTGGTGCAGATGTCCCTGCTCAGGGCAGGGGGGCACTGGGGGAGCTGGGGAGGTCCTCCCAACCCAAACCGTTCTGTGAGTCTGTGATTTAGCAGGGTAAAAATAGTATAAAATACCACTTCTTTCATTTTATGCTTCAGGCGGGAAGAGCAAGGACCCTGAGCTCTGCCAAAGACCCGCACACCCCGGCTCCCTGTGTACACTGATTTTAGAGTCCAGGGCTCTAGGTGTAAAAATCTAAATCCTCCTATAAATAGGAAGAGCCCTCCCAATCTTACTTTTACGACCGACATTTTAAAACTTTCTCCACCGTATGCGAACTTATACTTTGGTACCTAGTTCATGTTTTGTTCTGAAATAACACCTGTTCTACAAGAACAGTCCTGTAACACATATTTAACGATTTATCTATCAATTTCTGCTCTTTTGGCTAAGTAGCCCATTTCCATGTAATGCCAACGCCCCCTGCCTTGCAGTCAGAATTGTCATGGTTTTCAGATGATAAACCTTAAAAAAAAAAATGCACATGATAATAGGTATTTGCTGACTTGGTGATTGGCAACTCAAACACACGTAGCCACTTTACAAATAGAAATCCAGCGGTACGTTGGGTAAACGGCAGAGGCTTGGGCAAACAGCAGAGGTTTTACCCAGCAACGCAGTGTTAGATTCTGTAGCTCTCCGAGAAGTTGCCTTATTTCTGCAGGACTGTGACAGAAACCTTCACCTCTGCCAATGGGATGTCTTTAGGTTTTTCGGTCAGTTCTGATTTCTGTGGGGACTTTAAAAACAGAGTTCGATGCAAAAATGGAGCCCTGTGAGCCCATGCAGTCCATCTGCCTTGGATGCACCAGAATAGATGACCCACCAAAAGAAAACTGCTCTTTTTTAGCCCAGGCTGATTAGTCCCTTGTTAGAGCATCTTAAATACATCTCTGGCCCTCCTGGGAAGGACCCAGCCACAGTAATGAAGCAGAGCTTTGCTGAACTGTGTTTTTGCCTCCACCTCCCTACCGTGAACTTCTTTGCAATTACATCTGAATCACTCAATTTTCCCTCTTGAAAGGAGGCTGAATAATATCGTCAGTCGATTAGGAAATTACTGAAGTTTCCAGACTTGAAACCATGTACAACGCACTTGATATGCAGCAAGTTCAAGTTAATAAGTGCCCCAAAGGCACGGCGTAAAGAGCAGCATTCCCGCTATTGTTCAAAACCCAACAGCAAAGCTTTATCACTTCTCCGTTAAGAACCTGATATATGGCTCTGTGTAATCTGCTATTTTCAATCCAATTAGTGATTAAAATGTAACGGTGATTTAGATAAGAAACGAGTTACTAATATCAATAACCAGTGTGTCACAGGAGTTGAATGTTTTACAGCATATGTAACAGGGAACAGCACAGAACTGCAAGCAAAGGATGGAGAAACTCAGCTACACAACAACCCACATTTTAAGAAACAACTTGACCATTTTAAATAGAAGTTGTTTACCACTCCTAATCCCAGGCAGCACAGCTGCTAACCTAAGCCAAGAGCAAGCAAAACTTATTTAGGGAACTTATTTAGGAACACTAGCGCATATATAAACTTGTTCATGTGTAAGTTATATGGAAAGCTGAGAAATAACAGAGCATGGCACACCTATAGGCACAGCAAGGTGCATCTCACACTTTTTTTTTATTTTTTAATAAGTCTTGCATCCCAGCCGAGTAAAGGAGAGGATGCTGCAGGGATGCCGCCAGCTGAGTCATTGGCACAGGGGCACAGGTGACCTTACCTATTTTATTTAAACTGGGTTTGCTTTTAGGGCTGCTGGAACCACCGATGGGTTTTTGCTAGGTAGTAACTGAGAATCTCACAGATACTGTTTTAATCCCGTGTTTATTTGTATTACAATTGAAAGAAAAAAAATCAACTTACTTTGCTCTGGGTTGATGTACTAATCCCGGGATCTCTTTATTAGATTTAAGTCTTACATTTGAACTGGCACTTTTTTCCTGAAACACACAAAAAAGCACACAACAGAGATACCATCAGTATTAACGAAGCACACAAAGCGCGACAGGCGTTTGTCGTCAGGGTGTCACGCTCCGCTGGGTGCAGGCTCTCCTACCTGTACAACAACGAGAAAAGCTCACCAAAAACCAAATTAAAGGCAACACGATTGATGCAATGACCCTGGGTGGGCAATTTTTAAATGTCCTGGGCTCGGTGGCCTGGGGTTTTGCCTCTGGGTCGGATGTGTAGGGATCAAATGCCACCCTGGCCCATAACTCCAGCGGTCCACGGAAAAGCAGGGAGAGTCGTATCGATGACAACACTAATTGGCACCTTTAATTGGCAATATGAAGCATTGAAAAGGCCGAGCCCCAGAGTCACCCCAGACCTGCTCAGAACAGAGGTGAGAAGCTTCAGCATCACATGGAAAATCGTACGTGAGAGAAAGCGAAGAGCGAACGTGCCAGTGAGACAAGCAGCAACGGCGGCTTTGACCTGCTCAGACGGAAAATTGGACACGAGGGGCCCAAGGAAGCAAACCAGAATGTGTTTTTGGACAAGAACCCAACCATGGCCCCCACAGAGGACCAGAGCCATTAAAAAACATCTTTAAAAAAGGGTTGGGAGAGAAAAGAGTTTAGTTGAGAGGCAGCACTTCAAGGAAACATCTTATCCCGGTGCCAAACGCTTCTGTAAACCAAAGCTCAGTGCACACACGTACCTCTGGTCTGCAAAATCTCTGAGAAGGACACGACCCCTTCCAGCTTTCCCAGTATTTGGGAAAGCTGCTGGTGCAGATGGGAGAGCCGAGTCCAACCTTACAGCTCGCCCGCTCTGCACATCCATCTGAATTTCCTAGGCATGTCATGCCCGTGACAATTTAAGAAATGTAAAACTAAGAATTAGTGCCTTTGTGGGTAATTTCGGTGGGTTTGTTTTGTCTTATTTAGTCTGAATCACACAACATGATTTTTAAGAGGGCTACTAAATCACTGAATTTAAAGAAAAAGAGGCTGTCTAGCAGTTAATCTTTTAACGAATAATTCTACGAGGGCTGTAAACATCAACTGCCTCAGCATATTTAACACTGTTTAATGCATATCTTCTAATCCTCCTGAACAGAAAGTGGTGCCTTGCATGAAAATCACAGCGAGAGAGCAACGAGCCTTTCTTCCGAGCCTTAACAAACGTCGCCGTGTGCGTGTTCCATCCCACAGCCACTGCCTGCCCGCGGTCCCACCATGTCACATCAAAGCAGCAGAACCACTCGTTTTCACAGCATCTTCTAGTTTTAACAGTGTTAACCGGGGATGACTATGTATGTGCATGTTGCATGTGTGGTGAACATGCACGTACGTAGTCATACCTGAGATTCCATCTGGTTGTTCAGCCTGGAGAAGAGAAGCTCCGGGGAGATCTTATTGTGGCCTTTCCATACGTAAAAGGGGCCGATAAGAAAGATGGGCACAGACTTTTGAGCAGGGCCTGTTGCGATAGGACAAGGGGTGATGGTTTTAAACTAAAGGAGGGAGATTCAGGCCGGACATGAGGAAGGAATTGTTGGCCCTGAGGGTGGTGAGAGCCTGGCCCAGGTTGGCCAGAGAGGTGGTGGCTGAACCATCCCTGGAGACATCCCAGGCCAGGCTGGACGGGGCTCTGAGCAACCGGAGCTGCTGCAGATGTCCCTGCTCAGGGCAGGGGGGGCACTGGGGGAGCTTTGGAGGTCCCTTCCCACCCATAGATTCTATGACTGATACCGCTCATATGAGTTGAGGTATGAGCCGCAACTGTCAAGCAAACTCATACGCAACTGTGAAGCAAAATAAAGAGAGGGACAGGTCTCACGGAGAAGACACCACAAGCAGGAATCAGCTAAATCCCAACCTCATACACCGGGTGAGACTTTCTCCTCAAATCTGCCCCACCAGTTGGTTTGCCACAACGCAGAGGGTCTGCACTGCACATCTGGAATGGCACATCTGGATGGTCCGGCAGGCTTGTTCTGCAGCAATAACACCTGACCACCTACTGCAAGGCACGGTGAATTTTTGCCGTCTCTTCTGTCTCTGCACACCGCCACCCTGCGGGCACACACCTTTCCCCATCAAAAAAACAGCCGTCAATCCATTGCCCCAGTTAAAAGCGAACGGATGTTCCGATTTACAGCTCCCGCGCTGGGAGCTGCGGTAAATCACGGCAGCGCAAACCCGGCTTCCCACACCGGCGCTTGCGGTTTGGGCTCGGTGCAGCTGGAATCCGCACAAATCCCAGCCTAAAGAAACTTCTGCCGCTTAGGAACAAATAGAAAAACACAAGAAAAATACAAGTTGCTTTCTCTCCGTGGGTCTCAGAGTGGTATTCAGAATATTAACTGACTTGCACAGGAAATAAAATTCTAGTTCACTTGACTTCAAGATCCCAAAGTTTACTCTTTCCCTGCTGTTCCTTCTGATAATTACGACACCTCAATTATCTATTACTTACAATTCTCCTACTTAAGCAGAGAGCATGTCACCTTCTCCATCTGTTGCTCAGCAGGAACACGCAGAAAAAGAGGAGTTAAGAGAAAAATAAAACCCAACCAGGTCTCAAATTGGCTCTTTGCTTTGTTTATAGCTATTATTTACGGCATTGATATTTCATTACACTGACCGAAATATTGGCTTTGATAAAAATAGATATCCAAAAATAATTCTTCCAAATACAAACAAATAGAATTTTTTTTTCCCAGTCACTTTGAAGACAAATTGACTAATCAGAAATTAATGGTTTGGATTCTAATATCGAGCTTACAAAAACACCCAAAATGCTTTAACACAGTCAGATTCCTCTTCCAGGCTGAACTGACTTTGGTTGAAGGGTCACATCTTTCAGTTTAACCTCATTTTCTCCCTTATTTAACTTGAAATAAAGTTACCGTGCACCAGAACCGCAACTGCTTTTAGAGTCCTAATATGTCGCAAATAGAAATTAAGACACAAAAGCTTCGTTTTAATCTAGCTCCGCTTATAAGGATTATTTAAAGTAAATACAGTAAATGATGCGTAACACCACAAGCTTAAAAATAAACCTGCCAGGATGCTGCACTCGGATAGCGGCATTAGCCAGTCTATAGTAAAAAGGTAAATAGTGGACATTTTACTCCCCACTATTTTGCAATTAATCATTATCACGGTAAAGCTGTCGTCCAATCAAGGTGATTTCATTTGATAGATTCGTTAATTATGCTTAATTCCTTCATAAAGGATGCAGCGTATCAGAATTTTGGGGCATTAACAGATGGCGGTGACTCTGCTGCCAGATGCTATTAGCACAGCAACAGCCACTACTGCCATTCTAATTAAATATCTGTCAACATTTCCCTCGATGCTTCCCCTCTTACAAACCCATTTCTAGAGACACGTGGGCTTCATTTGAAGTATTTTTTCGCTTTTCTTCGTAAAACTGCCACAGATGGACCCAGGTAAGCTGCTAATAGTCTTCCCAACTCTCCTAACAAGCACAGGGCTTAGTACAAAAGGGCTGACTTTTAAGAGATGCTTCCACAACTAATACCATATTTTATGATTTTTACGTTATTTACATTTTACATTATTTCATGCATTTTTAAACTGGTTAAATTGACCAGGAGGAAATCAACCAAAGACGGTAGCGGCAATTCTGCTGCCTAATGTAATGGCCAGTTTTCATTACTTACAGTCCTATTTTGGTTACAATAATTAAACAAATATAGAACCAAACGGGGGAACCCCCCCCATAAAACAGTAAAACTTAATGTAAGCAAAATGGGGTTCTTAGTTTCAAGTCTGGTTTTTGTTTAATTTGGAAAAGGCTGAAGTATCCAACTTGGAGCCACGGATGTTTGAAGGTGGCACGTTCCCCCATATTAGGATCATTTTTAAGATTGATTTGTCTTTATAGATTTGCTACTAAAATATATTGAAGTTGATAGAAAGACCAAAGGTCTCTCCAGATGCTGATCACATTTTGCTCAATATTGGTAGTTTACAGTTGGTCAAATATTTATAAAATAACATTCCTGATTTATATCAAGATGACACTTTTCTTCAAAGGAGCCCACAGCGCCTTTCAAACTGCTTTCTGGAGCCACGTAATTCACCATTAAAAATATTCCGGGGAAAAATGAAGCATTTAGTTTCTTTTCCTACCGTGAACCACTCTTTTAAAATAATTGCGTTTTAAAAGAAGGAAACCAAATGCATCAGTTAGAAATGCCACGGAAGATGTAAAATTCCAATATGCCAGCCCAGCACTTTTTACCTCCCCCAGTTACAAGGACCAGCCTCAGGTAATAATATTTTACATGGGTTGTCTCGATGCATCAGGGTGAACACGGGAGAAGAACAGACCCATGAGATTTTACTCGAGTTTCCTTGCTTTATACACACGTTTCTATTTATTTCTTATATTATCATCCGGTAGGAAGAGAGCTTCTTTCTCCTTGCTCTGGCTAGCTGGAAGCAAAACCACCTGAAAATGTTATTTAAGGTAACTTTATAAGGAAGAGGCAAATCAAGCATTGAAAAATCTCAGATGCTGGTCAAACAAGATTATTCTTGGATCCAGGCTCATCAGAGGAATCACATTATCCCTGCCACAATGTGTATATATTCAGAAGGGGTCTAGGGCACATGCATGCAAAGAGAGACAAAGAAATAGGTGCTCATGGTGGGAAGACGCCCAAGAAAGACATTACCATCACAGTCATCAGAAGGACCTTCTACCTTTCCAAAATCAAGTCTTAAAGCAACCTTCTACCAGCGAAGGTCACGAGAAGAGCCAATATCGGAACAAAGCCCCCCTGAGCTCTCCAATGCAACTCCCAGGTGGCTGTGACCATGGACGCGGTCACGTCAACCCCTGAAGACACAACCGTGACAC
Source organism: Caloenas nicobarica (assembly GCF_036013445.1). Lineage (NCBI taxonomy): Eukaryota > Metazoa > Chordata > Aves > Columbiformes > Columbidae > Caloenas > Caloenas nicobarica. The sequence goes on from NC_088264.1 coordinate 2,942,780, forward strand.
AAGTCAATGGGTGCTGACACTTCACTACTGATGCCCGTCTTGCCCCAGGCTCCTAGAAAATGTTGTTTGTGATCCACCAGGAGAACTCAGTTTTAAGGTGCACCTTCTAACCGAGGCGCCTGAGGCAACGATGTCGTTCAGCTTGTCCGTTTGACCCAGTGTCGCCAACCTGCCGCCTTGGTCTTCAGAACGAAGACTTCAAAACACGGCTGTTTTTCTCAGGTAATCCTGAGAAGCGAGGTGACAGAAAACTGAGAGTAGCACTACTCATCGATACAAATATACGAAGGTTTTGGGCACTGAGAGCCTAAAGGGATGTGTCTCGGGTATAACACAATGGTGTAAATACAACAACATCTCCACGTGTCCCACGAACGGATGGACACAGGACTGTGTCTCCCATGTGCGGAGCTGCGTGGCCAATAAAGGAAAAAACCCCTATTTATGCATGTTCCAAACCAGCAAGAATTCCCTACTATAAGCTCTCATTCTCCCAGCATTGTCCAAGGCTCAGATTTTCAGATTTTTGGTAGATTGCAATTATGTAAATGCCATCGCTGGGAGATATTTCCTATGTCTGTATTTTGCTCCTCCCAGCGTCTGTTTTATTTGCATTAATTCTCAAATTTGCACAAGGCGCAAGATTTAAGACCCAAGAGAATGAAGTTATAGTTCTTGCTACACAACAAATTCCAGCAAGCATGGGAAAAACGTATATTTGAAAGGACATAATAGTTTGAATAATATTAAATATGACATGTACTATGATGCACATGAGCGGTATTATGGCTGCAGGAGGAGCCTTAAATCTGATTTATGTATTTTGTACCATCTTTTCAGCATTTTGGTTAGCCATTACTTTTGAATAGTAGAAAAAATTACTATTATTTCACAAAGAACATAGCAGCCTGCTCACTTACTGAGTTTCCAGTCCTCAGATGTATAAACATGGATTTTGTCTGGATTCTCCATCCAAACGAATTTATTGGAGAGTAATACTGAGAATAGATATCATATACGTCAGAATGAAAGACAATCATAAACGTTTTAAAATTTTTATAAGCTGTTTAAATCAGTAATTGAGGCTGGTTTTTTAAGTGCTTATCTCCTCTAAGTTTCCTTGGAACAAGAACAGAGAAATAAGCATGTCTCCTCTGTGTTAGCAAAAAGAGGCACCAATAAGTAAATATATCCCACCAAGGATGGATAAAAATAGCTTTGGATGCTCAAGATGCTGCAGATATTTGAGCCAACACTAGGTGAAGAACTAGCTTAAAATCCAATAACAGGCCTCAAAATACCAACGTCCAACACATATTTAAGTGTCCCAAAATGACTATGGGCCCAATACACCCTTTAATGTGTCCATCATAGAACCGTTTTGGTTGGAACAGACCCTCAAGATCATCGAGTCCAACCATAACCCACCCCCGGCACTGCCCCATGTCCTGAGAACCTCATGTCCGTCTGTCCAGCCCCTCCAGGGATGGTGACTCCAGCACTGCCCTGGGCAGCCTGTTCCAACGCCCAACAACCCTTTGGGGAAGAAACGTTTCCTAATATCAAATCTATATATCCTATCACCTCACCTTGTGCATCGCCTGTTCCCAAAACCACCCCTCACAGGTTGACGAGGACAAGGAAAAGACTCAATATGAGCTCTGGCCTCCTCTTCCAGAAAGCAGCAAATCTCTTCTCCAGGACAGCGCTGGTGCCAGCAATGGCATGGCCATGGGGCAGGTGGGAGTTGGGCTGGGACGTCTGCTCCGCTGGGAGGGATGCGCAGCAGAGGGGAGGTCCCGTACGCCGAGCAAGATTAAGATGGCCTGGGATGGATCCTCCACTCATCCACAAAACTTCAGCGGCTCCTTGATCAGAATGTGAAACAGCATTGTGAAACTCCAGGAGATCGGTCTCCTGAAAGCTTCACGTGGCTTCAGCCACCACTGAAGGAAGATATTTCAAAACGTCGTCTGATTGCATCACCCGAAGGCACGTATCCAAACCACTTCAACAGATTTCTGTCTAACCTGTTCTCCAAACTCCCATCCTGCAGGTTCTCTCAACAGCCTGGCCCTCATTTTGCCACTTCCCTGAAAGCTCAAACATTTAATCCTACTACTCGGCTTAAATCCTCACCTGATGTCATCTGGCATCTCTCAGTGGTCATGGAGAAAAACTGATTGTCATGCCTTTTAAAGCAACCTTTTCTATATCAGGCAACTTGCGTTTTCTTCTGTATTTTTAGGCTAAACGAATCAATTCCTTCCATCTTCCGTTACAGCTTACGTTTGCTAAACCTCCTACTGTCCCTCCCCTCTGGGCTCGTTCCCATCTGCCTACTTCTTTCCTACCGAGCACACTTCTAATTCCGGTCACAGGATTTAAAGCCTCGCTGCAGTCGGGATGTAGCACATTTATTGCCACATTTCAGAGCCGAAGAAGCTCCTGTTTTTAAGGTTTATCTCAAACCAGCGAGGTTAACCTACCAGGTTCAGAGACGGCATTTCTCTGCCTGCAGCAGCCCCACCCGAGACTCATCAGCAAATGGCTGGTTGGGGTTTCTCTAAAAAAAGGAAAGTACATTTATTTTGAAAAGAGGGTTAGGTCACATATTTGTATTTAAAAAACAGAGGCAGCTCCACTTCAAATCTCTCTGACTTCCATGAGCCCTCTCTGAACATCCTCATTTTGTAACTCTAAGTCACGGCTTACTGCTGAAATAATACCATTAAGTTTTATTACCACACATGCAGGGGACATCTGTACCCTGTGCATTCATACTTCAAAAAACCACGAGGTAAATAAATGCTGAAGGAGCAATAAGCTGCGCTCAGCTTCTCTAACTGGTACAGAAAATTTGTGGTACAGTACTTAAGATCTTTCCCACGTCAAAAAGCTGGGGGGGGTGACCTGTGTTCCTGCCTCAAACCTTGGAATGTTTAACAAAATAATTATTTGGTGAGAACAGAATTATCAGAAAGCAAATTATCCACATGTTCCGTAACTCACAATCCAACAGATCTTCCCAAAATTAACAAAAATCACAAGCAACAAGCCAAACAGGCACGACTAGTCATTTCAATTTTGCTATTTCTAATCAAAACCAACTTTGGAGTCTGAAAGTTGATTTCTGGCCATTTGCAGACACCAGGTTTTAACACACTCTCTATTTTCTTTTCAAGTCAGGTGAGTGCAAGGATAAGAAAAGCAGCTCTAAAATTTAGTGGGGTTGTCCCATCACAGGAATGTTCAGAAAATGATGGGCTGGCACTTTACTACCAGCAGTGCCAAACACGAAAGCTTTCTGCCTGAGGCACAAGTATAGTCCCGTGCACGTTCATGGGCACGGTACTTACAACGAGGAGAAAACTGAGAGTTTGTAGGGAAATCCTGTCTCATTTTTCGCTGCAGTGTTGCAGTATTATCATTCAATTACTTCCCTACACTTAATTAGCTCCTTCTTTAATCTTAGTGTGATAATGAGAACTTTAATTCAAACCATATACCACATCAATGACCCTAACAGCAAAAATAGATTTTATTAAAGGCACCAAAGCCCTATAATCCCTCTGCCTTTTTATAACACTGTGAGCCATATAAAAGCACAGCAGCTGCAACGGGCCAAGAATCTTCTCTGATTGCTACTAAGAACATTAACAACCAAAACCTATTTTGAAATCCAAATCGGTAAGCTGTGATTAGTATTTCTCACTTGTTTGTCCCTCTGGCAAAATAGAAGAGCAGCAGAGACGTGGTGATGAGGGCTCTCTGCAGATCCTATACCTATGTTCAACCAAAGACCACGTTACGTCATTTGTTCTCTCAAAACTCTAAACTTTTCCAGAACCCATAGCAGAGGTCCATGATGTATGTTCCCTCCTTGGCTCTTCTGTGGCCCACATTTTGTAAACTGTTAAAAACAGACTAGAGACCTAGCGAGACCTAGAACATCAAGACCTAGCCAGGAGCACACTTGACCTTCACTCGGGCTTATCGGCTCCATCAGGAACACCGACTAATAGATCGTATAACTTTTACAAAGACAACTGGAAACACCGTGCTTGGCGCTTAGCGGCCAAATCTGGCAACGCTGACCCAAAACTTCTCAACCTGAAGGACTGCAAAAGCTGTTTTGAAACAAACTGAGGCACGAACTGTGGGTCAGGATCACTTTTCCCCTACCAGCGACACGCAGAACTGCTCTCATTCCCTGACTCCGTTCACAAAAAGCAGGGCCTGCCACACCACTGAGGCCACGGGACGTGATGGAGCAAGTCCCTGAGGCTTAAACTTGTTGTTAACAGCCTTCCTGATGCAAACTTCAACCTAGGCACACTTTGCTCCTGGATCTGCAAAGCGCTTAAGGGCTCGTTTCATCTCACAGAGGTGCCTAAGACCCCTTAGGTCAATGGTACATCTGCCCATAACGCTGCTCGCCTGAATCACGACTCTTCCAGTTTAAGACCGCATGTGCTGAAGACTAATTTTGGAGCTATCAAACATCACGCCGACAACAAATGACTTCACGCTCTTTGCGGTACTGCTATGTGTGTTTAAAACAGCTGGGTAAGGCACGCCGGGAAGGAAAACCGAAGGGGAAGACGGACAAACAACCAGCCCCAGGAACAGCATGGAGGCCACCTCAAGAAGCCTCTGCCACATATAAGCCAAATTGATAAAATTGCCTTCACCGGAGAAAAGAAGGGCAAACACCACATGGGCGACCACATTTTGCCATGTTCAAACCTCATTTAAACCAACAGCGATCAACTGAGCGTAATGAGCAGAAGGAAATTACAGGTACCTGCTCCAAACCTGTGAGCTCCTGCACCCACGTTCTCTTTTCTCCAGCCCATCTCCGTACCTTTCTGCTGCTCCGACAGCACCAAGTGAGGCATCTGTGATCACACCGACCTCGGATGGAGCCGGTGCACGGCTATTTCCCCATGCACATGGCTGTTTCCCCCCTCCACTCGCTTCTGAAAGGTCACATTAAGCAATTCGTTAACCGGCCAGTGGGTGCAGAGAAAGCTCAGGGCGTTATCAAAGCTTATCTGGGAAAGACAAACACTTTGATGATTAGGTGGTCTCCTCCTAATCCTCACATTCAGAGGTTAGTTTAAGCCCCAAATTCCTGGGGTTTAAAACCACTTTCAATTAACATCAGCCATGGCCCTGGGCCTCCCGGATGCCCCACGGGACCCAGGGGAGCTGCACGGCCGCCTCCCGGACCTTCAGCACATGGTCTCCTGCACTGATAAGAACACTGGCCAGAATTAATAACTCAATATGTGTTCAGAGAATATTTTTCAATACCAAAAGGTATTTATTTACCTCTCGGTAGGTCCGTCTCTCATTAAGAGTGCAGTTTCACAGTCAATTTGCGGCCATTTGAGTGAGGCCTGTCACTAATAGTGTCCCAGCCATGGACTTTTGGTGCGTTCCTGCCAGGACTAGGACTCGTCTGGCCCTGTAAGGAGTCCTGTTAATCATAGAATCACAGAACAGTTTGGGTTGAAGGGACCTTCACAGCCCATCCAGTGCCCCCCCCCGCCATGAGCAGGGACATCTGCACCAGCTCAGGTTGCTCAGAGCGCCGTCCAGCCTGGCCTGGGATGTCTCCGGGGATGGTTCATCCACCACCGCTCTGGGCACTCACTGCTCTGCCCGAAAATAAAACTTTGAAGTCTTTTTTGCAGGGTCCAATCACGCCAAGTGATTCCAACGGATGTGCGGCCCGCCAAGGGCCAAAGCCAACGCAGCAAGGAGGCGGCACAGCCGGGGAAACTCTCCCTCTCTCGTGGTTTCCACCCCAAAGCTCACCTCTTTGGAAAGCTGCGCACCATTAGTTGTCCTCCTCTGTCCCCACCCTTACCTTGTCAGCCTTTATTTACTGATGTATGGATGCTACTGCGAACAAAGATGTCTCCATGGGACATGGTTTAGTGCCAGAGTTAGGTTATGGTTGGACTCAATGACCTTAAGGGTCTCTTCCAACCAAAATGATTCTATGATTCTATGATTATAGATGATTCATGGCTTTGTATTCACGATAGCCTTCTCTTTCCCTTTTCTCCTACCCAGGAGGTACCTTTGCAAAGACTTTAAACTATGCAACTTGTGCCTTCATGTGATTATAAGTAGTGCCCATTGACACGGCTGCAAAGAAGGTTCAAGTGAAGAAAACATATATCAAGAGTAAGTCCTACGTCCCAAATATTCAATAAATTGGATTTCCCAAATGAATTATGAAAACGAACCTCCCAGCGTAATTATCTTGCTGAAAGACAAAAGGATCTTTCAGATGTTTTGTTTAAAATTATTTAATATCCAAGTATTGATTAAAACATTTTAGAATGACTGCCTATTTATCACAAAACCCAGAATACAGTGATTAATTTCAAGACAAGAAAAATAATCTAATAACAAGCAACATGATTTAATTCTACATGTTGTACTCTGCCTCTTGTTATATTTGGTCTAAGCTATCAGCCTGCTGTAAAAGCCAGCCAAGAATTCTTCAAGCCCTGCCAGAGCTAGAAATATTGGCCAGAAATATTTGCCATATCACAGCTCAGTTTCCAAAAAAGAAAGATGCTGGACTTCCACAGCCAGGAAAACGCAAGGTGCAAACGACAATAAAAAATGGACTTATTTAATACGGTTGGAATGCATCAGATCAAATGAATCCAAGTGCTCTTAATCCCATAGGACTGCAGCATGACAAATACGCTTCATTTGGACACTCGGTCCCCGTGAGTCAAACCCATCTGGAAGCTTCGGCCCCGCAACCGCTGGATGTGATTCAATGAGCATGAGGCAACGATTTCCAGTCCTCGGCAGCCTTCCCCCTCCGAGAGCCAGACAGTTCTACCTTGGATTAAATTTATCGATTTTTCCACTGTGTATAAATAACAGCATCGTCGGGCAATTTCAGATGAGTTCACTGACCGCAGTATCAATGGATTTTGCTAATTTTTTCAAAGCGCTCAGAAGACACAGAACAATGGTGTGTTATAATTAGGTGTAATGGCAGAGGTGGCTTCTGCAGTACATGTATCTCCAAGAAAAATGTGTCGACACACATATGCCCATAAGAACTTTGGGCTTTATATTTACTTACTGTAGGACACAATATCTTCGGCCACAGCCCGTCGTATTCGTTTCAGCGAGGCTACCTGTTGCGGTAAGCCCTGCTCCTGGGAGAAATTAGTCTCTCTCAAAGAAATCTCACCTTTTTTGCTGTTTTATTCAGCGCTCAGACCTTCACTGATCACAGTCAAGGTAGGAGCCCACGTACAAACCCGACAAATGAGGGAAAAATTCGGAACGAACCCCAATTCTTCATCTTGGATCAGTCAGGGGTGTGCAGATGCCCGGTCTCAAAGCTGCTTTGAGATCATCTTTTTCACCCACTTTACTTTCAAGCAGCAGCAATGCTCACCCATCCAAATAGCGAATTTACAGCGCAAATGCGCCCTGAAAACGGCCTCTGATCGGAATCACAAGGGTTCTTCAAATGAGATTGAGTATAAATATTTTGGACGTACTGATTCTCAAAGAAATGTAAAGCAGGATTTTTATATTTTTTAAAGGAGACGATGAGGAGATCCTTTTTTAAGCTCATTCTGACATAATATAATGATAAAGTCCACTACTCGCATGTCGGTGCTAATTAATCAGACTGACTGAATCTGAGCTTTGGCTAATACCGAAGCATTGTATAACGAAGGTGTTCAATGCTCTTCATGCCGCAGCAATAAAACTTGCTCCCAAAATCCACCCTTTGGCTTTCAGTTGTGCTTCATGACCTCAGCTTGTATTTTGAAGCAAATATCCATTCTGTAGTATTTTCAGGAAAGCCTTTATATGGGAAAAATGTTGTACACTAACAGTACTTGCAACTTATATTTAAAAAAATAATAATATTTAGGTAAATACCGTATTTCAGCTATACTGGTTGCAGGGAACATGTGATATGCCTTGATTTTCATACGGCTTTTGTCATCATCTCGCTGGGTATTTTCATAAACAAGTTAAGAAAACCAAGTCTGTTTGTTGAGACCTACAAGACAAAAGCACTCAAGGATAAAGCAAAGCTGGTCAGGAAGCCACACAGAAGGTAGTTTACCGTGGCACATTGTTAAAGTAGAGGAATATATCAAGCGGGATTTTGTTGGTATCTATCCTGGAGCTGGATTTTCATTAGGGACTGGGATGATGAATAATAATGAATTGGAGACTACGAATACTTTCCGAAACCATGGAGAACATCAAGCCAGGAGAGACTCTGCTTCGCAGGATTCAAAGTTATCCCGACAACTTGGAGAGACGTACTGAGAAAGACAGGAGATGATTCAAACAGCGCCAAAGTGCTGGGTCTTACTTGCAGGCAGGAATAACCAACTGGATATATACAACATGGAAACACCAGCTTACGTAATAATTCTGCTTAACAGGATCTAGAAGCTTGCTGGACACGAATCATCACTATCATGCTCTTGCAAAACAGACAAGTGTCATACTGATGCACGTAAAAGGTGCAATGGGCTGCAGAATATGTGACCTTCTTCAGCTACATGCACCAAGAAGATCTCAAACTACCACGAGAACAACTTTGCCCCACAAAGTGTGACCGTCGAGAAAACCCTTCATGACCTAGAACTGCTCAACCTAAAAGATTACAGAAGGAAGACACAATAAACTTCTGTTCTCCATACCCACAATGACCCCAACAACCACGATGACATACACTTTGACCATTAACGTCGAAGTTTGAATGGCAACACCGTCAACTATTTCACTGCCCAACATTTTGGTGGTGGCATTCAGCTGAAGTCCCAATATGCCCTCCCTTCCCTGACAACTACTGATCCTATTCCTAGTCCACTCCCACGACTGTTCCTGACAGCTTCTTTATCCACACGAGGCAATGAGCTTGAAGCAGGAGCAGAATAATTATTTGGTATCTCCCACCCCAGTGTTAAGTTCCTCTAAACTCAATTAATCACGAAGAACCTCTGGCAGCTCACAATTTGGCAGCAAGATACACCAAAGTAATAAGTGATTTCACATTCTGCTTTTGAACGCAAGCTATTAAATTCACATACTGTGCTACTTTAATCAAGAATAGTTAATTAAGCTGTTCCCTTGATACGAATTTTTATCATTCTGCACCAGCCATACATCATTTTCACAGGACTCAGACTGTGGCCACGATGCACGTTTGTAATCTGTCTTTCCAAATTAATCTGTCACCATTTGTAAGCTCAAAGCAGATCAAATACATTTTGTCTCGCCAGTAACTGGGCCAAGTTTGGGGACACGGGGGACCGGAGGCTGAGCGGTGCTGGAGCACCACTTCACGCAAGGGTTCCATCGGAAAGCCGAATTACAAATCTCTCTGCACTTCATCGCCCAACGTGATGCAAAAGACTTTTTTATTACTTTAGCGCTTTGTGTTTGCATCACGTTTGTTTCCTTAAGTGAACTCAGCTTTATGCTTTTTGCCACCGTCATAAAATCAATTCAATAACTTACATTTGCATAGTAATCATCAGCATACATAATGCAGGAGTCAGCAGCAGAGGCCATAAAACCAGGGAGATCTGTAGTGTCAGATTATTAAAAACATTAACATATGATAAGAATCTAAGCGTAAATTTATTACAAGCAAAAATCCCCTGTGTTTTTCTATGACATTACCTGCACTCAAGGACAAGCTAATGCAACGTTCTTCTAGAACAAAACCTTCAAACACAGCAGTTGTAGGAACTCAAATTGAATCTCTCATTTTTTAAAGCACTCCCAGAACTATGATACGAAAATGACATCACTATTTGGTTATGTGACCTAATCATAAGAAAAGAGCTCTATGAAATAAAAAAGCGAACAAAATGAAAACTTGGCCAAGTTTTCCAAACCGGTGCAGGGATCCTTAACAGCGAACACTCTGCTACCGTGCTGTGAGAATCTGCTAAAATTTACACCCAGGAAAATAAAAGGCCACAGAAGACAGAGAAGATGGAAAGAAGATGTGTGACCTCATCTAGCCTTTTGTGACTGTTCAACAGCAAGTCAAGCCAAGCCTTCCATGGACCCATTTAACCATTTTTATTTAGGTTCACCTTTTGGAAGCGTTGATGTGAACTGGCTACTTTCACACTCGTGCAATTTTATTGAAACAAGCTCCGCTTCCTTCTGTCCTCTAAGTAAACGCAACCGTGGCATTAAAAATATTCAGATTTCTTAAGCAGACACCCTAAAGCTCAGGCTGGAGGCTCAGAGGCGAGAGCCTGGCACGACAAACCATGAGGTGGTTTAACGTGGGACAACTGGATCCCCATTTCCATCAAGACACTACGGAGCTGCCCTGGAAAAGTCCTTGGGTATGGAGACAAAAGTACAAGTGTCTAAGGGTACTTCGTTAGGTCACTTATTTTTTAACTGAAGATAGGCAAATAATCCGTGGTGAGTTTTATTTAAATGAAAAATCGAGTAGAGCCAGAAGAACAGCTTCCAAAACAGAACCAAGCCCAAGAGGAATAGGCAAGTCCACTCAATGAGCCTTTGAATTGGCTGGTAGCGCTTGGGCCTTTTATGTGTTTTTGCCATTTAACAGTTAGATTTGTTTAGATAGCCTCATACATATCATTATTTACATAGCAAGATAGCATAGTGTATTTAGAGATTTTATGTAAAGTTCTTTCATGCTAATCATAAAACGAAAGCATGCCAAACTTTAACTAAAGAAACATGTTCTAACACCGAGAAACTTTTATAATTAATCCTTGCCTTAGATCATCTCGGGAAGAGTTATGAGTGTAATTAACATCAGCTGAGAAATTGCTCATGTTTCTGAAATCGCTGAAACTAGACCCTGGGTAGCAGACAATCTGTATCCTTTCTATCCCATGACCAATTTATGGCTAAGCCCTGACTCACCGCATTAAGTCCGAAAATATTTCTCAGCATTAGCGATAGCTTGCTGCAGGCACAGGGCGAAACAACAGGCACCATCGTGGGGAGGGAGGAAAAAACAAACCAACAAACCCTCCAAACTCCACCTCTTGACAACGAGGATGAAGACAATGCATTGCTAAAGTCTTTTTTATTTTAGTTTTTTCTTAAAGAGGCTATTCTTAGAGGAGTGACGTGGTGCGCGGGCTGCGGTGAGCGGAAGTCTGGCCGGCGGCCAACCCGGCTGGGTTTGCTGCAAGGCTGAGCAACTCCTTTAGCTCGGGAAAACATTTCTGCTTGCTTCGTTTAAAAAAAAAAAAAAAAAAATTAAATTAAAAGGCAGAAAACTCAATACTCAACCCACTAAGAACAAGCCGTACTTTGGAAAGACAAGCCACCGACCGGCTCCTTGCATCTGCCGTCGCCGCATCCCCAGCGCTGCCGAATCCTGTGTCGCTGCGGAATGTTTTCCCGGGGAAGGAAATGGGTGTAAACGTCGCTCTGGAGACAGCGTTCCCGTGCGGATGTTAACCTTTGGAAAAGCTGGGCAGGACGCTGTGACTTCAAGAGCCGGGAGAAATCCCACAAACTCACAAGCTGCTAAATTTGTGCATCCAGTCAAGCCCTTATAAAAAAATAAAGCACATTTTGACCTTGACTCGCTTTTAAAGACTCCTAAGCAACCTGAAGGTCGTTATTTCAGAGCCTCGCCAGTCACCCGAAAGGGATGAGGATTTCCTACGCTTATTTAGGTGACGACTCCCTCCGTGCTCTCCATGTCTAAAAAGAGAGGGTGATCTGGGAAACCCGCAGCGTTTTGCTGGCAGAAGAACAACATTCCGCATCCCTGGAGACATCCCAGGCCAGGCTGGATGGGGCTCCGAGCAACCTGATCCGGGTGAAGATGTCTCTGCTCACAGCAGGGGGGTTGCTGCTCCCCTGGAACTACCTGGCTTTTGGAATAAAAGTGCTGGTTTGCATGAAATTTTGGGGAAGGATTGGTGATATTTGAGAACATTATTGCCATGTTTGCACGCAGAGCAGCCGCTCGATTCCCAGCTATTGCCTTTAGGTGCTGCTGTAATACAAACTACATTTAAATATATATATACACACACACAAAATATAATATTATTACCTTATTAAAAACCATTGGGTTTGTGTTCCCATGCATAGACTACCCAGCGACTTATTTATTTTAAGCCACCTGTCTTTGATGCTATCCCATGGAAAGATGACATATTAGATAAAGCAGCACACAAGCATGTGTTTGCGCAGATCAAGTGTGGGAGATGAAAGCTGCGTTTGAACTCTAATACTGCTTCTTGCGGGAGCAAGGAATTTAAAGCCAAAAAAAAAAAAAGGTTTTCTTCCCGGTGAGAACAAACACGAAACTGTTTGGTGAGCTGCATAGTAGCTTAGTTCAGTATTGTTTTGCTATCTGTGTGAACTGGTACTTCGCATTAAAAATATTCATGTATACAGGAGATTTATTTTATAACGTACCTACATGTATTCCCAAACTGCGTCATCCTCTGTGTCATCCACAAGAGCCTGAATTATCTGCCCAGCATCTTCATAATATCGAAGTGTTTGTTTTTACAAGCATACATTTATTTTCATAGAGTTTTTTTCCTCTCTTTTTTTTTTAACTTAAAAAACCAACCCTGAACCCAAGAAAGTCATACTCCTATATTGCTTCCCCTTCTCCCAGTCTGATTTTCTTCTCCTCTTTCCACCAGCTGAAACGCAGAAATCCTTTCCAACACATGCAGTTGAGTCTCTCAGCTGCCTGCAGAACAGCTGGTCTCAGCTACCCGCAAAGGCAAAGGGGAACAACCAAACAAAACCAGTGAAATTATAGTGAAAAAAGCCCCCAAAACATCAAGCTGAGCCCCTTCCAGCCCAGGTTTAAGCACACGTAGTACAGATGGAGAGATCCCTCCCCTTCCCCTTCACAGGTCTATCACTTCTAGCTGCTTCTTTTTGGGGAGGGGTTGTGTAGGGCGCCAGCAACATCTCAAGAACACCAGGAACGTTGCTGGTTTCCCCTGTCCACATGCGTAGGTGACACGACGCCGCTGTCACCCACCGGCAGGAATAAATCCCTCACTTGCAGTTCATTCACCTCCTCCCTGTGGATCATCTCATGGCTTCAATCACCTTGGAGACCTCTGTGGTGGAGATGCCCGTGGTGGCCACCCCAGCACCACCAAACCTCCTTGGCCAGGTGGACCAAGGCGGGCTGAGGATCTTTGCTACCTTCCCAACAGTCCCAAAACGCACGGCAGCGGGGAGCAAAGGGATGAGCACCTTCTGAGCTCCCACCAGGTCTTGGGGAGACCTGGGTTTGTCACGCCTGTCCCCTTGAGCATGCAGTAATTAAGGCTAAAGAGTGAAAGGAGCCACTTAACACAGCTAATGAACTTCCCAGAAGCCATCTCCAGTTCCCTTTCACCTTTTCCGGAGAAGACATCATTAAATCAGGGTGTCTTCTGCCCGCATGTGGCCCAAATGCCACTTCACCACCACACTGTCCCAGCAAGCCTAAGCTGACAAAACGCCTGAGTAGCCCAGCCCCTGCAGAGACGCCTCGTTTCCCTAAAAGACATAAAAAAATAGAAATCCACTTTAAAACGTCCACTACAATTTCAAACAATTTAGCACAAACCACCTTCATTTTCTCCACGGTGGATTTTAAATATTTACCAATTTCGTTCACATATTGTGATGAAGCACAATCAAAATAACCAAGCGAGCAGACACAAAACAACTGCTGCGGCGGTGAAAAACGTTCCTGCCCAGTAACGATGTGAGCGTACGATTGCCTAACAGGTAGAAAGCCCAACAAAAGCAGCGACTATTGAAATAGGAAAATAAGATTTCATGCTCATTCAGTACCATAGATATTGTCTTTTTGAAAATTAGTTAAATAATTAGTGCTCCCCTGCGACACAGCTTTTATTCCTGCAAGTACTCCTCACTCTTGGATCTTCTACTGTATATTGCTTCTAGAAGTATATTTTTTATGTTTCTTACTAAACAACCAAGAAGAAGGGGAAAAAAAGCACACCAAAAATGATTTAGGTGGAGAAGAAAGTCTCGTGTGTATGGGATTGTGGAAAAAATTGCATAATTTATATAAAAAAGGGGGACAAAATGCAAGCTTTTCAAAACAAAAATGCTGCAAAACGGACTGGGAGCTCCTGGTTTTATAATCTCGTAACACAGGAGCAACTGGGCTTTTAACAGAAAAACCACAAATTCGAAACTGAAGAAAACGCTCATTTTAAAAAATTTTAAAAAGTCCGAAAACTCTGTTTTTCGGATCACGACAAATCTAGATTATGCGCAATGCTGCTCTCGCTGTTCACGGCAAAAGCGCAGACCTGCCCGTTGAAATGCTCAGCACCAGTATGGCCAGTAAGACCACCCGGAGATACAGAGCGATGCCCTGAGACCTGGGACCTGACCCATCTCCTCCAGGCCACCACCGGGAAGGAGGTGGGGGGTCCCCACAGGGTCCCCCGTCTTGTACGGGAAGGATGCCTCTCCTCAACTAGGCCAAGCTGAGAAGTTCAGGGCTGCGGGGAGCCCTCTGAAGCTCTTCTTGCCTCTCCTTGTGGTGTTTCTGCCCCTTTTCCCCTTCTCTGCTCACCTTGCACTTCTTGGCCCTCTTTCTTTATCCTTTTTGACCCCTCCAGCCTCTTCCTAGGATGGCCATTTAACGCCGGCTTGCTCACACAGATTCCAGGACAAGAGGATATTGCCTCAAGGTGCACCAGGGAAGGTTCAGATTGGATATTAGGAAAAAAACTCTCCACGGAAAGGGTTATAAACCACTGGAACAGGCTGCCCAGGGCAGTGGTGGGGCCACCATCCCTGTCGGTGTTTAAAAGGCTCACAGATGAGGTTCTCAGGGACACGGGTTAGTGCCAGAGTTAGGTTATGGTTGGACTCGACGATCTTGAGGGTCTCTTCCAACCAAAATGATTCTGTGATTCCCCTTTGGGCCTTTGGGCTGTACTCACCCTAGCAGCTCTGCTGGCCACAGAAGATGTCACCTTTCTTGCTCGTCACTCAAGAAGATGCATTAAATTCCACCCAAGAGAGACATCCAGCATGGATGTTGAGGTCTACTTAGCACTAGAGAGCTTGTCAAGTGTCATCTGTTTCGCTGCATTTGAG
Source organism: Caloenas nicobarica (assembly GCF_036013445.1). NCBI lineage: Eukaryota > Metazoa > Chordata > Aves > Columbiformes > Columbidae > Caloenas > Caloenas nicobarica. Next base: position 2,957,930 of record NC_088264.1, read on the forward strand.
ATCAAACCAGCTGTCACCAGCCTCAGAAGCGATCTCTTCCCTAAAAACATGAACAAATCCCATCCTTTCATAACGGTCAGTCCTCGTCTTTAGATGTGATCTCTGAATCTACACAAAGCCATCGAAATTCAGCGTGAGCAAGCTGAGCTCCTGGCTACTAGAAACCACTTTAAAGACGCATTTCCCTATAAACAGGCCAGGGGATCAAAGCATTGACGTTGGTCAAAGAAACATAGGATAAAGAAAAAAGGAGGAAAAAAGAGAGAGAAGGAAGCGTCTGTCACAGGACCCCAGCATTAAATCCTCAGAACTGGGTGCTAGAGATGTATTATGTACAGCAGACAACAGTTTGTGTGACTGACTTCAAGCTCACCTCTTCAACCTGGTCTTTAAGGACATTAGTTAGGGAAGTTCACAAAAGAAAACACTTTTTCCACTGAAAAAAACAGCCAGAGTATAAACAAGTTACAGCAAAACCACAGTGACTGTAAGAGGGATTTGCCTGAAACCAACACCGAATGTCTCACCCTACCTTACCTTCAATACACCAAAGTTAATACATTCAGTATTGGGTTTGAGTCTAAAATGGCACATCCCAAAAATTTCCCAGGTGCAATATTGTATTCAAACTAAAACCGAGAGATCATTAAGGCTGCATGGTTAAATATCTAATGAAATCTGTACGGATAAATTTGATGATTTTAGGCATTTCTGTATGTTTGTTTCTGCCCTTATCTTGTCTTATCCTCTGTTCCAAAACAGTAGAATTAATAATTAACACTTACCAGGCAATTGCTGAAAAGCAAGTACCAAAACAGAGGATACACAGTGCTTCTATTGCCGACAGCTTTTGAAATCTTATTTCATTCATTCTTCATTAAGCTTCATTCTTGAAGCTTCAGCTCCTCAAGTTTTGAGATGCTCAAGCTCTTAAAAAAATAATAATAAAAATAATAAAAAATAATCTCAGGTCTGCAAAAAAAAAAGGGGGGCGGAAAATGGTTCCCAGTCCTCACAATCATGGAAGAAACACTTAAATCAGAAACTTCCAGAGCCGTATGTGTAATGTTTTTTAAGTAACTAATTTTACATATGATCTATGTATTTTGGCCGGCTGACTCATTTTCAAACGGCTGATGTTGGCAGCGCTGCAACACCGGCTGGTTTACCGCAAAATGCGCAATAAACTATTCTGGGGAATAGGATATGTTTCTATACGTCCTCCTGGAGAGAAGCGGGAGGAAATGCGTGTCCAGGCCACAGACCCACTGGCCGTGGCTGTGACAACCTCAAGCACAAGGACGATGACGACGCAAGGGTTTGCGAAATGCCCACGGGCTCGCGGTTGCTGGTGGCCCAGTATCCTCAGGGCTCCGGACACTCACCCAAAGCTCTTCTCTTGGGTCTTGGATCTTCACGACTATTTTTACCCCCTAGCAAACGCTAGCAAGGCTGCAATTACATGTTGCTTCTGGACGCTGTTCTTTTAATGCGCTTAGAAAGAAATATCATTATGCGTTTTTTTTATACTTTCTAATTTAAAATCACATCTATCAGGAGCCTGATAAATTATACCATTCTACCTCTCGGTAGAGCACTACACAGATTTACTTAACGGAGGGTGAAGGCTGAAACAAGGTCTAGTCTGAAGAAATACATCTGAAGCAGAATTAATTTTTATATTATCTTCTGACTTGCTAAAAATATTTATTAATAGTATCCACTTATTTTCTGGATTTTTGAAAAATTAAATACTGAAGGCGAAATTAATATTTCTTCCACCAAACCCATTTTTAATGGAATTCAGAAGAAAAAGAATATTAATACTCAGGGCAATCATTCACTTTGATCTCTATATAATATGCAGTGACCCATAAGTGGAATGAGCTAAAACTGTCATAAATTCATTATGAGAAACCATTCTTTGAAGAAATTCACGGCAAAGTTGAAATGAAATGGGCAATATGGAAATAAGCTAATTGCACGGTATTTAAAGTAACTGGCTCTAGTAACAATGTCCTTTCCGTGCACTTCTATTTCAGCTTCAAACGCATTTCTTCCAAAAAACATCGGAAAGGCTGGTTTATGAAAACGGAAGTGTTGTAATTACTTAGTACTGATAGCTATAGGGCAGCATTCGTTTAGGATCTCGGAGTTTGAAAAAAAGTAACCCAAAATACGATTTTATAATTTTAATTTCCCTGGAAAAGGGAACCTGGTGTACGTATAGCGTAAGATAAGCTGATACAGACCTCGCCAATGAAGACTGGAGGAAGACACATCCAATAAACAAATAAATATTCCCAGGGGAATTTCTTCAGTGTCATCTTAGAAAGGAAAAAGCAAAACTTCCCCTTCACTAAGTGGGACACGTTGCTTGCTCTGCCCGGTCTGTCCCTGCCACCGGCAGCAGAAAGGAGCCTGATATTACGCTCCTCACTCCTTCAATGCGTTACTTTTACATTTTAATCCCTGCCTTTCATTTACTTTTTTGTTCCATAGCTGTGTTTTGTAGCTGCGCCTTTTATTCTGTGGTTTGTCTCTGAAGCGGAGAGCGGAGCAGCCGTGATGGGGAGCACCTCTCTGCGATGGGGAGTGCCTCTCTGCGATGGGGAGCGCCTCTCCGCAATGGGGAGCGCCTCTCCGCAATGGGGAGCGCCTCTCTGCGATGGGGAGCGCCTCTCCGCAATGGGGAGCGCCTCTCTGCGATGGGGAGCGCCTCTCTGCGATGGGGAGCGCCTCTCTGCGAGGAGCCTGCGGGACCTGTTCTTCCCCAGACCTCCCTCGGGCCCCAGCATTTGGCTGATGTGGCATTTAGGCAAAGCAGATGCTTCTCCTGGTGGGAAATCGTGTGGGGGAGTAGCCTGGCTCTGCAGCCCTCTCTGCTCTTTTCCAGCTCCCACGATGACGGGAGATGCAATGGGTGGGCGATGGAGTATTATCAAGTCTCCGGGCACACCTGGAGATGCTCACTTTGTCCTTTTATCGTTCTTATGCCCCAGAAACCAAAGATAAAGGGTGTCTCGATTTCTTCTTTTCCTCCCAGAATGACCCCAGCGTGTTTTTGTGCTTTTCTCCCTGCCTGGATTCCAACACAACAGACAACAACACAACAGCCAACACCATCTAGACACAAGGAAGGAATTGTTGGCCCTGAGGGTGGTGAGAGCCTGGCCCAGGTTGGCCAGAGAGGTGGTGGCTGAACCATCCCTGGAGACATCCCAGGCCAGGCTGGACGGGGCTCTGAGCAACCGGAGCTGGTGCAGATGTCCCTGCTCAGGGCAGGGGGGGCACTGGGGGAGCTGGGAAGGTCCTTCCAACCCAAACTGTTCTGTGATTCTGTGATCTTCAGCATTTCTTTGAGCTTGAGGCTTTATATCTGAAAACAGGAGAAGGGAAAATAGGGCGGCAAGAGGCGGAAAAGTTAATAGCTTCTCCTTTACATAGAAAGATACGTAGATATCCATCCCTGACGGTGGATAATGAACCAACCTGATGCCATCGTCCCAATGCTCGTACCTAGAGCTGACACCACGCCAGCGGTGGGACAGGGTCTCCTGGATGGTGCTGAACACAGCCGAATCACAGAATCACAGGATGTCAGGGATTGGAAGGGACCTCGAAAGCTCATCCAGTGCAATCCCCCCGCCGGAGCAGGAACACCCAGATGAGGTTACACAGAAGGTGTCCAGGCGGGTTGGAATGTCTGCGGAGAAGGAGACTCCACAGCCTCCCTGGGCAGCCTGGGCCAGGCTCTGGCACCCTCACCAGGAAGAAGTTTCTTCTCAAATTTTCTTCCCAAACAGCACCAAAAGCAAACGAGGCGTCAACACAGGATTTAACACACCAAAACGCTTTGGGGTAGACAAAACCCAAGTAAACCTCTTCCTTTTAAGGGCTTGAGGGCTTTGGGTCTTGGGCATTTCTGGGTTCTTTCCCCTCATAAGCTGAGCACAAGCAAGTCCTGTCCCAAAATAGTGTGTTTCAAAACATGTTATCATTGCAAAATTGTTTAAAATGAATAATTAGGAAACTACAGCTGGAACTCTTAGTACTGTAATATACATTAATATGATCCTAATTTTAATTTGCACAAAGCTCTTCACCAACGTACTGCAACAGTGCTGTGAGAAATATATAGAGTTTTGCGTTTAAAACACAGCAATTCAAAGCTTATCTAGCAATAGTATGCAGCAGTGGCTTTAAACACTCTAAAATATCAAATTAACTGTATTACCGTGCTTAAATTTGCACTTGTGGTATTTTGCATAAGTAGAAAGGAAAACACCACAAATACCCCCAACAAATTTAGGCCCAGAGATTGGTGGCTAGCTCAGTTCTTTTAACTTATTTTTTTTAAGTACTTAGATTGGGCAGCCTGGCAATAGAATGATAAAAAGATATTTTCCTAAATTGATCTGGAATTCAGACATATGCCAATATTCGCATTACACATCACAAAATGTTTATGATTGATGTACCTATAATACATATTTTGCTTACCTATTTAAAGTTTTATATTATAGACAGTAGCTTCACTTCCACATATTATGTTTTATATAGTTATTACAGTTGTTTCATTCATCATTTTCTGCTAGGTTTTTAATTTTGTACACTTCATCTATCAGATACTACTGTCTATTTTTGACATATCACTGAAGAAAATGAGAACTGGTGTGGAACATAGAGCTACAGATACCGAGGGTTTGCAATACTAAGTACTACGGAGCTGAATGATGAACGGAGAAGAGCGGCTGGGCTGAGAAGCTCGAGACGTAGTTAGGAAATAACAGCACACACAAGGCTGACAGAAATTACATTTGCAGGTAAGTGGAGTGGAAATTTATACTTATTGGGAAAAAAAAAAGGGCAAAACATTGTTCGTGTTATTAAAGGCGGAGTGAGAGATAGGAAGAGCAATGGAGAAAGGCAATTTTCTTCTAGCTCCAGCAGGAATTCATCTCAAGCTCTAACATGCAATTTCGCTACGGAGCTTCAGGACGAAACAGAGGATTATGCCCAGTTGTTTTGAGGGTTTGGGTAACAAAGCATAAAAATCCCAATAAGTAGCCTGTTGTGCCAATGCGGAGTGCAAACTGATTTCTATTAGGAAAAGTTACAAAGACATCCAAAACCTGAACCGCAATAAATATTGATTTAACCAGCTAACACCAAAAAAAAAAGTAGTTTTAGGTATTTGATATTTTCAGAGGTCTCTGTACTATTCTAGAGGAGAACTGATACAATTCATCGAGTTTCCCAAAGCAACGCTAAGCTGCACAAATACGCAACACCTTCTTATTTTACCTTTTCTGGCAATAAGATTTTACAGTGGAAAGCCAGTAGTGCTGTGAGAATATGGAAATGAGGACAATTAAATCCATCCTGTTATGAATGTTAACTAGGCTGTTATGATTGTACCTCTAACGTGATGCCATAGAGCTAAACAGCGAGTCCTTTCCAAACAAAAAATTAACAGGTCTTTAGAAATGGTGAAATGTTTTATTTATTCTGGTCATACCTGCTCATAACAGGTATGCTTTAGAATCAATTCAGACTTTGAAAATACTGGGGTTTTTTAGCATTTTAGCTTTCCAAAGTAACAAAATCAGCTACGTGACGTATGTGATTAGCCATCATTAGCTTTTGCTAATATTTATGGCCAAAAAACCCCATCCTGATCTGCTGAGTGGTAACCTCAGAGTTGGTAAAACACTCTTTGTCTTGGCGAAGGCTTATCATAAAAAAAACCCTTAAACAACCCAGATTTCCCCCAAAAAGACGGGGAAACACAGGAGAGCTCCCCACTGCCCCAGTGGGGTTTTGCAGAGTGGATCCATGGGGACCTGAGGGTTAATTTTAACATGTGGGGGTTCATCGCCTCCCTTGGCACGTTGTCACCAGGCTGTGTGTGGGGTTATATATGTATAACCCAACACTTGTGATTTAAAAATGTAAATACTTTTGAAAACCAACGTAAATGAGGTTTTTTTTCTTCCTTATCTACTAGTTCTTTGCAGATCTGACTCCAAACATCCCTGGTTTAGCTGGGCAGCGCCAGCCTGCGGTGTGAACCCGTGTCTCCGGCACCTAATCCTGCGACATCCCGTTCCCAGCAGCAGCTACGAGGACGTGTGACTGTCAGCTCAGGATTGTCCCCGCCAAAGACAGCACATCTGGCTTCATTTGGAGGGTGGGGACGCCCCGGCAGGACACCTGGGAGGGTTCCAGGAGCCAGATGGAGGTACCAGGAAAGACACCAAGCGAGTGGAGAACTGGAGAAACAACCTGGGTAAAGAAGTGAATGGGGCTGATGGACACAAAGGAACCGCAGGGAAAGCAATAAGTGACTTTGACAGAGTCTGAAACAATCCTGGCTTTTTAATCTTTTCTTTGTTTTTATTTTTTTTCCTTTTCCCTGCCAAGAGCCTACATTTTAATTCAAGGAGGCCTTTGATTCTGCCAGAAAATGTCTTCGCGTGGAGCATCTTCTGTTCCACCTGGCACACGGCCCTAGCACAGCCATTCCCGTTGTCAAGCCATCTCAGGAGTATTTCTGCTTTACAGGCTCAGCCTTGCTCAAGTTTTGAGCCCTGCTTAAGCCTCACGTTGAAGCCGAGAAGATGGGGATTCACTGACAGAACCTCATTTCCCCCAGGGCTACCTGTGCTTCTACCAGCCCTTCTCCAGTTCTCTCCTTGAACAGAATAAACCCCTGACTGTAGGACTCTGGCACAAAATGACAATTTGCCTGGTGTCTGCCATGTCCTCCCATCCTCTTTATCTACTTGCATAAGCTTTTTTAATTTTTTTTTCCCCGACTCAGAAATACCGCAACACCAAAGGCAGGGATGGCACCACATCAAAGAGCTTCAGTTATAATGGAAGTGGTTTTATTTTCACTTTGAGCAGAGATTTTTTTTTTCCTAAGCAAGGCTTCAAAATACCTTAAAAAAAGTAACAGTGATGATAATGGGACTGAAAAATTTGATGGCATCTGAATAACATAATTCAAGCACAAATATCAGAGGATAAGATAACCCACACTGGAGCAGTTCCCAGGGAAAATTCAAGTTACACATCTCATCTGGGCTGCGTTTTGAAGGAGCTGTGAATCAGCAGCCCTGGGACAATTAAAAAACAAGAGAGAAAAAAAAGGCAGGCCGATTCTCCCATCGCCTTTTCTTCTTCCTAAAATTTCTTGTTGCCTGGAAATGGCTGATGAACAGACGGGATTATGTAAGCACTTGCCAACTTCTCACACGTTAAGTAAATGAAAGCCTGAGTGATGGGTGGCTTAACCCGTCCTCTGAGCAGTGAACTAAAACATGTTTACTGAGGTGAATTCAAACAGTGAAACCCCTCTGAAAAAAAAAATCCAGGAGTGACAAGGACTTGACAATTCCCAGGATTAAAAAGCTGCATACATTACAGACAATGTGATCTCCTTATAGTAATAAGAGGAAAAGGAAAATAAAGCCTTTTTGGTGTGCAAGACAGTTCTTATTTTAAAGTATATACATCCTCTCTGATTGAAGACTTCCTTGTGCTATTGTCTTTTTTTTTCCCTCCCGATAGATATGTCAGAAGAGAGAGCTATACCAGCCCTTCAACTCCATATCAAGTTATATTTTCCAACAAACCCACTGCTCCCATCAAACATGGCCCATCAATAATAAAACAATAAGCACCGTGCTGTAGAAATGTCTTTTCCTAAATTTAATCAGGCTGACACTTAGGTGCTACCAGAAGGCAAGCACTAAAAAAAATGTGCAAAATAACTGTATCTAATTTCAAATACAACTTCAGCAACTGTGTCACCTCAGCAGACCTAAGCTTGCCCAGACTCTTCCTCGTTGTCATTCAAGTGGCACGTTACATTTTGCAAATATTCCAATTTAAGTAGAGCTGAAGGCTAGTTTAAAGTTTAACCTGCTAGGGTTTTTCCATTTTTTTAAAATAAAAAAAAAAACCCTGAGGATTGTGCTCATTTTTCCTTTTTCTCCGTTTACCAACGAAGCACTGGGGTCTCTAAAATGAGAAAAGAATTCTTGCAGTCACATTTCTTCCTGTTCAAAACAAACGTGCTTACATTGGCCATAAAGCTGAATGCACTGTGGATGCTGCTAGAAAAAGTGATATTCTCAGCACTAAAAAAAATCATCCCCAAATCCTGCTTCCAGCTGAAGTTGTGCCGTCTCCTGGAGCATCAGCAATGCGAAAGCGCAGGTGACAAAATACCTGATCTGGAGACCAAAGCAGAAATCATGTCGCTCAACCACCACTTGAGCAACGAGGTAAGGACAGTACACAGCAAAATAAGCTCTTCTGTTTACCACAGGAATGCATGTGTGGTTGTGTAACGCAAGTTTGTGGGTCTAGAAGAGGGAGTATAAAGTATTGAGGTTGCTTGGAGCTCATTTACATCTTCAGGAAGAGAGAAAAAAAACCCAAAAAGGGGATTTTTGTACAGCTGCCGAATGATGGCAAAAGGCAAATCCTCAGCTGGTGATAACGGTTGTGGCTCCAGGGAAATCTGCTGCTGGATGTTCCCCCTTCAGTCTTACAGATGGAGGGAAAAAAACTAATCCTACCTGAAGAAAAATGGCTACACTGAATGGGTGGGGCCAGATGTGAAATTTTGCACCCAACTATTATAATTGTGAGGTGTCTTCAAAAAGTTAAACTGGGCAAAGCCCCAGTCAGCCGATTATAACCTTGACTTTCTTTCAGCTTTATAAGAGAAGAAACGACTTCTCTGAAATGCCAGAAGTGACTCAACTGTGATTTTTTAAGCCACTTCGAGAGCATCCTGGTTATTTCAAGGAGTACTAAGAGTTTACCTGAGATTTTCTTCCTTTAAGTGGAACTACGAGCTGGCAAGGTGCTCAAGTCAGGGTAAAAGAAACACACTCAAAATGATTCTTGCGACTGCTGTGTTATGAATAGATTGAATATACTGCTTTTTCTATTCCAAACTGCCTTCCCTGTGAATTTTAAAATATGTAAAACCAGAAAGCACAGAGCAAATAACATCTACATAAGTAGGTCATTTTCTTAATGGCACTGCTGGTTTACTACCAACTCATTTGCAATATAGACACAGACATTTCCAAGCGCGTATATTCACATCTGCAAAGGAGGTGAGCGAGTGTAATCGTGGAAGCACTGGCCCCAAGATCAAGTAGAGCCTAATTCAGAAAGACAAGCAGGAAAAAGTCATATTTTGCAACTTTGAGCTTAGCAGGGAGTTATGACATTGTCAAGAAAATCCTCTCGCCACGTGTAAGCTGCAGTATGAATGTGCTACACGTTGCATATGTCATTAGAAAAGCAGAGCCACGTTATTTCATTAGATAAGCGATAAGTTCAATCCTTACCAAGTTTTCTTGGTTCCTGGCTGCTATTTTCTGATCATCTTCTCCCCCATTTTTCATGTATTTGACCTCTTCCACTGGTTTGATCCTATACTCATCTGAGCACCAAGAAAAAAAAAAAAAAAGAAAAAAAAATTTTGAACCAGTGTAGTTCAGCAGGTGGGAGAAAACCAAACCAAACCAAACCAACAAACTAAAACCAAACCAGCTGACTAGAAAAGACCCTAATTAAGCAAAGCAACTAAAAATTACATGTATATAGTTTCAAAGGCTTAAATGCGACGGATATCAAAGAAGTTTTTCCTGAATGAAGCTTCAGTAAGAATTTCCAGCTCTGGCTTCCAGAAATTGTTCAGTAGTGATCTGGTCTAGTACAGCCACGGCACCACGAACAGGGGATGTTTGGTACGTACTTGCCCTCAAATTCCTACTTTTCTGTATCATATGTTTAATACAAACATGTTCTTTGATCCTGCGTTCTCCCTGGGTTTTTATTATCGGTGGGCAAACCCGTGAGGTACAGTAGTTACTATAGAGAGGAGTCTGCTTGTAGGTGTTCCTTCCATTGAAAAACCTCCTTCGAAAAGCAATGCTGATGAAGGCTATTTGAAATGTCAGTTAAAAGCTGGACAACAAACAAACAAAAAAACCCCAACAAAAGCACCCCCCCCCCAAACCCCACTGCTTTAAAAATTATTATCTTGCTTTTTTCCTGTACTTTTTAAACGCAGCTAAAGCACAAGGTACACAATGTACAGTCATACAGTGATTTCTGGAGAAAAGGCCCCATTCTGAGCATCTTTCTCTCCCCACTCCCCCCACCATGACCATTTTTCTTCCACATGAATGCTACCCAGATAGAAATCCAGCGGGAAAATGAGTAATAAGTAAGATTCCTCGTTTGCCCTCAGCATCTCTCAGCTAGGCATTTCAGCTCTTCAAATAATGAATTTCCAGCTCCTCTCCCAATACTGAAATATCTTACATACTATAAGTAAACAGCTTCACCAAAACTTGAATAAAGGGTTTTTTTTTCGTTGGGAGGACAAGAAGGGATTTGGTGATTCTTCTTTCTGGCCCTAGAACACAGTGCTTGAAGTACCAGCCCTGCCTAAACAAAATTATTTAGAAGGAAGCTCGTTTTCCAGAAACTTTTAACCACAGAGTATGCAAGTCAAACAAGCCTAACTTGGAAAAGCAATCTGCTTTTCTTATTATAGTTTAAACAAAACTGTGAATTTCTCAAATAGCAGCATCTCAGATGCAGAGCCTCAAAGCAGATGGAAGAATTTAAGACAATATTATTAGACTGGTACATGTGAACAACTCCTCTAAATTTTTCTTCTCTTTTTTTTTTTTAAAATAGAATTTAGGTAGTCTGGAGGTGACAATTCATAAACCCAAAAAGGCTGAACACAATAAAGCCTGGGAATTAGAAGTAGTTGATCGACTGCAATATCTAACTTACATTTTTCTCACTCCTTCAGTGATCTCTGTTGTGATTAGCAATAAAACCCACATGCAGAAAAAGCATAAAACTCCGAGGGTTGCTTGTACAAATTTGAATAGGGAAAGAGATGAGAAAAGAAAAATAGCACAAAGGAAGTTTGCACAACCCACAGCTCGTCCACGTTCACCAAAAGTGAGGTGTGTTCAACCCAGCCCTGTAAAAACCAAGTTGGGTATGGAGGCCCTGATGTTCAAGGGCAAAAATAACCTCTGAAACGTGTCTCCTGCTTATTCCAAGAGATTAATTGTGATCGAACACTGAGCGCACGCGCGGGCAGCAGACGGCACGTAAGGGATGCTTGCTTGGAAGGTATCATCTCTGGTAGCAAGTGGACCAGGGCACTGAGGAGCCCATGACTGATAATCAGTATAATCTGATTTACATATGACAGATACGGTTCGATAGGACGGAGGCAAGACAGGAAGGAAGGCTTTTAAGGTTTTTGTTGGAAAATTAATTCTGTATTTCTGCCCTGATTGTCAGAAAGTGCTGCCAGGCGTCACTGCTCAGTTATCTGCGCTGAGGCTTCTCAAATTCATCATCACTATCATGACAACCATCTTGTAATTATTGCACCATTACTACTTAGAAATTTGTGCTGATCTTATTGAGTGACCAGAGTAGAAAAAAATAGACTACTTCAGTTGGAAGGGACCTACAATGACCATCTCGTCCACCTGCCCGACCTCTTCAGGGCTGACCACAAGTTCCAGCGCATTGTTAAGGGCCTTGTCCAGATGCCTCTAAAGCACAGACAGGCTTAGGATGTCGACCGCCTCTCCAGGAAGCCTGTTCCAGTGTTTGGCCCCCCTCTCGGTAAAGAAATGTTTCATAATGTCCAGTCTGAACCTCCCCTGTTAAATTCCATCCCATTAATGACTGCCCAATGCTCCCATCTGCCCAGATCCCTCCACAAGGCCCCCTTGTCCCTCAGGAGAGTCAACAGCACCTCCCAGTGTGGCATCATCAGCAAACTTGTCAATGGTGCGTGCAACTCCTGCATCAGGTCATCGATACATTCAGGTCCAGCAGGACAGGGAACTGCTGCAGAGAGTCCAGCGCAGCCACGGAGATGCTGAAGGGAGTGGAGCATCTCCCGTGTGAGGAAAGGCTGAGGAGCTGGGGCTCTTGAGCTGGAGGAGACTGAGGGGTGACCTCATTCATGGGGATCAGTATGGAAAGGGGGAGTGTCAGGAGGATGGAGCCAGGCTCTTCTGGGTGACAACCAGTGATAGGACAAGGGGCAATGGGTACAAACTGGAACACAGGAGGTTCCACTTAAATATGAGAAGAAACTTCTTCATGGTGAACGTGCCAGAGCCTGGCCCAGGCTGCCCAGGGAGGTTGTGGAGTCTCCTTCTCCACAGACATTCCAACCTGCCTGGACACCTTCCTGTGTAACCTCATCTGGGTGTTCCTGCTCCGGCGGGGGGATTGGACTGGATGAGCTTCCGAGGTTCCTTCCAATCCCTGACATCCTGTGATTCTGTGATTGAACAGGTCATTGATAAACACATTGAACAGCGCTGGCCCTAGGACGGAGCCCTGAGGAACGTCACTGGTGACGGGTCCCCAGCCAGATGCAGCCCCAGGCGCTGCAGCCCTGTGAGCTCTGCCCGTCAGCCAGTTCTTCACCCAGCACATCACCAGCCCACCCATCCCACAGCTGGACAACGTGGCCAGAAGGACGCTGTGAGGGACAGCAGCTGCCCCAGAGGAATGGGCAGCCCAAGGTCTATCAGGATTCTTAAAGACTGAGGCAAAGAAAAAAAAAAAAGCATTGAATGCCCCCACTTTTTCTTCATCCCTGTTAAGTCTGGTGACCATCTTCAGCAAGTATCAGTTTACAACCATGTCAGTAAATGTGCTTTGCCCCAATACTTTACTTGCAAATACAATAAGTATTCAATTATCTGTGCAGCATAGCACAGTTGGTGTTGCTTTTCTCTCTATCCTACCAACTGCAGGAGAAATGCAGACGCCTGGACAATTCATGCCCGAGACATGCAGCAACAAGAAAAGTTTCAAAAAATTAAACAGTAATTTTTCATTTATATTTTTCGGACAAGCTGGATACACCCACTTGCCAACATGCAAGTCTTACTTCAGAGAGTTCCACCTTCAGGAGAATTCTCCTTTTCAGGAGAATATAGATTAAAGAAAAAATCAGGAGGTCAAAGTAGAAGACACCTGCTTCTGTAGATGTTGGCAGAACTAGTCTTTTAGTAGAAAGTGTCTTAATATTAGTGTCATGGCTCTGTTATATGCGTTTGGGCATGAGAAATCTGTACTTGTAGCCCCAAAAGCAATGTAAATTTGACACAATCTAAAGATGACGACCCATCCTACAGGCCAAGAAAGTACCTCCAGTGCCTAAATAAAAGATTATCAGACAGGAGTGTCAAGCAGCTAGAAAGTCCATCAGCTCCCGTGTTTTGAGCAAGCGGTGCATGTACTAATATCACACAAACAGGTGAACACAGCGCTGGCCTGCAGAAAGTGAAAAATCACCCTAATTTCAGTTAACGGGAGCAGATGAGGGGACTGAGCCACGAACGACTGCTTTATCAGATACACAGAGATGAAGGGAACGGATCAGCAATGTTAAGTCTGAAGATAGATTACTCATAAGCTCTCATAATTTCCGATCACAGGCAAAACATTCTCCTCAGAATAGGGAGTGCGCATACAATATATTGGGAACATCAGTTCATATTGAGTAGCTCCTGAAGATAGGTATAAATAGATATGATTCCACTTTCAAAGGGGGGAAAAAAACAGCTAAGTAATTATAGAGAAAGAAAAAGGAGGAGTATCCAGCTGACTACAAGCCCAACAGTTTCCCAGGTATGAGGAGGGGACCAGTTAATATTTAGCACATTCCAGGCCAAGACCATTGACTGCAATGAGGAGTCAACCAGCTGGGCAACTAAAGGGTGTAAAGGAGGAGAAAGGAGTGAGCAGCTTCACTGGGGAAGATGCTACTAGTTGGTGTAACTGAGAAGAAACTAATCTGATGCGTAACACCTTGTTCTTCACACATAAGAAAACATTCAATATTTCAAACATACTAAATATAGCAATTAAATTCAAAGAAGTATCTAGAGGAGACAGGTCTTGCGTTATTTTTTGTTATTATTGGGAGGACACAACTAGAAATAGACTTTTTTGACTAGGTGATAAATGTTATCTTCTGTAGTTAAGATATATATGATGAGCTGTTCAGAAACCACAAATTCTGAGCTATTTGTGAGATTGTTCTTGTCCTAAAGTTATTGTCAGGATGAAAGTGCTGCACACGCAAAAGAATGGATGTTTAAGTAACACACACACCCTGAAGTGTGTCATAGGGTGCATGGTCGTTAATGGCTTGAAATGAATACAAAAATTAGATTAAAAACTGGCTGGAGGAATGGGCTTTTGATGCCTTCCCTAAAGGTTACACCCTCAGGTATTTGCAAAAACTGCTAACCAGGTTTTGCTGGATAAGATAAGCGTGTACCTGGAATTGAAGATGTAAGGGAAGCTAAATTCACTTTTTGATTTCTACTAAAGTAAATACAGTGTGTTGAGTCATTTTGGTCTGAGCTATTAGAAATGAACCCAGAGAAATCCTGAAATGTTAATTATGTCCTGCTTGATCTCAATCAAGTCTGACAGTCAACAAGACCTTTAAAATCATAAAAAGTTCAGGATAAAGGAAATTATACAAAGTTCTATGCATATCTACCTTGCTCTGCCTTGCTAAAGAGTAACACCTTTCTTTTCCCTAATAGAGTTTGATATCAAAACTAAATAAAAGTTAAAGATCTTTATGTTTCTCTCATGTGCAAAACTAAAAATCAAGTACTGAATACAATAAAAATTTTAGGACACTATCACTCACAGTGTGCTATATGATATATAAAGAAAAATACATCTTTATGCTTCTTTCATGCATAAAAGTAAAAAATCAAGTACTGTCCTTTGCTGTGTGGCATATTATATAAAAAGAGAAGATTTCCAGCAACTCAGTTCAGTGAGGAATGGGTTTACAGGACTGCCACAGCAAATACCGAGTTGAAGAAAAGCAGCCCAATTGAATTGAAAGAAAAACAACATAAACGACAGAAAACAAAAGACAGAAATATTGTCGAGCATAATACCCACCACAAAATCCATCACAGGATATACATCAGAAAGCAGTAACACCTATAGCATGAAACTCTTTGGAAGAGCAAGGGAGGAAGCATTTTTAAGTTGAATATGCTGGAAAAAATCTCATTAGGCAAATCTTATGAATGAAGATCTCCATCTGGAAACAGATAATGCTACTCAAACATGTCATCCGGTTGCCATGGCAACATGACAAAGAAAAACAGCACTCATTAATAATGATTTCGGTGATAAATGAGCATATCAACTTATAATATTGAATCAATTACTAGGGGGGGGAAACAAGAAAACTGTGGTTGTTCCTATGAGAAAAACTTCTTCAGCACTTCCAGACATTGCTGTAAGTGCCATTACCACAGCGGGATCAGCAATGATGCTATTTCTGGCTCAGTTAAAAGAAAAACAAATTTTAAAAACCCCCCAAAATCACAAAAAAGCATAACTCCATCAAAGATATCCGGACTCATCGTGACTTTTGGAGAAATCTTTTGTTAAACATCAAGTCTTCAAGAAAAAAAAAAAATTAAAAAGCTGATTTATATTGCATTCCCATTTCAGACATCTAAGGACGAACAGATTTGGCTCTGCTGTCACCGACAGGGACGATGGGTGAGCCTCTCTTCTTTATTTTTAGTGACATATCAAGTATCAGACAGAAACTAAAGTGGTTCTTCAGTCACACCACCGAGAAGAACGTTTCTAACCACACCTGTGCTTCAAATCTGTTCTTCAGTATCTCTTGCCTTTGTATCGAAGGATGTGCCAACATTTATCCTTCATCCATAATACAACACATCTACTCTGCAAAATGTGAACTTTTTGTCTAACAGATTTCTCTGCACCGTACTTCTTTCCGCCAGGTGCAGAAACGACTCCTACTGCTGCAATCACGAGGAATGCCACGGATCAAAGATTCACGTGCTCTCTTCTCTCAAAGACGTGAAAGCTGAAAGCTATATTTAGATAAAGGACTCAATCGCTCTTTCTAAAAATATTTGGTAAAAATCCTAAGAGGTTTTGATGCAACTTAACTGAAACATGTAACAGCATGCGAGGCACTTAGATTCTAAACACAAAACATGCCAAATGTCATCTACAGTGCCACCGCATCCAAGCTCCACAGCTATGCTGGTGGGACACAAGCAGCCGTGGGCTTAACTGTGGCCAGGCCAGACACCAGGAAAAATCATTAACTGCAAGGACAGTCAAGAAGTAGAATTAGATTGCTTGGGTGGCTGCAGTTTCCATCATCAGAGGTTTTTCAAGTCATCAGCCTCGTGTACCGCAGGTTAAAGTCCATCCTATTTTGGAGCACAAAAGGGATGAGGTTTGCTCTTCAGATTATTCCAGCTCTGTGACTCTGTGTGCGGGTATCAGCTGCCTGGATACCAGCAGAGGCTATGTCAAAGATCCAAAAAAAAAAGTTAACAGTTAGAGAAAGAAGTTGCAAAAATCCTGTAAACCAATATTTCTAGAACTAACCACTAGGTAATGGTGGATCTCTAAGTTATCTTCTTAGCTTCAGCTTCAAGCACTGAAAAAAAGCAGCATCTACACGGTTCTTTTGATTCTACATGGTTATTATCTCAATTCTGACTTAATTGCTGAGATTTGCAGCTGTGGGGGTGGACTTCCGATCCACCTGGACATGGGTTGAAAGTTAAGTTTCTTTGGAGATGTCCCAGCAGTGGGTGAGCAGCCTGTCTTGTTCCTCCGTCATCAACTCAGAGCTATCAATTCTAGATTTTAGTGATTATATCATTTTTACTAACAAGAAGTAAATAGAAAAAAATGCCTTAGGAAATAAGCCAATCTATTTCTCTCAAAAGAACTATCTGAAAATGTTCAGTTACATCTCCCACATGAAGTTTCCTTACCTTAATCCAAGCTAAAATACAGCCACTGCTGGAAGCCAAGGCAGTGGACACCACCAGATATTAAACAGAGAACAGGTGCACAAACAACAAACTCGTTCTGCCAACAAAATATAAATCATCTGACAGCAATGCTGTTTAAAAAACTGAATGTACTACACAGATCACGGCACATCTGGAGACCACCCTCAAGTATTTTTTTCTTCTTCCTACGCAATCCTAACACGTGTTGACTAAGAATGCTAATTACTGCATCTGCATGAGGCAGATGTGACGGCTAGGGTTGTTTTTGGGGGGGTAAAAAGGCAAATGAGACATCCAGTGTAACAAAAACCAGCCCGTATGTGGAGGACTTCCGCAGTATTGGAAGGACACTCTAATGCAAGGCAAGATAGGGGTAGCTCTTTTCTAAGCTATCGAGAGGTTCCAACTACAGCCCCACATCACGTCCAGCACTTTATGAAACATTAACTCCCTCAAGAGCGATGCCTTCTTGAAACTAAACTGGAAAATTTTAGCAAATTCCCTTCTCCTTTATCAGATGACCCCTTTCCGGTCCCAGATCATGACAGCTTTCAACAGCGTTCTCCTGGGGCCGGCAGCTTTGACAGGAACATGGCTCCATTCACTTTAATAGACATCATCTTCATCTTTGCTGCTGTAGAAGCACAAAACCTCATCTTGCCATTTAACCCATCCTTCATTAATGCTGTCAGAAGTTTCCAGTGCTGCAAACTGCTTGCGGTTGTTGATCCTTTGGGTATCTCTGTCCTCTCCCACGAAAGGCCCCGCCTGGGGCAGAAGGTGCCATTGCAACACCTGCAATGCCGCCGCTCATCATGGGCCTCAGTTTAAGTATCTTGGGTTTTCTGATTTCTTTTCCCTCTGATCTAATAAAGTGGCAGATGATGACGAAGCCATAATTTCACTCCCTTGTTTCTACAGGTTTAATTTACGAATTGGGTACACAACCTGCAGAGACCCATCATTGTACGCAGGAGATGTGCAGCTGAATCAAGAAAGCCATTACTTGGTTTCTTCTACTACTTGGTTTCTTCTTGGCTGAAAAGTTCCCAAGGCTACTCTACATTTGGATTGTCACACAGTCTAAGCACAGTGAAAACTACAGTTTTATGTATAAAGGATCACGTTAACTTAACCTTGCACCAAGCGCACAGGCCCACTACAGTGTAACTGCCAGGCCTACCTTAGTGGTAGGTAGGTCAGAGGAGTACTTTGGCAGGAAAAAACAAACAAACAAACAAAAAATATATATACACACACACACACACACACACAACCTCAGAGGAAGTTTCATTATCTCAGAAAAAGACTTAGAAATACAACCTAAACATCCTAAAATCCAGTTACCGCTAAACACGCAATTTCTGCCTTGCTTGTACTGTCCTTAAAGACACAATCTGCAGATCTTTTAGACGCCCATTTGTACGTAAGATCTGAGGAAACTTCATATATAAGATGGTATTGAAAAAAACAGCCATGTGATCGTGTAATTAAAGGTTTTTGTGTGCTTGCCTGTAATTAAGAAGCCAAAAAACAGTGCTGGTGTTGTGCACTCATAACTGTCTTTCAGCTACCAGATTTTGCTTGCTGAAACTATATAATTCATATATATATATACACACACACATGCACAGACTTTTTTTACTTTTTAATTAACACATAACTTGGAGCCAGACACCAGGTTATTCAAAGGAAATAATTTCTCAGGTGGAGGAGATTACAGCCATGGTGCTCGGCAGGAAGGATACTCAGTAAACGCAATTATCTAGCCCACTAAAAAGATCAAATTGAGAAATGAAAGCAGGAGAGGAAACAAGCAGCAGAGAGATTAATTAAAGGAATAGACAGGAGGAAAACAAAGAGTCTGTGCCTTGAAAATATTGCTGCTCATATGAAACCAACAGGTTTTTCGATCCAGGTTGCACCGCATGGCCCTCCCTGCATCTTGAAGGAGCTGCAAGTTCAGCATTCCCCATCACTTATTACATTTAAAATCCACAAATTTATCATGGAATCATCACAGAATCATTTTGGTTGGAAGAGACCCTCTAGATCATCGAGTCCAACTGTTAACCCACCCCCGGCACTGCCCCATGTCCCTGAGAACCTCATCTCTGTCTGTCCAGCCCCTCCAGGGATGGTGACTCCAGCACTGCCCTGGGCAGCCTGTTCCAGTGCCCCACAGCCCTTTGGGGAAGAAATTGTTCCCCAGATCCAACCTCAACCTCCCCTGGCGCAACTTGAGGCCGTTTCCTCTGGTCCTGGCGCTTGTTCCTGGGGAGCAGAGCCCGACCCCCCCTGGCTCCAAGCTCCTTTCAGGCAGGTCAGAGATCGGAAGGTCTCCCCTCAGCTCCTGTTCTCCAGCTGAACCCCCAGCTCCCTCAGCCGCTCCCATCACACTTGTGCTCCAGCCCCTCACCAGCTCCGTTCCCTTCTCTCAACTCGCTCCAGCACCCCAAGGCCTTTCTTGAGCCCTCAGGTGATTTTGGTGCCACTGGCGCCGCCATTTTGTGCACTGAGGTGTTCCCGCCACCTCTGGTGCCGCCATTTTGAGCCCTGAGCTGAGGGGCCCAGAACTGACCCCAGGATTCGCGGTTTGGCCTCCCCGGTGCCCAGCACAGGACGGTCACTGCCCTGGGCCTGCTGGCCACACCAGTGCTGGTACCAGCCAGGGTGCTGGTGGCCTCTTGGCCACCTGGGCACACGCTGGCTCATGTTCAGCCGCTGGCACCAACACCCCCAGGGCCTTTTCCAGCCGCTCTTCCCCAGCCTGCAGCGTTCATGGGGTTGTTGTGACCCAAGTGCAGGACCCGGCACTTGGCCTTGGTGAACCTCAGACAATTGGCCTCAGCCCATTGATCCAGCCGGGCCAGATCCCTCTGCATGGCCTTCCCACCCTCCAGCACATCGACACTGCACCCAACCTGGTGTCATCTGCAAAGTGACTGAGGGTGCCCTCGATCCCCTCATCCTGACCGTTGATAAAGAGATTAAACAGAACTGGCCCCAGTACTGAGCCCTGGGGACACCACTCATGACTGGTCACCAACTGGATTTGACTCCGTTCACAACTTTTTGGGCCTGGCCATTCAGCCAGTTTTTAGCCAGCGAAGAGTACACCTGTCCAAGCCATTAGCAGCCAGTTTCTCCAGAAGAATGCCATGGGAAACGGTGTCAAAGGCTTATTTTACACAAAATTGCATGACCCTGCCCCCAAAGAAAACACCCTGTGCCACTCAAACTTCAAAAGCAAAGCCTGAAGAATCGGCTTCACTGCCATAAACCTCTTTGTTGTGAAAGGGAGAGACAGAGAAGAGGAGCAGCGGCTGGGGAGCAAACATGCGAATAGAGCACAAGAAGGTCTAAAACTTCTTCTACGATCCAACCAGGTGGCAAAAACTTGGCAAGCTTGTAGGCAGCGACAGTAAGATCTCCTTGATCATAGAGGAGAGACAGGTGCTGTCCTCTCACCTCTCCATGCCGCATCCTAGAAACTGCCTTGATACCAACCCAAAAGTGGTAACCTCGGTCCACCTAGACAGAACACACTGCAGCCAGGTCGGAAAGGCTACTTCATTCCATTTTACTGCTCCTTTTAAAAATTCTCCCTTAGAAAGATAAAAACCCAAACCTACCAAGCACTAAATATTTAATTCTTTTCAGGTTCTTCAACGCCATTAATGAAACTCCCTGTCTCTGCTGACTCTCATCCAGCTGGCATCCATCTATGTAATCCACTGCAATTCTAGCACAGAACCTGTCAGGGACTATTCAGATTCCAGAAAATATACTTAATTGATCACTACTGTGAGCATGCCTTGTACAGCAACGGAGATCTTGCTCCCTACGGCCCCACTAACATGTCAACCAATTGCTCTAGATGCCAAAAACCTCTCCCAAACTGAGCCAACCCAAACAATTCCCTGGAAAAAACAGTCATTACCACGCCACACCCCCAAAATTACACATTTCCTATTATTGCAAGTACATGAGGTGTCTTCAGCTTCCTCGTCAATAAAAAAGCCGATTCCTCTTTACTTAACAAGTAACACCACTCTCAATCAGTCAACTATTAAATGAGATTGTTGCCCTGCAACGTGTGACTTGAAATGGATTTTCACATCCTTTCTGGCACAGTAGCTTTGTGCCTATTAATATCAGTCTACCAAATTTTCATTGCTCATGTACCTCAAAGAATATTTGTTAATCAACGGCTATTTCATTTTTATTAATTGCATTATGAAAGGGTCAGAAAAATTATCCAGGACCAGTGATGTACTGGGAATTCATGATGAGCACAAATGTCTCCTTATTGCCAGTATCGCTGTAAACCAAGAGGGGAGGGAAGGACTAGCGCAAAGTTAATTTATAAAATACAGCACACATTTCCAGATGCAAAAGATACAAAAGTTAATCACATTACTTTACTTACAGGCCACCCAAAGAGCTACAAAATTAACCCATCGGAAAGATTAATATTTTACTCTGCTTACAATGCTCAGAGTTAATTTGTTATCTCTGAAAGATGCCTACTTCCCCGAGCAGCATCCACGTTGCAAAAGCTTTATCTAAATCCCTAAAAGCAAACACCTACCCCCCCCGCCCAGTGCTGACGGAGGAGCATCATTCAAGCAATCAAGGGTAACGAGGGAACATCCTAAGAAAATTCCCAGAACCGGAGTGGCACCAGGCAGCGAGGGACCGTTCCTATAGTTAGAAATTCAATATACACTTGACTACAAAATACGGGGGATAAAACGTATGTAATTTTAATAAATACAATTTAGGAGACTTCCATTAAAAAATTACACCGTCTTTTTTTCCCCTTTGAATAGACCCAAGATCATTCCTGAAACTACAAATCCTGAAACTAAGGCGATTTCATGCTACTCCCCAGTATCGCAGAACACAAAGCACTCCGCGCCTCTGTTGCCTGAACAGCCCCTTGCAGCGCTCCTGTTACAAGAGCAGAAAGGAAAAACATAATTTAAGAGCACCTTAAACCTGATCCTTTTTGACAGAGCCCCCTCTCACACAGATAAGAAGAAAAGGTGCACAGCACGGAGCGATTACACCCACTCAGCAGAAGCCAGGCTTTGTTTTTCATAAGCCTGTGAAACAGCAATCTTAACATTTCTAATTCTCTTCCATTTTTTTCCAATGTTTTCATTTTTTTTTTTTCTCCCCCAATTTTTTCCAATTTTTTTTGGTGCAAACTTAAGACAGAATGTCACCAGTCTTAGGCCTCAGATCGAGACAACAAGTAACTGTTGGGTTACAGGATTTATTAAAAATACCCACCACGGCATAGTGTTTTAGAGAAATACCTAATGGAAAAATACTTTTCTACGTTACAAACAGATGTTTCACTGTAGTGGCTGCGCACACAGGGCAGCAAAGCACTAGGCAGCTTTTAGAAATCAAAGTTTCATAGCAACAAACTTATAAAGGCATCTCTGGCTTTGCATGCTAGGCTAGAATCACGGAATATTGTGGGTTGGAAGGGACCTTCAAAGGTACACAAATACTTACTGGTCAGGTATCTTTTCCTTGTATTTCACAGGTTATTTCCATTAGTGGATATTCTTATTATAAAATTATAGCCTTGTGTTGCTGAAATGAATACGCATCCATGCGGCTTCAGGAGGTTCACCTGGGAATGGAAGAATTATCCCCCAGACTGAAGTTTTCCCAGCCAAATTTCAGTCTTTGCATTTTGTTTTGTGTGGGTTTTTTGTTTTGGTTGGCTGGTTGGCCGTGCTGGTGGTGTTTTGTTTTTTACTTTGTGGCCAATAAATACACCACTTGAAAAATGACAAAAGTACGCTGAAACTGAAAATACAGTGGTATTTTTGTCATGATTTTTCCTCATTTGCACCTACAGGTAGGCAACGAACACCGAAGACTGTGTCTTTAAAAGATTAAGTAAAAAGTAAGTTTGTCTGTACCATAAAATAAACTGATTTCCTCCAGCACCAAGGCTGCCAGAAAATACATCCTGGCTTCTCTCTAGCGAATACTGAAGGCGGATGCGTGCCCCTATTTATAGCACGCTGCTGCGATTGTGAAACGCAAACCCCAGCCTTAACTATACTCTTCATTTACAGATACCCACTCTGCTTTAGGTCCAGCTCTTTTTAAGGCCCCAAGGAATTTGAAATTCATTCCTACGCAAGTGAAAACCTTATAAAACTGTGGTTTCACAAAAAATAATGTAAGAGGTCATCCCCTCTTCAGCTTGCCTATTTCAAAATTATTTGTACGTGTTTTCAACCGTTCCAGAGCTAAGATAAATGTTAAGTTAAATGTTTGATGTTAAACCATATACTAAGGTAAAAGGGCCTCAAAGAAGAAGAGTTCTTTAACATCTTCTGGCTAGATAACAACCGTGGTTTAGGCTACAAGGATTATTTTTTAAGCTAAGGGCCACACACTGCTATACCAGCTTAGTCATCTGATACAGTTATCTGAAAAAGCAGCAACAAAATTAAGAATTTGTTTTGCTAAATTTATTCAGTCGTTCTCTGCTTATAGGTAAGAAAAACTCAGCAATAGTCACATGACAAAGATCTGCTGTCCATTTGGGAAAATAATCTTATTTAGGGTCTTTCTGAATATTTTCAAAGGGAAGAACTGAAATAATAGGAGACAGAACTCTAAATATTTTTCTTTATTGCTCATTTTTTGCTTCCTGCCAGGAGAAGTCATGACTAAGAACGGGAAGGCTTGCTCTGGTAAATCAGCCACTCGATGGATATAAATGCACAACCTCACCCTGCCAGCGACCGAGAATGCTCCTCCAGCACGGAAAGACAAGCGATTCGTCTCCGTGCATCTGCTCGGTCAATCTGCTCCCTAGCACAGGCTTGTCTTGGTGTGATCAGCTTCCAAGGGTCAGCGTTTTCTTCTCCTTTCTTTGTATTTTGACTTAAAATAAAGAAAAAAAAGCTCCTGTAGCTGTAAGGCCAATGGTATGAAAGAGGCGGCGGCTGCTGCGTGAGATGCGAAGGCAGCGAGAGGGAAGGACGACGTGTCTCTGCCCACGTTCAGACAATCGCCAGCTCCGTCATGCCCAGCCCTGATAAGACTCCGGAGAGCTATCAAAACATGAGTTATTCACCCTCATGTGTACAGCACTGCAGGGTGGGGACAAGCTCTTTAATTCGCCCTGAATAGGAACCCCACTGCTACCACTGGCGTGGAGTTACACAGGGGTTACTACACCCGACTGAGGAACGTCTTCAACCAATGTTGCTCAACTTCACCACAACGATTTACAGCTAAGCAATTTTCCAACACCCAAGCGTTTAAATGGCTACTCTGCCATCCCTTTTGAACTAGTTTTCTTCACTGCTGGATCAGTGAAACCAGATGCTGAAAACCAGGCGTTAGAAGGAGCCTACAGGAACCCTTCCATTGACTTGGAGCTCATCCCTAAGGACCGCCGGGCCAGCATTGCTCTACTTGCAAGTAAAAACAAAAGCAGGAGGAGTAGGAGAAGAGAGAGCTTGTTCAATCACAGTCATTGCACAGAGCTCACAATTAATGTATATATGCTGTCAGGGCCCTGAATGCACTAAGAGGCCGTGACCGGCTTCACCTGGAACCCCAGCTTGCACCTTCTGCCCACAGATCTGGGATGCATTTTGGCTAAGGGTTGGGACTGCAGCCCTTGTCTGAGCAGGTCTGCCTGTCGGTATCTTCTCTCCTGAATAAAGCCCCCAGGCAAGCTCTAGCTTGTCCCCAGCCTAATCTCCTGCTGCTCCTCACTGCACTCCCTGGATGGACCCTGGGCCTGGTTCATCACCAGGGACTGGGACTACTGACAGACCCTGTCACCAGCACCTGGCTCTGGCCCACGTTCAGGCCCTGTGGGTCTGCACCCCACCAGTGAGGGGTCTGCAGGCGCTGGGGTCACCCTCGGCTCCTAGCTCATCACCCTCGGCTCCTAGCTCATCCCCCTCGTCAGACACGAGGAAGAAATTGTTGCCCCTGAGGGTGGTGAGAGCCTGGCCCAGGTTGGCCAGAGCGGTGGGTGGTGGCTGAACCATCCCTGGAGACATCCCAGGCCAGGCTGGACGGGGCTCTGAGCAACCGGAGCTGGTGCAGATGTCCCTGCTCAGGGCAGGGGGGCACTGGGGGAGCTGGGAAGGGCCCTTCAACCCAAACTACTCTGTGATTCTATGATAATCCTGCTCCTACCTCAGGAGAGATGCTGGCCTGTTACACTTTCTACAAATTCTATTTTTACATCCTTTACATCTCTCTATATTTATTTACTTGCTCAAGTGGATGACGAGCTTGTTCTGCTACCACTCTCTGAGCAAACCCATAGCCCAGAACAGCTGCTTCTTACCTTTTCCAAGAGAGAGATTAATATAAAGATGAGCCACTTCTATTCACAGAAGGTGAAAATACAGAGTTTTCGTTCATGTAGAAGAGACTGCTTGTACACATCGATCACAAATACATGACTAGACAAAACCCGAAGGTGTGGTTTGGTTTTGTTTTGATTTTTTTGCTTCCTTATGGGAATAAAATAGTAAATGATTGACTTAGCAAGAGTGTTCTCAGAGTTACACAAATACACAATAAACCTAGATAACAAATGTGATTTTATTACATTTCCCACATGAACGTAACACTGAAGCGTGTTTTGGTTCTATTCTCTCTCACTTCCTGAAACCCACGTTTAGGACTAAGCCGTGTCTACTCAGATAAAAAAGCAGGCTATCGCTAAACCAGGATGGATAAAAATAAAGATGACGTTAAACTAAAAAAATACCATTTAAACCGAATACAAGAAGTGAGGAAAACCAGCCCAGTTTAATTCCAGAAGATGCTCATATACTAAAATGTTCTTCAGCCCCACGTAGCAACGCAGTCGCTTGCTTTTCTTAACCTTTCAGCCACCGAAGCAAGATCTACTTTACATTATAACACCAGCTGCTGAAACCATGAATAAGGTGAAAGCTACTCTTTTGGGAGCTCAGCTGGAATGTGAATTAAAGCAATGAAAATCTCCTCCTTTGAAACTCCTGGGGATATTTAAAGTTTTGCACCCCTGAGGCCAGGTGTCTACGTGCCACTCACCTCCATGGAGTTCGGATTAAGCACCGCATGGAACAAGTGCCGGTGGTTGTACCAGAGATATTTGTTCACATCCAAAAATGTCTTTAAAAAAGGTTTTTTGTTTGAAAATACCCAGCGGAGTATTAGGACACTGCATGGTGCTGGTCCTAGTGATGCATAATCACTACTGTCCCCAAAACGAGTAAGGTCTGACATTGCAGAACCACGTCAGGACAGCCAAATGAGCCGGAGCAATTACTCTGAGTGCTAATCTGATGATCAACAGAATCAATAGAATAAATGCTGCCAGGCAAAGTGAGCTGCAGGGCTGTGCTAGCGAGACCCCGTGATCAGGGCGCGAATTCATGGCCAACAGGACAGAAATTATATTCCTTAAGCTACTTCTTTGCAGACAGCTTCAGTTCAGATGGCCGGAAGAAAGAATTTCTCATTCTCAACTTTAGTGGTATTTTTGTTGTTGTTTGTGGTTTTGTTTTTGTTTTTCTGACAGTCAGGGGAAAGGGAGAGGTAACAGGAAGGTGTTATTCACTGAGAACACTTATAATATATCTTGCTCACCTCAAGTTTTCTCTAAAAACTTCCCAACTTCAGATCTGTAAATGGCCAGCAGACCTGCAGAATTCTGAGCACAGGAACAAGGCAGTTTTAGGAAAGCTGATCTCGTATTAATTAAGGACATCTGAACAGTTTTTGCCAGGCTCACAGGTATTTTGAAGTGTCCTGAGCGACAACCTAAGCCTGAAGTTTTGATTAAGATGACACTTCTAGGCTTGTCAATCACATCAAGAGCCTTCAAAACAAAGTAATCTCTACAAAGGTTTGGGCCCAATAATTCTGGAGAAGACGACGCATATTTAGGAAAGGTAAGTCATAGTCCCACATTCCCCTTGCCATTCTCTTCCTGTATACCGTGGCCATGTTTTTAAAGTTTTAATCATTTTAGTACCTTTTAGCACTTACTTAAATGCAGATAAGTCAGAGCTCCTCTGTCTTGGGCAGCGGAACAAGATACACACAGGTGGAGGAGACACGAGGAGAGAAATACTTGTCTGTCACAAGGCAGGGGTTAGCAGAAGCGATACAAACCCATAAAACATGCAGGAAGAAAGAAAACACTAAATTGAGAACACTCACGATGATTTGATAAGGATTTGGGGTTTTAAATGGTGGTATTGGTGAACAGGACGCCAAGTAAAGCCATCTCCTTCCACCTCAGTTATGGCACCGATCTGTTTTGGGTGGAGAAACTGAATTCCTCATTTTAGGGGGAAAAAGGAGATTTCCCTGTGCGCTGGGTGGCTGCTGTCCTGACACTGCAGACCGGCTGCCACCACACACAACAGCTCCACACGTGCCGGAGTTAAAACCTCACGCTTTCCCGCTTGGCTTTTGAACTACGGGCATTTTCAAAAGATTCAGGGAGAAGTATCAACACAGGAAAAACCTGCTGAAAAAGGCAAGCGAGGAAGAGCAGAGATCAGGGCGTGCACACCCGCGAGCATTCTGACATGAGATCCATCACGCGCCTTCTCCGTGCTGCCCATCTCTAAACCAAGGGTTTGTGTTCAGCTTTATTTAGACCAGTTTAGCAGTTAGAGCTGCTGTCGGTAACAGAAATCCTACCTGGCAATCGCAGCACAGATATTCCCAATTTGCCAGAAGATGCTTACCTGCCATGTTTACTCTTAATTTTGCAAAGCACCCAAGAGCTCCATATAAACATCTGAATTAGTCTCTCATATTAACAAACAGATTCTAAAATCTATTTTTTTTCCCCACACAACAAATCATATTACCAGTTATTTTCTTACACAAAAAATTACGTCAATAACCTCCTCCCTAAATGAACATCTCATGATTTTTTAAAATAAAATTAATCTCCAAGAGATGTTATATTATATAAACATATGCCGAAATCAACAACAGGCTCTGTCATGGTATTTTGTTCTTCATTGGCATTTACATTATTACAGTTCTTATGTATTGCCCTGGAAATCAGCTTTGAAGTGGAATGATGAATAAATGAAGATTTATTGTTACTATACTTATTAGAGGGATTTTTAAGTCATTAGAGA
The DNA here is from genome assembly GCF_036013445.1 of Caloenas nicobarica. Classification (NCBI taxonomy): domain Eukaryota; kingdom Metazoa; phylum Chordata; class Aves; order Columbiformes; family Columbidae; genus Caloenas; species Caloenas nicobarica. The sequence continues at coordinate 2,986,038 of NC_088264.1, forward strand.
CCAACAAGACATAATAATCATATTATACTCAATCTTCTCTAGAACATCTCCTTTGATAGGCCTGCTAACTCAATTATTTAAATACATATTACAGCAAAATGCAGCGTGCCTTCTACAGTTCGGGATAAGATGGAAATTTTTCTGTTTTGTTTTCGGTCAACCAGAATCTGTTCTTACAGAATTCATGGGTTTCACGGTGGGTTTCTCCTTTTTAAATGCTAGAGTTCCAAATTCCCAGCGAACACCTGGCTCAATGTGTCTGCTCAGTTGAAAAGAAGGTTAAAAGCTGGGGAAGAAATAAGGCACTGGAGCACAATATTAACCTGCAGTGACTTTTAAAAGAAAGAAAAAAAAAAAAAAAAAAGAATCCTCACAGAAGTGATTATCTCTCAAATAGTCAACAGACATGGCTTCAATCAACCGCCACTAGGGAAAGAAGAAAAAAGTCTCTGGAGGCTCTGAGGAGGAACAGAAGCAGAACTGCACCACTCTGAGCACTTCAGAAAATAGTCTCTGGATTAAAGTGACAACTACAGTCGAGCAAAAACTACTGATTAGAAAAAAAATATCCAAACACTGTATACCTGGAAACTATTTCTCTTCTAAAGCAGGGTGGCTAAACCCTGAAGACAGCCCCTGAAGAAAGCTTTGGAGATGTTAAGTGGCCTCCTAGACAGGCCACCCTCTGCAGCCTTGGAGGGAGGGCCGCGAAACAGTTGGATTCGATGATCTTGAGGGTCTCTTCCAACCAAAATGATTCTATGATAAAACAAGAGTAAGGCTTGTGGCGTGCAAGACAACAAAAAGGCAGAGGGCAGACCTCCTTGATGTCTTCTTCAGTCCAGACAACGAAGGATGCTTCCCTGCCTCCACTCCATGTCCCACAGACCTCCTTCACAGCAAGAATCCACGTTTAACAACCACCAGATGGGTTCTTCTCCCCACGGCAAACACCCTCATGTAGTTACGGCTCTTGTCCATCATTTACAAGCAGGAAACTTAGACGCCAGGATATGACCAAGCCCCTTCTTCTCTGCCCTCTGGACCTTCCACCATGACTCAACCTGGACAGCGGAGCAGGGACAGAGGAGTTCTGGCACCAGGAGTTCTTATTGTCCAGCTGGAAAATAACTGCAACACTCACCATGACCATCTAAGTTCATCCCTCAGTAGCTCCACTTGCTACTTGTGGAGCTGCAATTATAGCAGTGGAGCAAAACAGGAAAGATGGAAGATGGAGCTCACAGAAAATCACGTGAACAACTGCACTTATTTGTGGGAAAAGGGAGAAAGCAAAAGATTTGTCAGCTATGTGGCTCATGCTTTCAACCACACACGACAAAAATCCCTAAGTGGCAAAAAGAAAACCCCAGCAGCCTAAGGGAAAGGTAAGAGCAAAATTGGCCAGAACTAAATAAAGTATTTTCATACCTCCAGTCACTCAAAATGACCTATTTAAAGCAAAAGCAAGATGGAAGGTACAATAGTACAATCCCCTACTGTTGACTCTTTCTGCCTGCAGCTTGTCTGGGGATGATGTTCAAGGAAGAAGGTGCAGAATGGTGTTCATCTCAGGCGTTGGGCAAACAGCGAGGGGCGATGTTCTGTACGGCACGTCTTTCGGATCACACCGGCTGCCCAGGGAAGGCAGCACCAGCACTGGGGTATTTTCCTTTATTTCTGTCATTGCAGTTCCGAGTCCTTCAGGATTTTCTCCACTTGTGAGACATCTAAGGCAATGTGGGCTACTACGACCACGAAGCTCGTACCTGCTCGTTCTGCGCGGGTGACTTATGTCAGGTTAGTCCCCAGATGTGAACACTGCAAACGTTCATCATCTATGAACATCTTTATTTACAGATACTAATATTCTCAGGATGTTATCAGCGCTGTCACTACATCAGCCACCTTCCAACCCCACATGTCATCTCCATTTGTTTTACTTTGCTGCCTCCTTCCCCAAAACGACTTATTTTACTGACTGCCTCTTCAGTCCCTTTCCATTACCTTCTTGCTCCTCGTGCCCTTGCTCTGCCCAGTCATTCTGCACTTCATTTTCAGTCTCTACAGGCTGCTGAGATGCTCTGCTCTTGGCCACTGGCTGGATGAGACACTCCTGTCCCTCCCCAGCAATAAGCAAAGAGACATTCAGCAGCTCTTGGCACCTGGAACTGGACAGGGGAACATAGGATGGAAGGTGATCTTTTAACCTTTGTTAACTCTGTGGTTCCTCCTGTATCTTTGGGAACTTGTTCTGCTAACATTTGTCATCCTGGCTGACATTGTCTGTTCAGATCGACAGGACAATATATATGATATTAAGGTATATTTTTTTGCCCTTTTTTTTTTTAATATTGAAAAATATTAAATATCCAGGAACTATGCAAAGCACTGGACATGTGGCTTCCTGCTTCTGGACATCTAAGCATCCTCTTGATCACGTATAAATCCCAAAAGGGCAGCAGTAAAACCAGGTACACTCCAGCTCCCCTTTCTCATACACCCGATTCCTCATTTGAAGGCTGTCCCTCAGCAGCAGGGGAAAAAACATGGTTTTTGTGCTCATTCTAGTTACCTTTCAACAAGTCGGTTAAGTCACAGACTCCATCTCTTTGCTAAAAAAAGGATCGGTCATCGAACTGGTTCTTCAGCGATGACAAACTGCGTACCTAAACTAAAGTACGTGCCAGCAAATGGCTAACAGCAGGTAGCATTTCTGCTATTGATAGGTTTCTGTAAAACAGGGAATGATTAACGGCCCTCAGATGGATCCCAGAATAGCTAAATGACACCGCTGACACCAGGCCAGCTCTATAAAGTGGGAGCCTTTTCAAATCCCTTAGGTCCTCTTGATTGTCTGACTCCAGAAGTTACCCTAGGTTTGTCATTAAAATTATGACCTTTAGCCTGCAGCATGCCGTTAAAAAAAAAAAAAAAAGACATATTGCCAAAATTGCTGCCTCAGTAAATATCAGCTAAAATATAAACTCACGTTCCTTTGAGAAACTAACAGAGGTTTATGTTCGTGCCAGCACTCGAAGCCTGTTTTAAATAAAAGCAACGTTCTGAACTCACAATTCCAAAACTGGCATCTCTCGGTGAAGCTGCACGCATGGAAAAACAATCCATCATTTATGCCTGAATTGCACTGAACAGCTACTTTCTCTTCAGATTATGCCTCCAGGTATTTTTTCTTTGGGATCCACCATTGGGATCAAGCTAGCCCCCACAAAGGTTGAAAAAGGGAAATACCATTGCTTTTGAAATTAAAGGGAGATATTTTTTGCTGCTAGATGTGTCATTCCCACTTCTACACAATGAATTGCTATAAAAACCAGTAGAGAAGGGAAGTTTGGCGTGCTCGGTAGCAATGCACCTATTTTAAGAATAACAGCACCAAGTTAGCTTATTCAGAGCTGACTTTCAGACAGATATCTGGGCAGATCTAGAAATCTCACTTCTCAACAGCCTTCCAGATAATTCCTAATATTTTAGAAACTGAATTATTATTTAGATCATTTACACCGCTATCTAAAAAATAACTAGCTTACACTAACAGAATCTGGACGGGGGGGTGTGGAAAAAAAAGAAAAATCATGAATCTGACTAAACATTTTCTCTGATACAACCTTCCTGATGCACAAGTGATACTAATACCTGGGTCACTGACCAGTCTTCCCACACAGTGAAGCAGATGTTTTCATCCCACGTTCAGAGCTTCCCAGTGCCACTGAATCCCTCACAGAAGGTTATTTCTAGTTTTTCTCCAAACCCTGTTTGCTACAGGATTTCAGAACTCATGTTTTATTGCTTTACAGGACAGCAGTATTGAGGAATTATTTTTCTTACTGAATAGATTCTTATTTTTAGGAAATTAGTCGATTATTTTGGTACCTAATGACAAATATATAACAGAGACAGATAGATAACTATGAAGGGGTTGTGCAACTCGTTGTCTTTGAACTGTTCCAGGATGTGCAGACTTAAAGTCGGTGCACTACTGTACATCACTTAAAATGTTAATTTTCCACTAAGCATTTCACCCCGACCCCTGTTTCTGCTGTCACTGTCCCGTCCCTCGGAGGGGCCAACCGCACTATCAGCGGGATTTTAACATCAATTTCCCTTTATACTTTGTGAAAGAATAAGGCTCCCAAATACACCTCCCAGAACATTCACGATGCCGGGAGAAAGATGCAATCCGGCAACACTTACCACCAAACACATCTCCGTTCTGATAGTTTTTCCCCTTCTGAGTTTCCTCTTCGTTTTGAACAGTAGAAACATGCTTGGCGGAGGCACAGCCCATAGCTTCATTCAGACAGCTCCAGCTGGACCCAACCACAAATCATCTCTAGAGGCGCACGCTCATCGTTCGAAAAATAATCCACCTTCTCGCCTGGTTGCCAAGACACTTTCACCTAAAGATGGTAAAAGAGAGAGAAAAATAGTGAACGAAAGGTAACCTCTAAACCTTCAAGAATAAATAATAGGGTTTGTGAAGTACAAGAGCACAGGCCGTCTCCATCGTCTTAAGTGGTTAAAACTGTATCGAACAAACATCTGATATAGGTAGATCATGATGTAGGTAGACTGATCCTATTCTTTAATCCCTGGCTTGAAGAAAGCAGCACAGCACAGATATTTTTCCCACCCAACCAGCCATTCCCACAGAACACAAGGGTTTTGGGGGGAGGAAAATAAGAAACCAGCAATTATCTGCTCCTCCTGTTCCTCTTACGAATCTACCTATCAAGCCAGATTTCTTACAAAGTGCTTTAGTGATTAAGAGCTGCTAATTGCAAGTGTTCAGACAAAATACTCCCCCTAAATCAATTAAAGATCTTCTGTTAATAGATGTGAAAAGCGATAGCCAGCTGTATTATCTTTTTTCTATGTGATCATTACTCTGCGGGATTCACGAAACCTCCACCGCTCAAAAAGGCAACTACTCCCATTTTAAGATGGAATAAGACACCCTGAACAATCCAGCCGTCACGTAAAACAAAAGGGGGAAGACCAGCTGCCACCTTCCTTCTTCCTCTGCACAGAAAAGTGTTTTTCTCCATTTAACGAGGGCATTTCACTCAAAGTGCACAACATATATACACTCAAACCCTATCCTAAGCAGCTAACTCCCATTCACACCTCTATGTCCGTTTTTCTTGATGTTCCATATATTCCCCAACATGCTTTCTCCTTTTTTCCTTCCTCCTATACGCGCACACTTGAGCATAAATTTCTCATTACCCCATCTCTCTTCTCCCTTGGTCGCGGTTAGCTACTCACCCAAAACCACGGGATTTTAAACCAGGCACGCACGCCGCTAGTGAAGGGAGTGAGCAGACCTCCCTTCAGATATTTTTTTAACTCTCTGTGGTTACATACTTTTTTTTTTTTTTTTTTAAGGAAAAAAAAAAAAAAGGAAAAGAAAACTTAGGTTTTGCAGCAAAATTCAGCATCAAGCCAGGGAAGCTTTCTGCTTCCTCAAGCAATCGCCAAGGCTGTTCTTCAAACCGTTTTGATCCGATGGAGGAATAACAGCAGGCTGGGAAAGGGAACCACTAAGTGGGCTGGAAAAGAAACGTGGACGTTGATTTTCTTAGAGGATGCAAATTTGCTTAAAGACAACAGATTTTAATAGATCAGCTGAAATGAGGGGGGAAAAATAATCAAGTTTTTGGCCCCAGATTCCCAGTTTCAGATTCCAAATAAAAGCAGGAGGCTCGAGGTAAGCAGAGCCTGCAAACAGCAGTTTTCGTTTCTGATTTAAAATATAAGCAGGTCTGTCATCCCAGGGGAAAGCATGTGGCAAAGAGCAAGGGGAGACCCAGCGTCACCCCAAAAAAGACAAGGAGGTGTGAAGGCGGGACCGCTACTGGGCTGCACGTGGGGAAATCACTGCAAACCACAAACCCAGCGCCTCTGTCCCAGAACAGCCAAACTGCACCCACAGAAGCACCTGCTGAATGAATTACGCCGCTGCCATATCCAACTATTGCTTCCTCTTTCTTTTTCTGTCTCTCAGCAGGGACCATTTAACAAAAGGCAAACAGCCGCTTAGTAATAAAAACCAAATGCTTTCAATAACGTAGCAGTGGGTTGGTTTTGGGGAGAGGATTTTCTTTTTGCGAGGCCTTATACACAGCCAACATGCAGCAGAACAAATCGCAAAATACTTAATCGTTGATTAGAACCCAGGAGGGCGATGGTCCCATCACCCAGAAGCAATTGGGAGCAAAGAGACGCAGAACGTGAATGCAGGATAAAGCTCTTTGGGGGAGAAAAGGAAAAAAAAATATTCACATTCAAACCATATCTCAGTAGCAGACACCAACCTTACTAAAAATACGGTCACGTTCGAAGGCATGCTGCGATTAAAGGAAAAAAAATGGGAATACAGGAACTGGAAGTTCTACTTTTTACATTAAAGAGCAGTAATCACAGCAGTACCTGAACCAGCTACACAACTAATTCTTGCATTATGGAGGCAATTTCTCCTGGTGCCAATAAACTGGGCTGAGAAAGTGACTCCAAAATGACCTCCAAGGTAAGTCCAACACACATTTCCAGGCACGTTTCTTGGAGTACTGTAAATATAGTGCGGCAACACGGATGACACTTCGATACGGATACCTAACACTGCCCAGAATTAACAGAGGATTTAAAACAATTTTTTTTAAAAAAAAAGAGTGGGAGAAAAGCAGCATTAATTTAACGAGCGACAAAAATCTGAGATACGCAACCCCGTGATGCTCCCCCCAGCCTTACACCGTCCTGCTCGAGGGCTGAAGGTTCGGGTACCACTCGGAACCGCGATGCTGGTCCTTGCTCAGCGGGATGCCGGAAGATTTGGGGATGCAGAACGCAGCCCTCTGAACGGCAGCAGAATAACGGCATCTGTTACGCCTCCTCCCCCACTTTTCCACAAATATAATTTTCCCTTTTGTCTTCCTGAGCATTTTGGGGGCATAGAGATTTTTAGAAGCCAAAAATAATAATATTTTTTTTTAAAAAAAAAAAAGGAAAGAAAAAGAATAAGAAAAACCTCAAACCATTTGCAGTTCGTGTTCACCACCCACCACCGTTAATTATCGGGATTTCAGAGGCAATTTGCAGGCTCCCATCTGCAAAACGCTGGTGAGAAAAATCTCTCAGGCAGATCAAAAGTGTCTCTATCACCCCCAAATTAAATGCAGCAGTCTTAAGATTAACATTTTACGTGCAGGTCAGAAGACTACAGATGCTCTCAGATGCTGTACTTTGTACCCCAAGTTTCTTCTAAGCTCAAAAAAGGGGAGCTCAATTAGAATAGAAATCGCTGTTGGAAAACTTAAGCAATTTTTTTTTTTGAGGTGTGTCTATATTGTGCTTTTTCTTTTACCACCTCTTTCAACGCTTCATTAATTCGCCTGTCATCTCCTCACCTCTTATTTCTGACAGTCACATTCAAGGCTGCATCCTTGACAAAACACATTTTGCTTCCACAGCCAAAAACCAAACACTTCACAGCGAATGGAGGATCTCCACTCTTTTACAATAAATGTTGGTTAATTCTTCTATTACCACAGGTGCATTTGTTTCCATCTTTATTGCACTGAGATAACCAATCTTTCACATTCTTCAGCCTGCAGACACATCTAAAAGTTTCCTTCCCTGTTGACCACACGGGAAAATCAGGTTAAAATTTCACAAAGCTCAAGAGATCAAAGCAAGGAGCTTCGTGCAACCATGAAAACACCTTAAACTGCAAAGGAAAAACACACTGTTTTTTCCTATAATACAACCTAGTCCAAGCACAACCCAAGGATTTAACTTAGTGCTATTAATTATATTTGTTTCTTATAACAAATAGGCCTGTTTGATTTCCATTTTAATTTTTTTCCCCAAAAAAAGAAGAAAGCAGAATTTGAAAGCTGAATTTGCCCCCCATGAGGGTCAATGGAAATCAGCACCTGGGAGTCCCTCTTCCTCAGCCACCCTCCACTATCTTTGCCAGAAAAAATTCCTTTTGGCTTTTTTTTTTTTTTTTCCCCCAACTGCCAAAGGCATTTTTGAGCCAAAAACATGGAGCTTTTTACCTTTGAAGTGCACCAAGGAGGGCAGGAAAAACATACTTTAAAAAATCATAATAAGTTTTTTCTCTCATTCTTCGACTTATTTGAACCGGCCCTGCTGGTGAATAGCGTAGTTATAATGAAAATTAAGCCACTGATTTACTAAATGACCAGGGCAAAGCTACAGCAGAATGAGAATTGCAAACGCTCTGGAGTAAATACCTTGCAGTGGCAGAAGTGGGGGAAAAATAGAAAAGTCGAAGTGAGGGGTGATGCTCTGTTCCTTTGAACCCACGGGCAGAACACACTGCTGTCTCTTGGTACCAGTAGCCGTGAAATTAAGCATTTTCTCCCCTTGTCTGTCTTTGCGATGCAGAATGTGTGTGTTTCTGCCCCCATTTCAGCGCCCTGCTGGAGCCGCGCTGCTGCGGCCTGCTGGGCCGAGGCGGCGGCGACCGCGCCGAAAGGGTGAAAAACGAGCGCGGTGCTGCTGTAAAAACCAATAACACGCAAGGAAACGCAGAGAAAAACGCGCCGTGGTTCCCTAGCATCTTACTCGGGCTAAAAAAAATACCTAAAAATAAAAATATACCATCAAAGCCAACCAGCCCAGTTGCCCAGTGGGATGGCGGAACTGCCTGTACCCTCTCTCGGAAAGCCGTGCCCAGCAAAAATCATATTTTAAGCTGTCGCTTTACAAAGAGCAAACAAGAATATTGCTATTTGACAGCTAAAGAGACCTGACAGAAAAACCACAGCAATTCATCTACCTGTTCTTCCCAGCAGGGAGGGCCTGGTTTGAATTAATGCTCCTAATTCATATCATCAGGTTATTCACTCTGTTACAGGACAGACTTTGCTCCGCTGAGGCTTATCTTACCTTTTTTATCAGCAAAATTAGCCTCTTATTTTCTTTTCTTTTCTTTGGTTTGCAATCAGCATTTCTGCTGATCCAATACGTGGGTTTTGATGTATTTGAGCAGCAAGTGATTTCCAAATAAAACAGCTCTTAACAGCAATGCAAGACTTCTAGGGAACGTGTTCTCATAAGGACAAATACCACCAGTGAGTCCCTGGGAAGAGATTTCACACATCACACAGTAAAATACAAACGAGGAAGGGAAGGGGAATCACATTGCGACTTTCTTTTTCATCCACATAGGCTGGAGTTAAAGTAACACCGGCGTGAAAAGCCCAGCGACTCAGGAGCAAGATACATCAGTCGCAGGACCTATCATTTTTGCTGTTTCCAAATAAAATTATTATTTTTTTTTTTTTAACTCAAACAGTGATAGAAAAATTACCACCACCATTACAGAAAGCAGTTCTAGCATCTATTTTTTTTTTTTTTCCCCTCTTTCTAGGAGAATTAATAGCCAAAATGTTGAAGACAGACAAGACTTTACAAGACTGGGCCCACAATACTGCAGGGTTTTTTTTCCCTTTGCACACAGAGGAAAAAACACACTAGACGTGGTATGTTTCTGGTGAGAAAGCAAAATTTTCATACAATATATCTACATATTCAACCTGCACAGCCTCTTTCAAACTAGGAGTGGTGCCCCAGCTTCTCATTACCATAGCAGGTGGTGCTACTCAACCAGAATTTCCAAATAATCAGGACATTTATCCTACGTACCTTCCCTTTGCAGAAAAGAAAAACACGTGCTTCTCATTAAAAATAAGATTACAGGACAATAAGCTGAGAAGACCTTAAATATTCCCTGTTTTGATACAAGAGATGGCTGTAGCTGTTGCAAGGGCATTAGAGAATTGCAGTAGGTATTTCCACAGCACACACAAAATATTCAGATGTGTGTACTGAACACGTTTCCCAGCTGGTGGGTCACTGCAGTATCTCTGTCCATTACTCAATATTATATATAAACTTCTCTTCTGGGTCATAGTCAGCACTGGATAATTGAAAACCCACCAGAAACCAGCACGAGGGACACGATGAAAGGCAACGAGACCCTTTCCACTGACTTCAGGCGGCTTGAGGTCACTTCCTAAAACTCAAATTGCACGGAAGAAAGATTGTTTGGGGATTTATTTCCAAACGGATTTTGGAAACGTGGCGCTGGTGATGGCACCCAGTCAGCAAACTGAGGTGACAACGGACAGCACAGCAGAAAAGCCAAGTTAAATTCTCCTTAGTACGTGACTTTTTGTACATCTAAGCATAATCTCCAGCACTTACTGCAATGGGTGGGGTTCCCAAGTACCTCTAAAGTAAGAACCAAGCCAAAAATCATCTCTCCTATTTAATTTTATTTCTGTCCTCATGGTTTAAGACCAAGATATGGTTTACTGAGCAAGACACAGTAAAAAGCCCTGAGGTACAGGAACAGTGATTTATACAATGTTCTGTACATGTCTGAGAATCATCTCCCTTTTGAGAACCAATTCCCCTTGCTTTGCCTTACTAAAAATAAAGACACAACCATTACACCTAGCCAATCAGCTCCATCATTTAGAATTAGATTAAAATAAAATTTTAAAATTAAGATTAAAATAAAATTACAGCTGTAGCAACACCATCAACAAACCCATTTGCTTTGGAGGAAAACCTTGAGAGATAATAACCACACTCTGAAAAAAGCAGCTTCGCCCTCCTAAACCCCTCCTGCTCTCTTTCCACCAGGGATGGGGGATGTTCCTCCAGATGGAAGCGTTGACTTTGACCTGGAGCTCCATTCTTTTTAGGACTGCCCCTTTCCTCAACAAGTCTTTCCTAAAAATGTGATGATGATACTTCTTTATTTCCAGAGTAAAAGCAACAAGTATCTCACAGCACACACTGGTGGTATTAGACTGGGAGATCTAATCTTTATTCTTTGTCCATTCGCACTTTTCTCGCCTCTCCAAACTACTTCTTAGTCTTTGTGAGCCACCACGACGGTGGAAATAACCGCACAGAGATGGGGCTCTAGATGCCTCCAGCTGTGCCAGATGTGACCCCCCGGCTCCATGCAGCAACGATGAGGGTAGAAGGACCAGGGCAGGGTGTACTGGAACGAGCCAAAGCTAAATAAAAATTGCCAACCCAACCTGCACGACCCAAGAGCAACCAGCTGGTCCCCGAGGCTTCTTTTGGGTGCCATGAAAAATGCAGGGTCTCCTAGACACTGAGATCTGGACACATCTCAGTACGTTATAACCAGGCAGTGAGATGAGAGACGTTGGCTGGAAGCACCGATTACTGAACACCTTGCAAACAAGCTGGGAAAATGTCCACAGTGCCGTACGCCATCAAACACATCTTGCCATTAACGGATAACGGCAACTTGGATGCTTCTCTGCAGTCTTGTCTTCAGATGCGCGCACACAAAACACCAGACGAGTCTTCAGGCAAAGTGAAAAAATACTTTCCATGGACTTTTTGTGTGCATTTTTTGAGCGCAAGGATTCCTAATCCAATTACCTGTAATTGTACATTTTCAGGGTCTCATCCCACTTTAGACCCACCGATCCGTCCTAACAGGTTGACAGTAAAAAGCTCTCCAATCGGTTGACTGGGAAAATCCTTGAAAAATGTGCAAAAATGTAATGACGGACCCAACCACAACCCCCCCCACCTCCAGCTGCATCAATGAATGACACCCACAAATACAACAATAATGAATCTATGCCCACAAACGATCGCCTCCAGCTTCCACCTGGAGACCTCTCCTTGCTCCCCAGAACTTTGGCCAAGCAGCAATTTTGGCCAAATTCATCCTGGCAGAGGGAAGGGGGAGCAGGAGCGCTCTGGATGTCCCTGCAGCAGCCTAGAGCCCACGATCTGCCCCCCAGGGTCGCTTCCGAGTCATTTTTCATCCAAAAAAGCTGTGACAGGAGCTACTTCGCGTGCCACTCAGGTTGAAATTAAAACAACTCAGCTACGCAGAAGCCAAGGTGGTGAGATGCCAGGGACCTGTGCTAATGTGTCAGCAAGGAAACATTTGCCATATGCACCACTGCTGTTTCTGTGCAATTAAAGCATGAAACAATTTAAAGGGGCCTCCTTATTTTGGAGACGAGCTAAACGAAGGTAAAATCTTTCTTCATTAACCCAGTAACACTTAGACAACAGAATAAGTGCAGAGATGTTGCTCAAAACCACGGGAGGAGCAACCCCAGCCCCACGCACGGCTGAAACGACAGCTACAGCCCAGCCAAAAATCATCAGTTAAAATGAGCGCTAAAAGCTAACGAAGTGGCTCGTTTCACCCACAGCTTTTTTGTGAACAGTTGTACAAGTTCAGCGTTTCTATTGGGGATATTTTTCACGCAGTTGGGACGTTTCCTAACCGCCTGCTCCCTCCTGCTTAGCAGGGTTACTCCTCAGGGATCGAGGAGGAGAAAACGGGATTTTTGGTGCAGGAAGCCACAGCACTCGAACGTTTGCATTGGTATGGTTTGATCCGAGAGCCCTATGCCGTATCCCATCTGATATCGTACCCTATCGCACAGGTTTTCCCCCCAAAATCCGAACCGGGAGGGCGGCTGTGGAAGCAGCTTGTGCTCAAGGGCAGGAGAGCTTCAGAAACCTCCGACCGAGAACGGGCAGCTGGAAAAACACCGGCGAGAGAGGAGACGGGCTATGGGGAGGAAAAGCAGCATGTAAAATCCGTTGTGGCCGCGTTTTCCCTCCCCGCTGAGGCACAGATGCTTCTGGACATCCCTGCTGGAGGCTCAGGGCTTGCAAAAGACTTTTCCTTTTTTATTTATTTTTTTTTTAAAGTCAGAACGTTGTAAGTTGTTTTTTTTTTTCCATAGTCACCATCGAGAGAGACGGCAGGGACTCTGGCCGCAGAAGGCGTTAAATAACATCAGACTGTCTTTGCAAAGCGTGCATGTGCCTTCGCGTCTCTCGAGGAAGATTATAAACGAATCAGTGCTGCTCGCCATCAAAAACTGAAACTGGAAGTGACTCGAGGACCGGGAACCACGCGAAAATATTTCAGGTGCTGCTCCGAACTCCTTCCACGCAGCACACGGAACAGGACTCGGGGGGCACGCATCAGACCGCCAGGTTTCTAAAGCCAGGGGTGTGAATGGCTGGCTCGAGGTCCTGCGGTCGTGAAAGGTGGACGGCCGAGCACGAACAAGCTGGAGGAAATAATCCCGAAAGAAACCGGCAAAGCGAGAGCTCTCCCACGCCCCCTCACAGCCGCCTGGCCACGCACTTGAGCGCGCGCTCCGATTCTTCTGCCAAACCCGTACGTGAATAGAAAGAGGGGGGAAAAAGGAAAAAACAGGAAAAAACAAAAAAATCCAAACGCAGCCGAAAACATTACAGCCTCACAGGAGTCCAAGCAACGAGAGAAACCCATACAGAGAAGAGGAAAAAAAAAAAAAAATACATTCTGCTCAACTGCAGGAGCAGAGAAGAAATGTGTAATAAAAAATTGAAAAAGGTTCCAAATACCATTGAATGCAATCAGTAGGAATTGAAGCGTAATAGGATTTTTTTTTTTTTTTTTTAAGAATTGTGCTGCCAGAACAATACAAATGGCTACAGGATTGTAACTCCTGTGGATGGCCACACCAAAATACGCCAGCGCAGACAGCCAAAAACGCTAAAGCTCTGCGGACGCTGACCCAAGAAAACTGATGGGAAGAAAAGTCAATGCAACACTGTCCACCTTGCAGGAGTGGAATGAAATAATATAGGTCCCCCAAAGAAAACAGAAATATGGATGACAAAAGCTTGAGAAGAGTTGGAAATCACGAAGGGCGTGCGTACGTGCATTATTTGGCTGGATTTTGGAGGGGCTGAGCAGGGGGTGGCTCCCAGGATGCGAGTGCATCTCCCCTGGTCCATCCCGGGCCCCTCAGCCGTAGCCAAGGGCACAGGACAACATCCACAGACAAGCAGAAATTCCACCCACTGCTCCGTTTTCATCACCTCGAGACCAGAAGGACGACCCTGACTCGAAAGCGTTTTCCCATTTCTTCTGCTCCGCTCCGAGCAGGTCTCCTTTCTCCCGGGGTGCACCGAGCTGGCCCCCAGGAGCTGTTTCCTTCTGCACACAATGAACTGCCCTTCCAATGCCTTTATTAGCCAAATGCTCGAATATTGCTCCTTCTCCAATTCAATGTCCACCGCACTAAGACCTTCAAGGCCTTAGTTATCATACACTGTCCCTATGGGCCAAGGAACGACACGTACCTCTCCGTGCAGCAAAGAGACACGAAGAATTGCTAAGGCCACCTCCACAGCCTTCCAACTTAAAGTATTTTTGACCTGCTGCTGCTATTTGTGCAGAAACCACCTGAAAACCATCACGTTTCAAGAGTGCTTTTACTCAACAGCGTAGCATTGTTTGGGGTTTTTTGATAATCTCTCTACAGGGATGTCAATCTAGCTTATCAAGTTATTCCAGGACTTACCTCAAAACCTTCAGCCCTGGCACGTTTCTCACCTTGAGAAGCAACGTAGCGTTGGTTCAACTTCATTTCTATCTTAGTTCTCTCCTCATTTTGTCGTTATTTCCCTCCTCGCATGCAACGAGGACTAATTGCAATAACTTGTGGAGTTGAACCGTCTCCATCTCTGCAGGTTCACATCCCCGACCAGGTCTGCTCCAGCAACACCATTTCACCCACCGGGATCCGCGATTCCCCGCGACAGCGAAACCTCAACACAGCTGCATCCGAAGTTAAAAGGAGCCAACCAACAGCTGTACGATGTTAAGCTCGTTGGCCCCTTTGCTCCCACATTTAGCTTTTTTGCACAGGAAAATAGCAGCTGCTTTCCTGAGAGCAAACTCTGCACTATCTTTATAGCCTTTCCTCTCCCCCCTGGTTTTAGCTTCAAGTGTAAGAAGGATTTCTTTTCAAAATTAGAAGAAGAAATAAGTTTATGAACTCTAACAGCAGGCATGCTTTTATTATGTTAGGAAAGCAATATTGAGACTAAATTCAAAAAATGTTGAATTTTATATTAATTAAGAAGGGGGGGGGAAGGAAAAATGAGGGAATTAAACTATTGCAAATTGTAGTACTTGTCCAAAAGCTAACGCTCAATATCAGAGTTTACCAGAAGCTTAAAAGACACAAACCCGTTCCCATCAGAGCAAAGCAAGGCAGAGCAAAGCACCCAAAGTAGCTCCCTTGCTGTTTATTTACGATATTTTTTTTTTAAAGCAAGGCAGCACCAAGAAAATTTTTAAATAACACCAGGCCCATCCAGCTCTCTAATCCCGGCTTTCCCTTTTGAAAACAGTGCAGCTCTACGGCCCCAAGTATAAACCAGAGGTGTACGGGGTCCTGCGCAGATTGTGCGCGTCCCTCCCAAACCCATGAACGTGGACGGTCACGGCTGAGCAGCGAGCCCGAAACTGGAAGCTGGTTCAACGTTTTTCATGAGAAAAACCAGATAACTGAGTCCAGTTCCCCACAACAGCATTTAACTCCAAACAACACACCTGTAAACGCTGGCGTCATTTATAGCACCTGTAAATCACGTATTGCCAGACAACTGATAAACACAGTCACGTGAAAATCAGCTTCCAGAGCCGTACGCACCAAAACACCATAAATCCAGCAGTGGCTATGACGGTATTTTTACATCCGCATGTTATACGCAAATTCTGCGCAACTGAACCGTGATAGTGTGGCCGAGCACTTCCCAATTATATTTTAAACAGACTATTTAAAGGTCCCGACATCCCACTGCAAAAAACGTCGTTAGGATAGAGACAGAGGAAGAACATCGACCCCAGAAGCTAAAGACAGGATTCTTCTCTCTTTACCTTGTTTTTCTTCAATTGCATTTTTTTATAATTAAAAAATTACACGACAAACAGCCACCGTCTTGTCATCTACAGTGAATCATTTAATACATGTGTCAGCGCTCATAAATAAACCGCACTTCATCAAGGCGAAGTTCAGATCTTTGGAACTCCAAAGGCTAAATCCAGAACATCGACGCAAGAGCACGAAGCTAAAAAAGAGCAAGGACAGAGACGGTATTTCTGGCTCATCAAGGTTTTGTGCGGAACGACGTGCAGAGAAGAGCTATTCTGCGTGCAAAGGCCTTCGCAGCTTCACCAATACAGAGAATCCCCTTAGTGACCATCAGAAGACCGACAAGTTTTAAAATATATTGAAATAAAAACTAAAAATTGGCACCTTTTTTTTTTTAAAAAAAAAAAATTCCCTTTGCTAAAAGTGAAGCAAAGTCTAAGTGCTCAGCTTTACCCAATATGCTGTAAAGCTTAAAACCAAAAATGAAAAAAAAAAAATCATCAGGATGTTCTGCCTGCAAATCACAGCTCGCCATAACGTAACGCTCCCTCACCACGCTATTTTGCTGTACGGTAAAACCTGAGGTCGCCCTATTTCTGACACCGCCACCCCTGGAAGAGGTTTTTCCAGTTCCCCACAGCGCTGTGGTGCAAAGAGCAAAAGCAAAAG